>NC_138939.1:12227500-12827500 GCF_965226115.1 Aulonocara stuartgranti | reverse complement strand
AGAGGGAAATTAAGTTCAAGTTTATATTGATCTTTTCATCCAAGGGAGGCCATAGTTTGTCAAAAACACATATATATGCACTCACTGAAGTATACGTAATTTTATATATGTGTGCTTTACATCTATTTGCATCTGTTGGATGTGGAAATATTTTTAAATATCAATGCAAAATCGTTCCTAAAAAACAGGCGTTAGGTCCACCTTTTCATCAGTGCCACAGCAGCAGCAGCAGCAGCAGCAGCCTGGAAACGCCCACATACTGTGACCAGCTTAAGAAATGGTCCTCGGCACTGAGGACACACAGGGAGCAGCACAAATGGTCCTGAGTCAGTGAGAGATAAAGAGAACAAAATGAAAAAAGGGGGAAGAGGGTACAAAAAGGGAGGGGAGGGCTCTGTATGCCAACTGCTGTGATCCCCTCGTCCCAAGACAGTCCTGCCACTTTAAGAAATGAAGCAATATCATTAATGGAGGCCTCTGAGGGCTGACATCTTGCTCCAATTCACCAGTCCCCCGTCCATCACACTATTACGGTAGGCCCAGCAGTATTAAAATCCAATCACTCCTCTGGCTAGTTTGATTAAGGAGGGCAACTGCACAAAGGAGGGGCTCTGACCCATTGTTGCCTTTGCCAGGGAGTCCCCAGAGGCTGGAACAGGTTTTGGCCACAGACAGGGCCCAGTCACAACCCTTTAGACTGATGCAGAGTCAGTCCAAAATGTTGAAATTTTTTGTTTTGTTTTCTCTTACACTTGTCAGCATGGGCAGAGGCTCATGTCAAACAATGGTCAGACATAGCTTGCAGAAATGACTCATGCTGGATGAAGCGTGTTTATTTGGGAAAAGGAAACTGAATTTTTCAAATTCACTGTGGGTTATGTGAGGCCAACATCCAAGAGTTATATTAAAAAAACCCCAAATACAGCGCCACACACACTTAGGATATCAAATAATACAGAAAGACAGCTACTTAAAAATGCATATGCTGTTTTTATTTTTATTTATTTATTTATTTTTACATCAACACAGCGGATCTTTCAACTGTAAGAATATGGCCGTTTGCAACTTTGATCCAGACTCATATATCTTCATGTCTATTTGATAAGTAGACATTCATGATTCCCAGAGGATAAATCCAACAACTTTCAGGTTTCCTCATTCTTCCACCAGTGACACTGATATTTCACAACAGTGGATGAATAAGTAGCTGGGAAACATTTTCTAGTGCTCAGAGGATGTAGTGGCTTTGACTTGGTGATACTGTTATATTACTACACTATCAGCACACTACACAAGTCAAGTTTTCATTTATTCTGTCAATTATAGCATCATAGCTTTTAGATTTAATGGACTGACACAAAGTCTTTTACAAATATTTAAAGGATGAGTCCCATTAACTTAGGTGATGATGGGATTTTTACTCAAACGACATCATCATGATGTATGCACAACACTTCTAATTTAAATTAATTCTCAAACCACCGCTGTATTCTTAAACACTTCATTCTCATACAGGTGCTAGTACTGTGGACTTATTTGTTACTGTTTTCGTTTTCATTAGAAGTTTCTGGATTCCCTGTCTGCATCATTATATTCAACATCCCTGTTTTTTCTCATTTTGTAATCGAGTGTCTCAGTATTCCAGTACTGGTGAGAAATGTGACATTTAAAAAACTAAATATTGAAAGCATCTTCATAATAAATCATCATCACCAATATAGATGCAGATTCCCAAAATAGAGAAGAAAACACTGTGAATGAAAAGACTGATGTCCGTTCACAAATCTTTTTGACCTTTTTTCCTTGTGTTGTTATTTGTTATGGAAAAGTGATTAATTGGTTTTTTAGCCAGTAAATTGCTTTTTTTGTTCATTTATTTATTTATTTTTATACAAGGCCACTGCTGCTCTGCTTGGGTTCCATTTCATCGGTCAGATTGTGTCTGGGAAAAAAGGCAGCATCACAGGTACAGACCCTAGAGCAAATTAAAACCAGAAGGCCAGGGCGAGCCTCTTCGACCACAGTGACATAAATTACTGGGATTTACAAGATTTTTAAAACACTTTTAACAATACTCCCCTTTTAATGTGCTCTCTGTTTAATAATGCACTTTAGGTTTTAAGAGCATGATAAACAAACCAATAATTCACTTTTTTATCATCTGAGGGTGAAGCCCTTCAGGACTGCCTTCTACAGCAGTGTTCAAAGGGTCCACAAACAGATGAAATGAATGGCTGTCGCAAGATGTTTTGGGCAACAGTTGAGACGTAACTGGTGATCACTTTTCTTTCTTGAGGATTAAAGTACACTAGGGTTCATTTTCCCAAGAACTGGGCAACATTTAAAAGGGACACCGATACTGAAACGAATAAACAAAAGTACTTGTAACAGAAGTTACTGGCTTGTGTCATGAGATGGGGCAGGAAGACTCTTCGGTCATGTGCATGGTCCTCTGGATATTCAACATTAAAAGGCGAGGCAAGTTTTTAATGTAAGAAAAGAACCTATCACTGTGCGTCTGTTTAAGTGGTAAAAAAAAGGCAGCAAAGAGCTAGAGAACTATAGATTTACATCCTGCTCCCCCTGTAAAAAACTGCATTTTTTTAGACTCATGTTAAGTCAACATGGCTCCGTTGTGCTATACACTCATTTAAGTGTGTGTGTGCGTGCGCGTGTGTGTGCGTGTGTGTGTGTGTGTGTGTGTGTCAGTAGGTAAGTGAGATCTGGGAAAGCTCACGGTAGCGTTTGGCTGGACTTTTCAGTGTGCAAAGCCTCACAGGATAAGTTAATGATTCTCCTGACTGCCAAGACATATAAAGAGGACTCAGCAAGGCTTTCATAAATCTTCAAACAATGAAATTCAAAGATTAGTCATCTTTCAGCAAGCAAAGAATGTTATAGTGTGAAAAAAGGATAAACATAGAACAAATGTCTTCCTATGGGAACTGAGACGCTATTGTCATAAATGTAAGCATAAGCAGTGCAAGACCTAGTCTGTGCTAGAGCGAGGAACTGGAACTGAACGCACACCCACACTGACACACTCACAAAGACTGATGCGCATGTATGCTTTATGGACCTACGCTCTCCCCTTGCACTAACACACATTACCCAACCCACTACCAGCCACCACAAATCACTAGGCCATCTCATATAATCCTACGCCAGGCAGTGCCACAGCATTAAATGTCCAAACAAATTGTCCTTCGTCAAGTGCTCGCTGCAGGGGAAGACATAAAGCAAAACCAGATAGCTGGGCAGAACTATAGGCTTGGATCTAGAGCAGTGGCAGTCTCTTCGTAGCTTTAGGAAACAGAACGATAAAGTCTTTGCGACTCTCAGCCTGTCAGCCTACATTAAACTTCCCTTTGCAACTTTTTGTGAAAGAGATTTCAAGGATAACAGAGGCACTGAAGGACCACTCGATAAGACAAACGGGCACATGTGCTCTTCTCTCATCTTATTCCTGCAACGGTTTATCAGAGTCAAATAAAGTAAACTCCTTCAGTTCTTTAGAGTCACAAGACTACAGTTTCACAAATAACTCCTTTTTAGACTAGATTAAAAATAAAACATGCATGTATAAGCGAGCAAATCCTTTGAATGCCTGCTTTCAAGTAGATTTATAGATTTTTTTCTGCTCTTGTTCTGTGGCTCTGGAGATGGAGATCCACTAGTGGATTATTATGAATTTTTTATACAGATAGCCATGGTGCCCAGATGGTGACTCCAAAGGATGATTGTAACTTCTGACTATTCATCTAGCACCAACTTTATCAAAAAAGTATTTCTGGGAGTTGGGTGTTATGTGAAATTGTTACCTGTATTAAATAAAGAACTATGAACAATTCATCTAAGATAGAGCTAAATCTACACATATTTAAGCTGGTTGTTGTTAGCTAGTATACTTTATTCACCTTTAACGTTAAGCATCAATAGCTGTACAACATTTGATTTTTACTTTTTTCATATTGTTTTTTATTTCAACCGTAACCCATAAAGGAAATGGTCATCCCCTTGCTTTATTTGGTAATGTGCTGTTTTTTGCAACAATGACACGAAGCACAAACAATAACGCAACAAATTAAAGAACAAAAGAGATACATGTTTGTTCCTAGTGTAGACATCCTGGACATCCTTTACTGGGAGATCTGAGATATGCATTGGTCTAATAGGAGCTGGAAGTGGGCATGGTCAGGTTTCTGATAAGAGTGAGGGCACGGCTGTATCTGGGAGATCTGAGAAATGCCGAAGGCTCTTGTGAAAAGGAAGCTAGACTTAAGCTGCTGAAGAGACTTATCTTTACAGTTTCCTATACCACCTGCTGACAGATCCCAAGACTGTGTAAATTCCTCTGCCCCTTGAAATGACTCCGACCAGACAATGAGACGACACTTTGTGTACTGATGTTTACTATAACACAGAGAACAGAAGAGATTTTACAAGGTATGTGGGACACAAAGACAAACACAAGTTACATGTGTTGCAAATTGTGTTTGAAAATGGACAATCCTTGAAGTAAACTAATGGAGCGTGCTTTATACCCTGTCTGCATATACTCACTCTGTGATTTAGCACAAAACTCCTGCAGGATACATCAGTATATTAAGTAAGTATATTAATTTACTGTATTTATCAGAAGCTTTGCTTTGATGGCTCAGTAGCATGAGTACATTTTACTTAAAAAATCTCCTCTAAATAGTCATACAGTTTTGTTCAAATTTGTAGATGACAAGAGGATGATTCAATGTGTGAAGAACTCCAGGGTTGGAAACATGGCTCAGTGTTATTGTAAAATGACGGTGTATAAGTCACTCCTGAGATGGCTTTTGTACTATTGGAAAGAGTTATTTACATCCGAAGAGCTGGGGGCATTTATCATCCGGGGATAGTGGCTCCCCTTCAAAGTTTTCCTTTTTATGACGTGCATTATTTCTCGTGCACACACATAAACAAAGCCAGGGCTGCCGGCACTGAATCAGCAGACTGTGTCACCGAGTGGCCTCTGGGTCAGGCCAGCTTTCTTGTGCCGCCAGTGCTTACATTAGCATGTGAAAGGCTAAAGCTGTTCCAAATATTCCCTCTAAACATTTATCCTGCCTGAACCCCGCATGGAAAAATTCCAGGGAGAGGGATGGATGTAGGATGCAACTACTAATTAGCTTTTGTCATGACAAATCAATTAACAAGGTGACAAAATGCATGTTCAACCAATAAACAGAGAAAAAAGGATTCTAACTGACTGAAAAAAAAAGTTATTTACTCTTGGGTTTGATTAGGAAATAAGTTTGCGTAGTTGGGATTTAGGAGTTTATATATTTGCATTTTATTTCCATTTTCACATGGGTTTAAAACATGTTCCACATGTCTCTTCCTTCATCAGAAAAGTCCAGCCTGTCTATAGTATGGCAGGCAGGCAGGCACCGGGAGTCTGTGTTTACACTGGAAGTGCCTGGAAATGAATTTCCCCACACTAGTCTCATTTGTCTTATCAATCTGTAAATGTGCTGCCTTGATGATGGAGAGGCACATTTAAAACATTCAAAAAGGTGTTTCTCATATGCTCGAAACTGGCTTCATTCCTCTTTATGCAAAGCAATAAGCACCAAGGAGCAGCTAGAAGTGAAAAAACAACATCCTGTTACTTGGAAGCACCCAATTTTTGCTGCTGCACTGCTGCACATTTTTTAAATTAGCAGAGTGCGTCTGCTGGGGGAGGACCTTGGTGGGGCGTATAAATATTCAAAAGGTACATGTCGTATTCCCAGTCTGCTCATTCTGTTAACTTTTCCACACTGCGAGCTGAATCATCTGTCATTCACCCTAATTTAATCATCAGCCACTCTCATTCAATTATCCAATATAATATGCAAATGAGGTGAACAATGGCCAGCTCGTGCTAATTATGTACATCAGAATAATTAAATTGGATAGAAGTGGTGGAGGGGAACTGGACAATCATAAAATGGGGAGCAGATTCTTTAATTAAGGCTGCAAAAATTTTATTAGAATCTGTAATCTGCCCGTAAATTGTTGAATGGTGGCCATGCACAGGGGGGACATTACTCTTATTGGAAAGCGCTCCCTGAAGACTGGTTCACGGAAGCACAGTGGCTCATATCAAGGGCAAATCCATTCTAAAACAGGATTCCTATTTATTATAGCAGTGATCCTGGAATGTGAGCATAAACAACTTCCCTCAAAAGACTGCAAACCGTAAAACTGTTATCATACTAAAAAATCTTTTACAAAGAGAAGCGATGACTATTGTTGGCACTGTGACAAAATAAAGCAAATAAAATGTCAATACAACTTAGTGAGCAAAATGTTCTCTTTTCTTCTTGGTTGTTGCCCCACCTTAATGAACAATCAGAACTCTATTTAAACTGGATTTTCAGTCAGCAATAAGCAGAACTAAATGATGTAAATTGTGCATTCTGTGCCAAGTCAGCAGAGCATGCCTGGCAGCCAGTTAGACAGAGAAACACCACCCCTAATCCTCTCCTCTGCTACTGCATGCATGCAGGCACTGCTGCCTTCCTACAACAGCACAGCCATGTCCAGCAGCACAACACAAAACAGTTTGCCATGGGACACACAATGGCTCAGTCCGAGGACCAGCAGACAGCGAGCAGCAGGGCTCTGGACGAGGTGCTGAAGCCACTGAAATATTTACAGAGGAGTGTTTTGTTGCTTTTGTGCTGAGTGATTGAAGGGAGCTGTTCAGGCAGTCTGTGTGGTGCTGCTGCTGTTGAAAAGGAAGTCACTGGATTAAATACAGGAAAGGGCAATACATAGATCACTTTTTGTCTTTTAAAATTAAAAATATTTGTATTCCAAAGATTTATCTGTTTTTCTGCCTTGAAGAAAAGAGCAGGGGCGTTTGAAGTTTGAAGAAGTTAGAATCCTGCATAATCCATCACCCTCTGTGGCGACAGACAACAACACCTCGGTAACACCGTGGTCTATCCCGCCTGAACCAGACAGTATTTGTTAAACATGTCAGGGTGACAGAACAGCAGCAGGTCAGGAGCTCAGTAGATTAAAGTGGGAGTGAGTTTGAGTGAGGATGTAGAGACATGTAAACTGACACATGACAAAATACACTGCAGTGATAGCTTGTCCACTATCTCCCGCTCTGCCAATATATCCACAGTAGATGTGCCCATAGAGAAATACGATTGTTTACACTGCACATCCTCTTTGTAGTGCATAATCTTTATGTTAAACCAACATAAAATACTAGTAGATTCTCTTTTTCAATCAGTGAACTTTTTTCCTTATTTAGGAAATTTGCAACATTGACGGTGTTAGGTGTGCAAATAGCTTAAAGACAGACATTTTCTGAATATTTTTTTCATTTTAGATCATAAATGCTGCTCTTAAACTTTGTTTCAGTGTTTAGTGACTATGTTGCATATATTCTAGGATAACCAGCTAACAGTCAGTTGACGTGACAATAAGAAATCACAGTTTTGCGTCCCAGTAAACTTCAAAAAATAAATCTTAAATTCATCTTTTTTTCTACGTTTGGGAGAAATGTAAAGTATATTGACTGCAAGCACATATTTAGCATCTAATTTTTAAAGTCAGCTGATTTCATTTTGTCACCATTGTCGCTGACTGAGTGAATGCTGTGCTCCTCCTTTTAACATTTTTTCCCAAACCTTGTGGGGATTAGGTGTGCCTCAGTGTCACTACATATTGAAATAAAGTGTAGTACCTTTAAGATCTTAAATTGAGTTAGTGTAGCCTGCATATTTTTGTAAAACTACTCCAAAAAGTCATCACTACCATCTGAATAAATATTTTCATTCAAATGGCACTGCATTTAGTAATCTCGCATGAGTCATTCCACTCGTGTCTGTCACACAGCTTATTGTCCAGCCAGCTGTACAAACTTGGAAATATTTACTCTTCTCATCGTGACTGGTTCTGTAGTAATCAAGTTAAAGAAACCGTATATATTATAGACAACTGCAGTCTGACTTTTGGATTTCTTTAAACTTGAATCACTGACCACACATTCAACCTTTGCGTCACGTCTTTGACTGGCTCTGAGTCTGTGCTGTCTAACAGATTTTTTTTTTAGGAGGAAATATTTCACAAGTAAGCTCTGAGTTACAGCAGGGGCAAGGGAGGAAATCACATTAGAATAATTCAAAGTAATCACACTGAAACTCTGATATATGGACTCTTTCTCAGCTCTTGTTCCTCCTGTTTGTTTGTTTATGGCTTAGTGCCTGTCTTTCTCAACAGAACAGTTTGCAGATGATCTTAAAAAGCAAACTTATTTATAGACACTTCTCCTAAAACACCCAAGGCAAATAACAGAAAAAATGTGTTCTCTGCCTTCTCATATTACTCAGGTTGCAAGCTTGAAAAACAGCAGGTTTGCTGAGTTTGGCTGACGCAATAAACAACACTATCTCATAGCTCTGTCTTATCCACCCTGAAGATGGATGGGCGGGGGCCAAAGGTCACACTTGTTCATTCTTGCAGAGGAAACATCTTATCCTAATGACAGTTTAGAGGTAAAATGAGAATACTTTTCCCTGAGTACTGGCACATTAGGATGGACTTGTGGCAAACAAGACTTAGTCCCTCACATATGTATTAATATTAAGGCAACAAAAAAGCGATCATTTGGTAGTGATTTAAAGCGATATACTGAAGAAGTCATACACTGTGTTTTTTGTCCTAATGTCTGTTAAGTAATGAGTATAAAACGTAATTTACACATTGAGTAAAGCATAAATATGTAACGTAAGTAGAATTGAGTGACTCAAGTAGAGTAACATCTCAGTGACATATTGAACTGTGCTTTCAAATAAATATAAGGTATTTATTATTTTGACAGCAGAAAATCTGCTCATTGTTCTAAACATTTTTCCAAGATACTCCCTTTGTGAGAATATTACTTGTGCAAATCATCAGGGGTGTAACTGACTTACATTCAGCATAATAAAAAAAATGTTTGCAGTCTGTCGGCAAAGAAGGAGACGTTAAATGTTGAGGTTTAGCTGTCAAAGTCCACATC
Organism: Aulonocara stuartgranti; assembly: GCF_965226115.1. NCBI lineage: Eukaryota > Metazoa > Chordata > Actinopteri > Cichliformes > Cichlidae > Aulonocara > Aulonocara stuartgranti. The sequence goes on along the minus strand of NC_138939.1, from coordinate 12,818,460 downwards.
CTGAAAAGAAATCACTGTGCTGAGATGAAAGGATGGAAAGCAACAGGCTGGACAAGCGATTACTTGATTTCACCTAATTATCCAAGTTATCTAAACTAATTATGTAATTAGTGTCCAGGTCCAACCCAATAAATGTTAAACTTGTTCACAGCAAGTACACAAACAAACACCAACATGTCTGATCTCTCAGAGTGCTGTGACTTAAACCCCTTTCAGGATTTATAATGAGTCAGCAAACATTTTCATTGCACATTTGCACCACTTTCCACCCTAAATCAGAGAGACGGACTTCCTCCTATAAATACCATGGACAGGTATCTCTTACTCAGTGGCATGCTTAGCACAGGATGGAGACCTGTATGCCAATACCTCCACAGTGTAAGGGACTGATTGTGTGTGGGGTTGCCTGGTCACACTTAATGCTGCACTAAGATATTTGAGTATGGAGCACATCTATTGTACCTCAGCCAACGGTGCTCTGTGGCACTCTTGTCCTCTGAAAACCAAGGCAGGAAAGAGGAAGAGAGAAGAAGCGCTCATTTCCACCTCCTCTGCCTAAAATCAATGCATCTCTTGGACACCACAGGGTCAGGGCTGTCAAATGGCACTAAAGAGACATCATTAGGTCTCCTAGATGCCACGGGGTACTTCTTGATGGACTCTTCTGAGACACTATCAAAGACAAGTGAGCCTCTGTGCAAAAGGTAATGTTTTAAAAGATAGATACACACCAGGGTATGAGGACTAAATCTTGGATAAATGCATAGTGAAGTGAAGCCTCTTTTCTCCTTCTCACCCGGCCATGCTGCTGTAAGTAACACAGCTCCAGAATTCCCAGACAATAACTCTCTCATATCCATGACTATAAGTTACATTTACTGGCTACTGTGAAAACTGCTGTTATGATGTGACTGTGGAATGAACAAGGGAACAAGGGGCAGGTTTCTCACACATATTCAGTGACAGGAGCACAGCCGATCAAACAGCTGGCTGTCATTAGAGCATGGCAGCTGGGGCTGACATGGTAGCTGGCAGGAGCAGACAGTGAGGGCCGACGCTGACACAGACAGGAATCAGTAACGTAGATGTAAGATATGTCATACTGCTGGTACAATTTCTTTTGAAGAACTGGAATAAACATCAGGCAAAAAAGAAAAGTGACATTATTCATGTTTATTAGTAACGTACTGTGCAGTGAGTGAGAGGCAGAGTACATCCTGAACAGGCTGCCAGTCCACTGCTTTGCCAAACAACAGCCTTAGCATAATATCTCAATGGACTACGACTAAAATGCAAACCATGACCATCAAAATCCGAGGAAATAAGGGGATGTACTTCTATTTCTCCTAAATAAACTTAAAAAACCCTTCCTCACACTTACATTTGTACCTGAATGAAAAAGTGGCAACTTTTAACTGCTACAATGAAAAAACAAAACAAAACAAAAAACCCCAAAAATAAAAATAATGAATAATGCAGACAGTAAATGAAAGGCACCTTTTGCTGGATGGCAGTGGAAAGTGACAAAGGAAAATTTGATAGTCGAAGAGGAAATAGAGGAAGTTCTGTGCCAAAACGACTGCTTCTGAAGCAATGCCAGCAAGCTGTAGTGGAAAGAGACAAGACAGATCCTGGAAAAGTGGATATTCTTGGGGAATACATTAAATAAAAATAAACCTTATATCATATTTCTCTCTGTTTATTTATTTATTTTACCTTTTTAAAAAAGTATTTATTTTTTGTTCATATGAAATGTCCATCTGGCATATAGCAGCAAAGTACAGAGGAGCAGGGAATGACAAAACATTCTCCAACAATGGGAAAATCCACCAACAAAGGGAAACTGAAACTCAATACTCTAACCTTTAGAAAGAGTCCACCATGACAAAGCACTATTGGGATATCACACATTTGTCTGGCAGTGACAGTTCCAGAGAACTTTCTCTCTCCGCCCACTGTAGGACAAATCACTGGTAATTGGCCTATTACCCTGTCACCAGGTCTGCTTCTGTAGTCAGGCTCTATGAGCCCTGTGACGAGCCAGTGGAGGGATCTGTCTCACCTTGTCTGAGTGGCTCAGGTATGTCTGCCCCCAAGGGACTGCAGTCCACTTCTCTTAAAGGTATACCCTGCAGAGAGAGCTGTCCATCACCAGACCTCCCAGTGTGTCAGAATACATCAAGTCAGCTCTGCAGGCTGCGCCGCGTTCGATCATTGCTGCTAAGAGCCCTTTTTCAGCTTTCCCCTTCTCCAAGACAATTCCACTCATTCACATCGTTGTTAGAGCTGTCAGTAACTGCGGACTTTACATGCAGCAGTAATTACAATTTCAAACTACTCACAGTCTCCCTACTCTGTGTGTCACATGTCACGATAGGACTTAAGCTTGTTGTTATGACAATCTTTACCTAAAAGGGTTTGCTAAAGCATCTATTGTCAGTTTGTCAGTCTTTGGACATGAAAGTTTATTGTGATTTACCTCAAATTACAGACTTCTCTGTGATCTTTTAAGAGGTAGGTTATGTTAAAATGCACACCTTTATGATGCTATGTCACTCATTTTATGTAATGTGGCTCTAGTTTCAAATTTCCAAACCTAAAAGATATCTTTTGCATATAATCACAATAGTAATTTGTATATCATTTGTATATATTTACAAATTACTATTGTGGAGTGACATTTACAATAATCATGAAGATTTGAAAGTCTTAAGCATCTTAAAATAACATGTTTATATTTCTCTGGCTTTTAAGCAGAAGAAATATGGCTCTTGCAATTATATCATCATAAACAATGAAAAAACTACATGAAATGTGAATAGCACAAAAGTATTTACAATAACTAATGCTGAAATCTAAACAAGCTGAAATGTTTACAGGCAGCAAGCTGAGAAGAATAATCCTTCAAGCACTGTCATGTAAGACAGTGCTTGAAGGATTTGAGTCATTTACTGACTGACCAATACTTCACACTTGCTCTCAATTCAGCCGCATTTTGTTTATTGTGGATTAAAACCCCTTTTCCTCGGCCTCTCCAATAATGGATGGCTGGCCTTTCCTCATTCCATTAACTCAAGCATAATTTGATCTCTGAATAAATTTTAATGAACACAAATTTCACTGCGAGCAGACAGTTAGTTAATTGTAGCATTTTAAGAGTGACAGTATCTGTGCGTTACCTAATTGTATCTCAGTGACTGGCCGTGATCATTTACGCCACAAGGCATCACTAGAAGACTCTGCCAGCACCCAGTGAAAAGTGGGCTCAATTAAAAACTCTTCATAAATATTAAACACTATCTATCAGCAAGTTATTCATATAAATGATGTATCCACTTGTAAGCACAGACGATCAACATCTGAATGTCCTCTGTAAATACAGCTCAGTCATGGAATCCTTGCTCTGTTCTAATTCCAGAGCTGGCCAGTTTTAAACAGGCACCGTGCCAGGCCAGCACTTCGCCATGCTAGCTAACAGAGAGGTGGTAGTACTAATGTTTGGCTCATGTTCATACGGTAAGTGATCGCCTTCGTCAAAGCAGGGAAACCCTGCACAGGGCTGATTCGTCTGTCACCATGATGAAGGAGGCCTGCTGAAAGACAGAGAAAGCTTGGAGGGAAAAATAGGACTGGTGAATTTATTCATAGTTACAATAAAGCATGTGATATTTCACAGCTGAAACTCATAATAATGCAAATCTAACAGTCTACCTGCAAATATGTTAATAACAATTTGCTAGAGTTGTTTCCCCACAAGACAGATGTCAGATTACTAAATATGAAAACAAAAAATTCTACTAAAAAGCATCAGATGATACTTTGATAAATAAAAAAAAAAATGGCACAATTTTAAATTTAAATTACTTACATTTTCATTGCATAAAATTTCAAAGCGCATTGTATCTTCTCATAGATGATTAGTCTCGGTGAGAATCCCACAGCATTGCAGCATGAATAATAGCACATGTCTCTATATTATTAATAAGCTCAGGGCTGAAGCTGGTTAGTAGAAGTCACGGTGACAGATGCTTTCTGGTTGGGTGCCAAAAGAAAGGCAAGTGAGAAGTCTCGGAAGTGTTTGCAGCAGGGTATAACAGAGCCCTGCAGGTCATGTTAGCCCTGTTCAGAAAACCACGGCTAAACACTGAGCCAAACTAGGGAAGCTTTACAGAGCCAACCTTCCAATCCCAGAATTAACACTTCAGAAGGACATTATAGTCTGAGCTCAAAGGAAGCTTGTTAGATAGAAAGAATGTAAAGCACAGACAGAAAAGGACAGAAGCACGGAGAAATAAAGAGGAGGAAAACCAGACAGTACAAGTAACAGTGGAAAATAGGGAAGTCATCTTTTAAACTTGATATCAACTGGAGTTTTTGGGACTGTGACACACTTACTGTAAATGTATAGGAGTCTAGTTAACAAAAAATAGCGAGTAATGTCAAATGAAGAACTGTGTACCACACTTTGTGATAATTAGGAAATAGGATTTAAAAAAAAGAACAAAACAAACTTTTAATAATATGACATCCTATCATGTTCCCTCTATTCTAGCTTAGATATTTTTAATACCTGATGATACATTATAATAATAATTACAATAATAATTATTTTGCATAATAAATCACATAATCTCTAATGCTATCTTTATACAATGTGTAATTTGTGTTTTATAGTTTTATGGTATTTGGAAACACTTCTTAGAATCAACTTTCTGTTAGACTCTCAATTCAGTGGCCTCACAGACCACAAATGCAACAGTCAAAGCCATTTGATTTGGGTGTTTTCTAATATGAGCCATGTGTGTTTCATTCTTTTGAATGATTCTGACAAGTCCACATTGTTTAGTCTGCCTCGTTCCGTTTATATGAAAATGTGACAAATTCAACATCGCTGCCGTCTTTTGATTAAAAGATAGGCTTTAAAAATAACCCATTATTGCACCGTGAAACAAATTAAATTACCAGAGAAAACAGAGAATTTCTTATATAACCAATAAGGATTCTTTCAGGGAGGTATTTATGTGAACGCTACAAATGTGTGGCTCAAATTTTTTAGCTTGAAAAGCTATAGACGAGCTTTGAGCCGTTGAGATTTAATTTTAAGAAATCCACGCAAACAGAGGTGACTCTATCTTGCATTTATACTGTTGCCGGATTCATTTGTGACTCTGAATGCAGTGCTAATTCCTCAGACACTGTATTCAATTATTCATGCCAAGTACATAACTTTTCAATTAACTAATTGCCAGGCTCTGGAGAGCTCTGTGTACATGGTGCCCCGGGCAGGTCATCAGCAGCTATGAAGGCAAATTCTTCACCTGCATCCTTAATACACACTGACTTTAAGAGAAAATAATTTCATAAATATTTAAGAGAACAAAGTGAGCTTTTAAAATTATATACCCACAGAATGAAGTAAAACCTTGATCAGTCAAAGATTTTATAATTTTGCAGACATGCCATTCAACCACCTGCACATCACCTATATTATCTTTATCTGAAAAAAAAAAACATAGCCAGAAATATTTAATGTTTTTTAAAAATATGCTATGTATCCTATTTTAATTATAGTAGCATTCAAAGATTTCAATAAGCACGAAATGGGTTGGAGCAGTGATGGGTGAGGAAGTAGCAGACAGCTGTAAGGAAACTGTTTGACTCACTTCCCAAATTCTGCCATGTTCCTCACAATCTAATCTCTCTGACCTGCTGACCTGCCCACAGAGATAAGAAGCAAGAACAAAAGGGGGTTCCCATGACCAAGCGAGCCTGCGGTTCTACATTGACAGCTATGATGGATTTGCATGGATTCTGTAGTTTCTCATCTTCAAGGACTTGCAACACCAGCACATCAAATAAAACCCTTTTTAAAAAATCTTTGTGTTTATGAAACATTACTAATATATCAAAACAAGACACATATAATATCTAAAATCCAACGGCCAGCTGCGGAGATAAAAAAAAAAAAGGAGCCAGGGTGGAAGTGGCAAAAACTGCAGTAACTCCCAAGACTTGTAACATTTCAAACTTTACAGCAATAAAAAAGCATGTATAGAGCCTGGTACAGAATATAGTTTTGGCCATATGGATAGCTTACCCCGTCATAACTGCTTTTCATGGTATTTTATTATTATTATTACTGGATAAGTGAGTTAGGGATGTGGCCTTGCTGACAGACAGATGTCCAGATATAGGCTGCAGGGTGTGTGCTAGGCCTCATTCATTGCTCTGAGTCTTTAAATAGTAAATCTTTACCTTGTTGATATGCTGTTTGTACTTTATGGATTTTATAGGGTTCTATGGCTAATATTTTGAATTACTTTGTGGTACAGGCCATTCCAAAAGTTTGTGCTTCAGTATTTGTAAGTGAAATTCTAGCGTTCAATAATTTGTTAAGTTGCTGATACTAATTAGCTGATATGTGTGTCTGCTCATTTCCCATAGAGTGTTTGAATATAGCTTGCTAACCCAGCTATTTAAAGAGCACTAAAAATGTAGCACATTACCCTTTCGTTCATACAAGGCAACTTCTGGCTCAGAAAAAAAAAAAATCAGCTTGGTAGAAAAATGGTCACACAAAATAAGTTGAAAAAAAAAAACCAGCTGCTATGTCCAACTTTTGCAAATCCTAATTATAGATAACTTCATTTTGCAGTATATAAAGGCTGGAAGTTGTGAATAGCAGAAACTTTTTTCATCTGTTTTTCTGCAACCATTTAAGATTTCAACATGAGCGAGACCTCACTCAGAACAAAAAAATGTGTCCAACATTTCAACCAGAAATAGAAGTCAAGGGGAGAGGCTGAGATTTGTGATATTTTAAAGCAAGCTCCTGTTTATTCCTTGTCATAAACATCTCAGTGTCCATGATAACTTTCTCCATCTGGTCCTCATTCTCAAACCAATACTCACTGGAATAACAGCAGACATTATAAACCACAAAATATATCAGCCTAAAGAAGCTAGGCACGGAGCTGTGGCCATTCCAGATCGAGCAGATTTGAATATGGTTACAGTACGACTGCTTCCTCCTCCAGGCAGGTAAACAATGTAATAGGAAACTGTCACAACTGATTTGAGGGGCATACAGCCAATGAGGGGGGACGATATGACATGTCTCCTCAGATCACAGCTTTCTGATGGCAATCTGTTTAGCTGGAGAGTGTGTAAAGAGTAGCAGATCATGCGAGGGGAGGGAGAAGTGGAGATTGCAGGCAAGGGCAAAAAAGAGAAATGATGATGGTAGAAGCGTAGAACGGGACCAAGATGACGAGACGAGAAAGAGCATGAGGAGGAAGCAGAGGAAAAAAGAAAGGGGAGGTGACAGGGTGAGTGCTGGATAGTGATAATACTGGCTCCTTTCAGTCCATGCACAGGGGTAAGGTGAGACTCCCTCCAAACTGTGCTTTCTGGGCAGTAGCCCAAACCTGGGGCTGCCTGATTGATTTGCCCAGTAAAAAGCCCACTTGTGCAGCTGTGCCATAGCTGATTTCTCCCAACCAGCCTTATGCAGCTCCCACTGCGGAGAAACCACATTAACCAACATGTAGAAAAGGCTGCTGAGAGCAAATGAAGGTGACAGCACTTTTCTTGACAGCCAGAAGATTTAGAAACAGTTTTTACTACATAAAATACAGTGTAATCAGAATAAATAAGACATGTTTGACCTGCTTCTAGGTATGTAATATGTTGGATCTATTTTATTATGAAATGTATAATGTTATTTAATGAGACAAAGGATAAAATGCAGAAATATTTATTTACCATTGTTTTTATTGCTGTAGTAACAGGTACAGTTTAAAGCACAGTGGAAAACAGCTGAGTATAGGGGGATGCTACAGGAAACTTCTTCTCAGTTTCTTACAGGTGGGCAACGTATTCCCTGGATGTACATCTCTCTAGATGTGCTGGTAAATCATAACTTCAACCAAAATTGATCTGATATCCATTATTGTTCCTTGTTGTTCCCTCCTTTGCCACTGATACAAAAACATAAACATGGTTAAAATATGTCTAATGTCAGTTAATACACAATATTAACAATGTCTTCTTTTGGCTGAATAATTATCCATGAGTTTTTACATTGAGATCTGTGTGCAGAGATGTGCTCTTTCTGTTCCTGTGTGAATCAAACCTTCCCCGATTAGACATTTAGAGTGGATGGGATAAGGCGGGCCCCAGGTGGCCCCCTCTGTTAAATGGCAGATTAAAGAGTGCACAACTAATTTCTTTAGGCTAATCTTATTAAAGGAAAAACAGCTGTCAACTGTCACCATGTGAATACAAACGGTCTGCAACAAGCTCAGAAGTGCGTCTGCGCCATGTTGGTGGGATGCACATACAAACACTATTTCATGTATGTTTGTTGCCTGCAAATTTTAATATAACACATATTGTTTATTCAAAACCAAGGGCATCCTAAAAGCTGAAACACAATATTGCAACCTCTTTGTCTTCCATTATATTCGCCCCTAATCATAGTTTCTAGGCTACGCTAAACTGCATCAAGCAATACATACAGCCTTTTTTTTTAAAATCTGTAAATATAGGCAAGGATTAAAACTGGCTCTTTGTAAAGCAGTAACTCATTGTGAAGCTAAGGTATATTTAAACTGTGATTTTACTACACTGCAAGTAATTAAAGCTATATTTCCATTGGAAAGAATGAAACTTTTTACAAGATCAGCATCTTTTCATGGTCATCACTCGCTCACATTCACTGTAGTTGGAATTTTGGCCCTGTGCCCTCTGACATGAGCTGACACCAGGTGCTCAGTACCCCAGGGTATTTTGAAGACCCCCCAGTTTAAAGCCTCATCACCTCTGAATCCCCACCCACATAATCCCACCACTCAGATACACACAAACCGACAGGATCCCTTTTTAACACTACATTTCTTTCAACATTTTACATAGGACCATTATTATATTCTTTTCATCATTTGAAAAAAAGGTTCGTTTGACTAGCAGTGGCTTATGACACCCAAGTACCGCAGCCTACACACTTCAGCGCCGCACCATCACGGCCTTTTGATTGCTCCACCTCTCTGTAATTGCTGGTGATTAACCCTGGCATGGGAGTCGGCCAGAAAGAGTTCCTCTCCCTTCTCTGCTGACAGTTCTTGTCAGTGGGTTTGAGGGGCAATTTGGCTGCTGACATGCCTTCCCCAGTCTCTTGTTACTGGGGAACTATGCTGTGCTTGACCCAGCACTGCGAGACTATCTGCTGAATTTCTCCCCCTCCTTCTTTCTCTTCTCTGCATTTCTCCTTTTTGCTCTCAGTTTGTTCGTCTCTTTTGTGTCATTACGTCTCTTATCCTTGCTCTAACCTTATTCTTTTTCTTCCACTTTTGCTTCAACACTCCTTCGATCTCTCTTTCCCTCTTTCTTTTTTATATTTGTCTGTCTTTCTGCTAGAGTTCACATCGGACAACCCGACTCCATGGCTTTAGTGCCTGGGCTGCCTGTGCCTGCCTGCTTGCAGGACTGCAAGGGGCAACAAACAATGGGCATATTGTTAATCTGTCCGTAAGAAAGCCTTATCTTGTTGTAGACATGGTATTAAATTTCGGAGTGGCCCCATGCGGCCAGGCTGGGGGAGGGACGTGTGAGGGGGGGAGAGAGAGAGAGATGGGGGGGGGGAACGATGTGAATAATAAGCTGTGTAATCTCTTCACCTACTCCAAACAGCTTAACCCTGTCAGTAGTTGCTGGTCCAGTGGCACCCTGGACCTAGGTTAATATTTACTGTATGCAACCCAAGCATGTATGACAACACTGGTTACAGTTTAATGAGTGAATGTAGATGTTATCCAATAATTCAAGTGTTTTTGTTTTTGATTTTGTCAGGCAGATTGTAAAACTGTTTGTTTGCTTGTATATTACAATACTGTAATTTTGATCCTTTGGGTAACTATCATAATATCATTTCAGCCTCAAAATCCCTAAAAATAATCTACAATAATAAGCAAACAATAAATATTGATATTTTCAATGTGCTGGAATGATCTTAAAATTGTGGGATATTGTCTGTTTAGCTCATCTTTCTTAACTCTAAGATCCAATCCAAATTCCAGAACAGATGCTTTATCTGGTTGAGGGGAAGAGGATTAGAATAGCTACAAATTACATTTTATAGTTTGGGGACAGTACCCATTCTTCCCTGAAAAATCTTTACTTGTCATTTGTTCACTCACACAATGTCATAAGGAAGACGTAAATATTTAGTTTGAGATGCTTACAGTGGTTTCAACATTTTTAAACTAAAAAGACTAAAGATCCCACCTGTGGTGAGGGATCATTCAAGATGAGCTTACTCGGGGGTGTGCACCCAAAGTCCGGATCCCAGAGTTCAAAGTGGACCCCCTGTGATTACAGGAAATAAGAAGGTGGATCAGGAGATCAGAAAAGTGTGGAACACATGCACACATTGCCATCCTTTTTACATCCAGGACCACAGCGCATTGTTGAGTGAGATGAAAACCATGATTATGCTACTTTAACAAGCAAAACAGATGTTGTACAGCAAAGATTTTCCAAGCTGCAGATGAGAAACTAAAAATGACATTACAGCAGTGTTGCAGAGTTATAAATTCGTCATTTGTTTCATTAAGTAAATGAAATAAGTAACATCACAAATCAGCAACTATGTCAAGTAATATTGGCGCTACTTGTACCTGCTGTCAGGTGTCTGGCAAACAGCAATGATAAAGTTGATTTTTTGTTTTTTTGAGACAATAAAAAAAAGCTGACATTAAATTGACACATCCGCTGTGACAAAACACCATTTTTGACTTGTTCTCCTCTTATACCACTGCTGATGAGGAGGTATTGAAGCCTATCATCCGCGAGAATGCTGCACTGAGTACCTGGTACCTGATTATGGTCAAAAAACCCTTTTCAAAGCCCTCTGTGAAGCAACTGTTGCTATTTGTGAGAAGGCACATCATGAAACAAACACATCAGTAAAATAACAGAAAGCTTAATAATAACAAGCTTGTCTTTATTTGCATGCAATTTCCAGGTATAAGACTGTACTGTGAACTTCCTGTGTGGCATAGTGTAGAGGGAAATTTGCAGGACTTACTTAACCTGTAAGGAATACCAGACTAACCTGGCTTGACTATAATTTCACAACTTTCCTCACCATGAAATAAACTGCCTTTATTGATTTGTTATGAACATATGAAAGAGGTTTATGTTTATGACATGCATGCAAAAATGAGAATCTTTTATTGCTTTTATTTCTATCTGATGCAACAAAATCGCACACACTATATATTGTAATAAAAGCATGATAAAGTGTAATTTGCAATTACTGTCTCAGGTGTGAAGTGGCACTCAGTGTTGCTGCAGCGTTTTCTATCAGTGTCTCCCTGGAGACGATGTGATTCGTGGTCTTTTCTGCTGACAGGAGGTTGGTGGCGAGCCCAGACAGCAGAGACAGAAACACCACTGTCAACTCAAGCTGCTCTCCAGCAGCACCTACTGGAGTATGCATGAGCCTACAGACTAAATACAGAGTCTATGTAGAAACACAGCCCATGCCACCTATTGCACTGTTTTTTCATCTTGTTATTTAGAATATTAGACTTCCTTAAGGCAATCAACTAATGTGTACTGACAGCAAAACTATCTATACCTAAATGTGTTTTCATTTCAGAATCCTGCAGTAACCTGTTGCAAAATTGTTTGGCGTTATTAGTTGAATAAAGACTGAACATTATCACAATTATAAAGGAAAGAGGCGGTGGACACTGTGTGTGTTACCGTGAAACCCTGGTGAGAGACAGTACAATAGGGAGAAGCTGCTGTTCCAGGTTGGAAGGAAGAGGATTATTGTAAAGAGTGGATACTTGAGCTGTATAAACTGTGCTTCATCATGTCTTACCATTCACATGAATAATCACTACGGAACACACAATAAAGCTTTGATACACAACAGAACATAGCAGAAGTGAGAATTTACCGATATAGATATAAGAGCAAATTCAATTCGAAACTGGAAATAAAAATGATAAAAAACATACACAAAAGTACAATGATTATATATGAGTCATGACCATCTTTTTATCATACTAAATGCATGGGGGTAATAAAAAGTCCAAATTTATACAATTAATATCATAGTTTTCCTAAAGTCCAGTCTTTGCTCATCAGTGTATAAATATGGCAAGTAGTTATTATCTCGCTCCCAAATGATTTACAGCAATAATGGGAAGGCCAGTCTGCTGGGTCAGTTCAAGGAAACCTGTGGGGAAGCAACATTACCAAAATAAAAATCAGTCATTGTCCATTTCAGGCTTACAAAGAATCAGGAAGAAAATTTTTGTGTGTGTGTGTGTGTGTGTGTGTCTAAGAGGGAAAGACAGACAGACAGAAAAGCAAGCAAGAGGATGGATGGGCACATCCCTAGAAATGGCAAATGCTACTAATGTGTTGTGTGTGAGCTTGTCTTTATTTATTAGGGACGTTTAGGGTCAATGTCTTGGAGACTGTCCATGTACATTACATGCATATTCTGGCTGCAAGTTCAGGAGCTGGTTATTTATGTGGACAAGAGCAGCTGCTTCTCCCTTTGAGAACTACAGTCATCACTCTTTGCAGGGAGAGAGAGGTGTATTTTATTTGCAGTTACTCAAAAAACTGAAGGCTCTCATACAGATGCGCAATAGCTACTGATACAAAATCTAAGGAACTGCCTCTCATTGTCATTATAGCTGCAGAATAAGGCTAATGCAACAAGAAAAAAATCATGATGAGCAATAATAATAAAGAAAATATACATAAAATGTTGTACAGGCCACAGGTTTAATATAAACTGATATGTATTTATAACATGTTTTCCCTGAGTCGGTCTGTATTTTCTGCTAGACTCATGTTATTTGTTGGATCAGTATAAGTCGATCACAAAACACTCCAAGCTTCAGTAAAGATTTTGAATCAGTTTACTGAACAATGTTCAAGAATCCAACAGAAATAAAAAAAACATGAGAACCATGCAATTTTTTTCCCCTTTTTTAGCCTCTATTTTGGACATACTGAGGATGATGACTTTTTGTGCCTATTGCATGTATTCTGTTTGGCAATGATATCTACCTATGAGGTGCATGACTGGAAATTAGAAATAAGAAATTACAAGTCTGGCTTTCTTTACCTTTGTCTGAAATCTGAAACAGAACAGTTGCTTCAAAAGTTACTCTGAATATTAAGTTTTGCTTTCTAAGTGAAGAGAAAGCAACAACTATAAGCATGATAGGTGCAGCTTAATGAACTCTCAGTTATGTCTGTCTACTCTCAGTCCTGGCACTGAAGACAAAATTCTCCAGGTTGCATCTTTAGAGAATAAGCAGATTAACAAATCCCAGAGGTTCTTTGAAAGGCAGTTGTTGTGATCTAGGTATCTTTTTTGCCTCTGTAGTCTTTTTAGTTAATGACTTGACTTACTTAAGTGGTGCTGATCAATATGCACCGGAGGTAAACTTGCTGAAGTTACTGTCTGGGCTGGCATCAGCACACTTCACACCAGTAGGAAGTAAAAACACAGGATTAGGAGGGGAGAATGTGTTGATCCAAATGTATCATTCATATGAGTTTGACCTTGGTGACGGAGAACACGTAATAAAGACAGCAGTCTTTGGTGGTGCATTCAGCAAAAAATGAAGTTTGAACTGAGTGTGAGGGTATGAGAGAGACAGGGAGGCAGACTGAAACATTAACAAAATATGAAGGGAACAGAAAAACAAGTTTTACAAAAACATTAACCAACAGTAAATAAAATAAAAGAGCGCACGAAACAAGACAATAAATGACTGAGGATAGTTGTTGCATGCAAATACAGAGAAAGAATGAACGATGATAAAACAATATGTGTGAGAATGATGTGGCTTTTGTGTCCTTCATGTGGTCCATTACTGTAAAGACAAACCCCGAACGAAACAGATCCCAGTGGACCACCATGGCTGTTGTGGGTTTTTACAGCTTCCTGGTTTGTCTCAGTGTGAATGTGTGTGTGAGTTTCTGTGCTCCAGGTATTGCTCATATTGTGGGGACCTACAGTGGCAATAGGGGGATGTGTCATCCCTACAAAAAAAACAAAAAAAAAACCAAACAAACAAAAAACCCCAAACAAATTCCTATTATATAAATATGTAAAGTTTAAAGTTTTTAGGTGAGGGTTTGGTTAAAGTTTGGGTATCTGTTGGGTAAATTAATGTAATTGCATATAAGTTATTATGTGTAAGTGTGTGTGGGTTCCCCTGCTATTTTATATGCACTTATAAACAAAATGCATAAAAGTATTTTTTGAGGTCTTAGAAAATTATTTGTAGTCGATGGCAAATACCAAAGATACAAGTATGTGTGTTATTGTTTACCCCAGAGCGTTAGCACCATATCTTTATGAGGAATAGCTAGCAACTAAAGATGGGATCCCTCACTAGCATCACAGTCCTCTCTGGCTCACACTACTCAACATTAGCGATAACGTAAGAAGACTAATCTCTCTCACACCACATAAGCACACACAAACACTTCACACATGGGAAAGAAAGGTTCAGGGGAAGCCCACTTTAGATGAGAACCGTACCCACTTGCTTATCTTACATACACTCTTCACACAAGAAGATTTACAGGAGACTGTCTTCAAGAGCCAAAAAAACACAATAAAGTCAACTAACTTTTGTAACACTCGACAGCCTATAACTTTGGCTAATGTTTGCAAAATGTGCAGTGTGTCAGCCTTCCTGACACACTGATCAAATTTTAAGTGGTATTCATCCATTTCGGGTAGTCTGCATTTTCTGTTTTGGTTTTAAAAAATGAATTAGTAATTGCTTGGAGAGCTCAAAAGTTCCAAGATTCGATAGAGCAAACTTTCGAGCCATTAATAAGTTTTTCAGTAGCATAAACAGAATCTCTTTATTGTTCTACCTATTGCATTAGGATTCATATATCCCCTTTAAACAACAACCACACCCATATCAAAGTGTTTTCTTGTTTTGCAGCTCAAACCAATACTTTCTCCCTAATGCACACAAAAACCTTACTTCATATTCCACAATCGTGTAGATTATGATATTGATCGCCCTTCTCTGTAAAAGCATTATAAATATAAAGAGCATTTCTCCATTAACGGAGAGTAGGAAGCTGGCTAATGCTAATGAGCCTCAGAGTGGCCATTCCAGTCCATTAAGGGCTCTTAGCGCTGGGAAATGATTGTGTTTTTGTAGGGAGAAAAACTAACACAGTCACGCGGACTCACAACTTACACACAGGGAGGTTAATGATAAATGGTACTAATGGACTTTCTGTACATTTAAGGGGAGAAAAAATAGGAGATTGGAAAATGAGAAAATGTATTTGTTGCTGTAAACTTGAAAGACTCAATTCATTTGAGGATCTAATTTGATTTCTAATGCATGACATGGAAGTGAAGGAGTTTTATGAAGCTCAGGAAAGTTACACTGCTAATGTTACGTCATGGATTTTAAGAAGTTGTTATAAGATTAACTTTGTATGGCAAGGGTGCTTCAGTAGTTACTGATGTAATAATAATGCAAAATTATATACTAGGATACAAGGGTAAGAACACCTTGAATAATGATGTATGCAGTCATGTCATAAAGAAAATTTCCACAGGACTCTAAGCAACCTAATGAATCTTGGAGTGTACAAGTACACCCTATAAATTAAACTTGAATCATTAGCTTGAACCAGCTTTAGCAGCAATAACTTAAAAAAAACATTTTCTCTATTACTTCATCAGTCTCTCACATTGTTGTGAAGGAATTTTGGCCCATTTGCCACATTGCTTCATTTCATTGAGGTTTGTGGGCATTTGTTTTTGCATGGCTCTCTTTAGGTTTCACCACAGCATTTTAAACAGGTAGAGGTCTGGACTTTGACTGGGACAGTGAAACATCTTCATTCTTTCCATTCTGTTGGAGATTTGCTGCTGTGCTTTGGATCATTGTCCTGTTGTATGAGCAAATATCAGCCAAGCTTTAGCTGTTAGATAGATGTTTTCACATTTGACTCTAGAATACTTTGGTATACAGGTTTTATGGTTGACCCAATAAAAGCAAGGTGTCCAGGTCCTGCGTTTGCAAAACAAGAAAAATCATTACCCCTACACCACAGTGCCTCAAAGTTTGCATGAGGTTTTTGTGGTGGTAAACTGTGTTTGCAGACTGGCCATAATGTGGTACTATGCATTATGGCTAAATATCTCCCCTTTGGTCATTATTCCAGAAGTCTTGTGGTTTGTTCAGATACAACTTTTTCTCCTGACAATCCTTCTAAACAAGCTATATGCATTTTTACAACTGTATTGTAATGAACTTAAAAATGTAAAATGTTAACTGAGTTACAGTGGGGCAAAAAAGTATTTAGTCAGCCACCGATTGTGCAAGTTCCCCCACCTAAAATGATGACAGAGGTCAGTAATTTGCACCAGAGGTACACTTCAACTGTGAGAGACAGAATGTGAAAAAAAAATCCATGAATCCACATGGTAGGATTTGTAAAGAATTTATTCGTAAATCAGGGTGGAAAATAAGTATTTGGTCAATAACAAAAATACAACTCAATACTTTGTAACATAACCTTTGTTGGCAATAACAGAGGTCAAACGTTTACTATAGGTCTTTACCAGGTTTGCACACACAGTAGCTGGTATTTTGGCCCATTCCTCCATGCAGATCTTCTCGAGAGCAGTGATGTTTTGGGGCTGTCGCCGAGCAACACGGACTTTCAACTCCCGCCACAGATTTTCTATGGGGTTGAGGTCTGGAGACTGGCTAGGCCACTCCAGGACTTTCAAATGCTTCTTACGGAGCCACTCCTTTGTTGCCCGGGCGGTGTGTTTTGGATCATTGTCATGTTGGAAGACCCAGCCTCGTTTCATCTTTAAAGTTCTCACTGATGGAAGGAGGTTTTGGCTCAAAATCTCACGATACATGGCCCCATTCATTCTGTCCTTAACACAGATCAGTCGTCCTGTCCCCTTGGCAGAAAAACAGCCCCATAGCATGATGTTTCCACCCCCATGCTTCACAGTAGGTATGGTGTTCTTGGGATGCAACTCAGTATTCTTCTTCCTCCAAACACGATGAGTTGAGTTTATACCAAAAAGTTCTACTTTGGTTTCATCTGACCACATGACATTCTCCCAGTCCTCTGCTGTATCATCCATGTGCTCTCTGGCAAACTTCAGACGGGCCTGGACATGCACTGGCTTCAGCAGCGGTACACGTCTGGCACTGCGGGATTTGATTCCCTGCCGTTGTAGTGTGTTACTGATGGTGACCTTTGTTACTTTGGTCCCAGCTCTCTGCAGGTCATTCACCAGGTCCCCCTGTGTGGTTCTGGGATCTTTGCTCACCGTTCTCATGATCATTTTGACCCCACGGGATGAGATCTTGCGTGGAGCCCCAGATCGAGGGAGATTATCAGTGGTCTTGTATGTCTTCCATTTTCTGATGATTGCTCCCACAGTTGATTTTTTCACACCAAGCTGCTTGCCTATTGTAGATTCACTCTTCCCAGTCTGGTGCAGGTCTACAATACTTTTCCTGGTGTCCTTCGAAAGCTCTTTGGTCTTGGCCATGGAGGAGTTTGGAGTCTGACTGTTTGAGGCTGTGGACAGGTGTCTTTTATACAGATGATGAGTTCAAACAGGTGCCATTCATACAGGTAACGAGTGGGGGACAGAAAAGCTTCTTACAGAAGACGTTACAGGTCTGTGAGAGCCAGAGATTTTCCTTGTTTGAGGTGACTAAATACTTATTTTCCACCCTAATTTACGAATAAATTCTTTACAAATCATACCATGTGAATTCATGGATTTTTTTTTCACATTCTGTCTCTCACAGTTGAAGTGTACCTCTGGTGCAAATTACTGACCTCTGTCATCATTTTAAGTGGGGGGACTTGCACAATCGGTGGCTGACTAAATACTTTTTTGCCCCACTGTAGCTGACTCTGAGGCCTTTAGACTGTGAATGCTCCAGACCTGCAAACATCTAAAACATATGGTTTTATAGAGGCGCTTAAAAGTGCATTTCTTCTAGATAACATCTTGATTCTTGTTTTGAAAAGGACATATTAAAGACAAAGTGTGGATTTTGGGGAGTTTACACAAACATGGCAATAAGGACCCTTATTGTGAAAAGGTCTGGTAATTAAACAAAGGGCAAACAGTGTGTGCCTGTGCTTTATTCTGAAACCCAGCAAAGGAATGCACATGGGACTGTGTTAAGGATTGGTGGTGGAGGTGCAGTTGGGGTCTGACTAAACAGTCTGTCTATTGAAACAACAGGAGACTGAGGGGGTGAGAAAGGGAGAGAAATACAATGAGAAAATAAGAATCAGGGGGGGAAAATGGGAAGAAAGATCATCCAGGGGTGAGAGCAAGCATGTGAGAAAAAGAGTTGGAGGTAGTGTGTAGCTGAGTGTGAGAGACACAGGAATAAATGGTGGATGCAGGGAGGAGGAGGGAGGGGCAGTGACTACCTGTCTGGAGAATCAGTGTTCCCTTCCGACCTGTAACGCTACTCCATCTGCATTGTTCAGTGACGGACAGAACAAGACACAGTCAAGAACGGCTAGCCAAGCTGGGGTATCAAATTATTCTAAGGGAGGAAAGATTTACCCTGCACCCCCGCCCCAGCCAGCCCACCCTCATCTACCCACATTCTCCTTCCTTCCTTTTTCTCCCTCTCTCTTTCTCTCTCCCCCTTCTCTCTCTCTCTCAGTCTCCCCCTTTTTGATCCCTAGCCATTCCTGCTTAATCTCAAAAGGCAACGCATGCGCTTAACCTCCACATACACACACAAATGTCCATGGACAAACGCAACAGAAACACATAACATACCAGCACACAATTACACACACGCTGAAACATGCTCACGCACTACAATGCATGTGTGAATGCAGACTCACAGACACACAAAGGGGTTAGAATGGAGAATGAAAAGTTGAGAAGAAGCAGGTCTGTGTGAGACCAGCAGCAGGGAGGTCTCTTCTAATCCTGGGAGTCCAGAAAGAGAAGGAGCAGGAGGAGGAGGAGAACACGCAAGGAAACTGTCAGAAGGAAGGCGTTAGTCAGCCACCTGGGAGAAAAGAATACATACATAGAATTATTTTTGTAGACTTTAATAAATGAAGGAGGGGATCAGGAAAGTGTCCACAATGAGCCTTCATATTTGATTACCAGGCTCTTATTCTTTGGAGCTGCTTCTTTTAAACACAGCTGTTGTTTTTGAGTGTTAAATGCTCATTGCTGATAAGAAGTCTGTAGTAATGAGTTTATTAATAAAAAAAATCAATATGTTCCATGAGAAATCATTCAGCTCCAAGGTTTTTGTTTGAGAAGGAGTTTAAAGTGAAAACAAACTCTTTAGCTAACCCTAGAAGTCAGATCATCAGATTGATACGAAATTCATCAAATCTGTGAATGTAATGCTGCCAATGAAACTTTCTTCAGATATGATATGCAGCTTATAACATAATGCCAACCTGACAGATTTTCAGGGTGTCCTATAGCTTTTGTGGAAGACCTGTGTGGAAATGGTGAACCCGCTAAAACTGCTGGAAAAATGTATAATGTGTGAGTTATAAACACCTCCCACTTCAAAGGGCTAAGAGGTAGAAAAAGAAAGAAATATATGCTCAAGGCTTAAAAAATCCAAACTGATAAATTATTCAATTAAATGTTTAGATATAAATGAAGGTACTGAAAACACTGTTTGTATCCAAATGAGTATATTTTATCCTTCTTCCTTTAATAAAAATCAGATTAAAATAAAGTATACATGACACAACAAGTAAAAACGCTTAAAGTGTGTCACATCTAAAGCCAAAATCTCATATATCTTCATGATTTTCTGTGCCAGAGTTTGTTTTGCAACACCTGGACTTTGGCAAAGTTGGCAATGATAAGCAAGCTTTGTCTTAAACAGATCTGAAAGTTCAAAGATGTACAATATAATTTTAACCTGCCCTGCCAACTTCAAACAGACACTATGACAGTCTCACAGTGTGGGTGCTTTGTTTCCGACATATTGCAAGTCCCAACGCGTTACAGATGGAAACATGGCAAACGTTCCCCTCAATTGCATCTGTGCAGCTTCCTGTCTGTAACTTCAGCAAGCCAGTGGTTTCATCATTCTTAAGTCACCAGCAAAATGACATGTTGGCATGCAGCAAAACGCTAAGGTTTCAGCTGGCTGGATTCCACTTATTCTGTCGACTACCGTCTGAATGGTGATTTCCTGACGGGACATGTATCTTTGAGAACAATCATGAAAGTGTTTACTTAACAAAACCCTGTGGACGTGTGTTTCTGTGGGTGATTACCACAATGGCAGACTCATCCCAGCACAGGCGAGGGCAGGAAAAAGTTTACCATATAAAAGACATTTAAATACACATGTAGGGAAATCAATGGTATAAAGATGTTTTTATGTTTAAAAAGCTGTTCCCAGTAATACTGGTCTGTGTAGCTAGAGTGGCCATTGTGTGGCCATCTGATCAGTTGTAGATTTTAAGAGACATACTGTAGTTTTTAAGGTCATCAAAGCATTGTCCATATACATCTGGTGTTTTCCAGGAGGAATCCTCTAAAATATGCTGTTATCCTCTTATTTAAATGCTTGTCTTTGCAATGTCAGTTGTCTTTGTTGTACAGTTGTCTTGGTAGTTTATGTGCATTAAGAAAGAGCATGTAATCAGAGGACATATAACCACAGGGCTGGCAAGAAAAACAATATCTCTTACAATGACAGACAAAGCACAGAGACAGAGACAAAATGTTTCCTTCACTGACCAGCGATTAGATTAGAGGCTCAGTTCTTGAGCAGCAGACCAAAGATAAGCAAGAGAGGTGGACGGGGTGGGATGGGAAGAACGCTGTCCCAAAGGTAAGTGACACAACTCAGCCTGTTGTACCCTATGATTAGCCCTTTGTGTCCAGTCATTTTTGGCTGTAATAAAAACACTAAGGCAGGGCTAATAATTAGAGAACTTATGCCTCGGAAAAGGTGGAACAGGGTCAGCGGATGGTCCAGACAAAGTCTTTGTACTGCCTATTCCTCACCCCCCACTAATTAGCTGGAGGGTAGAGGAGGGTGGAGAAAGAGAAATACAGGGGATGGGAAGAAGTGGGAGAACTCAAAAGGATGGCTGGAGAAAGAAGTGGAAAACATGACTATTCAGTAAGATCTCGGGCAACAGATGGAGAACAGCTAGGAATGAAGTCGATCAGACAGCAGTGGGAGTGGTGAAAGGGGCCAGGCCTGCTACTGTTACAGTACAAGACACGGGAACACACAGTGTGATGGAAGTTGACACGCCATCACACACATTTTAACATAGCTAAACAAATCCTTAGTCAAGTAGCAATGAATGCCCTTAGGTATTCCATTCAGCTGTGCCAGAGTCCTGCTGTTTAATTTACAGTAACATCAATTATAAATGTACTGCAGCGACTACATCAAAATGTTTACAAAAGCTAAATGCTCTGAAAGGTTTATGGATTCATGAAGAATGAATTCAATGTACGAGGTGGGGGGTACTAATTTTAAAGTTGTTGTCATTGTATATAACAGGACATAGACATTTCACTTTTATTATCCATTCTTTTTTCAAAATAAAACCTTATTGTGACTATAATCAATATTGCCATAGCAGTGAATTTTTAAAAAACGTGCACCTAAGAAAGCTATTCCTAAATATGCATATGCAGCAGCCACAGGCTTAATGCTCTTGGTTACTTTTCAGTACTCTCAGGACATATTGTTTACATCTGTTTTCAGTGAAAAAGTTCCCGAATGTCAGTACAAAGACATTATTTGGAACCAGATACTGAACATAAATGAGCATTTATGAACTAAAGTTGTACATGTTAAACTGCAGAGTTGTAAAAGACTAAAAACCAAGCAAACAACAGAAAAACAAAAAAACAAAAAAGGAGGACTGCTTTTGGTTGACTTGCAAGTAACCAACTTCTTTATTAAACGATGATATTGTTGGTCAGTGTTGTGTATGTAACTTGTCTCTGCTGAAGAATCTAGTAAACTCCCACCGTTTAATCTGCACAAATATCACTAACTGATAACCCGTCTCTCATGTGACTTTGGCATACATTTCCTTGCACTGTCTATACCATACCAAACCAATCTCCAATGCCTTTCAAGTAGAAAGTAAATGAAACATGAGAAACCTTTTTCTACCTTTTTGCAGATGTAATATTCTTTTGGCTTCTGGAGACCCTCTACTAGACTTGTGTTTTGTCAGAGTGAGGCCATTTTTCTTATCATATTGTTCAATAATAGTCAGGTAGCTGAGGAGCCAGGGAAATCTGCACGGCTGTGTTGAAAGTCAACAAACTTAATACCATACCACCTTTATTTATAAAGCACTTTAACATAAAACCAGAGTTCACAAAATGCTGTACATGCTAATAGCATAAGTAAAGAAAATTAGAGAACAGATGAGAGACTTGGCTGACATTCAACTTCCAAAAAGATTATCACTGGGTTTATATTCCTTCGCTCTAATGATTATAGGTTCAGGCAGTAAGAGCCCCACTGCATAATGCACAGGGTAGTTTTTTTTTTTACTTTGTGCTACTTGAAACATGTTGAGAGTCTGAACTGTGGCTGCCTGAATGGGGTCCTGAGTCGATTTGACAAGGGAAGCCTATAATCATCTGTTTAATAATAGTATTTATAAAATAGAATAAGGGACAAGGGTCAATGCAAACATGCCAGAAGCAATAAATTAACACTTCCTGTTTTTCATGAAGCCATAGTACTGAGGAGTACAAAGCAAATGGCCATAATCTATTAAACCACTGTTTACACCACTATAACTTACATGCCATGAGAGTGACCATGAAGTGTCAAGACAGGCATCTCTTTGCCACACAAGGGAGGTACGGGAAAGCTCAACAATCATCAAATTAGCCTCTAAACACCCTCCCAGTGGACAAAGCTGCCAGCTGTTGTGCCCAGCAGCCCCCAGCAGCTCCCGGTATCCTGTAAACACTGTCTATCTTGGCTACCTTTTATTTGAAAGGTGTGACAAACAATGGCAGCCCTGCATTGTAAACATGTGAGCTCATGACTGGTTTGAATTGCACAACTGCTGAATTTGTGCTGCAAATTTGAGCAGAGTGAAACCAAAATGCACTTTGACACAAAATAAACCATTACCGGCCACTGAGGGAGCTGCACTTGGAGGGCACGGGCTTTGCCAAACAAGTATATGGGTGGAAGGAGAGAGGGGCAGACTGTAGGGATGGTGTCTGCATTTTCTTCTCTCATTGCTTTTAAGCAGAACTGGAGCACAAGATCAGATAATCCAGAAAAAAAAAAAACTTGATGTAAAGGTGGCTCCAGGATATAAGAAACGGTAGTTAAGTTTAAAAAAAAAAAAAAGACTTACATGAGTTGTCATGAGAAATGTGCACAAAATGGTCAATGTTTCCTGGAGCATAGATGGTTGATTCAACTTCCTTTCCTGCGCACAACTTGAACTACCACGAGAAGAATGAAAACTGTGATGCCAGATTAGCATCAGTACATCCATTTTTTTGCTCTATTAGGATTAGAACTTGAAGTGCTGTCCACTTGGTCCCTGATTGCCAAAGACATGAGTCGGTAGTAGCTCAGAAGTAAACTAATAAAGTTTCAGTCAGCCAAAATGAACAGAAGTAACTAAGGCAGGCACATTTTAACACCACGTCATGGCACCAGCTCAAAGATCAAACAATATTCTTATACATATTTGAAACTTAAAATGCAAACTATGTCATTTATATAGAAAAATGCTGTAGTAAAGTAAGTAAGAATTAATAAATGTACAGTAAATCACGGCAACAGATATCCAAAGACAGTGAGTCTTTAGAAAAAGGAACAGTATTGTTGGTGTCTGTAACAGTGACAGCAGCCAGTTTATTGACTGAAGTTGATATATGATCTGAGTGTTCTGCAGGGGGATACCGTGACCTTTGACTTTGTAGCCCTCCGGCATTGCCCTTGTGCTCAATGGCAGATGTGACTGCAGCAGACTTTTCTGCTGTGTGACAGCTTGTTAGCCCCCTACTCCTCTCCCCACCCCATTCTGCACTCACACTCACAGTTTTAAGCACAAAACCATCACCAGTGCCTGTGCTCTTATTGCAGGTCTTCTTCTTACATTGAACCCACACGATTTCTGCACCCCCCGCCCCAACCTCCATCCCACCCCAGGAGATTGACTAGAAGGTCCAGCTCCTGTGCATTTAGCAGTGATGGATACTGTCTACCACCTATGCACTAATCTCCACATACAGGATCAGTCCTAGGCTCTATGACCGACCGTGATATAAGGTATCCAAATAAGAATGGTTATGTCTCTAGTAATAAATGCAATAGTTATCTACCTTGTCTAGCCTTTTTGACTAGCACAAAGGGGTGGGAATAAAAATAATAAGGTTTTACATCATGATATTGTTTACTAGCCTGGCTGTTGCTTTGTTCTCTAATTTAATTATCTGTCTTTTCACATGAATGCCAATGACATCTTATACATTTGTTTCTCATTACGCTATGGTTCTCATAAAAAATAAGAAATACAGTTTGCACATATAATAGTTGTGTTTTTTCTTTACATTTGTCATTTTAAATACCATCTTTTATCATTCTAGATACTGTAACAAGTTTTTGTATAATCAGCCGTACAATATTGCACTATAGTCTCCACGAGCATATCTTGTGCTACTCTGCTGTGGCTAAGTGGAAAGAAAACAGTCAGTGCTTGCCAGTGAGAGGTGTCACTTGTTCTCAGTATTAGCAGTAGAGTAGATAAGAAAACAGATGGGACAAGGGAGGTCAGAGGGCTATGCTACGGCTGACAGGTTTGTTTATTTGGCCTGTCTCTGATATCCTGCTTTCCCCCTCCACACCCTGAGCTGACTCTGCCTACAGTCTGACCTGGAAGTGACCACGCAGAGATGGATCAAGGCCACTTTTCACCAAGAAAGTCAACACTAACTGCCCCACTCACCACTCAAGCCAACTCAAAACACATGGGGCAAGTGTGGGCCTATTACCCCTTCTCTGACAAGAATAACAATTGACTAATTTGTAGTTGCATAGCTGAGCTAAGTGTAAAAACTGTAGGGGGGATTTTAGCCAAAATAAATATGGCTGACTCTAACAGCAAATACACATATCAAGTTAAATGATGGAAACTGGTTGAAAAAAGTCTCTTGACATTTTGCAACGTACTGTTACTATTACATGGATATATGTTACTTAAGAACTTTCTGCAAGGAATAACTGGCTAAATTCCAATATCCAGTGTCTGTGTGAGGTCTGAGGTCCTTATTCCTGAGGTAGGCCAGAAGTGATAACCCTGCCTGGGCACCAAGATAAGACCATTTACCAAGATCCCACTAACACCAAGCCTAAGAGGCTCTGTAGGCAAAAGGAAGATAAACTGGATCCAAATTCCCGAAGACTTCTAGAGTTGACATGACTCATTTCCATTAATGACAGATGGCACTAAACAGATGGCTGAAGTCGGAAAAAATTTATAAAATTTCTAGGGAAACCTTTGAGTCTTATCTTAATACACACTATTTTCCACTAAAAGTTTATTATAAGTATCAGATCCATTCCAGACTCATTCAGTGAAATCCCCCTCCTTACATTTATTCTCCAATCGTCTGTAGTCTTGGTTGTGTATTTAAGAAAATAATCATCAGTCGTCACAGAGTAGTGCAGGAATGACTAACACTCAGTAACTGGAATTTTACTGTGATGTAAGATGAAAATCCCAAAATTGAGTAATCTCAGTGTGTTACCATGGAGTGTATAAGGATTAAAACAAAGACTGTGTTTTGTAGTATAAGCCCTTTTCGAAGTGTACGTTATATGTAGGCAGCATCAAGTGCTGTATAAACACAGGCAAATAATTTTCTAGTCAAACTTGAGCTCTGCTGAAAAGCTGGTACAACTTTTCTAGAATAAAAATAAAAGGTCAAATGAAGTGTTTAAGATGTGTTTAACATACTATGCCATGCTTAATGTATTCCAAAGAAGGATAACAACTGAGAAAGCTCTTCTTTTCATCTGGCTTAACCTTGTAAATCCATGTTTGAATGATGCCAAGATAACCGGATGGCACAGACAGGGTTTAACTAGCACCTTCAAACGTCCCTCAGTAGATGGGAATGGGATGTAATCCCTCCAGTTCTAAACAGACGAAGGAAAATCAAAAACAATGTAGAGCTAAAAACAACCAAAACATCTGCAGGACAGCCACACGGAGGCAGAGGGGACAGCAAGCACATGATTTAGCCAGACAGATGGTTTTGCTCCACCATCACTTTTACTCACATAGCCTACTCTCTCTCTCTCTCTCTCTCTCTCTCTCTCTCTCTCTCTCACACACACACACACACACACACACACACACACACACATTAGGGCAGGGCAGGAGTGAGAAGCGGAGCCTGGGAGTGTAATGCTGCAGTCCAACCCACCATTCAGCAAGGGGTGGGAATGTACTGCACAAAACACCAGTTGGTTTACAATTACCAGTCGAGTTGTTCAGTTTACAAAATTACACTCACCATGTGTGCAGTAGAAGTTGAACAAACACCAAATTATATCTGCACTGCACATGTGAAATAAACACATATGACTGCAGAAACATAGAGTTACTTACTTTATTCTGTACAAGTGTCCTCAAGGTCATCATACTCATTGCGACAGTAAGAACATTGCGTTAATAGTCTCCACTTACTAACAAACAAATAGCATGTGCATGCAGGAGGAGATATGTGTGTAAAACATGGGGAAGATCTGAATCTTGATTTCTCTCTCACTCCTTGGTATATGCTCACTGTGAATCAGACCTGCTCAGACAGCCAGCAATGACTCCTGTTTAGACTGGTCCGGCGCCAGCCATCCCCGCACTTCGCCTCAACAGCGACAGGTGAGAGCTTTCGGCTGACTATCATCACACTCACCAATGACAACACCATTGCACATCACAGTCAATCCATCATTCTTGTCATACAACAAACTTGTACTTCTACTGGTGTTAAGGAATTAAGCAGGAATAGTCTCCAGGAATAGTTTCTCCCACTCTAAAGGGGTTTTTTTTGGAAAACAGTGGATGTAGCAAAGGACAAACTGGAAAAATTGAGAAAACCCCCGCAAATATACAATAAAGGACAAACATGTAGGAATTGTTATGGTTAAATTTTTAAATGTTATTTTATTTAGAAATATGTGGATTGCAGTCATGAGATGAAAACACCAGAAATACAATTTTTGAATTTAAGAAAAATAATTAGCACATAAACCTGTGTAAAACTTTGCAAGACAGGCACTCTCGTCTCTTTCAACATTTAAAAAAAATGTGTCAGTATATTGTAGTATGTAAGGCAGTTTAAAAATCAGACCACACAGTGGTCATGAGAACAAAATGAAAGGTGAGGTACAGTATGTCAAAAAGATGAGCAGCTGCAGCCAGTTCAAACACAAGCTTTAAACATGGCTGGCTTAAAAATAGCATCTGTATTGATAGATGAAGTTCATTAGAGACCTGTGTGCATAGCTTGGAGAATTGTTTTGGGTAAGTTATTAATAGTCATGTGATTTCGCGTGCATAGATGGTTTAGATTTTCCAGATCTATGGTGGTGCAGTATTGTGTGTAAAAAGAATAAAAGTGACACATAAGTACAGACAAGCACACTGAAACAGAACAAAGATTAGAAATGCATTTATTTCTGGCCCTGGATCAACTGTGTTCTATTTCCGTATGACTAACTTTTTGAGGAGGAAGTGACCGATTAATAAGTGGATTAAAAATATATCAAGAAATATCACTGCCATAAAATCAGATCAATTTCAATTTAACAACAGAAAACTAAACCCAAGAGTTGGATAATATAGGAATTACTGAGCAGCATTCTGTGTTGTAGCTGCATAGTTTTCTTAGTAACGTTTTTATGTTATTTTCTTAAGACCAGACAACTGAAAAAAAGTCTAGAGTTATATAATCCACCTTGTCAATACAGCCTGAAAGTGTAAACCAAAGTTTTAGTCTTTAGTCACCCACTGTGACCTTTATAAAGGTGAATATTACACTATTCCTTCATGACAGCTTTACAGTCTTCTAGGTGAAAATGAAGACCAAGTGTGAAGTAATATATTGTAGCTAGTCTGGACTCAGTTAAACGGCTGGTGGTTATAAATAATAGCAATCAGCTGGGGCAAAGAGGGGGAAATATGCAACTTCAAAGCTGAACTAATAATCAATTAATCAAAGTGTCCCTGCATTCACCCCTTTGTGGGACTGATGCAGACAATCCTCGTCATAAAAAGAGATCAGTGAGGAATTTGGGTTTAAAGGCTGCTTATCAAGCAAGTCAGTAGACATCTGTTTCCAAGGCTTTGTCAGTGCATGCATCCATCGCGTTACATTTTCATAATGTGTAGTCACCCAGTCATGTGTGAGAAACTGTGTAAGTTTTATTTTGTAATGTGAAAATTAATATTTTCACTTGGTAACATGTGTGGGGATTTGAATCAGTCTACATGTGAAATGTCACACAGCTATCATAGTGATTCCAGATGACAGACACAGACATTTATTACCATAGATGATGAAAAAAACAAAACAAATTTTTTTAAAATTTTTTTTTTTGCTGATAATAAATTGTTGTAGAAATAAGTGCAGATTGAAGAATCTGCATTTATTTCTATTTTTTAGCTTAAAACTGGTCGTTAGTGTTAAAGACAGGATAAAAACAGTAATGTCAGAAAGGCACAGCAGTGTTTCATGTACTACAGAAAAAATGAAAATAGTCACAGAATCACCTTTTCTGACATTTGAGTTAACCTGTCTTGCCAAATCCCTGCTGTACATACTTCCTATGTGTGCAATGTACATGCACAGACTCACATAAAGTTGTGTCTATGATTTCAGACCACCACTAAACTGACTCACAATCATTGTTCTAACCAAAGCTATTATTAATACCTGTGAAATGCAAACTCTTACTGTACTGTATGCCAAAATGGAAACATTATAACTTAGAACATGTGCATACTGTACACTATGTCTAAGCATGGCACATACACAAACATGAATGAGACACACAATGTGCACAAACATGAAAACTGACTTTCTATCTCTTTCTCGGTCTCACACACACACACACACACACACACACACACACACACACACACACACACCGAATTGTCCGCTGTGACCCACCTCCCTCGCTCCTTCCGCTCCCCATTTACAGCCTCTAAAAGCCTTTTCCATTTAACAGTGGGCCTGGGGCTGTGAGTGACAGGGAACAGAATGGACCTTATGTTGTCACTTTCGCAGCGCTGTGGCCTGCAGGGAGGCCTGGCACAGCGGTCTGCTCCTGGTGGCAAAGTGGGTGGTGGGTGAGAAAGGCTGTGGGGGAGTGGAGGAGGGCAATGCTACACAGACCTGCAAGGGCACAAACAAAAACTTTGCTAGTTTCAAATTTATGTAGAAAGTGTAGCCTGAAGGGAGGCATGGTATGGCTTTCTGTAGTTTTTTTATATATATGAAAGGAATGAAGGTGCCATTGATTGACATTTGACCAGAATTAAGTGATCGTAATGGGAAACCATTGGTAGCACCTGCAGAGAATTATTGTCAAAACAATATTTGATTGATTCTTGAGTTCAGAGCAACCCCAGTCAGGAAACACGCTGTAGAGTAAAAGCTTTTAGAATGTTTCCCTGCTGCTCGAGAGTTTGACCAGGACTTATTCTCACTTTTGAGCTCAAACCATGTCCTGAAGTTGCTTTGAATGCCAAGTACAGTGTTAAATGAGTTAGAGGTTGAACACAGTTTCATTCAGAGGAACATAATATGCTGAAATGTCTCTCAGCCTGACAACTTTTGGATAATTTTACATTTGTTCTTTGTTCCTTCAAACCAGACACTTTCTGT
This sequence comes from Aulonocara stuartgranti, assembly GCF_965226115.1. NCBI lineage: Eukaryota > Metazoa > Chordata > Actinopteri > Cichliformes > Cichlidae > Aulonocara > Aulonocara stuartgranti. The sequence continues at coordinate 12,788,462 of NC_138939.1, read as the reverse complement.
AAAGTATGCTTTTCATTTTTTTGAATCTCAGTTTTTTTTTAAAACTTTTGCCATTATTTAACACTCACCACACATCCAGATAAGAAATGTAGAAACACATATGCACAACTCTACAGTACTACAGTGCTGTTAAGCTTCATGATGACCAGCTTCCTGAAATCCCCAAACTGAATTTTATTGTGAAAAAGAAAAGTTTTCCTAAAAAGTATATCCCTCCCTGGAAACTGTGAGGATCAATGAAAAAAAAACAAACCTGGATGAATCATCTCAAAAAGATGCCGGTCAATTGTTTGGCACCCATGTGTGTCTGCCCAGATCTATTAAAATGATATAAATCAGTTATTCAGGGTTTGGTTACAATTTTCTTTTACTATGGGTCCAAGATTGGCTCAACAGTCAGGCATGCAGCGAGAAACGGGACATGTGACATTGACATATGACTAGGTGTTGACAGTGAGTGGCAGGTAGACTACCTGTTTCACAGTTCACTTGGAGATTCATTAAGCATTTTGGACAGGATTCTTTGGAAAGGGTCTCTTTGGTGAAATCTGATCTCCGGCCTAAGGGATACTGTAATGTTTTTACATGAATTGCCCCAACTATGGGTGAAGGCTCTGCTGCAGGCCAGAGGAGCAGAGGAATAGTGAAGCGAAGCGGAAAAGGAAGGAGGTGGATAGGTTTGTGCAGGGTAAGCCCTACATCCCTGTCTCTTTATCTCTCTTCCTCTCTCATGACAAATGGCTCATCCTGCAATTTACTTTCTATTCAAACAGGTTCTCAACTTTTTTTTATGTCTCCCCTTCGTCCCCATGTTGTGACAGGCATCTAAATTGATTAAGCTGTGCCCCAGGATCTGACACTACAGCGTGTTGCCTTCTATTTGTTGATTACTATTGATTTTCTTTGATACTTCATTTAAAAATCAATGGTCAGAGCAGAAGAAAAATAGGCACAGTTTACACATACTTTAACATACTATTGTGCGGCAGAGAAGGCCGCAGTTTTGGCAGTCGCTGTGATGGCAGCAGCCAATTACGAGGAAAGCTCTTAACAGGTGAAAGAGAGAGGGCCCCAGATCGATTCTAAGCTTTCTTCTCCAATCACAGAAAGTGGCCATAAATTAAAGCGCATCTGTTTTGTTCTGAAGACAGCCATGAAGCATGGAGGCAACTTTTTATTTATTTATTTTTTATTTCTTGATATCCCTGGGTCTTTATACAACCACCACTGAAATAGTGGCTCTATCCTCCAGCATTACATGACAGACAGAAAGGACAAGCGTCAAATAACAGGCAAACAGTGTGCCTACAGCTTGATATATCAGTGAAATTTGACCTGTCCCACCACATTTGAATTTACAATGGCAGCATAAAGTAATTTACAGTAAGTTATGCTATTCCACTCTTGAGATCAGCCACTCAAGCTGTATTACTTCAGAGTCAGTAAGTATGAGGTATCTGTGTGTTTTCCATAAAGCTCCGGTCTGTAACTCTTCACTTAAGTTCATGGATATATTCAACAGTTACTGTTTTTGTTAGCAATAACAGAAATAGTAGTGGTTGACATAGCATGAGATCATTTGAGGGCAGTAAAGATGAAATTGACTGACAGATGCATGCAACAAAACTGAAATGCACTCAGTTGTTGGATGCAGTTAAAGCTCACTTAACTTCTAACTTCTTCAGTAACACACAAACACATGCTCATACGCACACACACATACAGAAGCTCTCTAAATGGCTTTTAACTGCTAAGTTGACCTATGCTAAACAATTAATGTTAATTATTAAGGTTCTTTACTGAAATACAACAGAGGTGATTCTGATCTAATGTGAATTTTAACAGAAAAATCTATCTAAGATCTAGGTGTCTTTTGTATCTAGTATGGGCCAAAGCACACTTGCAAGTCAATTTTTTAGTTTATTTTAGAAACCATTGTAGTGATAAACTAAGTAAAAATTTGTGCACTTGTGTTGATTATGTATGTTGCTGGAAATTATGCTCTTGAGGTCAGAAAACACAATAGTTTTGAAGAAATCTGCCTAGAGCCAAGGGGAACTGGAAATTGTCTGCAGATTCACTACTTTGATGCACAGTCAATGATCCGCTGCTACTATACAAATATTACAAATGTGTTGGAGATGACTTTAGATGAATTAAACTATGTTTGCAGTGTTTATAGCATCTTCAGTTGTTCAACAGTTCAACTGACTAATAAAGAGGCTCACATCTTATCACTGCTGGTGCTATTTTTTTCACATGTGTAACTCCCACTTTATCTCTCTCTTTTTTTCGCCCTGCCCATGGCATTCGATGTCTGTCATTTCTCCTCGAATCCCTTTCTCTCACCTATTCTTCTCTCTCTACCCTTGTGTCACCCCTTTCCCAAACTCAAGCAAGCAGAACGGAGCACGCAGGTCTTCTCCAGTGGACCAGAACACTCTGTTCTCAGAGTTCTCACCTTTCACCCTGGGTGAACGTGAGGCGACACTCAGGCCCCCAAGCCCCGCGGAGACTAGAACACAACACCTACCTGACTAGCTGGGCTGTATGGAGAATCGGCAGTACAGTGAAAGACACAGGCTTGTAGGGAGAAATGAAGTAGAGCTAACAAGTGACCGACATTATAGAAGAGTGTAGGTGATGTACAGACATCAAAAGCTGGTTTTAATGCAAAAGTTTTCTGTTAAAGTCCCAGTTCTAGTGAGATGTTGAGATCTTCAGTCTGGAGACAACATTGCAGAGTGGTATGAATATGCATTATGTAGTTGTCCTGTTCACCTGCTGTCCAAGAATAGAGTGAAAAAACAAGTTGTCACAAAGACATATCAGAACTGTGAATGTATGAATACCTGTTTGCTATATAAAGTGATTAATTGTGTGTGAGTGTTGGGCTGCTGGTTTCACATTGAACCAACATAAGATTTTAGCTAATTACACTCACTGCTAACACTCAAGCAAACTGTGCTAAAGCGTCATACAACACACACTATACATTTTTATCACACTGCCATAATAATTCTAAAAAATCTGTGTGCATGATGGCCTGTTGGCCTGTATACGGTGTGACTGTGCAACTGTGTGCCAGCAGTAGCGACCTTGTCCCTGCCCCCTCCAGCAGGCGTGCCAGATGCTCAGTAATCTGTGTGAAAGGCGATCCACCACTTAATGGGATTGTTTCTGTTGCACCTTAAAGAAGAGGCGAACAGCAGACCAGAGCTGAGCAGTCATCCTCCATAACTGCTGTCCTGGGACCTCAGGTGGACACAGTGGGTGAAGATACACCACAAGATTGCTGGGGAGAAAGGAGGGGGAGCTTCACACCTCGGAATCATAAAACAGAACTGAGCTCCTCTTCCCTGCAGAGTGCATTGTCTTAAAACAGATGGCTGACATATTGACAAGGCGGAGAGAGATGATATGGTTGCAAGTGTGAAAACCCTCGAACATATGGAGGCCTGATTATCTCAGTTAAATATGTTTTGAGGCTATGTCAAACAGGTGTCTTTTCATGCTAATCAATAGGTAAACTGCTCGTTATAGAAGGCAGCAACAATAACCTGATCTAATTAACACCTTGAGAACTGTTCATATCTTATTCATCATGGCTGTACTAGCAGTTCAGCAAAATGAGCAACTGTCATCAAGGGTCCAGTTTTTAATTAATTTTATTTCTGCAAATTGATCGAGTGATTTGTTCCCAATTGCTTTGGTAATTTGTGCTACTAAAAGCACAGCAGCAACCTGATTTGTCCACTGAGTCTCAACAATGAGTTTTGTAGAAGGCACAGTTTGAGTTTTTGAATATAGCTTTGAGTGCCAGTTGTTCTAAAGAAGAAAAATCCAGCTGCTGAAAATTATGATCTCACTTTAGCAATATATGCCACTATTGAATATCATCAGTGTTTTTCAACATTCTTCACTTTCTTATTTGTGATCGATCAGCGATTCCGCTCTCTGAGCCCAATCCTGCTTCCTGTTAAAAGGGAATTCTTCTTCCCCATCATCACCAAGAAGTTTTGATAGAGATTGTCTAATTGTTTGGGTCCTTGCTCTTCATTTTTCGCTTTTCCTTTTTCGGTAGTTTTAGAAAATCTGAAATTATTATGTATATAGGAAAAACCCACAACTAAATAAGACCCTTAATGGATTAACTCTGCATGTTAAAATGGGACTTACTCATCGAGCTCAATTAAAATGCCAAGAGACTGTCTTTTTGATGTTCAAACTGGGCACATCTTGGCAAAAATCCAGGACACTTTGTCCATAATCTGAATACATCAGTGACTTTGACAAAACACCACTATTTAACACCCTGGAAAAAAGAACAGGTTGGTTTTATGCAGATAAGCTTATGTGGTATTATTTACTAGGTTCTGTTGGGCTGTATCTGGCCCATGTTTATTGTACAATTTAGGTCCACATGTCAAATTTAGGACTTATACATATTTAGCAGTTAGGCCTACTACACTTTCTTCACCATCAAGCCCAGTTCTGTGCCAAAGTACAATATCTGCATTATACAGTAACCTATTTATGACATCAGACGCGTTAAAAAGCTGTAAATTCCTTTTTATCTCTTACGCACAAAACAGTATCAGTTCTCATCCTGTATTGCCATATAAATATGGGACTAATCAGATCCTTTCCTAATGGTAATTTGTGATCAATAAATTGTGGCTAAAAGGCACAGTTTGAAACCAGTGGGGTCAGCAGGGGCCAAACACCAACTGTTTGCCCCGGGGCTGCCTTATTAATTATTCAAGTCTGGTCATTATATACAAAGTTTATTATTATTCTGCTTAATAGATGTGGGGGTGAAAATGACTTTGATAAACATAATAAAAATTTACTGAAATACATCTTTTAATCATTATTGTCACCAAAGACGCACGGCCTGGGACAGAGACATGAACAGCAAAGAGAAGACAGAGAGAGACCGGATCAAAGAAAAGAGCAGATACATAAAAAATATAGAACGAGGCAACAACATATTTATCTGTATGTGCGTAACATGAGAAGTGGTTTCCTTCCTTCCACCTCTGGCAGCAGTAAAACTGTCCGTGTCATAACGCCCAGCGTGTCAAAATGATATGTTTAACCATCTCCTACCTATTATGCAGGACAATAGTTGCTCAGGATGGATTTCCTCCCAGTGTGAAACGACAGATTCTTCTTCTTTCTTGCCGAATGCCCACTCGGCTCACCGCTTCTCTTCAAAAGACCGCGACTATGTGTCACCTGTGTAGAATGCAAAGACACGTTAGATAGAATTTCACAGCAGACCTCTATTCATGCTTATGATTGCTTTGTTTGGTGGAGAGATTTCAGTATCCATAGGGGATGAGAAGGTGGGACCTTTGCTTTATAAATGAGCCGTTGCTTTGTCAACAGAGGAGTGGGGTTATCTCAAGCAGCAGCTGAAAGAGTGATAGAGGGAGATGATTATCTGGGAGACACCGGTATGGCTATTGGGCCATAAGGATACTGTATGCATCGAAGATAAAAGAATAAAGAATTAAAACTCAGTAATTCTATCACTGTTCCAGTGCTCCAGTGGGGACGGAATAAATTCAAATCAGAGCTCCAATCAGTTACTAGTTGATAGTTTCTCAACTGAAAATTAATCTGCAGCTATTCTGATAATTAAATTGAAACAAAGTTTGCAAAATGCAACATTTAGAGGGTTCATGCTTCTTTTCATTTCTTTTGACATATATGCTGCGGACTGAATATGGTGGTTTGTGAATGTGGGAATCGGATATGTTGGCTAATTACTTTATGCTAATGACATCCATTACTGACTCATTCAAGAGTAGGCAACAGGTCAAGGGGATAAAAACTGCGAGTATGCTTTAAAACTGTATTGAATTTATTTAATTTTGTCATACATTTTGTGTTCAGACATTAGTTTTTGCCTGGTTTAAGCACGTTGTTACTTTTTTTTAACAGTTACTATCCATTAACTACAACCCCTGAGTTATATAACACCACTCTATGTTTACATCACTATTTTTTCTTTACATTTTGTATAAAAGAGAAAGATATTAACAATTGTGTATTTTACTGAAATGTGAAAATTCATCTGAATTTCTTCTTGAATTGTATATCTTGATGAAGAGATCAATGGATGATATGAATGAACAGGAGAGGGAAAATGGAAAACAATAAAGAACTTTAATTTTAGTTAATTTTATTGATTACAAGTTAATTCGGGTTATTTTTAATTACAATTTTTATAAACTAAATAGACCAGTTTATGTTTTCTTCACAACTGATAGTTAGAATTTTGAATAAAAGCAACACCAATACAGCAGATCCAGATCAATCCAAATAACTGTAATGAGACCTGTCCACTCTACAGAAGCTATCATTAAGATGCATTTATAATGTTTCAAATGACAAACAAATAACAGGAAAATAAACACACATCAGAAGACTGCAGATACTTCAAAGTATTTTTAATGTCTGAATCCTCATTTAAACTTAGTCTTTATTCTGAAAGACAGAAAGAGACACATGCACAGTTGAATGAGTGAAGACCAGAGGGTCACAAGGGAGGGGTTGGGGGCTACAGATCAGGGGTCCTGTTCCTTTTCCAGCCTTTTCAATTAAGCCCCAGCACACTGGTAACAATTTATGAACATGACCTTCCAACTTTCCAGCTCCCACACTCAGCTCTGGGAGCCAACCTCTCCAACCCCCCAACAACATCAAACCAGCCCCCAGTGCACCTCTGACACTCTGACCCGCTACACATAGCCCATCTTGACAGGAAAAACCTACTGCTACATGCAAAAGCATATGTGCATTATGTATGTATTCAATGCAGGCGCAGAACCACACACTTGCGCACAAGACTGGGCCCCCTGCGTTCACTTTGAGGGGTCAGTGCTTATTCTTTAGCACAGGCTCAAAGGTGAGTAATAAAAAAAAATCCAATACAGTAAATGAAGAGGGTCACCGGCATATCAATATATAATACAGAAAAGGGACAGATGACAACCCATAAGCCGATGGAAAGCAATTGAATTCTCTGTTTCTCGCTATCTCTGGATGCATCAATCTGCAGCTGTTGATAATTGAATTAAGAAGGAGACGTGATTAACAAGTTCTTCAAAAAAGCTGGAATTGCCTGCAATCTGACGCTTGAAGGTCTTGATGGGCTTCCTCGGGTGCAGAAACTATTTGTGACATCTCCACAGTTCAGCCAGCTGTCTTCATTTTAATTAAAAATCTTTCACGGGTATAAGAGTTATGGAAGGTGCAGCGAGGGCTCCTGGCAGCCGCCTGAATGAAATACCACATAACAAATTGTGTGTGTGAATATAGTAAGCAACAGCTACATCAATCGAATGAGACGGAGGATGCGATTTCCCAAAAAGGGGCCATATCCGAGGCAGCCAGTGTCTAGTGATGCTAGACAACTTTATTGAAACTATGAAACTTTATATGATATTATAGGACCTGCTGTCATTAACCTGAGCACATTGCATCACCGATAACTTTACTGCAGCGCTGTTTGACTTTGGCAGGACTGTAATAGATGCCTGTTTCATATCTTGACTTTTATTCAACCTGATACATGTAGTCAAATATCTATTAGAAGTATTACCTTAAAGAGCAACTAAGTTTTGGTGCCAGCACTAAAAGCCTGTGAATTTTTATTAAGCTGCATTAAATAAATGTTTCTGATGTTACAGTGTTTTCATGTCTTTCATTCTTCTTTCTTTTTCATGTACTTTGAAGTTGCAAACTTAAATGTTATGAATAGAGAGGCTATGTCGGTCAGAATTTCAGTTAAAATAATTCATTTTAGATATTTATTTTATTCAGCATACCTCTCGTTAACATTAGAGGTAATTGTACACTGTTTACTTACTTATATTTGATTTTTAACTGTGATTTTTAACCAGAGAGAACATAAGCATAATGAAAACGTGCAAACATAAATCTTGTTTTAAAAAGTTATTTTTTATGCTAAATGGAAAAAAAGACAGAGAACACTCTACTGGGCTTATGAATAAGATGTCAAACAGATACTGGATTATAGGAACAACTTTGCTGTCAAAGTAATAATAATAACAAATACAATTAACACTGCTGGCATAGCAGACACATGACATTGTTCATCACAAAACAAATTAGTTCTGATCTCATTGCTTATTATGTCATGTCTGTGCAAACCAATGAATATAAAAAAAGACTACATGCTATAGCTACAATATATCGACTGTGGCAGTAATCCGAGACACCTGTGTTTAATGACTATGTATGTGGGGGCCACATTTGCAAATCATTTTAAATACCAATGAATGAGACATAACTCACTGACCCTATGAGTCTTCTAACAATTACACCTTAAAATGTGTCTGTTCTGCATGAGAATGTAAAAAGGAAGGTCATTTTTTATAGTTGGTTATTATCCGATTTTTATTATGCAAAACAAATTTCACTCTCCACAATTCCACAGTCTGTCATCTTTATTCAAGTTCACTCTCGAAAGACCTCCATCCAACTCGCCACTACTCCTTAATAGACTCGGGTCCTCTCAGTGACACCATAACTCACACACACATCTCTCCTGAAGCTATTGTTCTCTTCGCTATATCGCTACAGCAGGACTTCTGCTGCAGGGATAAAGAGTCAAAAGTCTGTCATGTGTAAGTTTACATTTCTGATCGCATAAATTTTTACTTACATTAATACAGTACGTTTCTTCAGTCGTGAACACACTGTCTCAGTTCTGCCTTCATAAAAACAAATATCAGATATCAGAGAGATGCACTAAAGATCAAACAGGCCCCAGCCATAACAGGGTCCAGTGTTGTGCATGTTATTAACCCTTTAATGTCATGACCCTTGCAGGGCAGTGGAAAAGGAAGTAATGAATTAGAGTGGAGCTGGGAAGGCATTAGAGATTAGGTAGTAGAGAGGGCTCAAGTGAGGAGCAACTGCAGGGTCAAGGGTTAGGTATATGCCAAGATTTGTCAAACAATCCCAGCATGTGTCGTAGGTCGAGTTATTGTGCTAGTAAGTAAACAGACTGTTGTACCGCAATGCAAGAAAGATTTCAAGTTGTGAAGCTCAGTCTCAAAGTAAGATCAGTAACCGTGAAAAATTAACATTATTTGCCTGTAAAAATGGAAAAATTGAAAGTCATGTATTATTTGCTCAGGCCAATCAGAAAGATTTGGCAATAAAAATGCCTGACATCCCACAAGTTTATTGCTTTTTATTGTGCCCCAGCATGGCTACTTTTAATCGGGTTTTTGAATTGAACGTTTAATTTCCTTGGTAACTTTTAATTTAATTTAATTTACTTTTTTTCCAGAAAGTGCCAGCGGTTCCTTTTCTTTTCCATATTCCATAAGACTAGGCATCCTAATTGTTTTGGGGTTTTTACTTATAATTTTTTTTTTATTGTTATTTTTTAATTTATTTTATTTCTATTACTTTTAATGTAGTAATACTGTCAATGGTAATTTTTTAAAATTTCATATGCACATCTAACTCTAGCTCAACCTTTGAAAGTAAATTAATGCAGGATTCATTGCTTTGTGCAGCTGATCCTTCCCCTTTCGAATGTAAAGAAGCACTTTAGAAAAAACCCTGACGAGGTATAAATTGCGCAATGCTCTGTGAGAAAAGACCTAATTGTCTTTCCCTGCATGCCTGCCATCATAGGTGCCATAAGTAAAGCATCCCAATAAATCTGGCGGTCATCAAAGAAGTTCTGCTTCCAAGACTCGTAACAACAGACTCTGATCTGAGAGACAGAGGGGTCAGTCACCAAGCCTGACTCACACAGAGATCGTCAATAACAAACTCTCCTCAACTGTCCAGCTTCGGGACTTGGTTCCTCTGATACATCATTTTGTTATTCTTATGGTGAAACATTACACACAGAACAGCCAGACATACTGACGATGTCATAAATGACGACAAGCCCCAGATGTGGGAATCTAAGTAATCTTCAAAGGTCAGTAGATCTTGTTGTGGTGTCTTTCCTGGCGGCAATGACGAGAAGTCATGTTATGTTTTCTGCTCATCATTTGACATATCTGACAGTTATTTACAATGGTGGCGTGGTAAAAGGCAAACCCTGTTTAGAAAAAATGTAAGTACACAAAGCAACAGTGTATAAACTGCTTTGATACATCTGCGGCTGATAAAGTTTTTCTCACTGGTGTTTAAGTTAGATACTAAACTGGGAATGGCCTGTTTCTTATAAGAGTTTACATATCGGCAGTGCAGCCATCTTTGCCGGGATCAACTGACTGTGGGGATACAAGCACTTTCTCTTAATATTTAGTAAGGCATGGTATTTATTATAGCATTTTGTGACATCTAAATGCTATACATACAGGGAGTGCAGAATTATTAGGCAAGTTGTATTTTTGAGGAATAATTTTATTATTGAACAACAACCATGTTCTCAATGAACCCAAAAAACTCATTAATATCAAAGCTGAATGTTTTTGGAAGTAGTTTTTAGTTTGTTTTTAGTTTTAGCTATTTTAGGGGGATATCTGTGTGTGCAGGTGACTATTACTGTGCATAATTATTAGGCAACTTAACAAAAAACAAATATATATCCATTTCAATTATTTATTTTTACCAGTGAAACCAATATAACATCTCCACATTCACAAATATACATTTCTGACATTCAAAAACAAATCAGCGACCAATATAGCCACCTTTCTTTGCAAGGACACTCAAAAGCCTGCCATCCATGGATTCTGTCAGTGTTTTGATCTGTTCACCATCAACATTGCGTGCAGCAGCAACCACAGCCTCCCAGACACTGTTCAGAGAGGTGTACTGTTTTCCCTCCTTATAAATCTCACATTTGATGATGGACCACAGGTTCTCAATGGGGTTCAGATCAGGTGAACAAGGTGGCCATGTCATTAGTTTTTCTTCTTTTTTACCCTTTCTTGCCAGCCACGCTGTGGAGTACTTGGACGCGTGTGATGGAGCATTGTCCTGCATGAAAATCATGTTTTTCTTGAAGGATGCAGACTTCTTCCTGTACCACTGCTTGAAGAAGGTGTCTTCCAGAAACTGGCAGTAGGACTGGGAGTTGAGCTTGACTCCATCCTCAACCCGAAAAGGCCCCACAAGCTCATCTTTGATGATACCAGCCCAAACCAGTACTCCACCTCCACCTTGCTGGCGTCTGAGTCGGACTGGAGCTCTCTGCCCTTTACCAATCCAGCCACGGGCCCATCCATCTGGCCCATCAAGACTCACTCTCATTTCATCAGTCCATAAAACCTTAGAAAAATCTGTGTTGAGATATTTCTTGGCCCAGTCTTGACGTTTCAGCTTGTGTGTCTTGTTCAGTGGTGGTCGTCTTTCAGCCTTTCTTACCTTGGCCATGTCTCTGAGTATTGCACACCTTATGCTCTTGGGCACTCCAGTGATGTTGCAGCTCTGAAATATGGCCAAACTGGTGGCAAGTGGCATCTTGGCAGCTGCACACTTGACTTTTCTCAGTTCATGGGCAGTTATTTTGCGCCTTGGTTTTTCCACATGCTTCTTGCGACCCTGTTGACTATTTTGAATGAAACGCTTGATTGTTCGATGATCACGCTTCAGAAGCTTTGCAATTTTGAGACTGCTGCATCCCTCTGCAAGATATCTCACTATTTTTGACTTTTCTGAGCCTGTCAAGTCCTTCTTTTGACCCATTTTGCCAAAGGAAAGGACGTTGCCTAATAATTATGCACACCTGATATAGGGTGTTGATGTCATTAGACCACACCCCTTCTCATTACAGAGATGCACGTCACCTAATATGCTTAATTGGTAGTAGGCTTTCGAGCCTATACAGCTTGGAGTAAGACAACATGCATGACGAGGATGATGCGGACAAAATACTCATTTGCCTAATAATTCTGCACTCCCTGTAAATAATTATGAAATATGAAAAACTATCAGTTAATGGTATTCAATTTGATCATATATGGACATTTTTATGAAATTTGAACCCTGAAAAATCTTCACTGCCTGATTCATGTCAAATGACACGTGCATCCATTCTGCAAGCAAAATGAATCTTGGTGAAGAGCAGCAAGCCATATCCTGAAAATGTCTTTTAAACACAAAGGAAGGAGGAAAAAAGGGGAACGAAAATAGCCAAGCTACAAAAAATTTGTTTTAAATTAGTAAAAAAAACCCTGAATTCCTGATCTGTTTGTGTTGTTTATACACACCCATCTTCTTTGTCAATAGAGCTCAAAAAGTCTTATACACGGGCCTCTGAAGACATTGAATATGTTTTTTAAATGAATCTTTTTTTCTCTTTAGTGATTTTAAATGAGTAAACGATTAACATCTCATGACAATAGAACTAAAAATGAAGACACAAAAAACATCATATATCACTAAGCAATTATTGAGCTAACCTGCTATTCTTTAAATAATGATAAATAAGTGATTAGTAGTTGCACATGTTAACTTTGCTGTTTTGCTTGTAACGCTGTAAAATTCGGTTCATTGTCATTTTACTGGTAAAACTAGTGGTCGGCATCTCCCTGAGAGAAGCATGAATTGTGTAGGTTCTCCCTGAATCTCTGTGAAACCATGCCTAATGTCAATTAAACAGAGTGGCTTAGTGACTATGACCTAAAGATGATAGCTGGTGTCAGCTGCTGGCCAAGGTCACGCCACAGCGTTAACAAGATTTGATCCTCTGTGCACTTTCCTCGCTTCGTTCATTTTATCCTTTCTACTTGTCCTCTCTCCAGTAACAATATTTCACTGTCAGCTTTTGATGCTCTTGGTTTTTACTATACACACACTTGAACTCTTTCCTGTCCAGTTTATGTCTCCAGTCCAGTCCAGTCTTTGTCTCCCCTCTTGCTCCTCTGTCTCCATGATCATTTTAATCAACAAGATGCTGGGTGACATTCATTGTCTCACCCCCCATTTCATTTTGTCCATTTGCAGATAAACGTTCAGCATGTTTTGATTTATGGCTTGCTGTCTCTCTTTTATAAGCATAAACATAAAAGATCATTTATCACCATGGACACTTCATGTTCAATGTAAGTAGTTAAATGCTCATTTAAATATGTTCTCAGCAATAATGAGAGAACTCTATATGACAGTAAGCATGCTGAAAGAAATGGAAGAGTAGCATCTAATATCTAATAAGTCTCACAAGTCTCAAATTTTTTGGTAAATGGTAAATAACTGTGTTATTTGAATTTAAATGTTTAATTTTTCCCTTATTAAAACCTTAATTTTTATAGTCATTATTTACAAGCAGGAAACTGATAACATTAAAAACATTAAAGGCTTCACATTACTGACATTTAACTGCACTTTCAGAGAGAAAACAGTAAAATATTAAAACGGCATTTTTGTGCGTCCGTTAAAGCGTTTTTTGTTTTTTTTTGTTTTTTTTTAAAAACTTTTATAATGAAATGCTTTTTGGCATTTGTTAAAAACGGGATTTTGAAATCCTGTTCAAACATACTTTGAACTTTAACTAGTCTGTATGCATTTGAAATTTATTCGATATTAAACTTGTGATAAATTTTACGATACTTGACCACCACCTTATGTTTTAGTGATTTTTGGCTGTGTGATTTTAAATTGGTTGTAATGGAGCAGAATGCTTATTTCTGAGTGGGTGAATCAGCGGTGACTCTAGCATTTAGATTGTTTTACTTTTTAAAATTTTTGCTCCTCTTGTTGTGCCCACAACTTTTACTAAAGACAGCTCAAACATTAAAATAAAGACAAATGTGTTCTCTTGCACAGAGTTTAACTTCCAAAGCATAGTGACACACAAAACACGGGCAAGTGTCCTTCCTCTTTTTCAATTCTTTCCCATGTTAAACTTATTATACTTTTTTCTCTATGAGTTTTATTTTCATTCTTTTGGTGGGAAAAAATTGATTTGACTGGCAAATGTCCATTTCAACCATCCATCAGTTCATTGGTTGAACAGGCCCATTATGGCTGTATCCTTGGGGCTGTGTAACATATTAACTGTGTCCTGTTTTTGCACAACAGATCATAACATACTTTCAAAGCAAATCAATAAAGCTCTTACCAATTATATTAGCTATAAATAGCTAAGATTTAACTAACAGTTCAAAACTACTGTCGTTCACATGCACACATACTGGTGCATATCTCCATCTTCAAACTAAAAGCCTTTACTAGATAACAGAACCTTGATGAGAAGGAAATTCCTAAAATAAATTGAATTTCAAAATGCTTGTGCCAATAAAAGCCCATAAATATTAAAAGTAGAATAGCATGGGTTAGTGCACCAAAACAAATGGGTTAGTGATGCACTGTGCAGTAGTAGTTTTTTTTTTTTTTTTTTTCCATAATAAAATCATTCATTAGAGGGAATGCCTTGATTCTTTGAAACGTGCTAGACTGTCAAAATAAAAGCTTCCAGATGGTAAATACATGCAGAGCTGAAAAAAAGAAACCAAAAACAACAAAAACTGCATTTCCTCTGAATGTCAGGCAGCAAAAGAAAGTCAGTCCCCACAGATTCCCTTGTTAAATGTCCAACTTAACAGCATAGAAAATTATGTATAAGCCTGGTACAAAAAATTACAATTTTTTTTTAGGTCTTGTCCACTACATTCAGTTATACCTCTTTTGGAGCTTTTTGAAGCATTTGCAGTGAATTATCTGGTAAATGGTAAATGGCCTGTATTTGTATAGTGCTTTACTTAGTCCCTATGGACCCCAATGCTTTACAATACATTCAGACATCCACCCATTCACACACTGGTGATGGCAAGCTACATTGTAGCCACAGCTGCCCTGGGGCGCACTGACAGAGGCCTTAACTTTGGTACAGGCCATCCAAGGCTGTACTTTAGTTTTGGTGAGTGCAATTCTAGTATTTTCTTATTCTGTGTTACGTCCCCTGGCTAGTCTAGGGGGTTGAAGGGACGAACATAAAGGTGGATAGAGAAGGAGGAGCCAAGATGGTAATTTTAGAAGGTTTATTTAATACTGGTGATGGGATCAGACTGAGGTATAACGTCAGGGTGAGCCAAGGCCAACATAACAAACAAAACATCCCTGATGTTGAAATAAAAGAAACTTACCTAACTCCAAAGAAACAAAATATACAACCCATAACCATAACCTACCTAACAACACATAAACAGGAGAAAACAGGGTGTCAAAACAAAAGGCAGCTCTCCCCTACAAGCAGTCCGAACATGAAACAACAATGCTCACACAAGATACAAAGGCATGCAAGCCTGCACAAATATGGCAACCAAAATGGCCAGAGGGCCCAGAAGCACAGCTCCACAGGCCTTAAATAGTGCTCTGCTGATTACCAATTAGCCGGACTCTGCGCAGCATCCAATCAGGACAGAGGATGTGGAGCCTGGACAAAACAAAGGGTTAGTAGGGAGAAGAGACATCCTCCTGGGGGATGTAACATTCTGTTACATAGCACAATTTAGCAAATTGGCGTGTCTCTGCATTGCACTGTTCATGAATGCAGCTTGGTGACCAAGATTCATAGATGAGCTGCTAACATAGTTCCCTTTCCTCCATATAAGGAAACTTCTGGCTACAAAATACTAACAGAGGCCAAAATAGTAACACTGAAGCTAGAAAATGCAGGGTCCAAAACCAATGGATCACATCTTTTATACTGACTGTGTAAAAGGAGCTCTTAACTCTGTTGGCTTTTAAAAATAAAACATACTTTATCACAAAAAACAACTTACCCTTGTTTACCATGTTATAATATAAAAGCTCTGTCTGGTAACAGAATCATATAAGAGAGTGAGGTCAAGCTATTTAAAAATAATCATAAGAAGAACTGAGAGCCAGTGAAACTCTAAGAATAACAATATCTCATTTCTCACTTTGAACACAAGATTTGAAAAGATGAGGCACACTCATAAAGCCATGTCAGTGTTTCTGTAGATATTTGCTACAGTTACTGAGTCATCATCAGAAAATCAATTCATTTTTACCAGACATACAAAAAGCCATACATTCATCTCCGGTAAGTAATGCTTAGCTCATCACTCAGGCTCAGTAAAAATGATTACTCTGCTCAATAAAGACATTTTTATTAAAAGAAAAAAATCCCAATAAAACATGGTTTCAACAAACAAATGGCACAAGGAAAACCACTTAAACACAGGTATACACAACAACACAAACACATTCACTGTGGACTCAATCATGTATGTGACTTGAAATCATCATGTTACATTGAAAACGCATTGCTCAACAGAGGTTCAGACACACAAGGATGTGCACACACAAAGCTCACAATCCACAGTCTTTTTTGGGGCCTGAAGCAACACAAGTATTATCTTTAACATCATCATTATCATCAGCAGCAGCATTAGAGGCCTTGCCAGGCTTTACAGGTCTGACTCAGATGATGTGATTATCTGCTCCACTGGCCACTGTCTCCTGGCTGGTTAGAACATATTAGCAAGTGGGATGTTTCTGCCTGGCAGAGCCACCACCCTGTGTTTTATATATATGGTTGCACTGGCCCAATGAAACATATTACCCCATCCCTAACCCTACCCACCAGTAAAATCCTCCCCAGGAGGGTCAATACGCCATACTGCTTTGTTTCAGCTGTAAGAAGAGATATGTGCAACAAAGGAGAGGGGAGCAGAGCTTATGTGTGCATGTGTATTATTTTACACTTGTGAGGAACATTTCTGATATAGGGTTAGTGTAAGGGGTTAAAAAGTGGCAGGATTTTCTTTCTGGGTAAAGACGTCATGGGTGATGATTGGATGATTTCATGTCTTTGTTGCAAACACAGATGTGCATCATGCATTCATACATACAGCATCTACTATGAGGAGGCCCCCTACTATGGACAAAGCAACCAGACCAATATTCTCTCAGTCAGAGAAGCAGTGAGATGAGACAAGGATCAGTCAGACATAATGGCTGAAACCTGTCGGAGCGCCGGGCTGGCCCACCAGAGATTTACTCCCAGACACAGCAGCACTGTATAAGAGCCTTTAGCACACCTGCATGCTTCACTGAAGCCATGACAAGTGTGAATATCTCAGCCCAGGTTCAGTAAAAGTGAATACCCCAGTGGAAACATGATAAAGGTTTCACAGTACTAAGAGTCTAAAATGGATAATCATGATGAAACCACCTGTATAGAACTATATTTGCCCTTTTGGGAATTTCCAGGTGTTTATTTAATTAGACACGAGGCAGATTTTCTACCAAATTTACTGGGAAGGCATTCAATTGAGCAATAAATAGGAAAGATTTTTATTTTGTGTTTCCAGAATGTAAATTAAAATCCACTCTTAGCTTTGTTCAAACCTTTAAGTAAATGCTACCAGTGATTTCAATACTTCATAGGTATGCCACTGTCAGATTTTTCCTGTGTTTGTTTCAAGTGATTTCAGGTGGAAGACATCAGAAACTTAAAAATTGATGTTTCCACATATGAGCTACTGCATAGACAGTAATAAATGCAGGCGTGAAATCTATCCAAACATTCCTTGTGAAGATTTAAGCATTATTTTATGAAACTAAAATGAGACTACATGAAAGAACTGATAGGTCTACTGGGTGCTTTGTATCCTAACAGCCACCTTAGCCAACTTACTGTGAATGAGCTCTCTGTTAAGTCCTGCAGTAAATTTCTCACCAGTTAATAGCTTCTGGAGGGCTTTCACTTAACCGCTTTCACACTTCTCACTGTGGCTGTTACTTGGCTGCTGCTGATGCCAATGTAGCCATCACCCATCTCTCAGCTGCTCTCCATCTATGGATGCCTACACTGTTAACTTTATGGCAGGTCTGTCTGCGAGGGCGGTACTACCACAGCTCTGTCAACATATTGCCAAGAAACCTGTTGCCTGAGGTAAAAAGTGGACACACTCGTCTTTTTGTCTATTTAAGTTCTTTCACACAGCTCTGTGCCTTACATAAATTGCCTCCAGCCTTTGGTTTGTGTCTACTGCATACCCACATGTAAGACCGTCAGGCAGCATACACAGGCCAACACATACAAGATAATAAAACCCTCTACTGCAGACATCAAACTACCCTGTACTACCGCAGGGATCGAGGAAGTGTTTCACATCAGATGGTATGAATTATTTGCTGGAGTCTCATTTGAGGCTTCTTGACATCTTGGGGTTTTTGAAGGTGAAATATTTATGGGGCCAGTGTTAGCCAGTGCAGATGGGCACCTCAGTGTTCTCTTGTTGTGTATTTGTGAGGAAATGAAGGTAAACCACAAACAGGGCGTTGGTCCATGTGCTAGATGATTTCTGACTGCTCTCTCATGTGTTATCAGCACTGACTTGTCAGCTATGGTTATGTTAGCTGTCAGATAAGTTTAGATCAGGCTATGAGGAGAAGCCTTTCATGAACACAAATGGTAAGAGATAGGCCATCTCACTGTGCTTCAATCTGCCAAGACTAATATCATCTATGATATGAAAGAAACCTCATCTCTCCAGAATAGAGTCTCAAAGTAGCATAAATAATTTCGACATACAAGCTGAAATTACAGTTAATAGTATTATTATAATGCATTTGGCATTTTTTCCACTTAGAAACTTGGTTGCCTGGTACAGTGGGTCAGTGCATTTTCCTGTATTGTATCAATTTACAAGGCCACTAATTTAACATTGTTGCAGTTCATTAGGTTAAAATATACAACTGACCTCAAATTAAAGATGCAGATAAGACCAATAAATAAAGCTAAGTGAGGAGACTTTGCAGCAAATATCTTACTGAAATTTCTGGTTTACTTTAACCCTCAGGCTCAAATTAAACTGTTTGTTGCTAATGCACAACCAAGTCCTGCAGTGGTACTTCTGAGTAAAAAAAACCCCCATAAAACATGTATGTGGGGTAATCAGGTTGTTAGTTTTTAACTGTTGCAAATCGGCAACGCCTGCCTTGAGAGGGTTAAAGAGAAGCCTCAGTAGAATATGACTCTGGCATAAGGCTAGCTTGTTGTGCATGTCCATTAACAACAAGCCGTATTTTGTGCATTTATGTCTCAGCTTTCATATATATTAACTTTCAGACCTCTAAACAATGTTTTAGTGAACCATATATAAGTTGTTATGGAGGCAAGCTGTCTGAGCCTCATGCATTTAGTTTTGAAACACTTATCCTGCTGCTGACAGATAAGACTAGAGTTTTTCCATGACAACCCCAGATTCAGACCACCTAACAATAGCTCCACAACACTCATTGTGGCAAATGGACTACAACAGGCCTTAATGAGGACAAAGAGAAACCAGCTTTTTCAGTGATCTGATTGTTGTCACGGTAGAAAAGTTTAGACTGAATCTTATACTTTCTTCAATAGTTTAACTATAAATGTAAACATACAAAGGGCCTAAAAACACCCTAATTTACTGTTTTTTGTAAGAATTTTGCTGAGACTTGATTATTTTGAAAATTAAGAATATATAAAAGTGCTTAGGCTGATGCTGATGTCTGTAGAATTGAAAAGATACAATCACTCGCAAAACATTTAATTGAAAACCCAGTTTTATTAAGTACAAGAGAAAAATGTGTATTTTAATTATTTGAATCAAGTGCAAAATTTTACTTTGTTATAGATACGTAGTGTGTGGTCTTTCATGTCTACTGCAACTCTCTGTATAATTTTACACCATGGATGTAAGCTGGGCAGGAAATAGTCCTTGTTTAACTCCTTTCTTTGAGTAATGAGTGGATATTGTTTGGGTGGCATTCCTGAAATGTGCTGGATAGTTTCAGAATTGCTGGACAGTCTGTCCTTGTTGCCACCTAATCTGGAGTTATAGCCCACACTGAGAGAAAGAGCTTGACCAGCTTCCTTAGATTAGTATCAATCCCAGAAGGCTATTAAAAAGCCATTTGTCTCAATACAAATGGCAGGCAGTCATATGTGACCCAAGTGTTGCTTGTTTTATTTTAACCCTATAGAGTCTCTGTCTGCCACAACACTGCTTGTGTTACAGCAGAGTTGCTAATTTAAAAAGGCAAAGGGGGCCGTTTTACCTTACCTATATTGGATGTGCATGTGGCAAGTCCATGTGAACTCCTCTTGTCTAATTATACGGATGAAGCATAGACTAAATAGGCTAAATTGGGAAACCAGAAAATGAGTAACTGAGTTTGAAATAATAAAGCTGTTCTGTTATGACAAGTCAAACAATTCCCATTAGACCATAACTGGGTAAAGCTAACCTTTACAGAATATATGGATTGTGTGATTATCCTAGCCAAACAATGCATGACACAAGAGTCAGCTATGCTACAGTTGGTAGTGTGTATGTTTTCAAAGCTAACTTTAAAAAAAGCAAGCAATTTCCCCCAGTAGATGTTAGGCTACATTTTAAGCATTAAATTAAAGGCATTTTCCAAGATACTCTACACCCTGAATGTTTTTAAAGGTCTTTTTGACATCTGATTGCTACGATTTTTGCCTCATGAGAACACTAATGCTAACAGTCTGATAAATTCACTGCTAGCAAGTGATCATTCTGTATCCTGCCCCCTGCATGCTTATACACAGGTAGCAGTCTTGTCTAAACCAAAGCTGATGCAAAATTTCGAACAAAGTCCCACTATGATTCACCTGACATTTTCCAGAGTGTGCTGCAGTTACCTTGGTGAAAAATGTGTTATGTCTGGGGTGGCAAGGTTGCTCATGTAGCAAACCAATACCCAGGGATCTCTAAAGCAGTAGAGGAGCAGCGCTGTAGAGAAAGAGAGCGAGACAGATGACAAAAGCAAGAGAAAAGAAAAAAGAGATGAGGATAGAGACAAAAAGAGGGCACGAGTGAGAGTTGTAGAGAGCAGGCAGGTTGGAGTGTGCTGGCAAGGCCCCAGTGGAGCCATCGATCCAGGCTGGCCTTACATCAGAGACAGGAAACCTGAGCTGCATGCTTCATCACCTTCCCCACGGAGTCCTCCCTCACTTCTCTCTTCTCTTCTAAATCTCTCCCCACAACCATCTTCTCTCCTCAGCTCTCCTACACAGCTTACTAGCGAGTACGCAGCTCCATTTTTACAGCCTCTTCTCTCCTCTCCTCTCGTCTCCTCCCGCCTGATCTAGAGCCTGTCAGCTTCTACTACATGCTTCTGTCAATTCATCATCTACGGCTGAGACTAGCTGCACCAGGCACTAAGTGCACATAGCTATCCATCCACAACCACTCATTCATTATACTCCATGTGTATGCGTGCACTTGTGTCATTCATTGTGCGCACACGCATGCACATCAGTGTGTAAATAATGCACAGCTTGTCTCTCCTGTGTGCTGAAGCTATTCTTTTGAAAGTGGAGGGGTATTATGGGGGCCAGCGCAATGCAACTTGGGGGTAACAAGGTTAGGTTATCGAATTTGTTTAGGCGTCACAGTCTCCTGAGGGAGCAAACCCAATCCCCACACCACCTCAATCTCATCTCTCACCCTGCTCAGTCTAAAATATCTCACCAGCACAGTGCTAAGGGGTCCGCTGAGTGGCAACTTGGGAGTTTGCTTATATATGTTTCATGACACTGTAAGACTCCATTTACCATACAGTTTAAAAGATGTTATCATTTAAACTCTGTAAATAGCCACACCAAATTAAAAGCGGAGTGTTGTAGAGTTTCTTAAGTTTCCTTGGTGATTATGGTAACAGTGACTATTGTAGAGCCAAAGTGGCTCTACAGTGTGTGTAAAGCACTTGTTTTGATCCTGTTTTTTTATATCACCAGTGTTCCAAAAACTTTGCTGTAACTAGTAGCCTGTATTGCCGTCACAGTGAAAGCAAAGCTGCTAGTTTAGCAGTTCACCGGTAAAAGTGTGTTAAATACCGTCAGAGTTGCTGAAAATAGGAAATATCAGGATAATTAAAATGATTTCATACACTGAATGTAAAAGAACAGCCACTGAAGTATTTACACTAAATTAAGATTCAGATCAATTTGGATTAAAAAGAAAAACAAGAACAGGTTTATAATGCTCAGAAATATTTATTTACCATTTTACCAAAGCTTCTTTATCAGTGAAAGAAAAAATATTTGTTGCCAGTGTGTCTCATATGGTGAATGAAACAGTTGTGATTTGGCCACTAGAGGAGAAGCCCACTCTTGCATTAGTCATGCGAGCTTTTTCAACTTAACAGAGCTGTAAGCATATAGCTTCAGTTATTATATATTAGCAATGATAGCTGTGCATTCTGCAAATGAACTCTAAATTTAAATGTCCCACTAAACACCTATCCATTGTTATTCATCAGTTAAACATCATCTTTCAGGCCACACATTCTACACAGCACTCTGTGAGGAACTCTCATCTTTCACAAGGAGACATGAGAATAATGAACAACCCAAACAGGACAAACACACGTTTTCTTATTTCTTATACTGTATTGATCTTTTCTATTGATATCATCCCCTTCCTCTCTCTGTGTATCTTGAAAGACACGCAGACACACATGCACACACATTTTCCGTCTTTCCTCACACACCACTCTCCATCAAGGCTATATTTCTTACAGTTTATAGTAGTATTATAGTATAGTATTCCCTCCCTGTAAATTCCCTGCCTTCTTCATCATATTCCCATCCTGTGCAGCCTGTTCATCTGCCGTCCAAATCAATGCTGATGGAATTCCCCGGACGAGACTGTTGGAAATATACCATAAATTTACTGTATATACAGTATCTGTCTCAACTAAATGTGATTACATGTATCTCTATAGGGTATCTGCCTAATATATATATATATATATATATATATCTTGGTGAATGTTGCTTACTGAACTTCAAAGAAGGGCTGCCAGGATTGCAGGTGGTAGACTCAAGGAATGAAACACCTTCTATGCAAAAATGTAGACGTAACAGAGGAGAGCCTTCATGAAACATTACCCCCAGGAAACCAGTCTGGCTGTTATCATGGCTACTCTAAAAGGGCATTAGCCTGTTCTTTTTACATGCATGACTAGTTGGTGCATTTGGCCCCTCCAATGAATTTTTCAACATCACAGGTATGTTCAGCATCCCGATAAAGAAAAAATGCAGACACTAACAGAAACTGAAAGGCACGGTTTTAGATTTAGGGGATCTGAATAATATAAAACCAGAAGAGAGAAGATTCATAAATAGCTCAGAGAAGAAGAGGATATGGCTACATCACGTGTTGATGGCATGTAACAGAAAAATAGCTTTTTTGTTAGTTGTGCCATTAGTATAAAAAATTTTATTCATTTTAAAGTGGCACCTAATGTTTGCTGAATTTGTTTGGGGTTTTTTCCCAAATTTATCTGTTCAGCCTGGTCTTAATTAGGGACTTGTGAAATAGTGATGAAACGTGTAAAAAGGGGATTTGTCTATCTGAACAGACATGGATTTAATATGTGTATCTTGCATTATACTTGAACAAAATTGTCTGAGAAGAAGCAAGACAACCTAGAAACTGAAGCTTTCAGGCTTGTGGACACACCATCTGTTTCTTAACCTAGCAAAGAGTTTTTGGTTAAACTAATTTTTAGTCTTTGTTTGTCCTCTGCTCTCGTTTCTCTTCTCTTCCCCTCACCCCCAACTGCTCATGGCAGATGGCTCCCCCTTAATGGTTCTGCTGGAGGTTTCTTCCTGTTAAAAGGTAGTTTTTCCTTTTCCCTGTCGTCTAGTGTTTGATAATAGAGATTGTTTTGATTGTTCGTGTTTTTCTCTCTGATTCATTACCTTTACCACAAACTGACTGTTGTGATTGCGTGCTGTTTAAATAAACTTGAATCGAACTTGAACTGAACTGAATCGTTTTATGGACTAAAAGCCAAATTCTAAATTTTTTAAAAGTGGTCTTGGACAATAGTTCTTCAGGGTTTCTAAAGTACTCTTTGTACTTAACCATTTTCAAAGTAATGTTTTTATCTACAGATCTACAGATCATTCAAGCACAAAAGAAGGATAAACATAACAGACAACTTAGGGAATAACTGATTTTAAACTGAATCTTTAGGGATTTTTTTTACTATTCAGTTCAATTCATTTGAATTTTATTTATAGCGACAAGTCACAACAAAAGTTGCCTCAAGACAATTTATATTGTAAAGTAAACAGAGACTTTAGACTTGGCAGACTGCAAGTAAAAAGTAAAACAAATACTTTTCTTTACTTTAGGCGTTGGACACAGATTCGAATTGTAGGCAGATTTTTTTCATTGTTTGTTTGAGTCTTTTTATGTTTTTTCTTATCACTGGATTTAATTATTAAAGATACACTTGTCTCTTTGAGAACTAAGAGTTAATGGTGCCATCTTTACTAACATCTTGGTAGGCCTTACTTTGCCTCTCATGCAGCCACACAGTGAGTAAATGGTAATCATGATCAATATCTATTTCCTGTGGTGTCAAGTTTCAGAATAATGTCCATATTGAACCAATGTTTCAGCAGACTCCAACCACAGTTTTTCTCTCCCAGCCATCCACCGTTTCCGTTGCTGAAGGAGAGAAAATCCCTACAAATCAGATTAAACAAATGATTTTCAGACAAGCCATTGATCATCCATCTTGTTTCACTGGCCTAACTAGGAGATCCTAACAGTGCAGACTGGGCATCTGAGAAGGGAATGTGCCTCTAATAAGGTTTGCGATTCCTGTTTATCCTGCACAGATCAGCAGTGTTAACTTAATCTGTGGAAACTCTTGATCTCACTCCTGCTCTGAGAAATTCCACCCTAAAACTGAACTCAGCTGTTGTGCTCTGAGCACAAGTGTTTGATGTGAGAACACAAGTCTTTACAAGGCAGAAACTCTAGCATGTGATCTCAGTAAAACCAGCTTACGTTCATGACATTTCTGTGGACACTAATTTTGGAAAATTTAGGGTAGGTCAGGTCACATTTTCTTGTGTTGCTGAACGCTGTAAATCAAGGGATTCGTGATCTGGCATGATTTTGGGGTTTTAACGGTGGGAAAGAGTTAAATTCACAGACATCTCAAGATCAAAGATCCAAAGGCCATATATCCTGCTCAATATAGATCTTTGCTTTTAAGGGCAGTTAATATTAATAGAAATCTTTGTTGAAATGTATGAATGGCATCTATGATGGTGAGTAGAGCTCTCAGTTACTAACTCACCCCATTGGGAATCTTTGTAATACTGCAAAACAGCTCATGTAAAATGCATTTCTACATCAGTAAACTGAGTTATTACTCTTGGGGGAAACAAAAAGACTAGAACCCATGCTAAGGACTAGTAAGGTAATCAATGTACAGTCTGTGCTGAAAGCACAAATTGGGGGAGGGGATACCTACTTAAAAGCTTGCACTTTTATGTCTTAATCAATTTATGGGTGTACTGGTCATTCTGTTTAAGCCAATAAACTGGTGGATTACTTTGAAATACTGCTTAGTCCATTGACCACCTGTGTTTATGACAGAAGCTACAGAGGTCGTGTGTGTGTGTGTGTGTGTGTGTGTGTGTGTGTGTGTGTGTGTGTGTGTGTGTGTGTGTGTGTGTGTGTTGCGAGTATGTTTTTGTCTTTTTTTCTAGTTAGTTGAACTCCTAACATGGTGACTGGTACCAAGACTTCAGTGTCTTGTTGGATTGTTTACCACATCATTAAAGAATTGAGGTGAAGAAGCAAAAAGCTGATGTAGTAATTCTACACCTACCAGATAAGAAGGCTGACATACATTTTTAATTATGTGTGAAAATGCCATTTAGCTATTGGAGATTCAGGTGACACAATAATCCACCATTTTCTGCAAAACTTAGAAGTCCTGTGTTATATAACACTTATCTATAGCTGCTCAAGACTGACTTCTAAAATAATTACAATTTATTGTGACTAACTAACTGTTGTTAGCTGCCATTAACCTCCACGAGTTAGCAGCAGGCACGAAATGTCGTGAATGTTTTTCTTTTTCCAAATATCTGTTTGTTTAACCTACATCAGACCCACAGGGTAACAATATAATTTTATGATCACTTGGGTGTATGGAGGCTGTGGACCTGCCTAAACTTTTGCTGCATGAGGATTTGTTGTGTTCACCTAAGTGGGAATATTTATGTTGATGAGTGTAATAAATGAAATAACGAGAACTGCTGGTATCCTAAATTTCACCAGTCAGAGTTGAGCCACAACCATCTGTTTTAAAAATGCTGCCAAGATGTAACTGAGTTGCCATTTTCCTGCAGTTGAAACTGCCCCATAACCTTATAGGGTTATGTGGATGAAAACATTAGGTAAAGGTAAAACATTAACATATTTCCCAAGAACTTCATCTTGACTCCATGAAAGATGTGTACTATGGACAATAATTTACAAATATCTTAAACCTTCTCATAAATTTTATTTTATATTTGTTTCAGTGTAGCCATTTTTCTTAAATTTCAGCATTTAAGAAAATCCGCACAGGAGCAGACTGTATATTTGTATTCCAGTGACTCCCTTATAATACGGACTCACTTGTTCCATTTTACAGACAGGTCCAGGGCTCCTTTCACTCTCCTCCTTTCAGTTTCATTTTTCATCCTTCACACTTTCCCTTTTGCATCCTGCACTCCCACTCCTTTTTCGTTTTCTCATGCTCAGGCACACAGGAAGTGTCAGGCCAGGCCAGGTTATTTCAGGCCTAATTGGGAGATTGATGTTCTTCCAGAAACCTGGCACCTTGACATGCCTTTCATCCTCCCTCGTGCACTTCCTCCCAAATGGCAAGAGCCAGACATGTTGACGGCTGACTGAAACACAGACAACTGTCCTTTTTGGGGACTTTGCTCAGTCAATCAAAGGCAGGACTGACATTTGAGTGAGAAATGACGTCACCAGGAGAAAACCACAAGCACCAATGCACTATTTTAAGAAATTACAATTTGTCTTGAACAACTTTATCTAAGACGATTTCATAGCACCATTTATACCTATTACTAAGGCTATAGAAAGACGATAAAATAGGATATAATTTATTTATCCCAGAGTTAGGAAATTCTTGAATGGGCCAGAAGGACTGGGGCATCCATTCCAGCTAATGGGCTTATTTGTGGGGAATGTCGAGATGGGATCAGTAGGAGCAGTAGCTCTATCATGCCCTATCATTAGGCCACGTCGGAGTGGGCTGTAACCTGAAGCTCGTGTCGACCACTTCTACAACACAAGCAACAAGAAGCTGGGGCAGGCAAGGGCCACTGGAGCATGTCCTGACTGGTGCTGTCTGCCTAAATAAGATGTGACTTTGAGAGGTCTGGACCAATTTGAAATGGTTAGTTCACCTAATTACAAAAATCACATTTTGTCACAAAGGGGCCAGTATGACTGACAGTGTGTCTCAATGCCAACACGTTGCCAACCCTTCCAAATTCAGGCTTTAACTCTATGGAAAATTAAATCTGAAACCAATTTTATTCTAGAGTTGGCTGGACATGCAGAGGTAAGTCTCTCCAAAGTTTGGAAAAAAGGTTTTTAATGTGTTTCAATAATATTTTTGTTAGAAACAGTGAGACCCTCTGATGCTTTTGAAAGAGAAATATCCAAAAGAAGGACTAGTAGTTGTCATTTGAACCATGTCAGTATGTCCTTGTCAGTGTAGCTGTTGGTTCTTATTTTGAGATATTGATTTGTGCTATGTGAATCAAATTTAATGTATTATTATTATTGTAATTATTAGAAAATATGCATGTCTTTACCAAAAATATACAAAAAATGTTTCTGACAACCACACCCTTCACATAAAAAATGCTAACAGGCAGAAAAGTGAACTATGACTGAACCAAAGCTGTCATCGGTTATTTCTGTAACACTCTAACAACTGAGCTTTTGGCTTGGCCTAAAGCTAAAAGGTTTGCTTTGTGTGGGACAGACTACAAAAGTCCATCTGAAGGGTTTCCACCGAGAACACCAGCACCAATGGCCACAGCTAGATGCCCATCCATGGCTAGATGGGCAGCTGAAATTACCAATTAGTTTACCAATTGGCTGCAGCAGATTCGATTGGTTTGTAATTAATTCTAGTTACTGGCCCGTAGAGCAGGACGGATGGCGCCATGCCTTTGTCCTACTGACACACTATCCCACAGAGCTGGGCCTCGGGGGGGAAGCAGCGGACATCAATACAGGGCCCTGCAGCTACTGAGCCCTCCACCTCCTCCTCAACACACACACACACACAGACACATAGACAGACACACACATACAGGGACACAATATACCTTACAGACTCTGCTACGCAAACACACATAGATGGACCCCCTTGCAGCGCACAACTGATTCCGGAGAAGGCGAAACCTCAACCGCCTGAGAAGGTGCTGACGACAAACAAAGACAACAGAAATCTTGTGTTTCGAGACCCTGACCCTATCCATGTGTGTTATTGTGTGTATGTGCTTGCTTGTGTGTTTAGATAGGTAGGTAGGTAGGTAGGTAGGTAGGTAGATAGATAGATAGATAGATAGATAGATAGATAGATAGATAGATAGATAGATAGATAGATAGATAGATAGATAGATAGATAGATAGATAGAATGTGGAATGTGCAGGCAGAGATGAAAAAGAATATCATATTTTCAACATTTTACCAATTTTTTTTTCTGTTATTTCATCCACAACACTCAAGTAATTTTGCATGTGCAAGCAGGTGTGTGTGAGACTCTGTGTGTATTAGCAAATTGTGGCGTAGCACTGGCCCAGAGCGGAGGTCACATGGCTCACTGATACCTCCCACACTGAAGGTCAAGGCTTCTACACCCAGAAGGAGAGGGGGGAGGTTGAAACAGATCGATGATCCAGATAAAAATACACTGCACCTCAGCGAGTCTGCTTTATAAACACAAAGGCACACACACATCCACAAACATATTCACACACCCCCAACAAATGACTTCAGTGCCACTACAAATGATCCTGGCCTCTTCTTAATGAAAGTGATATCAAAGTGAGACGCCACAGCAGTGACTGGTGGCTTTTAGCATAACGATACAGTAATAGAAGACCATTAAAAGATCATAACAGCTTAAATGATGAGAGGTCTCTGTTGTTGCTCTGGCCTAAACCTCCTGCAATCAAAGCACTGTTTGCACTCAATATAAAGGAGAACAAGTTGAGAGGTAAAGTTACACCTCATAATGATGGTGTATGAACCTCCTCAGAGCATGCAGGTGAACAAAGTCCGACACAGAGCGGAAAGAGCGACTGTGGGGGCCTGGAGAGAGACCAGAGAAAACCAGACAAGACTGTAGCTCATGAAAGACGACAACGCGTGATTTATGTAAGCTGTGAGAGGAGTGGTAATTGGAAGTAAAGCTCCACAATGCTTTTAGTTAATGACAAGTCGACTAGTGAAAGATGTCTGTGCCACCACCGCCCATTATTAAGGATGCTGGTTAACAGAAGCAAAAGGGCCGAACCGGTGAGCACTCATCATGTAATAAATGAAGAGCAATGCTGACAAGGAATAGAGACCTTGGCAGCTACAGTCCCAAACAAAATGTGACAAATCCGGCTTTGCTTCTTAATGTCATGCCCAGCATAGTACACTAATGGCCAGCTGGTATTCTTGCTTTGGCTTTTAAAATATGAAAAAATATTGCAAATTTTAGTCTGCTCTCTTCTGGTGCTCTACATAATTGCTGTAAGTCCCAAACTTTTCAATTTTGAAAAATAACCCACAGAATTAAACACAGGAAGCCCCGAATGACTAATAGCTCTCAAGACATCTGTGTAAAGAAATGACCACTTCATCCTAGAAAATGAATGAGCAACACATCTGATCTCACCGCACTCCTCATCATTAGTATGAGCCGCAGAGACAGATGAGTAAAATCACCAAAGAGAGTTAAAATCAATATTGTTACTATCTTTCAGCATGAGACGACTGCTGGCATGACAGTATTTATTAGTACTATAACTAAAACCTATGTTGTTTATTAGCTCATCTGTACAATCAAAGGAAACAAAATTGTTCTGAATTTGAATTTTAATGAGTTTGCTGCATGAGGTGCTGATGATGAGATGATGGAGAGCTTTCATTTGCAAGACAGTGCGAAGTGCCTCTTGTCCTGTAATGTATGAAGTGACAAATCAAGACAAGGCAGGAGAGAGCATTTGATAAAAACTAATTAGGCATTCAAGCTCTGGGTTAAAGGGGTCCTGGTGTTATTCAAACAAATTCATTAATCACAATGTGCATGTCAGTAGACAATATACAGACAGAGGCATAACAGCTTTAGCTAATTCGTTTGCTGATGTTAATAAAATATAGATGAATTAAAACTACAGGCTCATGATATATTAGTTTATATCTTGATAACAATACTAAGCACAGCTTTACATGCAGGCGTAAACAAGGTTTTGTCTACAGACATATAGACTACTATACATTTACAATTTACAACCACAATTCCAAAAAAGTTGGGATGCTGTGTAAAAAGACAGAAAGCAATGATTTCCAAATCTCATAAACCCGTATTATATTCACAATAGAAATTAAAAAGCATATCCAGTGAATTTTTTTTTATAATTTTAAAGAAAAATATTGACTAACTTTGGGTAACAGGGACATGTTTACCACATCTTCTTTAAGTCCATAAATATCTGGGAACTGACGAGACCAGTGACTGAAATTTTGGGAGACCTGGAGTTTTGTGGTGTGAGGTTTGTGATAGAGGATTTCAACTGCTAAGCAGTACTCGGTCTTCTTTGTCATTTTTCTTTTTATGATATTCAATTCAATTCAATTTTATTTATATAGCGCCAAATCACAACAAAAGTCGCCTCAAGGCGCTTCATAGATAGAGAGAAAAACCCAACAATCTTATGACCCCCTATGAGCAAGCACTTTGGCGACAGTGGGAAGGAAAGACTCCCTTTTAACAGGAAGAAACCTCCGGCAGAACCAGGCTCAGGGAGGGGCGGCCATCTGCTGCAACCGGTTGGGGTAAAAGAAGGAAGACAGGATAAAATACATGCTGTGGAAGAGAGACAGAGATTAATAACAGACATGATTCAATGCAGAGAGGTCTATTAACACATAGTGAGTGAGAAAGGTGACTGGAAAGGAAAAACTCAATGCATCATGGGAATCCCCGGCAGCCTACGTCTATTGCAGCATAACTAAGGGAGGATTCAGGGTCACCTGGTCCAGCCCTAACTATATGCTTTAGCAAAAAGGAAAGTTTTAAGCCTAATCTTAAAAGTAGAGATAGTGTCTGTCTCCCGAATCCAAACTGGAAGCTGGTTCCACAGAAGAGGGGCCTGAAAACTGAAGGCTCTCCCTCCCATTCTACTTTTAAATACTCTAGGAACAACAAGTAGTTCTGCAGAGCGAGAGCGAAGTGCTCTAATAGGGTGATATGGTACTACAAGGTCATTAAGATAAGATGGGACCTGATTGTTTAAGACCTTGTATGTGAGGAGCAGGATTTTGAATTCAATTCTGGATTTAACAGGAAGCCAATGAAGGGAAGCCAAAACAGGAGAAATATGCCAAATGTTTTCAGTTGGTCAAAGATCTGGACTCAAGGTAGGTCAGTTCAGCAACCATGCTGCTATAATAGATGTAGTATGTTATTTAGCATTGCCTTGCTGAAATATGCAAAGGCTTCCCTGTAAAAAGTTGTCATGTGGATTGGATCTTATGTTGATCTAAAATATAACCATAAGCAGTGATGGTGCCCATCCAGATTTGCAAGCTGTCCATTCCATAGGCACTATTGCAGCCTCCTACCATCAGAATTGCAATCTTTTGACCTGAGTGCTGAAAGCAAGCTGGAGGATGCTGCATTCAGGAATTTATATTTCAGTTTGTCTGACCACAGAACAGTTTTCTACTTTCTCTAAGTTCTTTTTAAGTGTGCTTTGCATGATAGACCTTTAACCTGCATTTGTGGATGGCACAGCAAACAATGACTTCTGGAAAGTTACAGAGCCCATGCAATGATTTCTATGACATAATCATCCCAATTTTTATTCAATTCAATTCAATTTTATTTATATAGCGCCAAATCACAACAAAAGTCGCCTCAAGGCGCTTGTGTGACATATTACAGTGCCACCTGATGGGATGAAGATCATAGTTATAATCTTTAGGAATCTTCTGATGTTACACACTGTATGATGAGAAACTGAAATGTTTTACAGTTTTATACCTAATCATTTCACTGCTATGTTGCCAATTATCCTAAATGGTTTCAAACTGTTCCTGTAGCTGTTTCTTTTCACTTCCTTTTCCACTGAATTCAAAATGGTCCAATATAAAAGTACATTTTCTCAGTCTAAACATTCAGATTGTTTACTGTTTCCTATTGTTGATAAAATATGGGTTTATGAGATTTGCTAATCATTGCATTCTGTCTTTATTCACATTTTACACAGCTTCACAACTTTTTTGGAATTGGGTTTGTAGAAACCAGGTCACCAGATTGTTCTTAGGTCATGCGTTCGGAAGTGCGTGATGATTAACTAATGTTTGGCCAATAAAATGCTTGAACAGAAATGTTTTGTGTAAATGTA
Source organism: Aulonocara stuartgranti (assembly GCF_965226115.1). NCBI lineage: Eukaryota > Metazoa > Chordata > Actinopteri > Cichliformes > Cichlidae > Aulonocara > Aulonocara stuartgranti. The sequence continues at coordinate 12,755,991 of NC_138939.1, read as the reverse complement.
TTTATACAGTCAATTTCCATGGTTACCAAAAACAGATGACTGTAGCCTCCATCCATTCAGGCCAGAATAAAGCCTTCTAGTTTCAATTGTGTTGTGAAAATTTGTGCAAAAGTGCATTAACTACACTATAATCAATAGCACAATGTGTCATGACAAGAATCAGGCAAAGTAAACATTAAATACATCACATCGGACAATTGACTTGATGTTGAATAAGATGTCCCCATTCCACCACGGATGTATCGAAGCCACTCAAGCTTGCGAAACATACTGAGGGAGGACAGAAAAAGGATGTTTAGGGTGCTCGGATCATGCCTGTGGCAAACCTCCGTCAGATATTGTTTGTGTTTAGTGCTTGGCCCCATGAAGAATTTATGAAGCTCTCTGGAACAGTGGTATCATCGGGACAGGGGAGAATCAGAGCATAGCAAAAACTCCATCTCTGCCTTTCCTGTGCAAAGCTCTTGGCATTTATGAGAGCCATCCATTAGCGTCAGCCAGAGGGCCCAAATCTTGCACATGTATGTGGTCAGTGTGGAACGTATATGTTGTGTATGTGCAGAGAGGAGGGACAAAAAAAGAGAATGGGGTTAACAAATATTACTATAAGTAAGACAAACAAAGGAAAGAGGAGGAGGTAGAAGAAGAACATGCTCAATTGACATATTTTATAGTTTTTTTCTATGACAACTCAGTTAGTCAAGCTGTAAGATGATTGGATAGAATGTTTATTGCATATTAAATTATACGCTCTGGTACGGGCATAGACTCTCGGGCAGCAAGGCCATTAGTACTGGTGGCTTGTTTGAAGCCTTAGGCAATTCCCAAATGCTCAACAGTGAAAGTGCATGTGTATTTTAAGAATCTGTGCAAATGATGTGGCAGGAAATTGAACAATTGCACAAAGATTTTAAAAAATTAAAAACAAAGAGACAAAACTAAGTCAAGCAGTAGAAAAATTAGCTTGGAGTGGAAGGAACAAAGCATGAAGACAATAGACGAAGAGTCTAGCACAGTAGAAGAAAAACACACACTCATTCGCTCACACAGATGATCTTCTTACACAGCCTTGGCTGTCTGTAGACTAACCACAATCCTGCTCCCTGCAGTGCTGACCGCAAAGCAGTCAACAGAGGCACACTGGGCCTTATCCTGCATGACACGCTGGTCGATAATCATGCACACCACCGCATAGCACAACACCACTGTAACTGCGATACCTGGGCCTGCCTGCCTGCTTGCATAAACAAACACGCCTGGATGGAGCCACACTCCATCACTATTTTGTTGTGAGAAAATAAAGATATATGTATTGAATATTTGATATTTTCCACCCACATGGCTATGTACAGTACATCTTTTGTAGGTTATTTTATTTGAAAAGGGACCATTTACAATATTAACATAAGTGTTGCCATTCAAGGCATTGTACCAGAGCTAGCTTAAGCTAAATTGCATCAGTAGTCCTATGCAGAAGATCATAAAAGAACACGCGAGAGAATGGTTTACAGAAAAACAACAACAACTCTGAGCCTCTTGAATTTGAGTGTATGGAAAATTAAACAGGACCCAATTTAAACTCCTACCTATCACATTAAAAATAACAAAACATTTATATCTGTCGTACAAAATCTACAGTTTAGAGGTACTTTTAAGATAAAAGTAGTGGTTTCACTGGTACCTCTGCTGAGGCCTTCCACCACCAGTGGTTTCTGTGTGGGTTTGTTTCAGTTCTAGTTTGTATGAATGTTTACATCTCAGCAAGATTACACACAAACCACCTGAAGGAATATCATGAATGGAGTAGGCAAAAGATGGAAAAATATGTGGCTCCATACCAGATTAAAACCTAAAACACAGACAAATCTCTCACCATCGCACCTAGAAAAACTGAATGAAAAGCACAAGAAATTTTCCTCAACTCAAGTCGGGGTATCTTTTACTTTGATAAGAATGAAATAAAAGATACTACAATAACTATAAAAAATGCTACAATCCCAAACAGTAAATGTAAAACGTCTCAATCTTAAAAAAGCAAAGAGAGAAACAGCAATAATTTGCTGATACGCCACCATTTAGATAAAGACCACAGAAGGATGAAGTTAGGGTTTAAGCATTTAATAATTAATTTTGAAATCTCTTTTCTGTGAGCAGCACAGGCTTCCCTATCTTCTCCATTTATGGTGGATGAGTAGAAGAGGAAACCTTGCTTTCACTGCTAAAACTGAATGGAAAACAAAAGGAACATGGATGGGCAGATGGCAAGAAATCCTTTATACTACAAACCTAAAACAAACCTCAACAGTCCCACCTGCTGTTCCATATGTGCACTGCCCATAATAATATAACATAACATAGAACTTGTTGTCATTTTCATGTAACACTGGAGTACAAACAACAATTGAGGACTAAAATAATTTAATTGAATTAAAAATCAGGCTACTATTCAAAAATATTTTTGGAATAATTTTTGGATTCCATAATCACCGAGAGCAGAAATCTAACAAAAAAACTTCAGGTAGTCGAAAATGTATTGGCAGAAGAACCATAGCCATGAAACAAGTGTACGTAAAATGTTAGTGTTTTATTCTTCACAAGATGAAACTGATAGAGCACCCACAACTGAAATAAAAATGCCACAATTTTCATCCACTCTAAACTTAACACATAAATCACACAACCATTTCTTATGGCTTCCATCACCTCACAACATCAAGTCATTTTGCATTTATAAATGTTTGTGCTGCTAGCATATAGTTCTCTCATTTAAGTCCTCTGAGATCAGTTTGTTATGTTTGTGTGTGTGTTTGTGCGTATGTGTGTTTTAAAACACTTTTTGAACTGTAAATCACTTAGTGCCTTACAATTTTTTCAACAGGTTCTTCTTCTTTTTTTCTTTAATAAAATTAATACTGCTATAGGCTGCGTTGGTAAAGATCATTTCATTTCATATATTGAAGCTACAACTTTGAAAACCCTAACCACTAGAAGAGAATGAATGAATGAATGAATGAATGAATGAGTGAATGAACGTTGGGAGTGAAACCCTAACACAATGCTGGCTATAAATGTCGACCTTCTGTTTTTTAAAGGGTTTTTTAAGGACCGTGTGTATTGTAAGATTAGACAAATTAGTAAAGCTGTGTTAGTTATGTGGCAAAAAGCAGCTGTACTGTAGATGAGACAAACAATAACATTATGCACAACTCTCTGAATTACCCACATACCACATAACACACTGTCAAAATGCTATAGCTCAACTTAAGAAGATATAATAGCCTAAAAATGTAACTTGGATATTAGACTTGGGTGACAAAACACTTGCTAATTTCCATTCTTTCTGCTGATAATATCTCAGCTCTTATTGTCTAATCCACTTTTAGTAACCTGAAGATATTCATTAAAACATAGTTCTGGGATTTGCAGTCTTCTAGCAGTACATCCAACTACACTGCAGCTTTTCAGACATTTGTCATCATTTTACTAACAGACTGAATAAACAAAGACACACCTTCGCATAGAAATACTCAGTGTGAGACAGTAAAATAAAAATTTAAGACGCCTTACTTAACAACAACCTGAAATTTTAAGAGATAACACAATATTTTGAGTTAGAATTGGCTGAAATAAATATATAGTTTATAAAAAATAAACTATAAGAAATAAAGTTCTTGCAATGAATTCCCCCTTCCCCCAGTGAAGCTAATTTAATTTATTTGAAATGTCCTGAATTAAAGAAGTAGGACAGCAACTGACAGCATCAGGATGAATGTACTCAGTCCATGTCAAAGAAAACAAACTTGATACCTTTAATCAGTTTGTCAAATAACAGGGTGCTTTTCACTTTATGGCCCTTTAAACCTTTCGAACAAATGCAAACAAAGGATAAGTGCAGGTTTGCACACGCGCACACATGCAGCCCATTTTCTTCCACTAAAACGACACAGTCCTACATGCATGCAAACACACATAGCTACACTCTAAAAAACATTTTTTAGTCTCTTTGAACAGCAACAACAAAGCAAAGGTGGGACCTGGTCAAAACAGAGTGGCCACCTGTCTTCACCTCCATCAGACTTTGACTTGCCTTAATTAGGGCAGTGAAGCCAAGCATAATCTCTGTCCTATGTCAGTAGATGAAACCACTTAGCAAATTAGCAGCCTTCTCTTTCTAGATTCACAACACACACGTGGACAGATGTGGATGCATAGTATAAACACATACTGTAAAAGCAAAAGTACAGGAATGTGCGAGTACATACACCTGCATGCACAAACAAGCACCATGGGTTATTAAAAGGTCTGGAGAAACTATAGCACCAGGAACATGTAGAGGCTGGATGAAGAAAAAAAGTAAGAGGAATGGAGTGAGAAAGAAGAGGAGAGCATGAGGGAGGTGAGAGAAGAAGGGAGGACGATGACATCGGGAGTGGAGGTGGAAGAACTGAGGCGAGAGGAATGGAGAGGAAACAAAGGCAAACAAAAAGTAATAAAAAAACTGGGACTGGGAGGCAGGTGAGAGGGACATGATGTGTTGTAGCGGAAAAAATGGCCACTGGTAACACCACAGTCCAGTCTGCTGAAAGGACCATGTGGGGGGAAGAAAGGAGAGGAATAAGGTGGAGGGGGAATTGCTTATGGCACGCAACCCTCATGCAAGGGTCAACACCAGTACACATCAGCTTAAATGGACAGCTACATCCAAACAAGTCCTCATGCACCTTTTCTTTTTTACTAATATGGTATCCATGTATAGAAATTCACTCAATCCACTGAAAAACAGATGTCAATGCTAATCAAATATTTATGCAAACAAACAAAAAAATGTATGTGCATTTATACATGTGTGCACTTGCTGCGTTCATCTCAGTGTCCAGGGAAGCACACCGGGGAATAAAGAACACATGAGGATCAAATTGATTAAAGCTGGAGTTCTTAGCAGTAATACTGAGGATTAGGACAGCTAATAAATGTTTCATTCAAAGCCAGACATAGATCAAACGTGAGAAAGGTCTCAGCTCACTCTCAGGGTTTGGTGTGACTCTGCTCCTTTCGCTCCTCTTCCTCCCACTTCTCATTCTCCTCTGCCTCCTTCAGCTGTTAGTTTTCAGCTGTATTATGACAGCCACTACAGATCATCTCACTAGCAACTACAGGCCCTGCCCTTGCGCCTACACATCATTAACCCTCCATCTGTCAGCTTCCTAACAGGTTCCCACTAATGTGGCCAAGGACTCATTTCATTCCATTCTTAGCCAACAGGCAGAAGAAATTAACTTTCAACTTTACTTTGTCCTGTTCAATCCAAACCTGCCTTTTTTCTCTGACTTTTACTCCTCTCTCATTTACCTTCTGATTCTGCTTCCTCTTTCATCTTTACATCATCCCCTTCCTCACATTACCTTTGCTTATCCTTTTCCATCTTTCTCTGCACTCCTCATCCACTTTTAACCTTTCTACTGAACAACTCTCACACCCTCCCCCGTTTTCGTTCACTATACCTGTTCTGTATCTGGTGAGATTTAGGGCTGGGGCCAATGGTCAGCCGGGGATTAACAAGATGGAGGATAGAGAATGTGTGAAAACCAGTTAAGTCACACACCACTCTGCCTGTGAGAGGCTAAAATGCACAGAGAGAAGCGCAGATGACTTACATATATGTCCAAATCCAAGCAACCAGGCAGAAGCAGTTTCTGACATCACTCTCAGCCTGTGCACACTGTTTGGACCACTATTAAGTGCGAAGACACACAAAATCAATATAAAATTATTGCAAGTCTTGTTGCAGAATTGATCTAGAAAATCAAAAAATCAAAATGTACTGAAATTTGATACAAAAAATTAATTTTGTGTAGAATGCGCGGTAGGATGTAATGGTTCATGGTAGCGCTGGTGACACTGGTCTTGGCAAATGGGCTGTGTGGCTATGTGTGTAACTCTATCTGTGGAGGGGGAATACAGCAGTGGTTGGGTAATGGAAAGGTCATTTAGCCAATCCCCCAGGTAGGGGGGCTGGTCTGACACGGCTCGTTTGTCACAGTTCAATAACTACCACTCCGGAGAGTGTGAGGGAGACAGAGAAAACATGTGAGAGAAGGGTAGGAAGTGTGTGTGTGTGTGTGTGTGTGTGTGTGTGTGTGTGTGTGTGTGTGTGTGTGTGTGTGTGTGTGTGTGTGTGGGCTTGTGTTCAGCCCCTGGAAGCACAGCTGATTCCCAGGGCTTGTCCCTCCATTTGAGGCTTCAAACTGGGTCACAACGAAGGCCAAGCATGATGGACTCAGACATCATGATGTGAAAACTTGTGAGCCTTGGCCTGGAAGAATTATTTTCGCTCTAACTGGTAAGTGTTTTGGCTTTCCAAGTGGGAAAACTGAATTATTATTCTCCTCTTGAACCCAGCAATGGCCACTCTACTGATAGCTAGCTTTAATCTAAAGCATTTGGTAAATAATCAGAATGAAAACCAAAACAGCATTTCCTGAATACAAATTTTCTGTGGTTGGGAACTGATGAAAAAAAAAGTTATTGTAAATACTGATGTAATTTCCTACTATTTTATGTCAATTTATTGGATGCTTTTTCGTTCGTTATCTATGTCAGCATTGGTATCTGATATTCCACCATTTCAAATCTGAAGGAGTACCAGAAATTACTTTGAGAAATGACAAACACTGATTAACTGTTACTCAGTGAGTTGATGGGATTTTAATGCAACCTATTTAAAAAAGAACACTAATTGGATAAATAAAAAGAGTAATTATAGAACAAAATGCATATGCAATGCAAATAAAAAAAACAATAAAATAAATAAAGCCCCATTATTCTGAGTTAGATGTATTGATTTGTACAGTCCCTTTAGCATGTTGTTCAGTGTGTGACAAAATGATTTTCCAGCTTTGTGAGAGAGTCAAAGATTTTCACACATCTCACTGAGCGACTGGTGAGAGACGCCACAGCCTGTCCTTCTTCTCACTTTGAAAATCAATATTAACCTTCTATGTGTTCATTCACGTGTCTCTGTGGCTTCCCTTAGAGATGCCCGAGGCACAGATTTGTATTCATCTCAACTGGGTCGAGAGATTTGGGATTTTATGTCAGACATCCCATACAGATTTAGGAACTGTTGATTCAGGTGGGTTTGATTCCCATAAAGTAGACTTCTTATATTTAGCCAGTATAATATTACAAGCCTTGATGTTTTACAAAGATTTTTGGCTCCCTCTTGTGGTAATCTCTGGAATGTACATGGCAACAATAGTTTCTGGAGCTCTAATGACAGAAGGTTAATATGCTGATGATGACATATTATTAAAAATAATATTATCTAATTTTGCAGCACTTCATAATGTCATCTTGCAAAACAACATGGTAAATGATTTAAGGAAGAAAAGAGAGAATCAAAGTAGTCTAACATCACCTTAAAGCACATTTAATTGTATAATATTAATGTCTTAAAATACTGATAAAAAATGTCACTGGAACATAATTAAAATAAGACAATTATGATTTACCACTAATGCTACTTGCAGCAAGTAAACCATCAACTTTTGGTTACAGTATGTGACACTTAAACATATTGCTTGTCTCTGTGTAAGTGTTGATTACATCAGCAATGCAACACATCACACATAACACATAACAATGCATAACAATACAAAGACATACTGACACCTTTACCTAGCAAGGCACATGTAACTGCTGTGCTCTGACACAACTGTTAGACCAAACATAAAGTGAAAGAGTTGCCGTTTCACAAATGGGCTGAGCTGTCTGTGGTCAGTGACATCACGGGACAAAAGCTCTTCCTCATTCAAAGTGACTCACTGACGTTTCAGCCATACAAGGTTGTTGGTAAGCTTTTAAATTTGGAGAAATGTCCTGTAAGTGAGGTCGGCACTAAGAGTTGTGCTTAGTTCAAGGAAGTAAAAAATACAATGGCTCCTTTGATGTTTAAGGATGCTTTCTGGGTAAGTATATTTTTGTGGTATTGTTGTCTACTTGCTTTGTTATAGTTTCTAAACTATAGTATGTATTAATTATGTTGAACAGACTGTTTTAGGAACCCGAGAAACACCACGAGAAACACCACGTTACAGTCAGCTATCGCTTGTTAAAACATTATATATTTTACACCCTAACTGTCATCTGTAAGTTACAATTTGCCAAATCAGGTAAACCACAAGTGATTATAGTTTATACTAGTATAGACACACAGCAGTATGGGGTGGGAGTGGGGGTGGGGGGGTTAAGGTAAGCTTTACAACTTAAAAAAAATACTTAATATGCACAATTATCAACATCATACATGTAAAGACACTGTAACGTGTTGAATCACCACTGCGTGCACTTGAAGCGATCTAGAGGGTTGGTTTACCAAGTGTATTAACTCTAAGGCTGCCATGCCACATACAGATATCTTTGCAGTACACAAGTGCTAGTTCTGCATTTTACCACAAAATGAGCCTAGAACATGTTGCAACACCTTTTTCAGAAATGCTGTTTATTGCAGCAGTTTTCGTTTTTTGTGTTTCGTCAATGCAGGGGTCTGACATCACTTGCCACGCTGGGTATGAAGCCGTGACCCAAAGGTTACGAGATGGAAGGCAAATGTGCAAAGATGTGGAAGAGCTATTGAAGATGAGGTTGGATCAGCTTGTATTTGTACAATCAAAATAAACTTAAAATCATGGGTTCTGTGATTTTAATCATAGCTGCGCTTCTCTTTCCATGATCTTTACTTTACATGACTTCATACATGGAATCAACTTCCAGCTTGATCATAACATTAAGAAAAAAATAGCTATCTAGTTGTCATTTCACTCATTAAACACCACATGTGGCTAGTCATGTATGAAAGATAGCAGGCCCATGACTCATTTAGGTCACAAGATATGAGAATTTAGCTATTTCTTCTTTTAATTCTGTGTCTTGAAATATGAAAATATTCTGCATTAACACTCATTTGTGATTGTTGAAATATATTAATTGATAATGACAAGTAATTCAAGATAAACCTTAAGATGTCACCAAAATCATCTTTGTGATGTTATGGCCTGAATAGAATGACGTAACATAAAGTCAGTGATCCTTTAGGTAAAAGAGCAACAAGAGTTTAAGTAGCAACAAAATTTCAGGTAAAAATGTTGGTATATGCATGTCAAGGCAAATGTTGGACTGTTATAACAGACTTTATATAAGCTAATTCAGTTTTACAAATAAATACTAAAATATACATTCTGGGTTCTAATGATTTGTCTGCTTATTTATACTCCACAGGGCACTGGCAGAGGAAAAGTATGGAAAGGAACTGGTGACTATTGCTCGCAAAGCTGGAGGACACATAGAGATAAGGTGAAAAACTTGTTTTGAGGTCAGCATTATGTATTGTATAGACTGCCCAACTAGTACATAAATATAGCAATTTGGACAAAAACTTTTATTTGGAAGGGTTTTGGTAAGGGATGGACATGTTAAGGGTGACTGGCACTGACCAGGAAGACTACATATAAAACTACAGTCAGGCACATCATCGCCACATTCTTTAAGAGGAAACACATTTGTGCGTGATACAGAAAGTGAGACACAGAAAAAAAGAGACTGAAGTGTAAGTATGTGTGTGTGCATGTGTGTGTGTGTGTGTGTGTGTGTGTGTGTGTGTGTGTGTGTGTGTGTGTGTGTGTGTGTGTGTGTGTGGTAAGCCCCTCGCTCAGTGTACAGTAGGTCATAACTTGTCAGTTTCCTGTTCCCTGCTATCTCAGACATCTGTACTGAACTCAATATATTCTAAGAGCCGCAAAAAGGAAACAATGAGCCTCCAATAAAAGAATCATCTAAGTGCAGTAAAACCAAATAAATCTTTTTCTTTTTTCTTTTCTTTTCTTTTCTTCTTTAAACAAAAAACAAAACAAAACTAGGGCACAAAGTCTGCCTGTTAAGGTTTGGGTGTCCTCACGGTCTTGGCAGCTGGTTAAACAATAAAACACAGTGCAGAGTTCTAGCAATAAAATTGTACTCAGCTGCTATTTTGCTTAAAATTTTGCTTTAAAAATGTTAATCTGCCTCTTTGTGAAAGAAACACAAAGTGCAAGCATGGTGAATAATTTTGATTATGAATGTGTGTTGTTTTTCCAGCACTTTGAGGGCATCATTCGAACAACTAAAAACTCGTAAGTCCATGTGCTGTGTAAAGTTACACCCATATATGTGTCAAATGTCAAATGGTTCACAGTGCCATTTCGATGTTTTTTGTTGCAGAAATTGAGAACATTGGAAACTTTCACATCCAACTATCTGATATATTGAAAGAGGAGGTGAAAAAGATTGAGAGTTTCAGAGAACGTCAGAAAGAGCAGAGGAAGAAGGTATTTGGGAAATGTGTGTTGCTTAACAACTGACTTATTAAATAACCCCCACCCCCCAAAAAAAAAAATGGTTAAGGTGTGAATACTCTGAGGATAATATAATTCTTTATTACTTTTAGTATTGCACAAGTCATTAGAATAATATTGTAACTAATGGCTGTTTCCTGTTTGGAAAACACTGTGTTACGTAAGTGTTGACTTAATCCTGCAACCATTTAAATCACTTTACAGACACTGAGTGTGATAGCAGCTGATAAGGGGAAACCTATAGTTTCAAAAATCAAACGATTCAAGACTTGAGTAAAGACTAATTCAGTCTTTATCAAAGTGACATCAAGACTTTTATCACATTAACAGTAAAAATCCAGGTCTTTTATTCATTAATGAACAATAACTGCAAGTATCAGGTTTGCATTGAAGCAACATATGCAAGTAATTTCAACCTTTTATCTTTAGTTTGAAAGCATCATGGAGAAGGTTCAAAAGAAAAAAGTTTCATTCTTCAAGAAGACCATGGAGGTAGGAGACACTTCCACTCCTATCATTTATCACTAACACATGGAACCAGCGTGATTTAGAAATAAACATGAAAACTTAACCACATAAAGGTTGTTTAATTTATGTTCAAGCAAGCACAAAAAATAGAAGTCAGATTTTTAAAAAAATAAAAAAATTTTGCATCACTTACAAAAAGTGTTCTTCCTGTTGCTTTGTCGGAAATAGAACTAATAACTTTTGTTTCTCTTTTTCTTAGTCTAAGAAGAACTATGAGGTGAAGTGCAAGGAGGCCGATGAGGCAGAGCAGGGGGCTGAGAAAACAAATGCTACGTCCAAAAACCCTGAAAAGGTAAAATAAGTGCATGAGCTACCTCGCTAAAAGACAAATGTTTTTATAAGCAACAAAATACAAACTTTTAGATTATTTGAGAAATTCACCACAAAATATGCAAATGCCCACTGTCAGGTCTATTTATGAACTACAAGTTTCCAGCTGTCAGCGGTGCAGTCTTTATGATGGGACTTTTCTGCAGTTGTGCAACAGTTTGCAAGGCGGAACTAAAGTGTGTTTGTGTGCTGGTGTGAGATGTTTTCTTTTCTTCTTCTATCTCTTTCAAGACCATTCCCTATACAACGTATTTATATATCAGTCTCTCTGACTGGTGTTAAAATGGTTACATAACTCACTGAACGTGGCTTCCTGTGCACCGATTTCATTCACAGGTACGTCACAAGATAAAGCAATGCAGGCAGGCGGCCAATGATGCTGGTATGCCTTCACATTTTATTTTTAACTTGCATGCATTTTTAGTATATTGCATTCATTGTCCACTACTTTTTTTGAGAATATTTCATGGAAAAATAAATTAGGAGAGTGGAAAACAGTGCGGCGGTCATTGTTGTGTTCTTTACCAGTGTTTCATTTGTTAACTGTAACTATTAACTATGCTCTATTCTCACAGAGAAGGTGTATTTTAACAACATTGTTCAACTAGAAGCTGTTCGCCAGGACTGGGAGGGGACACACAAAAGTACATGCGAGGTACTGCAGAATATTTTCTCGTTAACTGCTTTCTAATCATGTCTCTATTCAAAATAATGGCTTTTAACCACAGAAATAGCTTCACACCACAACCCCTATAACTGTGAAAACCTTCCTGGCAGCGACCATTTGCAGAAGTACATTTCATCTTGCGCTGAGAGAGCCACAAATGGAAAAACATACAACCATGCAGAAACACACTTAATCACACAAAAGTTCTGCTTTATTTTTTTCGAACGACAGCCTCTTTGTGTTGACTTTGCTGTCACTAGTGGACACACACACACACACACACACACACACACACACACACACACACACACACACACACACACACACACACACGGCACCTCTTGGTGGTGCCCCTGTAAGTAAGAAGAGAAAAAAGAAACTAATGAGCTTTGTATATGTTAAGGCAATTCAACCCTATGTCACGGCAAATATCACGTTTTGCTGTGATACTGAGTTGATCATTACCCAACAGGGTATCATTTCAAAATGCGTAACAAACACACAGGTTCACTGTGCCCATTTTGCCTCTCTGAAACGTGAAATGGGCACGCATGCAGAAGTTGCATTACTGCAACCCAGTATCATGGCAAATCTTGAAATAGTACATAGTACAATAATACATTGTTGGTAATAACACAGAATTCATTTGATAATTATAGGTGTTCCAACAGTTGGAGGGAAATCGCATCAGCATGCTCAGGTGTGCTCTCTGGGACCACTGCAATCATTTCTCCATGCAATGTGTCAAAGATGATGAGGTGAAGTAGTTTTCCCTTTATTTAATATTTAAACAGAATAAAAATGTCAAGAAGAATAAAAATGCAAATTTCTATTCTTAAATCAAGTATAAGTACATTGTCTTGCTGGATAAACCTAAAAAAAAGTTTTCTTAAAAAACAAAATGAAACATGCAAGTTCGTAACAGTTACAAAAAACTGATTTTAAAATTTTATTCCCAAATGTTCTTTTAATGAGAATTTATCAACCAGAATTGTAATAATAGTGCAGTTTTCACTCTTTGTCGTTCTTCTGATCACATTTTAGTTCAATGAGGCTTTAATTTTCAAATCTTAAGTGTGCTTAAGTTGAATGTCAGACCACAGCTATGGCCTGCTACTGGATAAACTAATGGATTGTGACTTGAAGCATGTTAGTAGGCTCATGTAGCCTTGACTTCTTCTTGAAAGTTATTACAATCACTTGGCCGATAGTTTTATGGGCTCCGTACTTGCCACTTTCTTAACCATTCTAAATATAAATAACTGGCAGACAGAAAAAGTGTGTTTTCCAGGATTTAGGAATCTAAGATTTTGTAAGAGCTGGTGAGCAGCATTGGTTGATTGTATATAAACCCAAACCGGGATCTTTTCATAAACCTAATTAACTATCACTTATGCATAAACCTAAATGAAAAGTGAAAGTAATATAATAGTAATATAAAATGTACTGAATTCCTCCTTTTTAAAACCAGTCTTACGAGGAGGTGAGGAAATTTCTGGAACAGTGTGACATTACCAAAGACAACAACTCTTTCATAGAAATGAAAGGCACTGGATTGAAGCCACCAGGTGAGCTTTCACAATTTGTATTTACTGGAAAGATGGTTGTTTTGTTTCCTTTACTTATAAGTACAAAGTTGAAGTGAGAAAAGTTCCACTACAAAATAACAGGATATAAAGAGTGCAGCTCAGCTTCTTGACTTTTTCTTTCAATTGACAGACAGGCAAAAAGTATCACGTGGCCTCATTTCTCAAATGAGCAGGTTCACTTTTCTTCTTGCAGAGCCCATAGTGTTTGAAAGCTATTACAAGACGGGGACAGTCAGGGACAACAATGGCCAAGCTCATTCTGTAGGAGGAGAAGAAGATCCCTCAAAGAGGTGAGACAGAATTAAAATCTTCTTCTTCCAAGCAGTTCATATCCTGCGATGCAGGGTCCGATGTTTTGCATGTCTTCCTCCAATTCTCCCTATCCAGGGCGTCTTCTGGTGTAACATTCGCAGCCTTCATATCATTTTTGATTCGGTCCATCCATCACTTTTTTGGTCTTTCTCGTGGCCTGTTGCCACCTAGATCTAATTGCTGTGCTGTCTTGTCTTTGCGATGGAGTTCTTATCGCTACAGGCAACATGGCTGTACCATTGGAGCCGCGCCTCTCTTGTCCGTGATCGGTGTCACTCCCCATCGTTTCCTGACATCTACGTTCCTCGCTCGGTCTAGTCATGTGAGACTCAAAGGCCACCTCAGCATCTTCATCTCCATGGTGTAAAGGGCTTGTTCGTGCTTGGTCATCGCTGGCCAGCACTCTGACCCGTAGAGTGCCATTGGGCGCACGATCGTCTTATAAACTTTCACCTTAAGATAGATTGGCATTCTCTTGTCGGATAAGACTCCACTGATCTGACGCCACTTCATCCACGCTGCGTTGACACGGAGTCTAGCGTCTGGTAGAGTTTTGCAGTCCGAGGTGACAAGGGACCCGAGGTACTTGAATTGGGCAACTTTAGTCAGTGGCTCACTGTCAATAGTGATGGTACTGTTAGTCTGGGGGCCGCATTCAAGGTATTCAGTCTTCTTGATGTTCAGGTGCATGCTGTTTTTGGAGAGCCGATCTTTCCACACTTGTGTTCGGGTTCGCAGGGCTAGGCAGAATTAAAATGGGAAAAAGAAATCCAGGTGAGGCCCCCACTTATATCACTGAGCTTCTGCAACCCTACTCTCCAAACCGGATCCTTAGATTCACTGATAGTGGTCTTCTAACCATTCCACGGACCCATCTGAAAACAAAGGGGGATCGCGCTTTTCAAACCTTGGCTCCAATATTGTGGAACAGTTTACCTCCCCCACTACGCAACATCAACCCTTTAGCTACTTTTAAAACAAAGCTCAAAACACATCTGTTTAGACAGGCATTTAGGTAATATTCATGTGTAGCAAACTGTGTTATTGGATGTGCTATTATACTGTGTTTTACTGTTTCAATTGATATGCTTTTATACCTTTTTTATACCATTTTTATTGTTTCATTTGATATGTTTTTATTCCAATGTGAGTTACTTTGAAATAACTTCCTGTTTTAAAAAGCGCTATATAAATACATTTAACTTACTTACTTATTAATTCCAGAGGAGACCTGCTTCAACAGTATTTATAACATACTATATACTATACTATAGTGTATATAATATACTATATAATATACTTTAGTTCATATAATGTATATAATATACTTTGTACTCTGCAAACTAAACACAAACCATGTCCTGAAAATATTCTCTTTGTTAATCATCATCTTTATCTTCATCGTTTGTTGTTATTTTTTTAATGTTAGAAATTTGGACCTTTGCTCGGTGAATTCACAAAAGTAAACATTTGTATCTTAAATATCTTTCTTGATCTAAAGGTGTTCTGATCCCCTGCTTGGAAGGTCTCTGAACATTGGCATGGACAGTCCACTCAGCCCACGATCTACACTGTCATCCATTGGAGAATGTAAGTACTGCAACTGCTCACTCAGTTATATTGTTAAACTGTAGGAAAGACCTAAATCTTCAATATTTTGTTGGTTCTGCTATATTTTATGAATTACATATATAGAGAGTTGGTCTTTCTATTCATATATTGGAGGTTAGAGCAGTCAATTAATTTGAAACATTTCACTATATGAATCAGAGATAAAAATGATATTCTAATATTATATCAAGAAAGTACACTTTAAAAGTAAGAAAGAACTTTAAATTTGCTATAGTGGACTTGATGAGAGGCCAATCTCTTCTCCAATGAGTCATGTATGTGCCAAATGTGTAAAACTGTATAGACTGTTGGTTTTGAACAGTAACACATCACTGGCCCTGTTGGTCTCTTAATGTATTTGCATGCATACACACTGCAATTATAAAACATGGGGCTAGAAAAAGTATTATATGTAGTCATGGGTCAAACACATAGGTGTGTGAATTTGTTGGTTTTTGTGCTATTTAAAGTTGGACTCTGTGGGTGGATGTGGGTGGCTACCTTTGCCCTTAGTGTGAGAAGCTGCACTTTGAAAATCTTTGTCATGGAGCTTAAAAGACATAACAGATTAATAAATTTATTTATTTATTTTTACATTTTGTGTTTGCACTTTCTGACATTTAATTCTGCTTTAGTTCAGCTTTCAGATGACGGATATGCACCCCTTCCATGCATTCACCAAGAAGTGCCACTGTCCACGGGTCCACCTGATGAAATCTTCTATGTTGTGCTTTATCAATACACTGCAAAGGTGATTTGCATGATTATTTTAAAACCTACAGCAAGAAAGTGAACATTGAGCAAGATGATCGAGAAAGAAAAGAAGAAAATAGACAATATTAGCAGTACTGTATTTAAGCGATATTTGCCTGTAATTAAGATGTGCTTTCTTTACATCGACTGATCAGGAAGAAGATGAGCTATCTGTGAGCCGAGGAGAAGTAGTTCGAGTGCTGGACCAAGAACAAAATGGGTGGTGGACGGTGGAGAGGAATGGGTTTAGTGGACTGGTGCCAGGAAATTATCTAGGCAAAATTTAAACATGTACGCAAATACAGTAATTTTCTTTATATCTCAGGAAAAATTCAATTTATTTATAGTAATTTCATGAAAAAGAACCGTAAATCCAATTCTTACTTGCCTGCCCCTTTACCTTAAAAAAGTAGTTCACAAAATGTGGGTGGGCTATTTCACTGATAATATGCAACTTTATTTAAGTAAAATGCTATGTGCATCATTTTTTATCGTTAATATAATTAATCAAATTAAATACTGTGGGGGGTGGGGGGTTTATAGCTTATGATATAGAGCATGCAAAAAAAAGAACTTTGAGAACCACTGCCTTACAATGAGTTTTATCATAAAATGCAATAATTTATGTTATTGGTATCTGATTTTTGCCCCCAGAATGACTGGTTTTGGGGGACAAACACACTGTGATTGTGTAAACACAATTGTGCCCCCACAACATGCGTGGTATACACAGAACAACAGTTGCAAATGCAAGAAAGTAGACACAAAGAATGTCAACACATCAAAACAGATGTCTCATATGCTTAAAAACTTGCACGCTTGCAAAGACACACACCAAAGCGAACACATGCCACACACAATACAGCCTACAGACACACACATTTTTGCCAGGCTTTTTTTCCCAAGTGCTCTTACAATACTGGCTAACATGAAAAACTAACCAAAAACCTGAACTAAAAAAGTAAGCAGTAGACTACCTAAGCAATTAATGCAAGTTAAAGGAAATGCATTCACCAGCTTATATCAGCCTCATTGTTTAAACTGGTTTGGATAATCAGTATAGCTATACTGTTTATCTCATCTTTAGTTCCTATACTTGTAATATATGACTAAAGAATGGTTAGCCATCTACTTTAGAAAACCAATGAAGAATTTTAAAATTCCCTTCATTCAGTCAAGTTACCATGTTTTCAACATGAATCTGTATGTTACTAATAGTAGCAAACTAGTACTGCACCAGTACATTCTAAGCACTGTAACATCACATACTTTTTTCATTAAAATTTGAACTTA
Source organism: Aulonocara stuartgranti (assembly GCF_965226115.1). NCBI lineage: Eukaryota > Metazoa > Chordata > Actinopteri > Cichliformes > Cichlidae > Aulonocara > Aulonocara stuartgranti. Next base: position 12,738,520 of record NC_138939.1, on the reverse strand, counting down.
AATGACTTGTGATAAGATGAATCATCTTATTCATCTCAAATGACAAGAAAACAGAATGAGTACCATGTGTAAACCACCAGTGACTGCTAAGTTTAACAGCATTAAGCAGCCACATATATACAGCGGAAATGTATATGCTTCTGGCTGTCAATCCTTCTTTGTTTAGAAATGCAGTTTGTGACTAAACTATGACATAGTCTTTTAAATCATCCATTTATTTGGTGCACATGTGAGCTGGTGAAAATAGAGGGCTGGATTTCTAGGAAAAGGAAGGTTTTCATAGAACTCTATGCTGTCCTTAACAACTGAGTACAAATTATGATTCACTACCTTGTAGAATCACCTTTAGCAGCAATAACATGAAGTAATCGTTTTTATACTTCATCCGTTTCTCACGCTGTTGTTGAAGACTCATCGTTACAACATTGCTTCAGTTCATTTAGGTTTGTGAGCATTTGCTCACACACAGGTCTCTTAAGGTCCAGCCACAGCATTTCAGTCATGTTGAGGTCTGGACTTTGCAACATATTTTCTATTTCAGCCATCCTGCTTATGTGTTTGGGATCATTATCCTATTGCATAGCCCAGTTTTGGCCAAGATTTTGCTGTCGGACAGATGGCCTCACTCTTGACTCTGGTGTTCTTTGAAATACAATGGCTGCAAAATGAGCCCAAATTATCAGCCCTCCAAAACCATGCTTAACAGTGGTATGGGGTGTTTGTGCTGATGCGCAGTTGGCTTCCAATAAATGTGCCCCTTTGCATTATGACTAGGCATCTCTCTTTGGTCTTGTTCTGGAGGTCTTTTGGTTTGCTCAAATACAACTTTGCAAACCTAAACTATTATTCCATCTTCTCCCTACAATTCTTCCAAACAAGCCATACTCGTTCAGGAATTGTACTGTCAGGAACTTAGATATAACACCCTAAATGAGGAATGTAGCTCTTGGCCTTTTGCAATTTTTCTAAGTATTGCATGGTCAGACTTTGGGTGAAATTGCTGGGGAATTTACTAGATGTGGTCTTGTAGCGTTAACATAACAAAACTAAATGCTCCAAATTAGTAATCTGCCAAAACTTCTTCTTTTACAGAGGTGGTCACACTTGCTGATGATCAGTTGCATTTGATTAGCAGCACCAGGCTGATAATTACCCACTGTGTAATGTGTTTTTCACAGGACTGCATAAAATCCTGCAAAAACGTTCCTTTTCATATGACTGTAGTAATCATCATTTATATCTGCTGTACATAAAAGTTTTTCTGTAAACCTTCCACAGACCATCAGCTACAAAAGTAGCACATACAGATGAACAAACTACTAGAATAAACTATTTTTATGCTTGTCAAGTGACGGCACATTTAAACATGTTTAATATAATTCCATGCGCCTGATGATATAGCCATATGATATTGCTTGTTTAAGTACTTTGTGTCGGTTTGGGTTTTTTTGGTAGCATATTTACTGTCACGTGAAAAAAAAAATTAAAAGAATCCAGTTGAGGTGTATGAGTTTATTTGTCTCCTTTTATCGCTCATATTTTTCTGTGGAACTAGCTAAATATGGGATCAACTTAACAGCTTAAAAATATTAAAAGGGTACACACTTTCACTACAAGGTACAAAGAATGTGTATTTTTTTAAAAATCAGGTTTAAACTTAACAAATCTAACTAAACAAGTAAATGTGTGACTGTAACCGATTAAATCTACATATATAAATCTTTAGGTAACACTGATAATACTCCTACTGATGGCACTGGAGACCAAATAGTTAATTCACAATTTATATCTTAGCAATGCCTTGTTAGTGAAGCCTGATTTGGAAATTTACAATCGGAATATTTGTGAACATAAACAACTCTTTCACCAAACATCGCTTTGAGAATGAGATGCTGCTCCAACACCTAAAAAAACCAAACATTCATAATTCTTATTCTGCAAATCTTAAAAACTAGACTGCATTCATGGAACAGCTAAGATTAAAACGTCAGATCTGTACTATGCTAAAAAGATTTGTCTGGTCAAACCAAGGCCTTGGTAACAGAGTACATGTTATTTTTAACACAGCTTATACATTTGGACAACCACTAAATATCTCCAGAGTTCCAGCCATGGTGCAAAATAGCACGCCAAGAAAAAGCTTTCATACAACACGACCAGTCTTATTTTCACATTTAAGCTTCTCGTCATCCTTATTGGGCATATACACAAATTTTATGAAGCCACAATTTAAAGAAAAAAATTGCACATCAATAATCAGAAATCAATTAGCCATATACAACTTTGGCTTTTGTAAATATTTCAGTATTTGTAACAAAAGGATAAACATTTAAAAGTAACAGGAACTTGGAAAGCATGTCAATAAATAAATGGTTTTCCCTTGAAGCCCCCACCCAAAACGTCAGTGTTCGCTACTTTATCATGAATTGTGCAAGGTGTGCTTGAGCTTATATAACTATAGCTGATAACTAGTGTGAACATGTCCTGTGACGCTCCTGTTGATTTTCTTAGTGTTTTGTTGGCCGGCTGCATTCTTCATGCATAGCTGTTGGTTGTGACCAGCAGCTCATACGCTGGGTCGTGGCTCCTCCTGCACAGCACCACGCAAGCACAGAGCATGCCCAGCATCTGCAGGCAGACAGCACAGGGATCAAAACTGTGAAGTTAATTTTTTCCCTTCAGCAACCTCCATGTGAATTTCATTAAACAGCACAACTCAACAGTTTCAAATTTTAACAGGAATATTGGGACACACTATAGAACATACTCTGTAATGTATAAGAACTATACTTGTATTTATCACTATATGGACTCTGGCTGTAAAGTTGGATGTTATGCTGACAACAACCACAGCATAGATGCTTTGTTAAACATAGATGCTTTGTTAAACATAGAGTCTTTGACCACATTTACTTTGTCTCAATTAGGTCAGAGCTACTTTCAGTTCACTTGTTACCAAGACAACTGCAGTTTCAATAATACACCCTACTCACCTGAGTCTATTGCAAGACTCTTTAAATATAGTTCTGATTATAAGCTTTAGCTGAGAGATGATGCGGCATATAAATATGTAAAATCTCACTATAACTATCTGCGAGACAAAATATAGGTGTCAACATTTTAAGACCCTTGTGTTTGCAGCTTATATTCCTTACCTGTATAGATGCAAAAGTCAACGCAGCCCATATGACATACATCATAATCTCCTTTAATTTATTCACAACAAGAGCTTCACATCCCTAAAGACGAAAAATAAAAAAAGTTCTCCAGCTATAAACACACTTGTAACATGCTGGAAAATACTTACAGTCTCTGCAAACGATTTAATTACAGACACCAAACTAGTGGTGTGTACCTCTTGGTAAAGATCTGCTGGTCGAGTGAGCGTGCCTGTACAGTTGCTGATGTTGGGCTGACAGCAACTGACGGGGACGCTGTTGTTCTTGGATTCTTTAAACCAGTGGGTGTTCTTCCAGTCAGAGTAGTTGTGAATGCCGCAGCAGTGAAGCTAGGACAAACGGTGGATGAAAATGTTTAATTACAATTTTAAAATTCATCATCTAATATATATATATATATATATATATATATATATATATATATATATATATATATATATATTAGGGGTGCAACGATATTCGTATCGATATTGAACCGTTCGATACAGTGCTTTCGGTTCGGTACGCATATGTATCGAACAATACAACATTTGTAATTTATTTTATCAACTTTCCTTCTGACGATGCTGTCTGTGTTGAGCGCTCAGTGAATCTGCGTTCGACTACTCCGCCTAGGCTGCACTGTCGAGCGCAGATCCACTGAGCGCTCAACACAGACAGCATAGTCAGAAGGAAGAGCGCAGGGCACCTCCCCCACCCTCATTCAGATCTGGCGTTTGGAATTATTTTGGTTTTCATGTGACGTATGACCCTGAAGGTAAGCAAATCATGGACTAAAGTAAAACAGTATGTTGGATGTGCCATGCAATGCTCAATTACATGGGTGGGAACTAGTATGTTAGCGCAGTTAGCTCGTTAACGTGTTGGCCGTCTAGCCCCATGCACGGGGCGATCGGCGGTAGCTCGTTAACGGAGATTTGCCGTGTTGTGGCGTTAAGGTCATTTCAACGAGATTAACCTGAAAGCACTAGTGGGAACACAACGAATATGACTGCACATTTACGCCGACATCATCCTAGTGCAAAGACAAGTGGAAGCAGACAAAAAAAAGCAAGCATGCTACTAACTTTAGCCGAGTCATTTAGACCGCTGTTAGCACATGATTCTCCTTATGCTGCTGAGAATATAGCCCAGAAGAAGCGGATAGTATAGCTTTTATTTTGGAAAGAGCCATTTCTCTGTAATAAACTCTCTTTTCCAAAGATGAGTGATTCCTCAATCAGATACAGGGCTTGCAATATCGCTAGCCCGACGTCCCGGAGCTAGCGAAAAGTCGGGCTACCAAAATCTATCTCTTCCCTGCCCGTCGGGCTATTGTAGGAAGGAAAAATATATGTCAATGCTTTTGCATTCTTTCAGAAATGTAGCTGGGTAATTATGTCATTGGCATCGGTGAGCCACTGTCAATATGTGACATATTGAAATCGCGTTTGAATTTGCGCTTGTTTTTTTGCTTTCACTTTGCAATCGTGCGAACTGTGTATAGAGAGCGACAGCACTGATCTGTGAGTGATGATAATTTGTGCACCAATTCCTCTGACATCGTCTTATTAATCGTTAGCTTACTATGCAAACATGACAAGTGAAATCTCCCGCAGCTTAAACATGTGAGAGGTTGATCGCGCAGAGAATCGCTGAGCTTATGTGAGTGCGTGTGTAAAAGCAGCAGGATTTATATTTGACTACGATGACCTGGATGACTGAGAACCTTCACAGACAGATATATATTTTAGTTCTGCTGAGCCAAATAAGACAGGTCAGGGTGAAGAAGTGACAGCCAAAGAAAAGCTTACCACAAAACGGAGAAGTTATGACAAATCAGACTATAAGGCAAAAAGAAAGTGCAGCTTTATGGTTTCATGGACAAAATAATTTCTGTGGCTGCAATATGACGAGCTATATAACCAGGGCTGCACATAAGTGGTCCGCAGGTGCGCATTCACTGTCAAAATAAAAAACACGCACAAGGGTTAGGGTTAAATTTAAAAACTGTACTTTTGAGTTAAAATATATATTTATAATTTTAATAAATGACAAATTAAAAAGGCATGAACATTTTTTTTGTATCGAAAAAATATCGAACCGTGACACCAAAGTATCGAACCGAACCGTGAATTTTGTGTGTGTGTGTATATATATATATATATATATATATATATATATATATATATATATATATATATATATATATATATATATATATATATATATATACATACACACACACACACTACCAGGAAAGCATAAAAAGTAACGTAATTAAAAACTGCACGCACTCACTTTTTCCTCAGTTTTAGATGACAAAATCATTTGTCACAATAGAAGTTTTTTTCTCACCTGCCTCTGCACATAATCAATCGCCCGGCTAGGAGCATCAGTGTTGGTGCCGCTGTATTCATTGTAAACTTTTTGAATGGAGTGATTCACCTCATCTTCTACCTATAAAAACAAAGAAAAGAAAAGAAAAAATAACACAACTGTCACTATTCACCACTCATTGCTCACTCAAAGTAATTTGCTGACTTAGTCTTATAACATTGTCAAAAAACTAATTATAGAAGCACTTTAATCCAAACAGATTAAGGATAAATGAGAGCGGCTAATTTAATTACATTTATTCTTCACAGCAGAAGGAGCTGTTTTACACACAGTAATAAACCATTTATTTGTAAATTACATAAAAACTTCCTTGTTCACAAGGGGTTGCCACAGTGGGTAATTTATCCTGAAACAGGAGACAAATTAAGATTTAGCAGCAGCATTACATTGTCGCCTTTAACAGAAGAGAACGTGACCAGCAAAACAGTGTTTACCTTTGCTCTGTATATGTAGCCGAGCACCACCACCACACACTCCGTTACAAATACCAGCAGGAGTATGGCAGCAAACTGAAAAACAGGGACAGAAAGCTGATGGTAAAATTGATCTAAAATTAAAGAAAATATTGAACATAAGACATTTCCTCTCTGTCTTAAAGCCTATATTAAAACTCTTAAATCAATAGGCAGTTGGCCACTGAATGCATTAGTAATTAATAATAATAATAATAATTGTCCCCATTTATAAAAAGTGTCTTTTCTAATGTAATTTCAATGCAATGTGAGGTTGTATCAATCAAAATTGCCAAAACAAGTGAAAATGTCAAATTATTGGCATTTTATTTTTAAAATCCCTCCCTGCATTTTTACCGCATTTTAAGTATTTTCTTCCACTACTGCAATTTAATTCAATAAACTCCCATTAAAACCCATATTGCATTATTATTGCTTTAGCAAAGCCATGTATGTACATTCCCAGCAAGAGTCGGTTGTCAGCATCCCCCAGTAGTAAATTAAAAAAGGGAGTTTCTTCACCAACTTTCAACAAAGCAAAAAGTTCTCAAAATGTGCAACAAACTGTTCTCACTAAAGACATAAACTTCTTTCAGCACTTGAGGCAAAAACACAACCATGCTATGAAGATAATATAAAGGCTATGATATACTAGCAGCTGCTGATGTCTGACTGAAATGTAAACAAACGACTCCCCCAAGCGCAGCACTTGCAAGTTATGCTCAACACCACCATTAGTGATGGTCGAAAGGAAGGGCTTTAAAATGCTAGTTAAGAAGCTCAAAGCAATATACAGCATCCCAGGTAGAAATGAGGTTTTAGTGCCAATATTGTGAAAATGCCCTTCCTTTACTTACAATATTAATGGTGCTGCCTGAAAACTGCAAGCATGAAAAACACCATTCAGTATTTTTTACTTTATCATCAGAAATATAGCTATTGCAAATTTTCTTGATATATATCACCCACCTTCCTTGGCACTTCTTAACGTGTTTCCTACAGTTTCCTACCATAGGCATACAACCACTTTTTTCACTCACCGTTGCCAAGCCACAGGAGCTTTCACGTATTGTTGCGCAGCAGCCAATCAAACCGATGATGAAGAGAAGAGTTCCGACAGCTATGATTACAACAGCTGGAATCAACGTGTACACATCTTCAAAGAAGTGGTCATAGTCATCATATGTGATAAACACATAAGCTCCAATGTAGCATAAAATTCCAGCTGCAGCCTGCAGAGAGAAACAGGGAAAAATAACCTGCTTTTCCAATGCTTCAATTTATGTGAGTGCAAATCATTTAATAATACATTTTCGGCCTAAAAGAATTTAACTGACACTTCTTGCAGTTGCACCACCTGACTTAAGCCATCTTTGCAACTTTTGTAATTATTTTCAATTCAGACAGGCTTTTACTTAATCGTCTGTGTTAACGTTTTTATTTGGTAGCAAAAGCATACACTTCTCCCCTATTATTAGTTTTTTGATTTCATAATTAAACTATAGTTTTTGTATGGTTGCACCACCCTGACATTTGAGAACATGCAAACCATTAAACAATTATTTTAATGAGCTGAACAGCTTTAAAATGATTGTTATATCAGATTTTGAATGTATAATAATTTAAACCCCAGCTTTAAAAGTGTTCTTAGTCTTCTCTTTTTTCACTACTTTTATTTAACCAAGAGAGTCCTGGACAAGATAGCAGCCTTACAAACTCAAAACATTTTTTCAAAATGCTACAAACACAACATTATATATAAGATCTACAACATGATATCCAATAGAGAAATATTCCTTATGCTGCTTTTATACTCACACACAAATATAGGCATGTTTACCAAAACGGAAAAATTGTAAATCATATATATTTTTTGAATAAACTCAAAATATAAATATATTATTTATTTATCAAATTAAAAACCTACAAGTAATTCATTTAATAAATGATTTTAAATAGAAATCATGAACTTGGACACAAAAACAAGACATTTCAATCACCCACATGTGCTATAACGACATCATAGCTTCACATGAATAATGGTAATTCAGGCTCGCAGACAAAGCACGCATAAGCAGTGTGGACTGGGCCTCACGTCTCTATATTATTCAGTCATCCTGCTTGATCGTATATTTTGAATTTTGCTCATCTATACATGCTTTAATTTAGCTCTGCTGTTCTTTTAATATACTAGCATGATGCAGCTCAAACTGCGCTGGAGGTTAACTCAGCTGCTGCTGCATAACGTCATAGCTATAAGTTGTGGGCGGCAGCTAAAGAACACGCTACAGCTACAGCTACTGCTAACCACTCAAATGGGTTTCCAGTTAAGGTCCGTGCATCTTACAGTAAACACTAACGTCAGAGTGAGTCTGTACACATAATTACCGCCATATAATGCATCTGTTTTATCGCCTAACTGCAGTGCATCTCTGGCGCAGTTTGCTAACAGTCTCCATCCTTGGCCTTACTGGGATGCTGCACATTGTTCAAGCATCTGCCGTTTCCTTACCCAAAATATTAGATTGAGGAAAACCAAGACGGTTTTAGATGACGTAATCCCACACTGGCCCATCGTATCGAGAGAGCTTAAATGGAAAGACTTAGTATATATGTATATTTAAAAAATAAAATACTGATGCACCTGCACCTTTGCTGTTAAAATAATAAAATGGCTTCGTCCTGCCCCACTGTGCAGATTCTTCTAGGTTTGACCAATAAAATAGCCGCAAGGAAGCGCTGCTCGGTCACGTGCTCTGGTGACGTCACCATTCAAAACAAACAAACTGGGGGTAATGCTGGGACGTTTGTCTACAACATTGTACTACATTTGAGCTAATGATCTGTGAGTCTGTAAATCTATCGTGCGGTGTTATTTGAAACAGCATCTATTTCATAAAGTTCTGACACAGCACCAGAGTTAAAGTGAGCTTGATCAGTCTTTTAGAAGTAACTCAACAAGTTTGATATTTAGAATTTGCATGTGGGGTGTTTCTTTCTTCTCCCTACATGCTGCTCTCCACAGCTGCAAGTTTCCTTCATGCCAACTACCAGCTGTGCTACTCCTATTTTACTGCAGCTTTCCAATATTGTAGGCAGGAGGTTTCTGAGAAACATAAACTGGCATGAATAGACTAATGCATGTATGTATTTTTAAATTTTATTTAATGTCTTATTATCTCGATGACTGCACTCATTAAACAGTTTTTCCTTATCTATGTCCTTTGAGTTTGTTAACAAAGCTAGCAAAGTAAAATAGCTTCATGGTGTCAAGCTCAACCCTGTCTTTAAACCTTAAACCTTATCACTTAACTCATTAATGACTGAAAACTTTGGGAGTCTTTTTTTAAAGCATGTTAACACCGATATACAATGAAACTACCTAACATGAACTGAGACTGAATGCCTTGTTTTTTTATTTTGACCTATCAGATTATATTATAAAACTCAAGTGTGAACAGATTAACATTTGGTATTTTGCTGTTTGTAATCTCATAAATATACAGCTTAGACAATAGCAAACACACTGAAACTTCCTAAAATCAAAAATACTTAAGTGGGTGAAACTGAAATGGTCACAACTAGTATTTAAGCATCATTATAGACCAGAATTTGTCCTTTAAAACTCATGTTGAAAAGCTTGTGTCCAAACTGAACTTTTGCAAACGAAACTGAAATTGAAAATTAAGTTTATTTTATACAAATAAATACATTCCTCCAGGTGAGGAATTTTTATTAGATTATGATGATCTCGTTATAAATGCACCTGGCCTAGCACCTGTACCTAAAGAGGTTAGATAATGTCTACCATTGTGCTTTACATGTTATTACTGGTTGATGAAATTGTGTGTGCTGCTGTCCGCAGACTTCCCTTTGGTTGTTTTTTCATATATAAATCTCAGCTTGGGCTCTTTCCTTCTTATTTGTCTGTTTTTATGTGTAAAACCTGCTGCCAGTATGCCCTATCCTCTCATAATATTTTACAAGTGTTTATCTCTAGAGTCAGAATGGAATTAGAAAAAATGCTTTTAGATACCCTGCACTGTTTCCTTGAATAATCTACACAAGGACCTAAAATTGTCAGAACTGGTTATGATGTGGGAGTAGTAGTAGTAGTAGAGAATAGTTCTCTTGTGACTGTTTTTGATCCAAGTATTGTAACAATCTGCTGTTGCATATGATTCAGGTTCAACTGTGTTCACTCGCCTGTATCAAATGTCAGTTTTATATGTTTATTTACTTACATATAGACTCCCATAAAGACAAATATTGATTTACGTGTTTTTCGTTTTATTTTTTATACTTTCATCAGCACCTTCCTTTGAAGCTCTTAAAAATCCAACAGGGAAATTCCACACTGAGATGTCAGTGATGTGTAATGAGTGGTTTTATGCCAGAGGGTGGCAGTGTATCATTGCTAGTTTTACAAAGGCACACAAATTGTGAGACAGAGATTTATCAAGAATGAGCAGTTGGCAAGAACAGCCTACAACCATATAATAATCTGTTTTTCAACTCCATGAATTTTTTAGGTGTTCAGTATCAGGCTTGAATAAATAATAACAAGCACAGCGTGCCCACACAGTCCCCTGGCAAAAATAAACAAATGTAAGAAATACATGTCACCTATGAGGCTCGCATGTTTCTTAAGAGTGCAGGATGGATTACACAGGAGAAAATTAGATGCAACACTCTATCAGTAATGACCTAAAGTGGTGCCCAAAGCCATGGCTTTATTGCAAGAACACTGGATAAATTCGTCTCTGTGAGCTTTTGGTGTTCAAACTAACAACAATGGAATTTACAAATTTCACTAGCAGAGATTGCCTGTTTTGACACAACATATATTCACTATGTGAATTATGCATCAGGTTTGCCTGTGGCAATCACTTAATTCATGATTAAAATAGCACAATATAAAATATAAAAAGAAAAGAAAAGACAAAAAATGGAATACCAAATGTTCCAATGGCAGAGGCATACATAACTGTAACTTTGGGCCATATTCTTAAAACTAATTACCCCTCAGTAAAATCATGAAATTCTATATTTTTATCTATGTATGTGCAAATTTTATTTACGGGCAGCACGGTGGCACATTGGTTAGCACTCAGGACCTCACGGCAAGAAGGTCCTGTGTTCAATTCCGCCACCAGGCTAAGGTCTTTCTGCTTGGAGCTTGCGTGTTCCCCCGTGTTGGTGTGGGTTTTCTCCGGGTACTCCAGCTTCCTCCCACAGTCCAAAGACATACAGTTAGTGGGGTTAGATTAACCCTCTGTAGAACCTGGGACCATTTTTGGTCCCGAGGTTCACGAAAGGATGGGATTTTGAGGTTTTACCAAGGGTTAATTGGTAACTCTAAATTGCCCATAGGGGTGAATGTGAGTGCAAATGGTTGTCTGTCTCTATGTCTTAGCCCTGCGACAGACTGGCGACCTGTCCAGGGTGTACCCTGCCTCTCGCCCTAAAACAGCTAGGATAGGCTCCAGCCACCCTGTGACCCTGAAAATGATAAGTGGAAGAGAAGGGGAGGTACACATTTAAAAACAGGACCACACTGGGACTTGAGATGCAGACTGAGTTGCTTAGTGAGGATGTTTTTTTGGACAAAGCTTTAATAACAGAATGATTTCATAGTTTTGCATTATTAGGTTCGGTTTAAGTAATTTCCTGTTTTATTCAGTAATGACTGGTCCTTGTGCATTTCTATTGTTTGCACTTCCTCTAGATGTTAATTTTCCCTCCTTGGTATTTCGATGTGGTCAAGTAGTCAAATTTGCTCCAGTGTGAAATGTCCAAGAAGTATGTATGTGGCAGTCATAACACAATCTGGTCAAAATCTCTAACTACTAAGGAAAGGTGCTTCCTTTAGCATAAGATATACTGGACCATTCTATATGAAAGAAAAAGAGATAAGGTCAGAACTCATAAATATAAAATAATCAACAAAAATAACAAGTGATGGACCACTCTTGTTCTTCTTCTTGTTTCAGTTGGTCCCTTTAGCATCGCCACAGCAGATCTGTCAACATATCGATATCCCTAGCATCCTCTTCTGTCACACCAATGCTCTTGATGTCCTTGTTTGCTACATCCATACACCTTTTCTGTGTTCTTCCTCTTGTCTTCCTGCCTGGCAGCTGCATTTTCAACACTCTTTGCCAGTATATCCACCATACCTCCTCTGCACATCTCAAAAATGCTCAACTTGACCTGTTCCTGACAGTGTGTTTTCCATTTGATGCCATAAACTTGTGACACAGTTCACATTATCTCCAAGAAAGTTCTGGCCTACTCCTACTGATACATCTCTGAATCTTTCTGACACAAGCTTTTTCTGACACGTTGGCTCAGAGATCCTTCTCTATCACTCTCTAGTTCTATCCCATCTATAATCAGCATTCTTTCCTCAGTTAAATGAGCAATGGAACAAGTGCAAAGTAAACAGAGAATAGAGGAACAGTGTTTCTCACTTTCCTAGTAGTAAGTAAGCACATGCTCAGATTTTATTAAAACATCACCTTTCTCAAGAGTTAAACATGCAACATGTTTGGACTTTACTAATTATTTTACCACTACATCAAACTGCAACAGTCACTTGCCTCACATTTAAAATAAATAAATAAATAAGAAAAATACCAAAATTCTCATAAAAATCAAATGCTTGTACATTTTGCATATCTATGTGATGACTGCAAAGTTCCAGGACACATGTTCGCACTTTTAAACAAAATAAAAATGAAAAGAAAAGAAAAAGGAACGAGAATGTTTTTTTTATCGATTTTCCTTTTGTCATTTTTAAAAGCATGTTTTAGTGCTTTTCATTCTCCTTTAAATTATTGTGCAGGCTTATTTTCCTGTAAAAATTGTGGCCAATTTTCTAGCCTACTAACCTAGTTGGACACAGCATCCTGCACCTGAACATTCCAGGATCTAAAAGCTGTTGTTTACTGGACAAAGACTTAATTATAAATGTGTGTGCTCCAGATTCTAATGTGAAATACAAAAATCAGAAGTTACAAACTTAAGGGTCAATTTTGATAACCCAGTTTCTAACAAAAATAGACAAAATGTTAACAGCCTACAGCAGTCTAGAATTTACCACTCAATAGAATATGGCACAGTTACAATTGTAGCCAGGTAACAACAGTTTGTTATTTGCAGTACTGTGATTTGTGGTTGAATTGTGCATGTCAGTGGGACTCCCACACTACTAAGAAGCAGACACATCTCCACATGTAACTTTAGCAAGGAAGGAGCTCTATCCAGAAGTAAAGTAAATCATTTTCAACTCCTCTTTATCTATAGTGACCCTTCCCTGGAGTTGATTGTAAATGAAAATGTATTAGAATTAATTATTCATTCATCTGTTTATTGGAATAGCATTTCAGCAGTTTCTGAAATACTCAGACCACCCTGTCCAGCATCAACAATCACGCTATATTCAAAATCACTTCGATTTCCTTGTGTTTGGCTAAACACTCGTTACTCTTTTTTTAATGAAGAGAAAGAGAATTGATTAACTGCAAAATAATTCAGTGTTGATTTGGTGTCATGAAAAGTAGGTTTTGAAAGCGTGAGCAAAAGTTTTGAGGATTATGATTTTCTGATCAGCACTAGACACGAAGCAGCCATCGTTGTATTTTTACTCAGTTGTATATAGTATTTGTATTTGTATTCTATTTTTATCTTATTGTATATTTATTTTATTTTATTCTACTGTATATAGTATTTTATTTTATTCTATTCTGTACAGTTGTGTACTGTATTTATTCTTATTGTATTCTAATTTTTGCATCATAACTTTTGCACTGTCCACTTCCTGCTGTGACAAAACAAATTTCCCACGTGTGGGACTAATAAAGGTTATCTTATCTTATCTTATTGAGACAGAGAATCATTTGGTTGTAGGCATTTTCATGAATTACATGTTTATCTGAGTTTGGCACTAGTTCTTTTTTCGTGTAACAAACTCAGTGAGCCAAGTGCCCAACAAAAGAAAATTATGGATTTTTCTTTTTCAAGAAAGCTTCCCACTTTGCACAGGGCTCAAAATAGTTATAATATCTGGTTCTTACCCATCTTCAAATGTACATATTCAGCAGAAACTGGCAATAACTATCATGGATACAGAATTATGTTTTTTATGTTATGTTTTTGCATGACTATAATTTTAAAAGTTTTGAACAAATGGTGTATCATAGGTAATAGGGTTCATATCGTACTGATATCAAGATAACAGTTCTTGACCCTCTCAAAAACACTGCCGGAAAGGTGTATTAGAGCTTATAAAGACTTCCTCTACTCACACCTCTCACCACGTTGGATTTGATGCACAATCCACACCTTGAAATGACACAAAGCAGACAAGGCATTGTGGGAGAGAAATTGAAATAGCCTATCCATTTCAAATACAACAGAATAGCTCAAGGCAAAGAAGTTGCATGGGCCATCTCACTGCGCTCGACCAATATTGATCGAGAGAACAGATCATCCCTTTATGCAAAGGACAAAAAAAGTACAAAGATTATATTGATTTCATGTCGAAATATTCAGGAAACTAAGAAGTGTGATTTATGTAAGCTTCCTACATTTATATTTATATAAGTGTTATTTTTATAAGGGAAAAAAAGGTTGACGCAAATGTTAATGAAAGGTGTATAAATAAGACCTTTATCCATATCTGTAATACTGTGTTTTAGGCCACAAGTGTTACCAAAGTATGAATTCAACTCATCTCAATGAAAGGTGCCCAGACATTATAGCATTATCAACCTGCATCTTTTCTGTGTTGCTCATTCTTGTGCAAGTGGACACCAGCGGTGTATATATAATAAAATCAGTGTTTAGGCTCACTAATGAATTGTTTGGGAGGGGCTTTTGCAATCAGAAAGAACAAATCGATCTATAATTTATCACACATCAAAGTCAAAGCAGTGCAAATCATTATTTTATTTAATACAAATAACTAAACAAATGACAAGAACATGTAAAATAGATCCATCAAAATAATTGGAAAAAAAGATGTATTGCAAATGAGCAAGCCAGTTACAGTAAATTACAATCATGATGAGCATGAGACTGTACACGATTCTTATTTATTTTAACTCATAAGCCCAGGTGACCTTCGATCCATGTTAATGCGTGCCAGGTTTGTATCCTTTACATCACTTTCTGGTTCGGATGTAGTTCTCTAAAATCTTCATCAACAAGTCCGCCTCCTGAAAGAGAGAGCATGACATTGCGAGTTAGTATATTATAACACAGAAACAGCCTTTTGACATCTTATATCAAAAACGTGGGAAAGTTTTCTCGCCTGATTTTTCGAACGACTTTCTTGTGTAGCCATCTGCGCTTGCAGCGCCACCCGCAGAAACTCTTGGAAAAGCTCCCCGAGCGCACTCTGCTCTGCAGGAAGGGTGACTTCCAGCGCATCGGCACCTTGGTCCTCATTTGAAGGCAGCATAGGAGTATCCACGACACTCTTCTTGCCCATGAAATGTCCTTCCAAATCGAAGAAACACCCATTAATTATTGCTTAAACTAAGCAAAAATTGGAAGACATAAGACATAATAACTTTTCAAAAAAACATAACACAATAAAAATGTTTTTTAAAAAAAGAAAAGAAAAAGAAGGAAACATGCTATCTATTAAAATACATACAAAGATGAGATGGAACCCAACATAAATACGACCCATGTGTCTACAGTGTAACTTCAGATATTCTTACCTGTAGCCCAAAGATTGCCTCTTGGATGCACTTTGATTTTTGCAACTTTATTTCTGAGCTCAGTCAGGTCGAAACTCACTGCAGCGGTGAAAGAAAATAAAACAAGATATGTAAACAAGCCACACTGGCAGACATTATTCAGTGTAAACCCTCTCATTTCAGCGTGTCAACTAGTGAAGTGTCCTCCAGCGCGCAAATTTCCAAGTGTCTCCTGTTGGTTGTAGATTGCTCCGATGTATCCAGCTTTTATAGGCTCTCCCGACCGGGGTGGGCTCTTTGTATGATGCGTATATTTTTCAGTCAGCTTGCTGCATAAATTGAAATGAAGACAGTTGAGTCATTCTCAAGGTTTTGTTGGTCTGCGCGTCGGGCTGTGCGTATTTCACGCGCCATGCGGTTATTCTTACTCAGAGCAGACAGGAACCTTTGCTGAAAAACACTCCTCTGACCAAGCTATGAACAGCAACATACCGGTACACATATGTGTGTTTATTAACTGAAATAAAATTCTGTATTTGGAATTGTTTTCAGAAGTTCCGGAAAATGGAAAAGGTATATGCGTGGATGCATATGGCATTTCTTTTAAGAGAATTCAATCAAATGCGTCATCATGACCTTTCAGTTTATTTTTAATCTGTATGATTCTATATAGCATCGCAGTAGACTATATTTTAACTATTAGTATAAAAGTGTCATAGGTGAGCAAAAACTAATGATTTTTTAAATGTTGTGCACTGTTGGTGCAAATTGCTGGTTAGAGCCACAAAATTACACAGGGGGTAGCTAATGCTTTCCTCTCCAGCATAATCACACATATAATCATTTCCTGCTAAGGTCCCTACACCCCTTCTCTCTCCCATGGCCATGCCTAGCCCCTTACAATGAGCAACATGACATTTGGCCAGTTGCAACATGCCACTGTGATCACCGTCAGTTCTCCGTGGACAAGAGAACCTGCTGATTCTCACTGCTAATTTAGAGCTGAAAAGACAGATGGCCTCTCTGTCACTTCAGGGTGCTAAAGTTACAAGTATAGTGAAAGAGCTGCAGTTTTAAATCTTGCTCTTTTATAACCTTTCACATTAGCACACAATCTTGTGATTTCATAAATTGTGCACAGCTGAATGTCAGTTTAATTAGGAAACCACCTCACCATCAAGACAAACCTATGTTCACAGATTAAATGGTAAGAGACAGCCACGGCTGCCTTACGATATGTGGACATCAGCATCTAAGGGTCAAAATAATAGATTTAGACACGAAAGTCTACAATTAACTTCATGGATTGACTAATGCTTGGGGTTACTTGGATTTGCTTTGTTCATTGAAGGCCAAACCAAAATTAATTAACAAAGCTTGGTTCAAAAATCAGGGTTTGAGAAAATACTTCTTTAACACTTCATAACTCATATGAAAGTTTAGTGTCTGAAGTCAAGACTGCATCATATTTATGAAATATTGGTTTATAAATATACATGGCTTCAAATGGAAGTGGCAATCCACACCTAACAAGGTCGTCTCTCAGGTCAAAGGAAAACTGCAAATGCAATCAATTTCAATCCGAGTTCAGGTGCCTTAACACAATTTCAAGTGGATCCATAGTAAAATTATAGTTTACACCTCCCACTATATGATTACATATTAAAGCTGGATATCCAAGATTTGATTGCAAGTGTGTTGATGTCATCAACAACCATTTCTGCAGTCATTAAAGCTCAGCCCATAGAAATAAAACACTGGACCCCACTCCACTGACCTTTAAATAGAAATTTACCAAACAAGCCATTACACCATTTAATTTGCAACAAAATGTGCGAGCAGCAAATTATCTCTGGCACAGCCCCAGTTTCTCTCTCTCACACACACACACAAGAATCAGATGGTGAATTTATGGGGGGTGGGGACACACAAACAAACCCCAAAACCAGAAAGAACTAATTATTTACCATCAAAACTCTTAACTTTCTTTACCAATTCCACATGAAGAAATACATGAATTCTATAGCATTACTAACAATGCTTGAAAACTTTAATGACAACCAGCAACAGAAATACAAAAACTCATTTTTCAAATATTTGAAGAACTCCAAACAAATAGCAAATAAACTGTATAATTTCTTTTTTACGAGAAGGTATAAGATGTTTGACACTGATTTCAACAGGCAGAGGAAAAAAGAAATCACAGAGACACAGAGTAAAATAATTCATAGTGGATGGTAACCAGATTTCATATTTAATTTTCATTCATATTCAGTTATCATAAAATACTTCACATATTGGTCACATAAGACAATGAATTTAACAGGAAAGAAACGACTGAATTAGTCATTAAGAACGCCGTTTCACTTTCCAAAGATTACAAATAAAGAGCGACTACATGCTAGTTTTAGCCTAATTCCCTCACAAAAATATTTTTAAAGCTTGGATATTTCAAATGTAAACACCCTATCCACATTTCTACAAAATGTTCAAACAAATGGTACAAAAAGCCAGTTGGGTTTGACAAAGTCTAACTTAATTCTGTTCTGAAAGGCATGACTGAGGTTTCCTGGACGTAGTTTATCCTTCTCAAGTGCTGAAGCTTGGGCACCTCACTCCCGATGGACCAACACAAATAGACCCAGCAAGAAGAGCACAGCGTACTGCAGAATTATAGCAGAGGAAGAAGAAATCAGAACACATTCTACATTTTTAAGCCTAAAAACCAGAGATTGTTTGCAGCCAACATACTTTAAACTTGGGGTAATCATTCATGAGGATGGTGACAATTCCGATGTATGGCACAAACCTGGAAATGATTAAAAAGAAAATGCTGTTAAATGTTATTGACACATACTGTAACACAATGTAATCCACATAAACAAAACGTCTAAAACTTCCTTCAATGAATTTTAGAATGAGCAAGTATGAATGTTACACTGGATTTAAAATGCTGTTTTAAGCACTTACATTTACTTGTTGTAGCTATTAAGTGCATAAGCTTCAAAGTCAACAGAATAAACTTCTATATTCAAGCGAGTGGCCTGTTATTCAGTATCGAGACCAACCTAACATTAAAGCTTCCTTAGATGCATTTGTTTTTTAAACCTACATGGACTGTTTTCCTGCTTGTACTGTTCTGGACCACTCGCTATGTAGTATGTGTGTGTAAACTATTCATATTGTTCTTCTGGCTAGATTTAGATAAGGAAATGTGTTAATTAGCTGTCACACAACAGTTTCCTTTTGGATCTTGGCTTTAACCTGGTTCACAAACAACACCTAAAACTTTTCATTCGTTTCCATGTCCAGCAAGAAGTTTTTCAATATTCCAGGATAAGCAGAAAAAAATGTAGCTTCACAATGGGACTTCACCAACCAATAGTGGCTGTTATATTAGTTACATATATTATAAATATACAGTCCAAGTGTGGAACACCCAATCATCGCAATATAACACAAAGTTGGTGAAAAGCAAACGATACTGATGTCATATGAAGCATAAACCCTTGTGAATTCATTTATCCTGCTTTGATCCAAATGAAAGTGACAACAGTTGCACTCGAGAGCCAATAACAAAGCAGGCCACAAAAACATTTAAAGGTTATGGCCACAGTACATTGCTTTCTCCTTATGGTGTTTTTATGCTCGCCGTGCACCCCCATCATGGGTAGTCACATGCCGATTTTGATCTCACATCACAATGCCTGTGGCACTTTTGCCAAACATGCACCTCGATTTTGTAACCTGGCACATTGTGCCACAGCCGCTGCAGCAGGATTTAGACAACAAGTCTATCACAGTGTTGATTTCCACTGCTACTTTAATTGATATTCCACTACAGAAGCTCAGAGATGCACAGATATACAGAGGGAGATGTTGATTTTGTTGATAAAATGCTGTGCAAGTGTTTCCTTCCAGTTTTGACTTCCTCTCTTCCTATATCAGCGCTTATGTGGCGCTATTGTCTGAGGGGCAACACCTATCATTCAGGGTAATACTGCAACAGCTTCCCGTGCCTTAATGGCAGGCATAAATAAAAGCAACTGTGTGACAATATCGCAGCAGCAAGCAAAGCAACCACTGCGAAGAGTATATCTTAATACCTTATCCATCGAGGCTGATTTCTTTCTAGTTCTGATTTTTTGCTTGTGTCCTTCTCACTACTGGTAGCATAAGATGGTACACGCAGCACCTTTGAGCTGTACAGGTAAACCATCTCTTAGCACATCCATATACATACCATGCAGGAGCAAAAACCTTACAAGAAGGTTTACTGTGTCTTCAACTACAGTCGCAAGCATTATGTAACTTCAATCGAATTCTCTAAGAATATGGCTTCCCAGGCTATCGCTGAGCCTCCAGAACTGGTCATGCTAGATGATGTTGCAGAGAGTATAACATCACCACAACTCTGGACTCTTTCACATCTACACATGTTTATTTTGAACCTGCTCTCACCTGTGACAAGACTAGAGCATCAGTCGACATAGCGTTTTCAGTGGGAGAAATGTGAAATGAAAAGTCATTGTGCAATGTATTGTTTCTAAAGTTGGGGAACCTGCAGTCAACTGAGGCTGAAAAAGTCACTTGGATGAGTGACGAAAAGTTTCTCCCACTGAAAACGCTACGTCCAGATGAACAGAATCAACCTTTTGGGATACATTTTATTGGAGTTATCTGTATCAAATATGTTTTAGGACATCTGTCCTCCTATGCATTTTTTCCCAACCAAAATACTTACCCCCTAGCTCGTCCCACCACATCTTTTTTCTCCAGCCAGTGTTGACCCTGCTTGTACAGCCCTCTGTCATCAACTGCGTTGTTGTCCCCTTTGGTCAAGAACTTAATGTCTCCATTTTCCCTGTGAACAAAGTATCAGCATGATTTTCAGACCGCAGCGTCACTAAATACCCATTTCAATACTGTGTAAGGATGAGGATTCATGTGTGTAATATAACAGAGGCTTCCTAGAACATTAAATACAAAACTGGTGACAAATCAAAGGAAATCCAACAAAGTGCAGCAAGGTGTTAGATCACAACATGCTACATTAATAGCTTAACTTTCTGCTGCTCTTGAGTGCCCCATCCTTTTCACCACATCAGTCAAAATATAATAAAATTCCGGTTTAACAGATGGGAATGGGAATCCAACCTAACAAAACAACACTCATAAAATACACATTCATACTTTTCATGAATCTTTAGTACTCTGTGTACTATTGGGATCTCTCTGCCTTCTATCCTGAAGACAACAATCTCTCCAACTCTGATTGGATCCTCTACCCGGTTGGTCAGAAACAAGAGGTCTCCTCTGTGGAAAGCTGGCTCCATACTTCCACTGAAATACAAAAGATGCCCACATTAGTAAAGCTGGCAACATTTAATTTTTTTAAGTTTGGAATAAGCATTAATGCCTACTTTAAAAATGACAGTTTTATGCTGCATAGCTTATATAAGGTTAAAAATAAATCAAGACACTAGCTAAGAAATTTTTAATTGGGTTATAAAACAAGTTTACCTATGCCAATATGAATCTTACTTACACAGGGTCATAAAGTAATCTGAATCACAGTCATTACCAGCTTTGGCAAATAATGGCATACATAAAGTGGTAAACATGCCCCTCGCTCAGTCTTGAAACCTGTTGCTGCTATCAGATGTAAGTAAACAGTTAAAATTCTAACTTTCAGCATCTTGATTTTCACTTAAATATACGCTTTACATGATTTGCAAATCATCACATCCTGTTTGAAATTAACAGTTTACACAGCTTCACAACAATGAAACAGTTCATTTAATTCATAAAGAGTATGTTGTCAACCCCCAACACTATACAAAACGCCATATAAGAAAGAGCTAATAAAAGTATACAGGAAAACTGAGCTTTGCATCCTAATAGGATAAGGCAGTGTTGAGTGTACAGTAAAGCATGGAGAGAGTGAGGGGGGAATGACACATGGTGCATCTGAACTCAGTCTGCTGCACATTCTTGGACAACCATGTGAGCTCAAACGCATTAAAATGTAAAGAAGAAATGTGCCTTTTGAAGGATGTGTACAACTCTCCTAATATGTACTTCAAAAATCATAACGTTACCCACTTCTAAGGTATAAAGCTTAATATCCTTGGAGAATATCATTGTTTTTTTATCTGCAAGAAAGTCCAATCACCACCATATGGAACATGGTTCTTTACTACACAGAGGAATTTCCTCCAGTTTACACAAACATAAATTATCAGCAGATATTAAAAAGGGACAAGATTTAAAGTAACAACAAAAACACCGAACTCACCTGAGAACAACAACAATAGGACTCTCACTGCCAGTGACAACCATGAGTCCCTTCCAGATCATCAGCGCAGAGGAAACAATCATACCAAAATTCAGCACCTGATAGTAGAGCTGCAAACAAAACGAGGGAAAAAAACGAGTTATTTCAAAATACAAGTCTGCATGCTTAACAAGTATAAACTAGCCCAACTTACTGAACACGGCAACATTGCTGTGCGTTTGTGAATTCAGTGGTGATTCATTTTTAGCACATTCGGCATTTGACTTTTGCTAGCGGTGCTATGACAGTAATGTTAAACCAGGAAACCAGCTAGCTACACCAAAGTCATCTATTTTTATTTTATTTTTTACACGTGGTTAAAATAGGCCCTTCGTAATGCATTAGAGAGGACGAGCTTTAAAATATAAATGCGCATGAAACAAAACACTTTTGATGGCGCAGAGAGGTTGCAACGGTAAAAACGGGGTCGGCGGCTAGTCATCATTAGCTATGAGCTCACTTGCCATACAAAGAGGTGGCCGTGAACTAACGGTCTGGTACCTACCTGCCGCTTATTCATGCGACGAACATCGTCGAGAAAGTCTAACGATAACATCTTTGCAAAACTAGGGTGTAGAAAAAGTCCTAAATCACATTAAAACGTTTACAGTGACGACCATATGGATGCACGGTCGGGCAGTAAAACTTGCATCCGAAACTTCCGGGTGCGCTCCACCGGAAGTCCCGCCCGCGCAACAGTGCTGTGTTGAGGTGTCAGTTCAGGATACGAGACGCGAGCAGAGGGGGGTTTCCAAAAAAGGACACCACACTGTCTGCAAGCGTGCAGCTGGCTGCTGTGTTTTCTGTTGGAGTTTACTGTAGAATTTAAGATATGTCCTGAAAATGAAAACAATGAACATGGACACTATATTGAAAAAAGGACAAAAAAGGACACATCCATTTTTCATTCTCTTTTTTAATTCAAAATGAAATATATACATAACAAATATATACATAGATATATATTATTTTAAATTAGTTAAAAAAATAAAAGTCTAGGAAATATATAAATATATTTGCACACTTTGTCCAAATAGAAAATTCTAAAGTAAGGCTCACTTTTGGGGGGAATGGGTGTTGGTTAACTGTGTGGCAGAGCTTTGGTGCTTTTTCACAAACAGCTCACATTTTGACAGATTTCACCTTGCGTTAACCAAAGGAATTTTAAACATCTTCTGTGGGAGAAAAAAAAAAACAATAATCAGAACACATCACACTTTATAAACCATGTCTGTGAAGGTTCTCAGTCATCCAGTAGTCTAAGGAGCTTGGAAAGAAAAGCGCTTGGACTTCTTTAAGTTGCTTGAAGACGTTTCACCTCTCATCTGAGAAGCTTCTTCAGTTCATTTTTTAAACCACTTCCTTATGTTGCACACACACATCCACATACCCACATTTCTTAATTATTGAATTCAATATTGCTATGGGGTTGTATTTCTAGTGTTTGACACGGGCCCCTTAGGCCCAGCATCAGGTTGGATGAGTTTGGTGTGGGAGAATGTGACTGGCCCGCTCAGAGCCCCAACCTCAAACCCTGAAAGCTTTTGTGATAAACTAGAAGGGAAATTGCAAGTCAGGTGTTCTTGTCCAACATCAGTGTGTGACCTCACAAAAGCTCTCCTTAGATAGGAAGACATTCCCACAAACACACTTCAAAATCTTGCAGAAAGGCGTCCCAAGAGACTGGAAGCTGTTGTAGGTGCAAAAAAGGGTAAAAGTTTAGAAAGGGCTCTCAGAAAAGCTCCTTTAGTAGGTGTAATATGTAGGTGGCTCAATACTTTGGCTGATATAGTGTATGGCAGTACTGAATGTTAATAATCATTTTCAGTGTCCTGCCTTAGAAGATTTGTGCAGGTTAATTATTTCTTTGGAATAAGATTGATTTTCAATATTCACTGGCGTGTGTTCTCTGCTTCCTCTTTCACCAAATCCTGGCTTATTTCTAGACCCCAATTGCTCTGCTTACATTATCAGTTATGTACTAACTTTGGCTGATATTTGGTTTGTGGACAGGTAGTCCTCATTGAGTTTATAGGATCTTTTTTAGTAGCAATTTCCTGTTACTCATTTGATTTGAAAACCAGCACAATTGGCTCATCAGTGCAAAATCACTACAGAGTTGTGATGTCCTAACCTTCCAGATTGCATCAGAGTCCCTGAGTCATTACTTTCACATTACTGAGTGCAGCTTTAAATGTTCACAGTGCAAACAGCAGCCATCCTGTTTCCACTTGTGATCCAGATGAAGTAAAGCTTGTAAACTGTGATGTACTTATTGTGACTGGGATAGTGTCATTATCTAAACAGCCAACCATAAAATAATCACTTAAACTAATAATTTATTACATTAATTGCTGCCTTAAAGGTGGCTAAAGTTTATTCTGCAAATTAAATAGCAAATGTAATTGCATTGACTTTCCACTGCAACTTTAAATAATGCGTCTCCTAATTAAAAGTGCAATAATGTAACAAAAATGACCAGTAATTATTAACCATTTTCTTCTATCATAGACTACATCTAATTTCCTAGAGGAAGTGCGTTTGACTGAGCAAGTGATAACATAATTAGTGGACACACACGTGAAACCTACAAACATTGCTTGGTTGTTGACTTAGTCTGATAACATGATCAGTAGAATATATGTCACGTGTGTTTGAGCCACAATTAAAAAGCCATTTAATTGTGTTTTTGTTCCCAATTTGTTCCAAAGTCCATTTTAAATTCTGCTTTTTTCCAAATAGGGTTATGTATATTTGGATATGTGTTTGAGTAACACTATTGGATTTATGTGACACATTGTCATCTGATATGTATGCATATTATTGACAGGGCTGATCTCATGCAACTGTGGGGGCCTAAATCTACAATAAAAGGTAAGCTTTAAAAAAAAAAAAAAAGCAAATATAGTATGGTTTGTGCTTATTATGCACAACCTCCAAATGCAGGAAATGCAGCTGTCCAGTTCGAACACACCACAGAATTTAGTTATTCATTAATGTCTGTTTGGCTTCACAATTGGTAACCTCTACAGTAACTGCTTTTGTTTATTCCTTAAAGACCAATGCGACTTAAATTCTGTTTGAATTTATATTTTCGTAAAAGCACAAATTATCAAAACAGACTATTGGACTGAATTTGTTTGTCATGTCTTTACGCTCTGTTACAATAGTTAAATTGTAGTCTTGTAACTACTAAAGGTTAACATTATGATGCAGAGAATGCTGTTGTTCCTGTGTGTTGTTTATTGGTGTTAAAGCAGTCTTCCTCCTTTGAATAAAGGACAGCTTTAATAAGGTGATGGGTTGTTCTTTCCAAGTCATACTAAATATAGCAGGGGTGCTGATTGGTATTGTGAAAATTACATTTAGCTGATTTACTGAAGCCGTTCACCTGCATTCTACAATGAACACGAATATCCCTACAAAACTTTTACATGATATCCCAGGGATGTTGTAGACATACCCTTTGACTCCCTGTTGTCAAAACAGGTTGCTGTCTCCTCTATGTATCATCACTGCTTTCTTGTCTCCAACATACAGTATGTAGACAACATTGATTTTATTTAGATTTAGCCTTTAAGCTCTCCTGTGAGAGAAAATAACCCGAGATATGTATCAGAACTGTTTTGTTTCATAGTCAGAAAAAGCTTCCTGTGATATGGTAGAATAACTCACCACTGGCAGTCAACTTAGCGATGCCACTGAGACCACTGGCAGCCTGCGACTTTTGGAGAACTGGAGATAAAACTTTTTTCAAATGCCAGCTAGTCTGTGGCATTTAGGAATGTGTGATCCTTTTCATATAATCTACCTAAATGGTCACACCCATGATGAACCAGCAATGGTAATTGAGGTCAGTCAGCCACAACAATGTGAGTCAAATAGTCAGCTCTGTAAGAGAGCACGGTCTCTCTGTTTCTGCTTATATCCTGTTTTTCTATTTTAAACCTATTTTGAACCTTGCACAGCCTGTAAAGAGCATTTTTATTCTTTCACAGGTTTCTGCCAGTGTTCTCTGCTGAAAGTATCGAATGCAAATAAGCTCCTTTGTGATCATCATGTTTTATATATTGCCACATAATAAGCCAGAGTGTGAAAATCAACGCTGCAAATGTGTTTAATGTGCTAAGGATCTGGGTGCTGAGTGTGAGATCTTGACATTAACTCAACATTACGTCCTATTAAGTGAAATGGAACTTCCTTTGGCTTAAATGTGCCAGTAAAATTTCTACAGTTTGTGACTAATAATTCCCTCATTTACTGTGTCATGTCATGAGTATTAATGCTTAGTTCACGGCTAGTGATCGAGCTCCTTATTGCATTTTATCAGAGCTACTCAGTGCACCATGAAGAGCAGTGTCAGTGCAGCTTTTCTCTGTAATTTTCTCACCTCACCCATACTTTTTTTTATTAATGTCTTGTAAGAAACAGTTGGATCATATCATTAGTGCACATCATTTTCTGACGCTGAACAAAGGTACAGAGGTATAGAGCATTGTCAGAATGAAGATGATGTTAATTAAATTCTTAAGCAACATTAATTTTAAATACATTTTTTTCATTCGGTGGCAGTTTTGTGGTAGAAATATGATTATTTAAAATATTTAAAAAATGCTAACTCTCTCAAGTAGCATAAAAATGTACTCAGTAGTTTTAAGCCCAAACAAATGTGACATTAACACTAAGAGACACTTCTCATTTTGGCCCACTACAGCATAATATTCACCTAAAAATTAGTCAAGTTTAAAAGAGACATACTTTAGATGTCCAGTTAAAACAGACAGAGTTTAATGTCAGTGTGAAAGTGTTTTTTCTCTCTCTTAGTTTTTGTCAAGAGCACAGTGATTGAACTAACAGTAGGTGGCAGGAGTGTTGTGTCTTCCTCATCTTGTTACCACGCCTCAGTCACACTTCATCCATGGTAAATTAATAAAGTAATGAATGAAGCAGACCGTCTTCAGTGTCATGTGAACATGATAGCTATTTATTAATCTGTATAGCTCATGGGCCAGTCGGTTCGTTTTTTTTTTCTATTTGACATTAAATAAAGATTTGCTCTTATTGTTAAGATTGTTTGTTTTTCCCCAGCTTGCTGGAAAGTCTTTTATTGCTATTATCCATGCTTATGTATAGTTACCTGTTTTTATGAGGCTATCAAAGACCTTTTTTGTTCATTTCCATGATATAAAGCTATATCAGCTGTAAATTACCTATGAATTAGTTACATACTGTAGTTGAATAAGCTTCAAGGAAGTATATTTTACTTGTGTCAAGTGAAAATATATTTCAAAGCTGCACTTAATTGCAAGCTATTATATTGTTTATTAAAATTGTAATGAAAGGTTTCTTTTACAGGCAAATTTGTAATGCAGTACATTCATGGTAGCGTGTAGGAAGTATGAAATGTACAACATAAAGCATCAGGTATTCACACCAATGTCTGTCATCTCTCCCCTCTGGTGACAACCTCTAACCCTCTTGTGCTACTAGACAACATAAGAGGTGACACTAAGTAACACTTTTTTGCATGAATTTAGCTTTCCAGCACTGTTCACACTTATGAGCGAGGCCACCACTTACATCAGCAATGACTCACAAAATCAAATATGATTAGTGTGATGAAGTTAGCCTTTCACGTAGTAAACACACACTGCTTGTGTGATCCTATCAAAGATATTACAGAATGTAATTGCATTTGCCCCTCAGCGGTAGTGTTATTAAACATGCAATGGCCAAATTTGAACACTATCCTGTTTCACAGGAGCCACAGCATTTGATTAGAACACAAAATCATAGACATTACAACACATTTAATGTCAGCACACACTCTTTTCACATTAATGCACATTTTTGCCACCAAGTGTTGTTTATGTTGGATTTTGTACCATCAGTTAGATGATTTACTCATTCCAAGATGTGCTGTATACTGATGCTCCACTAATGTGACTTGAAAGACAAGACAAATATATTATTGTATACATTTTCTGCTGTAGGTAGGAAAAATAAAGCTAAAGCATTTAGAATTTTAAAAACTGTCTTAAGCTGTTCTCATGCTGTAATTAGAAACTTCATGCTTTGATGAGATTTCAAAGAGTCTGCATTAATAACAAGGGTCACTGAGATACAATCTTACTAATCTTTCTAAGTAAAATACATATATGATAATGAGTGAAAGCTGATGTCTGAGACAGAGTGGGATGGCTTTTATTAGTCAGCCCACTCCATAATAGGCACATTTGTAAGAGAGACACTCCAAATTTAAAAGGTACATTTTGGACTAAGACAGAGTCTCAGAACATACAAGATCATATCTTTTATTGTGCAGCCAGTTGCATTCAAATGTGCAATTTCTAAAAATGCAGTGCAAATTACAGTAGCAAGTAAACATGTCAGGTTATAATATAAAAGCACAGCACCGTTAGCCACTGTACAACAGTGTCACGTGAACAGCTGCATTTGGCTTGATATTCCTGAAAGAGAAAACTGGCTGGTTACTCTCAGCCTTTAAAACCTGCATTGCGTGATTGGCTTAATGCATATCCTGTTTCAAATATCTTTTATTAGAAGCAAGTATCACAGTTGTTACAAATTAATAGAACTTATGCCCCCTTTTTCTCTAAACAAAACAAGACAAAACAGACAAAAAAACAAAAAAAACAAACAAAAAAAACACCCACTAGGAGCCCCGGTCCCCCGACTGCCAAAAATTTATATTTTCCCAAGATATGCAAGTAAAGGGTGCCAAATTAGTTCAAAATCTTTCACATTGCCATTCATGGTATATCTTATTTTTTCAAGGTGAAGAGTATTTGTAAGCTCTGCAAGCCACATCTTTAACACAGGAACCTCTTTGCCTTTCCAAAGCTGCAGGATCAGTTTCTTTGCGATGATCAATGCATATGAAATAAACCTTTTTTGAGAATGTTGTAAAAGGTAAGTGTGACCTCCCTGTGTTAGATCAGGTCGATCGGCTTAATGCATATCCTGCTTCCATTTTTCTTCTTGACTTCATTTATGTGACCACAAAAGAGTAAAGTTGAGAATTACACATAGACAACATAGAACACAATTCCACTTCAGTCCAAAGTGTCTGACATTCATATAGGATGAATACACTGACCTGTGAGAGGCATCCACAATCAGTAACCTATGGTATTTGATGAATAGAACAAAAGCTTAATGCATTTCTTTACAGAACAGCTTTAGCCCTAGGATTTGCTACACTAGATAAATGCCTAAGTCCACATTAAATAGCAAGGAATGATGGCTGTTAATAGTAAAAAGTTATATCATTAATAAACATCTTTTCCTGTCTCTGTAAGATTTATACTTTCTAATAAGGTACCAGCAGGCTTCTATCATTCCACAAGCTCTTCCTGGGCTTGCTGTGAATATATCCAACATC
Source organism: Aulonocara stuartgranti (assembly GCF_965226115.1). Classification (NCBI taxonomy): domain Eukaryota; kingdom Metazoa; phylum Chordata; class Actinopteri; order Cichliformes; family Cichlidae; genus Aulonocara; species Aulonocara stuartgranti. The sequence continues at coordinate 12,709,058 of NC_138939.1, read as the reverse complement.
TCACGTCTCATTAAGAGATATTTATTCTATGCCATTTTCATTGTTTTGGGAGCATCAGCAGCTTTCTGTTTTGTTGCCATCTTGCTTCCTTCTTGCTCAGTCTTCCTCGACAGTCTAGGGCTACCAGCAGCTTTCCTCCCAGTCTGTGGGCTGGAGGAGCCTGCAGCCATCTTGCGCTGAAGCAAGGGACTCCTGGAGCTCTTTGGCTTTGCTGGTGTCAGCAAAGAGTCCATAACTTTTAGTGACCGCAGGCCAAGTAGACCACAAAAGTAGTTACACTTGTGCTGAGAGACAAACTGTTCAAAAACTTTGGGATTCGCTTCGATAGATAAACCTTGATGCCTGTAGCAATGCAAAACAGAGAGCAAAGCTAGATGTAACAGACATGATTCCTATAAATGTAAATTACCTGTAAAATGAGGTGTTCGCAGTATAATTTGCAGAAACGAACAATTCAAATAATACTGACCCTGTTGATTTGACTGAAATTCCAACACCGGTGATCTTAGTGTCAACACCTGCAAAATGACACCCCAAAATTACTTGTTCATGTAACATAGTCATATTGAAAGATGTACAATTTAAATACCCTCTGCAGTTTTAGAAATGTGAAAGACAACATGCACATTTTCCAAACCTCACAACCTAAAATATATCAAAATAAAATAAATGTCCGTATTGGGCCTGAAAGTATCTGGAATACTGTTGCTACTCTTTCAATTTAAATGTTAAAACTGAAATATCCTTTCATTATTGCAAGCACAATTTTAGCCTATGAGGTCATGTATGTAAGCAATATTTTCTTCAACCAGTTTGAGCTTCATTTGCTCACTGGACCTTTATTATACTGGAGAATTTAACACAAACTTGTTAAATGTGAATCTTGTGATGTGGGGTAAGGTGGGACATAAGTAGACAAGGTGGCCTCTGGTAATTTTCTGTGCCAAACCACAAGACATATTCCAAATTATAGCAAGTACAGGAAAAACACAAACGTATTACTTATTAAATATTACTCTGGCTTCATGTGTGACCATACCTTCAAGTCGAGTGAACAGCAGATTTCCATTGGTCCACTGAAAGATCCAATGCTGCAGGGTACAGCACTTCTGCTCCACCTCAGAGCCAGTCCTCATGTCTATTCTGCCAGTATAGTCCAGGTCAGAGAATTTCTGATACACTCCTGTGAGATCTGTCTCCACTGTGGCGTATGGTACAGCGTTCGCTGGTCGGTACATCAAATAGACTGGAATCACCCTGTTTAACAAAGATTGTCAGGGTGTAGGAGATGCTTAATGGTCCCTGTTGTATAGATAGATATACAAAATTATTATAACTTTTTCAAGAAAAAATAAAGTGTACTCACTCAAGAGAGGGACCAAAGTTTTCTATAACTCTTGTCTCTGCAGCAAAGATTTTACAGTATTCCCGAGCCAAGTTCTGAATTTTACATTCCTGTATGTAGAACATTGGAGAATAGCCAATAAACATCAGCTCCACCTACACCATTTATTCAGTCTTTACTGGATTAGTGCCATAGTAATCCTATTAAGGTGGCAGAATTGACACCTGATCCACTTTAATACGGGAATTGCTGTTTATCGAATGACATATTTATGAAGGCATGAATAAATTATGACATTAGCCCGTTCTTATATACCTGCTTCATGATGTCCAGGTTTGTATCTATAAGACAGCTGTCCTCTTTGCCTCCATAAGCGATGGGGTTGCATACTTTAATGATACATGTGTTACCAGACTCAAACACAGGCTCCAGACCGTAGATGACTTTTGCCCTCCAGACTTTATGAGAACAGCCATCTCCAATATGAGATTCCTTCATCATTATGCGACCAAAGAATTTGTTGCCCCAGACACCAGAATCAGCCACTCCCTTGCTGAATATTAGGGGTGTCATTTCGATTTCCTCCCCAACTGCATTCACAAGTTTTTAATGGTGATAGTTAGAAAAGAAAAGCACAGGAAAAAAAAATGTTATCTTAAGATGTGAAATGTCATCTTACCCCCAAGGTCCTCGCGTATGGACAGTCCAGTCAAGACTGCAAAATAATAAGAGAGAATACAGAAAAGTAATCATGTTGCAGACAGGAAATGAAAGGAAAAAATTAAGTATCTAGTATTCCAAAGTTATTTTAAAACAGTACATACTATCTGCACTGAGCAGAATGTCTGTGGAGTCTGTCCCATAGTCATTTGTGATTGAGCATCCGTAAACACCGGCATCTTTGGAAGACGCCTGAACAATGGCAAGATTGACCTGGGCTTCATCCCCTGCTCTTGAAGACATACAATTAAGAAATAATATAAAAATGTTTAAGAAGACCTAAACTTACAGTACATATTGAAAGAATGTAACATATTTCCAAAAAGATCACTCTGAGAACTTACTTTCTTTTAACCTGAGTAATCTCCACCTCATTTTTGTACCATTTAATAGTCGAGTCACTGAGAACGTTGAAAAACTGGCACCACAGTTTCAAGTGTCCAGAGGCATCTGCAAAAGTTTCAGCCCTAATCTTACGGATAACTTGAGGAGCTGGAGAGAAATAAAATTAAACAAACAGACACATTTTTCCATAAGTGCCCAGTTTTATAAGTTTTCCTATACAAATTAAATAGCAAAGGTCTGTTATACAGTGGGGCAAAAAAGTATTTAGTCAGCCACCGATTGTGCAAGTCCCCCCACTTAAAATGATGACAGAGGTCAGTAATTTGCACCAGAGGTACACTTCAACTGTGAGAGACAGAATGTGAAAAAAAATCCATGAATCCACATGGTAGGATTTGTAAAGAATTTATTTGTAAATTAGGGTGGAAAATAAGTATTTGGACACCTCAAACAAGGAAAATCTCTGGCTCTCACAGACCTGTAATGTCTTCTGTAAGAAGCTTTTCTGTCCCCCACTCGTTACCTGTATGAATGGCACCTGTTTGAACTCATCATCTGTATAAAAGACACCTGTCCACAGCCTCAAACAGTCAGACTCCAAACTCCGCCATGGCCAAGACCAAAGAGCTTTCGAAGGACGCCAGGTAAAGTATTGTAGACCTGCACCAGACTGGGAAGAGTGAATCTACAATAGGCAAGCAGCTTGGTGTGAAAAAATCAACTGTGGGAGCAATCATCAGAAAATGGAAGACATACAAGACCACTGATAATCTCCCTCGATCTGGGGCTCCACGCAAGATCTCATCCCGTGGGGTCAAAATGATCATGAGAACGGTGAGCAAAGATCCCAGAACCACACGGGGGGACCTGGTGAATGACCTGCAGAGAGCTGGGACCAAAGTAACAAAGGTCACCATCAGTAACACACTACAACGGCAGGGAATCAAATCCCGCAGTGCCAGACGTGTTCCGCTGCTGAAGCCAGTGCATGTCCAGGCCCGTCTGAAGTTTGCCAGAGAGCACATGGATGATACAGCAGAGGATTGGGAGAATGTCATGTGGTCAGATGAAACTAAAGTAGAACTTTTTGGTATAAACTCAACTCGTCGTGTTTGGAGGAAGACGAATACTGAGTTGCATCCCAAGAACACCATACCTACTGTGAAGCATGGGGGTGGAAACATCATGCTATGGGGCTGTTTTTCTGCCAAGGGGACAGGACGACTGATCCGTGTTAAGGACAGAATGAATGGGGCCATGTATCGTGAGATTTTGAGCCAAAACCTCCTTCCATCAGTGAGAACTTTGAAGATGAAACGAGGCTGGGTCTTCCAACATGACAATGATCCAAAACACACCGCCCGGGCAACAAAGGAGTGGCTCCGTAAGAAGCATTTGAAAGTCCTGGAGTGGCCTAGCCAGTCTCCAGACCTCAACCCCATAGAAAATCTGTGGCGGGAGTTGAAAGTCCGTGTTGCTCGGCGACAGCCCCAAAACATCACTGCTCTCGAGAAGATCTGCATGGAGGAATGGGCCAAAATACCAGTTACTGTGTGTGCAAACCTGGTAAAGACCTATAGTAAACGTTTGACCTCTGTTATTGCCAACAAAGGTTATGTTACAAAGTATTGAGTTGTATTTTTGTTATTGACCAAATACTTATTTTCCACCCTGATTTACGAATAAATTCTTTACAAATCCTACCATGTGGATTCATGGATTTTTTTTTCACATTCTGTCTCTCACAGTTGAAGTGTACCTCTGGTGCAAATTACTGACCTCTGTCATCATTTTAGGTGGGGGAACTTGCACAATCGGTGGCTGACTAAATACTTTTTTGCCCCACTGTAGGTACTATAAGAACCAGCCTGTATACAGAAAATGAATTCATGAAAAGGAGAAACTTCTGGTTTTGTTAGATTCTAATGAGGAGGTTGTGAATCACGTCTCTCTGATGACCTGCAGCATGGATTGCTGCCTTTCACGGTGTCTTGTCTGATATGGCCAGAAAAGATGCAATAGTGGCTTTTCAAAAGTAGTAAAATACAAAAGTACTAAAACATTTCCTTTGTCTCACATGAGTGAATTCTGATAAAGCATGAGACCTTCAGGCCTTTTTTTTCTTTTTACCTTTGAACGGGTTACGCTTGTCCTTCTCTTCAGGTTTCCTTTCAGTTTGAATCTCCTCAGCAGGCAGCTGGCTGGGTGTTTCTGATGCCATCTTCTTTCTGCTCAAGATGGGTGAACGCCTTTCTAGTAGAGAGGTTTGTTCACCTGTGGGCTGAAGTGCAGATGACCGTCGCAACACGCTTGGAGATACAGAGAGGGCCACAGCAGTTGTGGAAAGCTTGCTGCTCTGCGTAGATGCTTCCCTTTTCAGAGTCTGGTTATCAGTTGCTGATGTGACCTCTGTGGTATCGTCAGGTTTGGCCTTGGGTGTTAGGATTTTGCGGCGAGCCCCAGAGGCCAGCTCTTGTGGAGTAGCAGAAGGGATGGGAGAAACACAGGTTCTTTTCTTCAATGATGGGCTAGGTTCTGCAGTTTGATTGGCTGTGGAGTCTGACGGTAAACCTTCCTTAACCTCCTTGAGAATAAGTGGAAGATTATTCCCTTGAGTGTTAGACCCAGTTTCAGAGGGAAACCTTTCATTACTTTGCAAAGAACTTGTATTTGTGTACTGCTCTTCCATTTTGCACTGATCAGAAACTGTTGTCAAATCCCTTTCATTTGTGCTGCTGAGCTTAATTTCTGGAGTTAACTTTTGCGTGAATTGCACGTCTTTGCCTTGAACATGTTCATCTTTGGTACGCTCTGAATTTACTATATTTGCCTCTTGAATACTTTGCTTCTTATTTGTCACTGTAAGTGGAGACTCAGGTTCCTGACTGGCAGTTCCACATAGATTTGAAAGTGTACTGATCAGTTTGACTTCAGAAGTTAAAGAGGGAAAATTTAGTTTGGGTGTTGTTTGTTGAGAAACAACAACAGAACAATTTTCTGGCTGAACTAGAATTGAAGGTTGGATTTCCTTGCCAATATCCATGGCACCTCCATTATACTTTTCAACACTTCCGTGAAGTCCTGCCATGACTTTATTTGTTCCACTGTCTATAGCAGAGATGGGTGGCATCAAAAGAGCCTGAAGAGGCTGTGATGTTGCACTTTGAGTCTTAGATTGCTCGTAGTCTGTTTTATGAAGTTGATGATAAACCTCCATAAGTGTTGCCTTTATGGTTGTGGGGGGTGACTCGTCAACGCCTTTCTTATTTTCTCTTTTAGGCATGAACTTTTTCACCTCCAGCTTTCTGTTATCTTGTACTAATTCCTGGCGTGCCCTTGCTGTTACACTCTGATTTTGTAGTAAGTTAGAATGGGGTGGTATGTCAGATACTGGATTAGCCAATGCTGATTCAAGAGCTTTTATTTGTGATCTTAAAAGTTCAGCAATAGAAATTATTTTTGTTTCAGGTTTTGAAATTTCTTGAAAACCTTTGATGTGTTCTACTGAGGTTGTGTTCTCTGCGCTTTTTGTTAAGCGCGAGGGAGAGGTGTCATTTATATCTTCCATCAAATGTTTTAAGTCTAAACCAGATTTCTTCACCACTTTTGATATGTGCTCTTTCTGCCCAGTTTCATTGCAAGGTGCATCCACAATGATTCCTCCAGTGTATTTGTTCCTTGCATCTTTGCTCTCTTCTGTTTTAGTTTGTTCAGTCACATTTACAGCAGCAGTTTCAGTTTCCATCTTAACTATCTTCTCATTTGGATTGTCACTCTCTACCAACAACTTAGTGAGCTCTGCCTTCTCATCATGTTGTATTTCTGTCCCTTCAACAGCTTTTATAGTTGTGTTAACTTGACTCTCCAGGATACTGAGCGAAATATTACACCCTAAAGCGTTCTCGCCACTGACAGGGCTTTTGAGGGGTGACTTCTGCACTTTTGTGGAAAGAACTTCATTTGATGCCTTGGGATGATCCCATGCGTCCTGTGTCATTGTGTCAATGGCTGTTTTAAAACCACTATGCAAAAGAGGGGTCTGGATGTCATCTGCCACGGTCGGCCTTTCTATTGCAGTCTTTTGTTGTCGCGAGCTGACCATACACTGGTCTGGTGGTAGCTCAAGGCTGACAGGTGCATCATTCCTGTTCATCTTTGTGGGATCTTGTGTAACCTTGGGACATAATACAAGCACAGATTTTCCAAGCTGTAAATACATATTCCCTTATCCCTGGCTATGCTGGTCATGGATAAACACATGCAATTTTTATCAATAGCAACTGTGTAACCAGCAACAAACAGGGAAAGGAATGAGAAGACCTTAGGACAAAGAGAAATTTATGAACTGGAGAAAAGTTTAAGTGTGTTAATCTGCTCCATTGCCAACGCCAAACAAGAGTTGAGTTTTAGTCGATTCTTGAATTGATAAATAGGTTAAGAAATATTGCTCATCATTCAGTAGACAACTTGCCAATATACTGGAAAACCTCAAAGAAGTGTGATTTCAATTAAGCATAATTAATAAAGGAAAACATAAATATGGTATAAAAGCACGTTTGTGGAGAGGCAGTTATTAAAGTCTGCTAGTGAACTGAACCATGGATGACATAAGCCTTAATATGACCCAATATAGTCTAGGATATTAAGCAATACTGTGCCTCAAAAAGCAGCCTTTAGTCTACACAATCAAGAGAATTACTCTATATTTCTGCTTCTTTCTCTTATCCTCTTTGCAAGTCTGGTATGGGAAGGCCTGTTTAAAATGAAGGTTGCTATCCTGCACGCAAGACTGGCCTCAAAGGAATGCAAATTATTTTAAGTGCCGCTCCAGCCATTCAGTGTTTTGTCTCAGTCATAGGTGCCGTCAGTATTCAGCTATGCAGTAGAGGTTGATGTGATTGCGTAAGCAGTATAAAGACTGACAATCAGTGATAACTTTGTTTCCCAGCCAGTCATTTATTTATTTTTTAATGCAGTGAATTAAAATGACAAATTTTGTTCCTATCACAATTACTTTCATTCAATTGCAAGGAATGATAAAACTTTTAAAGGATGACACTTTTTTGTTTTCTAGAAAAGGATCTAAAGAATGGGATGTGATAACTGATCCAACTCTGCATCATTTTAAGCTGCAGCTGGCAGTGAAATATTGACAGGAAACAGCTAACCAAAATCCATTTGCCAGGATAGTCGGCTTACCGAATAACATATTACATCTCAGCTATTTGATCTGTGCAAAAACATTTTACAAATCTTGCTTTACCCATTCACAGTCTTTCTGCTAAGTTAGACTAACTGAGAGAAGCTTTAATTTACAGACATGAGAGTTGTGTCGATCCCTCAATAAACCAAAGTGTAGGCTTCTTCAAAGTCATTACTTTAACTTTCTGGTAGTCTGCTTATTTCTTGTAATAATGTTTCAAAGAATAATAAAATTGTTTATATTTAAAAATGTAGAAAATCTCACTTTCAGACCTTTAAACTTAAAACAAAATCAGACCCACTACATCAGTATATCTACTGCAACTGTCAACATGTGCGTCATTTAATTCTTGTGACCCAGTGGGGGATACTTGTAAAAGCTGTAAATAGATTTTGGATGCCTGTGTTAGTGATGGGACTGATTTTGGCAGCACAAAGCACTCATGAGCTCATGTGAAAAGGTTCCCTCACCTCACTTGGCGTGGGTAGTTGAGACGCAGGCCCCTTTTTTTGGCTGTGGCTTGTTTCCTTCTCAGACAGCTGGTGTCCAGCCGGTTTACATGGATGCTGAAATAAAGCAGTCCTGCTGTCACAAGGTGTATCCACTGACTCACTGTGTTCGTGGACTAGAGATCCATCAACTGAAGGCTTTGTCTTTACATCACCATCCATGATTGTTGCGTGAATGTCCTCTTTTAATTTGGTTAGGAGTGTTGATCTAACACTTGACAGTGGCTGTGTTGAGGAAATGTAAGGTATTTGCTGTTGTCTTTTCAAACTTTCTTCTGTACCATTACATCCAATTTTCGGCTCATGTTTTGCAGCATTTTCACCTTCGGTTTTTGACCCAGGATGGCGTGAAGAAGCAAAAGCAACAGGGGACAGTGGCACAGTGAGTTGCTCTTTCTTTGAAGCCACTGTTACCTCTGTACATATCTTTTCACCCTGTGACGGCCTTTGAGGAAACACTGCCACCTCTGATGCAGATTTCTGATCTTCTTTTATCATGTTTGTCACTTCTGAATGTGTAATTGATGAACTAGAAATAATCTCTACTTCCATAATCTCATCTGAATTCCTCTGGATCTGGACTGACTCTTTACAGGTCAGAGCTGCAGAGACCGAGGGCTCATCTTTCAGCCTTCTCTCCTCAGACACTCTCTCTGCTAGACCATCTGCTTTTCCAGCTTTTGCACTGTTGGAAATTTTAATCTTTTTCTTGATAAAGGGAGCTTTCGTTTGGTGTGTCGTAAAAATCTTCTGGGGAGCGTCATATAAACATTTCTCAGCCTTACTGCCAGTATTATTAACAGGCTCTCCTTTAGATAAACTAGACATTGTGCCATTAGGGATTGGGACTGGCTTTTCTTTAACCTCCTCCCCAGGGGCCCCTTGTAACCTGGGCTTTGTCTCTAGAACAACAGCTTGATGGTTCTCCTCGTTACCATCATCCTCCATTGAGCTTGGTGTGCTAAGAAAAGCCTCCATTGTCGAGCGGCGTTTCCTCTGTGTACGATCGGGACTCATGGTTCGTGGTGGCTCCTGGTTTTCTTTGCCTTCTGCTTCCCTGCGTCTGCTCTCAGCCTTCTGTTTGACCTTGGCAAAGTAACGCTGGTGGATTTTGAACTCATTCATCTCACCCACCTCCAGAACACCAGAGCAAGAAACAATACCTTTACTGTTGATGGCTGAGGCCTGGTATATAGCTGCATCCTCCACAGTGCACCTGGAAATTAATCAATATCACATCAAGCAGCAGTTGTTGGAAAGGAAAAACATTTTAGATGGCAAAGCTATTATTTGAATTTTCTTTATATCTCCTTTGTGGATTTCATCAAACAGCATTTTCAAGTATACATACTTGTAAATATGCAGGGAATGATTTTGTCCATTGTGGAATATTTCATATTTAGGAAGTCCACAGTATCTATCCAACTGCATGTCGTCTTTATACCACGTAACCTGAGGGGCCGGGTATCCTAGAAAACAAAACAAACAAACAAAACTGCAATCATTTGTAAATAGATACTGGAATACCATAGGTCAACAATATAATTTAAACTGAGACATTTTAATATTTCATAACATGTATTAGCTTATTTTGATTTTGATGGCAGAAATATGTCTCAGAAAGTTGGGACAGGGTCATGTTTACTACTGTGTAGCATCTTGTTTCACAATACGCAAAATGTTTTCAATTAATGAAAAGTCTGGACTGCAGGCAGACCAATTCAGCACCTGGAGTCTTCTACTACAAGGCCATGCTGTGTTAGATACAGTGTGCAGTTTAGTACTGTCTTGCTGAGATAAACTGAAAAAGATACAGTCTGAAGGCTGTATATACCTTTCAGCATGCTGACTTCCCAGATGTGCAAGCTGCCAATTGTTGATTTTTGGAAGTGTTTCTGAGATCATACACCTGGATCATGCAAAGCTGCTTCATGGCCTAAAGATCACAGGAATCCAATATTGATGTTCAGCCTAGCCCCTTGTGTAAAGATATTTTTCAGATTCTCAGAATCCTTTGATAATATTATGTATTGCAGATAATGACATTTTTACAGAACTAACAATTTTATGTTGATGAGAATCAGTCTGAAATTGTGCTACAATTTGTGGATACTGTTTTTTGCAGATTGGTGAAGCTCTGCCCAATCTTTGCTGCCAACAAACTGCCTCTCTACTGTTCAACTTTTTATACCCAGTCATGTTTTTGACCACTTGCGAGTTAACCTAATTAGTTTCTTCTCTTTTGTTGCCCCTGTTCCAACTTTTCAAAGATGTTTCTCTGCCATCAAAATCAAAACGAGTCATTCAACCACCCATCCATTTTTTTTTTTTGCTTTTCCGTGTCAGGGTCACGGTGGGGCTGGAGCCCATCCTAGCCACCAGAGGGAGAGAGGTGGGGTATACTCTGGACAGGTCGCCAGCCTCACACAGGGATAGCAGAAAAACTAATACACATCAAGATTTTTCATTAAACTGTAAAATGTCACAATTTAAACAATTAATGTGTTTTCTATTTTTAATGTGAATAAAACATGGGTTTATGCAATTTGGAAATCATTGCATTTTCTTTTTAACTTAAATTTGACAGTTTCCCAACTTTGTCGGTGTTCAAAAGGTTTATCTTTGTATTATTCTTGTCTTTGACCTTCTTTAAAAAAAAAAAATGCAGCATAAGCACAAAAACGTACAGTGCATTGTTTTTTTTTAGATTATTATTTTTGTTTCTTTGTGCTATATTTCAGTTCAGTTGCTCAGATGTATGGAGTAGGCAATGCTTACCTCTAACCACACAGGAAAACTTCACGTTTGAATTTTCGGACACAGCTTTTGACTTCAGGGTAGCTTCAAAGGACGGCTGTGTTTCTTCAGTTAAATGAGCAATCACACTGCAGAGTGTGCTCCTTACAAGAAAATGGAGTTGGTCAGTCATGGTACTTATTTGGATTCATATGTCTTTTATCATTTAAAAAACCTTGTTTATTGGAGTTTTTTATCTGTATATATTGGGCTTGATTGTTTGTTAGTTTTTTCATATCATTTAAAAGAAAGTCCCAAGTCAAAATATATGTAAAATGATGAATGTAAGAACTGAAATCAAAGGCCAAAACAGTTGTGAGTTTTGGAGGCAAATACAATTAACTTGTTTTTTTTTTTTTGATTTTTTTTGGTTTTTTAATAAAATGTTTCTTTGATCTTTCACTACAGTATTCAGTATAAAAAGCTTTACATTTAGCCCATATTTACATTCATTGCATGAAAAATTTGATCGTCCAAAGCTATGAATGAAATATGAATATATGAATGAAATGATAAAGGCTTGAGTATTAGATCAGTGTACAGTCAGGTGAGATCATTACGCTTCACTGAATATTACTCATGATTAATAAACAAGGCACTAAATGTTATACAGTTGGTACTATTATTGTTTTGAAGCAAACACTAAACAAGATATTGTGAATATATATACATTTAGCAAAACAATACAGATGGAGAACAGAAAATTAGATTCAGTAATGATTCAGTAACTAAAATCAGGAACACAAATCACTGGTAATTCTTGATTTTAGCTTTGGTAATACACTAGATATGATAAGTAAAGGACATAATCAGTGGTCTCTGCAAAGTTCAGCTGAGGCTGACAGAGTGAAAGTTCCCCTAAAGCAACGATGCAAGATAACTGGCAGATAATGTTACTCGGTTTGTCCTGCGTCAGTAGTTTAAAGAAGAACAGCAGTTTAATCAAATATTACACAAGATTAATTAAAAAAGGGGACCTGAAGAGCAACACCTACTTGTGCTATAAACAAATCTTCCCATGCAGACGCTGTCGTGTATCCTTGATGTGAAAAGGGGCCAATGGTGCATAGCTGAGATTGTGTTCTTAATAAGCAGTTTATTTAAACTCTGCCGTCCATGGCAACAACAAACAAAAAAACACCATGCAACACATGCTCATCCCAGGTTAGGTAAAACCCTGAATTATAGATATATTATAGAATAAATACATGCTGGGATCATACATACTGCATGTTCCCAGCAGAGATGGTTCAAGTGGAAGGACAGCACCCTGAGTTAGTCTGGATTCTGTACCTGTTTTCTGGCCTCACATTAGAGAGGTAGCTGCAGCCACCAAGGCGGCCACTTCCATTGACATCTTCCCCATTGGAAGACCGCCCATTCCCATTAGACGAGCGTCTTGTTGTCCTCCATGAAGTCATTTTCCACCAGATATTGTTTTGTTGCCAAGAGAAGAGTTTAAACTTTAAAACAATAAAGTTGTAAAACATTAAAAACAAATGTTGTATATTAAAAACACAATTATTCAGCACAAGAGATGCTAGGTTAAGATATACTTTACATCTTCTGCATGTGCTTATCCAGTAGCTACATAAACAACATTCAGCAGTCTATTTTACACAGTTAACTCACCATACACAAGTTTCATTCCTTCCTTTGACAGACACCCCACAGCAATGGCTTAAGGCACTGCAATTTCCAATCAAACATGAGCATGCGTAGGTTCCTGGACTATTTATAGTTGGCCTGCAAATAGGCACAAGAGCACATCACACTTTCCAAAACTCATCTTTATAGCTGTTTTATAAAGAGGGGGGAAAAAACTCTAATGGATTCACCAAATATATATCTTAAGTAGAGAAATAAATGTAAAAAAAATCAAGAAGATGCTTTAAAAACAAAAACAAAACAAAACATTTTCCATGTCCAGATCTGTTAGTTCACCAGATACCAGGAAAAGAATTTAAAGAAACATGGTTAAGTCTTTTTTTCTCATTCTGTTATTAGTGAATTACAGTTTCGCAAAGACAAAAAAGATTTTCTCTTTGGGTATCCTCTGTCCAACTTTTTAGCTGTGTTTACAGGCTGTGGTAAAGTATCATTTGAGCCTGTCAGTCAAAAGGATGACGCCTTTAGTTTTGAGTGCATTAACATGAGCAGCACATTCTTACGGTCACGTAGTTTCCTATTTAAAAAGTGTGGCGTTAGGAAACTCTCGAGTATAAGTAGAACATAGCAAAAACAGCTTGAAGTCATCATGCAACAGCATTTAGCCCAGTATTTCCCAGAATCACCTCTTGTAAAACCATTTATATATATATGTTTATTCAAGACAGTGAAGTTTGCTAAGTTCTCAGACATGTATTGTTCAGTGGCTGACAATTGCATTGTGTCCCCAGAGGAAAAGCAGTAGGAATAGAACAGCCTTATATAGGCAGATCCCACTGACTCCCAAAGAGATATGGGCTCTAATCTTCATACAAGGATGCACAGACACATCTACACACACTTTTCTGCACACACACAAACAGAGAGAGAGAGGGAGAAAGAGAGAGAGAGAGCGAGCATTTATGAACAAGTTCATTTAATTTTTATTTATTTAGTCAGACTAATGTGGTTTTATTCTCCAGGGATTCAAGACTGATTCAAATACTTGGCTCAGTCTGAAAACAAAATGCTGGGACAATCTCAATATTAAGCAGAAATTAAATTAACTTGCAAGGCTGATAACTGGATGCATAAGTGACATTAACAAATGTTTTATTTGTCACCTATATAGACTTCTTCCATGATAAACACACTCCAAACCCCCAAACTTGTCTTTGAACTGACTGGCACTGATACTACTACAATGAGTTACAGCTTCCCGAGTGTGTTCGTCCAAGTTCAAAGGTATCAAACTGCATTATCTCTCGGGTTACTACGTATGCTCATCATATTACACATGCCTGCATGACTTCCTTACATCTATTTACATTTTTCTGTTCCATCCATTCGTCATATTCTTTTGTAGCTCCCTGCCAGGGCCGTGACGCAGTGATTTGATTTAACAACCTAGATTAAATTAAGAATTTAATTTTAAAAGAACATTTTTAAATGGAATATGTTAAGACTCTTGGAAGCAATGGAAATTGAACACACAGTTGGGCAATTCATTATGGATTCCATTAGTTATAGCATACCACGCACACACACACACACACTGGTGACTGACATGTATAGGCTGCAGGATCTTGTATTTGGCTGTACGTCAGTCAGCTGTAGAGAGGCTGGAAAACACAGTTGCGTGTTGTGGATATTCTCCAGTGGGGTGTATACAGAGTGATGAAAGCACATCAGGGCGGTGAAACAGAACAGAAACCAGAAGACTCTGTCATGTGACTGTGTTTGAACATGTATCCCCTTAAGCATGTAGGAAACCTGCTGATGGAAGAGGAATTTCCAATATATAATAACTGGAAATAAAAAAAAGAAACATATATTTATGCTTCTGGTCAAGTGGAGAAAAATCTTAAGTACACCAGTTTATCTGCCTGCAAAATTACCATCCATATAAAAAATAAAGACCTGGTTAGATACCAGCTAAAACATCAATAACCATTCCAAGGTTTTCTCAGAAGTTTGTTTTCCTTACTATTTGGAACATCCCAGGAATGTTATGCCCTGTCCCATGTTAAGGTCTTAATCTCTCTCCAAATCTCAGTGCACGTGAGGTCTGTAGTGGAGTGCATAATTTTAGCATTGCATGTCTATTGCCTCATGTTTTGCCATTTATAGCTCTACACAAAATCCTGTAGTGGCTTAGTGGTGCAGATTTATAGGGGGGCTACTAATGATGCTCTCTGAGATCACTACCTCTGGCTTTGTTTATACCATTATCTCTTTTGCAAAGATAATTGTGCTTCTATCAGAAAATAAAAGGGGGGTCCTGTGGGGCAAATGTAAATTGTTATAATCAGTCATTAGAACCTGTGTGGTAATGGACATCCCACGACAACAGGACCATTGTCATTCAGGATGTGTACAGAGGGGTGTGTGCGTGTGTGTCCCCGATGGTGACAAACATAGAGCAAAAAAACTGAAGCAGATTGGACACCCATCAGCTCTTCAGTTTCACTGTGGCATTTATTTACCACCTCTATGGACTTCTAATAAATAGTGACCTTTCAGCACGTGTTCATGAACCTTTTACTCGCAGCTTCCTCTTGTCCTTCAATGTTTCTCCAATTATAATGTCATTGGTACAACAAAAGAGATAATTAGATTTTTCTTTAAAAAAAAAAAAATTAGCTTCACTATTCTTCCTCAGCTTAGTCTTACTTGGCCACCAAAGAACGTTACCCTTTGGTCTTTAACAAATAGTTATGACTGTTTATGTACTTTTTTTGCAATTTAAGAGTTATAACATTTGTTTATGAATAGATGGTCTGCAGTTTGTCATGTAAAACCATATTGGTACCTTTGTATTGATCAACAGAAATGTATGTCTGTTATTTGTCTGCTTTGAAGCCTATAAACAGACGGGCATGTTCACTGGTGTTGTGGTAATCCTCATAAAATGGTGATGTAAACTTACACTGACCCACTTGACCCACCGTGCAGTAGCTTGTATTGAGAGCTTTGCTAATCAAGTGTTAGATTGAACTCATATTATTTTGTAATGTAACCTAAAGAAGAACCGTTTTTGAACCTTGGAGAGCCCCTGTCCTATTATTATGGCCATAAAAATTTGTTGCATAAAGTGGGGATTAACTCTTTCATGTTGCTGCCTGTGGAGCAGCCTCCTGAGATAAATCACTACTATTTCAGCTACATGAAACACCAGCTGCATGGGAACACACTGTTCTAATTCAGCTGGGATGTTACAGTTCCCAGATCCAAGATGGTTTGAGTGGTGAGGTGACGACGTGGACCCATGGGGAGAGGGGTACACCCACGGACAAACAGGAGGAGCCAGCTATTCTTGGAATTTTGATTGAAAATTAATTATTCTTTTTGGGATTAAGGCTAAACATTTTCATAATATCAGAAAATGTTGGAATGCATGCAGGTACATTGTTGAATAGGTGATTTCGGTTCACCCAGGCTTGCTGAGCTCTGCTATGAAAGTTTACCGGAAGAGTGACCCAATGCCAAGTGTACCCCAAAACACCCTTGTACATTAATGCACAGTCAGAGAACAGATTGTTTTGATGTTTGACAGGTCTCTGTGGAAACTGAGCTTGGCTTTGTATGGCCGCCTGGCCTGCTACTGAGCCTGTGACATCATCCTCTGGTTATTCACACCAGTGTCAACTCCAAGGAAGCAGAAACAGGAGAAGACTTGAGCTCCAAGAACAGCTGTGTGCCCCAAACACACTCACTTACATCTTTGCCTTTATGTCGCACAGCCCTGTTCATACTGACTTTCACCAATTGTGCACTGACACAATTAGTAATTGATTAACAGGCCTTATGTAATACTGCATCTCAAGCATAATCCTGATAAGAAAAAAAACTGATGCTCATTGCTACATTTAGAAAAAAAAAGGAAAGCAAAGTTTTAGGAATGAGGAAGCTGGAAAAATGAATTCCTTATAGAAAGCAGACAAATGACATTGTAGCTAGAATCAAATTAAATAAAATTAAATTTGATTGTTTTTATTTTTAATATTCATTGAGATTAATTGAGATTCAATATTATTCACCAAAAATATTAACAGATCACTTCTACTTTCTGTTTCTTTTCTGCAAAGAGTTAACATATAAAAGGTCAGATGTTCTGTGCTGACCACAGATACTCTAAAAATTTATTTATTTATTTCTCATTTTTATGACAGTTAAATTAACTCCATTACAAATGTTCCAAAACACATAACAGATTAAATCTTTAAATAACTTTTAAGAATATACTTGGGGGAATATTCTCTGTATACATGTACTTGAGTTGAGTTTTTCTTCAGGTATTGCAGCGCCATCTAGTGGGAATAACAGTACATAGACCTAGCAGTTTTAGGACCCACACATTTTATTAGTTAAGACACAATATTAATTTTCCATTTTGACATTTTATTAAAGAGCAACAATTTTGAATGATATGGAAATGACATAAAACTTTGCAAGCTGATAAAATGAGCTGAAAAGATCATTTCACCTAAACAGTTGTCTTAGTTTTGAGTATATGAGACAGCTGTACGATTGGACACAATCCTCTGTGTAGTCACGTCCAAGTTCTAAGTGTAAGATTTTTTTATTTTAATGGCAGCAGATAGAAGACAGAAGTGTATGCTTACTATTAATATAACAAGAATCTTATTTGACAGTGATACAATCTGACTCATAAACAAATCATGTGTAAATTGTGTCAGTTTGTTTGCAAATGTCAACAAACTGACACAATACAATTGATGTCTGATGTCAATCAAACTGAGATGTTGGATTATCTTATCCAATATTTAAAACTTTAAATTTTCCACTTTTCTTGATTTTCTATTTTTTTAGAACCATTCTTTCATTGTCTATAATTAATGTACTATTTTCTGATGTGCTCCTTGAATTGTATGGTGGGCGAACTGACCGAACCATTAAAGTTAATGCATATCTACCATATTTACTGTCTGCATTAATTTTGTTTTTTAACTTAAGTCTATTTTTACACCCTTCTAACATGGAGACATTCAGACCTGCTTATTTTTTTCCCTATGTAACATAATAACAATTTGACACAAGGTTATTAACCTTTAGAAAACATGACCTAATCTCTGTGCAGTCTCTCACCTGACCTTTTTTAAATCCAAGAGGGACTTTTAAACACTGACATAAATACAACATAAAAAGTAACAATAATAATGATATAAAAAAATAACCAATGAAAATCCCAATAAAAACACAATATAGAAAACTGTGGACTGAGATAAAACTAAAGTACTGGAAAGATACCAAAACGTGAACATGATTTCTAATTACTTTACTTTTGCTTTCTTCTTGATAATTTCAATGTTGGATGGAGCCTTCCGCTTTACACCTTGGAGCAAAACAAAGAAATAAAAACAAAAGAAGAAACAGAATTTAGTTGAAGCATGACTAATATAAAAGGACATAATGCTCCTGTATGTTTCTTGCAGTACCTTTGCTTTTGCTAGGTGACTCTGGGGATCTCTTGGCATAAGCAAGTTTCATCCTCTGAATATTTTTCTTGCTGATCACTTCGTGCTGTACAATGGGATGTGGGTAGTCTTTACCCACAATACATCCTGCTGCCTGCTGGATACTGCGTGGAGCTTTCCAAGGTTCATAGATATATTCTGCTGGGAACTTCTTCAGAAGAGGGAGGTACTTCCTGTAAACATAGGAGAAATGCTAAATCATTATAAACGATACATGTAATGAATGTGAATTGTTTAGGTAATACGTTTGGCTGATAGATCTTACCTGATGTAGTCTCCATTTTTGTCTGTCTTCTTCCCGAAGGCCACTGGAGAGTAAACCCTAAAATACTGGTGGAAGAAGGTGCTCGCTGATAGCCACTGCCAATTTCCAGCATTCAAAGCCCAGTCGCCATCTAATAAAAGCTGCTCAAACACCTTCATGAGCAGTGAGAAAATGTTACAGGTACCATACTGATTTAGCATATGTACTGCTGGACTCATGATAGAAAAAAAAAACACAAGTGTTGTGTATAGCTAATAATAATTACTATTAGTAGCAGTAGTATTGTAATATTTGTGATATTAGCAGCTGCAGCCTTTGCGAGCTGACCTTCTGCCCTTCTTCCCAGCTGATCCAGAGGTCTCCCCTAGTAAGGAAACAAGCAACAGCATGTCTGGCCAGGTGGTGGATCCAGCCCTCTTGCCTGAGCTGAGTCATGATAGCATCAATGAAGGGGTAACCAGTCCGAGCCTTTAAGGAGAGTGTGAAATAACAATGAATCATCTATGACACAGAAAATTAGATTACTCCACATTTAACAACAATTGCATAAGTACATCAACATGAAAACTCCTCTTCTCGCACCATCAATTTTCTCTAGAGACACTTCATTCAAGGACTCAATCTCAATACCTCTCTCCAAGCAGCTAGATAATCAGGGTTTGTGTCCCAGTCCACCTGAGTACACACGCTGTTACCCTCCATCTTGTTAAAGCTAGGAATGCCCAAACTGGCTGTGTAGAAGAACTCTCTCCAGAGTAACTGGCCATGCAGAGAAACTGGAGGATCTGAGTGTTTATTCTGCAAAAATCACACAAGTCAAAGACAAAGATTACTGCAAATACAAGCACATTGCACGTACAGTGTCTCACCACAGGAATCACACAAGGAAAGTATTTGAAGTGGCAATGATTAATTCAGTTTCTTTCCTGTTGAAATGTATTAAACAATACTACAGCATAATTTTCCTTACCATTATTAACTACAATATCTGTATGTAAAGTGCATCACTCACCCCTCTATACACCTCTGTGAGTCTCCACCAGAAGGTTCTGACTGATAAGCATCCAAAGGTGACATAGGGACTGAGAACAGTTGTACTGGGGCTCAAAGAGTTTGGAGAAGTCTGTGGCTTCTCAAAGGTGCAGACCCATTTCTGAAAGGCATACACAGAAATGTTTCAGAGAATGTAGGCATGTCTGTTGTTACAATCCTGCAAATAACAGGATGTAGATGTGAATCTAATTTACTGTTCTTTTCATATGTTCATCTAGTCTCCTGAGAGCCTCCTGTTCTCCTCCTGGAAACAGATCCTCTCCAAGAGGAGCAGTGTCCAGGCCGAGCTCCTCCAGTGTAGGAATCCCATATTCCTTCTCGTGGTTTTCTGAGGATGGTGTCTTTACATCTTTGACAGTGGGGATAGATTTAATCTAATCACTTCTAAATGTTGACATTTGCTTTTTAGATAAATGTCCATACATCATTGCAAATAACTTTGTCTGACAATTCAGTAACACTAGTCTGTTTTTCTGGTATTGTGATACCTTTCATATCGTCCATGGTTGGAGCAGGGATTGGTCTCTTAGGGGGACCAATCATCTTCGCTATTGCTTGCAACTTGGTATAGGTAAGTGGGGGTTTTCCATTATTTTCCTCAATTATTCTATTAAGACAAAAAAACAAACAAACACACAGTCAAGAAATGACAACACAAGTAGCACAGAAAAAAAATCCCCTGTCTGAAAATGCTCAGCAAGATTTTTACCTTTCAATATTATAAAGAGTGTGTGAGACTTTGTAGATGACTTCAACTCCACGTTCTTTGGCCAGTGACGTCACTTTGCTGTCGCGCTGCAGGCTGTAGGGCTCTGTGTCATACTCATAGGTCAGCCTGGTTACTTTCCACTTGGTGAATAACTTGGGGAGCACATCTTCTGGCTTCCCTCTCACAACAAACAGCCTAAGTAGATTAAACATACCATAACATGACAATATAGGTTGATGGCAGCTGTCTGACTTTTTAAAAAGTGTTTAATGTTGCTGAGTGTCGACTGTGTCTCTACCTAGAGTTGAGCTTCCTGAGGCTTCCGTCAAGGTCCTTCAGCGCTCCAATGAGGAACCTCCAGCGGTTGATACCCACACACGCGTTGTTGTGGAGGTAAGGGTCCAGTATGAACACAGGGTACAGCTGCTTACAGTCCTTGAGAGCAGCCATCAAAGCTGGGTTGTCATGCAACCTGAGTCCCTTGCGGAACCAGTGAATACACGTGTGAGCCATACCTGCGGACACGTGAATCACAAACATAAGGCACCAAAACATCAAGTTAATGATCTTCAGTGAGCTTGTGTCAACGCGTCACATAAACTAAAATTTTAAAAGAACTGATGCTGTAGGTTAACATCCATTCCTCCTCTCCACCTCATGAATTTCAGTTAATGGAGAGCACATCCTTACACAGACACGAAACCTCAGAAATGTAAACGACTAAGAGTTAAGATCTTTAAAACTACGGTAAATACAGCACAAATCTTAAACCAAACAAAACAACATTACGTTTCACAAAACAATATGATGATTCCTTGGAAGTTCTGAGCATCCGCTTAAATTTACACTTCAGCGGCAGAACCTGCAGAAACCTCTAAACTGCAACTAACATGCAATGCAATAAATCAACGGTATGATAACTACAGGATATAATAACATTCAAACATTTCAAGCCAAAAAAAAGAAAAACTTTACCTTCTTAGGGCTTTTCAACTTTGCGCGATTCAGATCAACTGCTGTAGAAAAATTCAGTGTTTGGTAACAATCACATTCAGAGTGTTACAAAACAGGAAGACGTGTTACGTCTGCAGCAAGGGCAGCCAACCAGAGCGAGGAGGCTTAGCAAAACCACACGTGGTGCGGCTGTAGCAGTTTGTCGGTTTATCCACCAGGTGGTAATGTCGGGCAGACAATAACCGAAGTTATGCTCTTATAATGTCACACTAACTCCATTTGCTGCCGATAATTATTAAAAGTTGTGCAATGTATGTGTGTATATTGCTTATTTAAATCATATATCTGAAGCTTACCTCAATCACTAACAATAGCACCACTTTGACAAAGTTCCGGGGAGGGTTTACTAAAGAGACCTCGTTTTTGCCTCTCTAAACCCGTCAGCTCATCGTAGCTCGCCGTGATCGTATAGTGGTTAGTACTCTGCGTTGTGGCCGCAGCAACCCCGGTTCGAATCCGGGTCACGGCATTGTGAAACAATGTCACGGCAGATGAGTTTCTTTTCGACTATGTAAGAAAAATATGTGGCTTCGTGATTATTTTTTAAAATTCCGGCCGTAAATGTGTACGACATGAAACAGGTCTAAAATACGTGGTAGTTCACTCGTTTCCTACCACTGGGAGTATTTTGGAAACCGTATCCAGCCACAATACAAAGGACTAGGGCCCTGTTTCCCCCATTGCTCCATTGTAATTACCATTAAGCACCCCCAGAGAGAGACGTGGTTGAAGAAATTTGAGTTTTCAGTTTTCTGTTTGGTCCAAACTCATCCAGCCGAGATCTTTCTCTGTACAATAAGCTGATCAGTTGTAGGATAATAAATACCGCCTGTCCTCCGCTGCTCGTGAGCAAGGCATGCCAATGAATTATGTTGGGTCGCACTCGGGCATAAAAGCAGGGAAATAATAAACAAAAAATAACTTGTCATTTAAAAATAGCCTGGCAGAAACACAGATACATAAATATTCTACTTTCTGATAAACAAAGTGCATTTGAGTTTAACAGCTTCGTCATCTATAAACAATGCGTCTCTCTGACTACATAATTAAAGACTGGAAACCAACCTGTGGAGGTGAAGCGGATTGAATGCTAAAATATGCTGTTGCCTTCACGTTCTGTCGGAAATATCCATTTTAACACACACAATAATAAATTAACTGGAAAATTTGGCACGTGAGGTGTGACGTTGAGCGTAAGTATGTTTCGGGAATGTTCAGCTGACGCATTTCTTCTTTTATTGCGTTAGTTATTCGTTTATCACCTTGAATTAACTGAGCAACTTCTAAAACAGGACAAAGCACCTGCCTGTTGTTTTACTTGTGAAGCTGTGTTATTATTCCATGTGGATTTAGTCACGACTTGCGGCAGCCTATCGGAATTTCGACTTCTGTTTTTAACTCTGCGAAGGCAGCATCAGTTCCCGCTCTGTTGGCTGACAGATTCGCCATTCATCAACCAGCCCGCCCAGCACCATTGAGAGCAGCATGGCAACGGCGGAGACGGGGGGAGAAGGTGTGGTGAGGGGGTGACAGTTTAACCGGACCAGAGAGGAGCAGCAGCAGCAGTTACAGCAGTGTTCCCACTTCTCATTGACTGGAGAAACGCAGCACCCCGCTCAGTCCGCGCTCACACACTAATAAAACGATGCACCACCGCCGCCTGTCTGCACACGCGCTGCCGCTGACCAGGTGTTGGAGCAAAGACCAGGGACGCCGTTAACGCCTCAGAACATAAACTTGTATGTATGTGCTGTGTGCACCTCTCTGTGGTCCCGTTCGCAGACGATCGAGAAGATGCTGAGCCGACTAATGAGCAGCAGCATCAGGAGTCTGGACAGGGAATGCAATTGCACCGTGAGGCTGCTGGACGACTCGGAGTACACCTGCACGATCCAGGTCAGTGGAGACCAACATTTCCTGTTTCTCAAATCACCTTGTTGCGGAGGACGTGCTTTTGACACGTAACAGGGTGGCGATCAGGTAAAGTGACGTTTTCACCGCTCGCCCGTCACATTCAATGTGATGCTTGCAGGAAACATTCAGATTAATAGAGGTGTCATCTACGGCAGGTCCAATCATCTTCACATTACACCTGATTGTATGTTTTATGGTGCAGCCTGTCATTGTGTAGCTGCGGATGTTAGGCTTTCGTCAGAGAGATACCTGTGTGGACATGCCATGATGAGCGCATGTGGTTCGTGCATTGCGTAGCAAATATCAAGGATGGCCAGATGACTCTATATGCCAACAGAAGGAATACACTAATGTTAAATAAATACAAAATAAAATATCAGCATGAGCTGTGTTTCTTGACAGCTTTTTGCATGCATTGATTAGAATGCATTATAAAACTAATCTGGATAATCTGATCTTGAACGATTTCAGTGGAAGAGACAGTCAGGATTTCTAGATTCTTTAGCTACATCAGCCAGTCTGGTTTTATCATAGAATGACAGAATGTTAGATGTTTATATACTAATTATGTTTATAGTTAGTGTAACCAACTCAGGTGTCATAGTCCCAAAGGTGGTTGACCTTCAGACTGACCTCATGTTTGGCTGGTAAACTGCACTTGTGATGAGAGGGATGTACATACATTTTTGCATTTGTGGTTGTTGTTTTGAGCCATTTAGAAAGTTTTTTATATCTGAGTCAGCTTTAACACAGAAATATTCTTTTCCAAATCTATAACGAGTATCATATTTACATTTTCAAAGAGTTCTGCAGCACAAACCTTAACGATCTAAAAATTGTTTGAGTTTTTAAAAATGTGAACATAAATGACAAATACATGGCTCCAAAAATTATTTCTCAGAAAATCTTATCTTATAGAAAAGGTAAAAAAACAGAAGCCAGTTTCTTTCTATTGTGTACTTTTGTGTCATTAACTGACATTGTAAGTAAAATAAAAATCACATTTTCCTTTAGTCTGAGTTACTTTAAATAAAATAAATTGGCACGAATAAAGGCAAAACATGATTGCAGTCAATAAGTGCAGTTTGTTTATAATGAGTGAATGCAGGAATAAGAGTAAGTGATTAATGTGCACTACCTCCTCTGTAAATCAAGTGTGTTTGTGTCTTTTGTGTTACTGCATACATTATAAAGTATGATTTGTGCGTCGTCTAACCTGGTCTTTGATTTGCTGGAGGTGCGTTTGATGCCTCTTACTGGAAGAGTTTCCAGCGGTGCTGAATTAGAGATGACAGCAGAGAAAGGCCATCAACACCTGCTCATTTCTACGATCTGACAGCAAAGGCAAAGCAAGGCTTTCAGCATGTAACAACTTAAAGTGGCGGTGCTCAGGGGACAGATAAAATGGGGATTTTGTCAGTGTCAGGTCTTTTCCTATCTGTAAAAAAAATCAGCATTATCAACAAGTTGGGAGAAACATGAATGTTTTTCATTCAAATTATTCAGTTTTTTTAGTGTAGCATGTTGGTGAGTACTCGTTTAGATGACTTTGAGGCTGTCCTCATAGCTCAATACACATTACTGTTGAGAGAAAATGATGTGCTTTGTAGATGAATTGACTTTTGACCAGCTTGCCAATTTACCTGAGTGAGTTTTAACATTACTGTTTAACAAGCAAAACACCATGTACCATTTGTTGGGACGACATGGTGTCCTTGTGCTTTCTTTTAGTTTCAGCCTGTACTTTTTCCCCTTTGACTTCTAAACAGCTCCTTCCCCTGAGTGTGATTCAAAGTGTTTGGCTGTCAAGATATGCTGATCCCATCCTTTAAGCAACTGAAACCACACAGCAGGGACAGAATGCCTAATTTCTAGTGGAGCTTGTATTGAGAAGGATTAGCGCTCTTTTGGCGTATGTCATTATTTCCAGCATGGGAAATAATGACATACGCCATTATTTCACACTATGGGGCCCTTGATGAAGCACAACTGGTCTAAATGGAGACATAAATAGGATCATCGGCTTAATCAATCGTCTATTATTCACAACAACAATGCCATTTATTTGCTGACATCCGAATGGGTGAATGCAGTATTTAGGAAACTCTATTTTATGTCTTACACAAAGCATCTCTAAAGCTAAATAGACACTGGTGTTCACTTCATTTTGCATCGGAGTAAAGGACATTACAGTGTCCTTAGTGCAGGATGACATAATTGTGGGCTCAGGGAAATTGAGAGTGGATGGTAGCTGTCCTTTCCTGGCCCACCTTACAGAGGTGGCCCAGAATAAAGGGTCCTCGTGGGGCCCAGTGGTCACATTCTCCATTTAGCTCAATTAGCCTACACCTTTAACAGCTGCTGTTAGAGTGAAATAACATCTTTTGGGAACAATGGGAGATACAACCTCCATAATTGGGAGAATTTCTCAATGTGAAGACAAGCTAAAGTGGAGTAGGAGAAGGTGAAGGTGTCCTGTTGTTTTAACATGGACTTCTAACTTTGCCTGTCAGTTGGCCAGGCCTGCCTACAGTATAATCAGACTGAAGAACGGAGAACCATGTTCACTCATCTGTCCTGTTCTGACAAGACTGCCCTTCACAATATTCACAGACGTCGCACATCCACAGATGTTTAAGCCTCAGCTCATGACTGAGCAGTTTATGCAGGGAAAAATTAGGAAGGTAAATGGTTGCTGTAATGAAAAGGTGGAAGGTGGTGCTGAAAACCCCAAATTTTAAAGAATATCAAGTTCAGTAACCACAGGATCAGGACTGGGACCACCTGTTGCTTATGAACCCCATCAGGAAAACTTTGAGATAGTTTTGAAAAAGCAAAATTTCAGCATTTAAAGGTAGAAATGGCCATGCAGAAGGAGTAACCTAATGGACATATAGAGCTGTGCAGTTAATTGGATTTTATGTTCAGTTACATTGTGTAATAAATCCAGTGTTCCCCTTTTCATTACAGTTGAGACTTACTTTAAAGGCTAAAAGGTCAAATTCACTTTTCCACAGGCTGCTTAAGGTTTACTTTAGATTTAGCCAAGATAGAAAGACATTGGTTCAGCTGAATTCAGCTGTTTAGAAACACTGTGCTCAGAGTGACTATAGCTACACTACCAGTCAAAAGTTTGGGCACACCTCCTTTAATGGTTTTTCTGTTTACCTTGTAGATTCTCACTGAAGGCATCAAAACTATGAATGAACACATAGAATTATGTAGTAAAGAAAAAAATGTGAAATAACTCTAAACATGTTTTATATTTTAGATTCTTCAAAATAGCCACCCTTTTCTCTGATTACTGCACAGTCTTGGCATTTTTTCGATGAGCTTCATGAGGTTGTCACCTGAAATGGTTTTCCAACAACCTTGAAGGTGTTCCCAGAGATCCTGAGCACTTGTTGGCCCTTTTGCCTTCGCTCTGCGCTCCATCTCATCCCAAACTATCTCCATTGGGTTTAGGCCATGTGACTGCGGAGACCAGGCCATCTGGCACAGCGCTCCATCATGTTCCTTCTTGGTCAAAGAGCCTTTACACAGCCTGGAGGTCAATGTCCTAAAACTAAATGCAAACCCAATGGGATGGCATATCACTGCAGGATGCTGTGATAGCCATGCTGGTTCAGTGTGCCTTCAGTTTTGGAGAAATCCCCAACAATGTCACCAGCAAAGCATCCCCACACCATCACATCATTCCTTGTGTTTCAGGGCTCAACCAAATCTCTTCTGCTTATTGCTTTTCCTTAGTAGTAGTAGTAGTTTTTTTTTAATCAGCTATTTGACCATAAAGGCCTGATTCATGCAGTCTCCTCTGAACAGTTGATCTAGAGACGTGTCTGCTACTGGAACTCTATGTGGCATTTATCTGGGCTCTAATCTCTAACACTTGATGGCTTTGCGACTGCACTTGGGGACACAAGTTTTTGCAAGTTCTTAAAGTAATGATAGACTGTTGTTTCTCTTTACCTAGCTGATTGGTTCTTGCCATAATATGAATTCTAACTAATAGGGCTGTCAGCTGTGTACCAACCTGACTTCTGCACGGCACAACTGGTGGTCTCAAAACTGGAAAGGCACACCTGTGAAGACAAAACCATTTCAGGTGACTACATCATGAAGCTCATTGCGAGATGGCCAAAGGTTTGCAGTGCTGCCAACAAAGCAGAGAGTGGCTACTTTGAAGAGTCTAAAATATAAAACATGTTTTGAGTTATTTCATACTTTGTTTACTACATATTCCACATGAGTTCATCAATAGTTTTGATGCCCTCAGTATGTATTGTCACAACCTGGCTCAAAGAATGTGACAAGGATAAGGGAGACCACACCACTGGCTGTCACAGTATCTACAATGTAAATAGTCATGAAAATAAAGAAAAACCATTAAATAACAAGGTGTGTCCAAACTTTTGAATGGCAGTATATATGGAGAGGTATAGCTTGTATAACCTGAGAAAGCTTTAGTATTACTGGAACCAGTCCTTTTATTCTTAGTGATCTTTGGCCAAATATAAATCGACTGGATTTATGATTTTATACACTTTACCAAGTTCTATTGCTGTTTCCTTTAGGGGTATCCACAATGAACCATCTGCCTTCATCTAATCCTATCCCTGGCATCCTCCTCTATCTCACCAATCCTCTGGATGTCCTCCGCATCCATTAATCTTCTCTGAGGTCTTCCTTTTTTCCTCATGCCTGGAAGCTCCATATTCAACATCCTTTGTCCCCTATCTCTCATCTGCACATGTCCAAACCATCTCAGCCTTGCCTTTCTAATTTTTGCTCCAAACTGCTCAACCTGAATTATCCCACTAACTTTCTCATTTTTAATCTTGTCCATCCTGGTCACTCTCAATGAAACCCTTAACGTCTTCGACTGTTCCACCACCAGCTGTGCCTTCCATGTTTTATTAGTGCCATTATCTCACAGCTATACTCTCACTACCATCTTGTGAACCTTTGTCCTCTCTGGTACCTGCGTCTTACTGCAGATCACAATGTTGCAAGCATCATAGTCCACGGGGCCCCTGCCTAATCTCATCTGTCCACTTCTCAGTGTTATGGTCCTTGGGTCTCGGACGCAGGTTTTTGAGTTCTTTTAAGGTTTAGTTTTCATTTGTGTTTAAGCATGTGTTATATTTGAGTTTGTTTGTTGTTTAGAGTTTTTCCTTTACAGTTTTTCTCAAATGCTAAAACACATGTCACAAACGTTACCACCAGGTCCCCCAATGTCCAAACACAACACCCTTCTCTAAAGCTACATAAACACAACCACACCTTCCCACTGCAAAACTCAAACTCCCACACCAAGAGAGCAGCTCGAAGCTGTCAAAACTGTAAACACTATACACAGCATTACACACTACAGCAAAACAATTGAAAACACAATGCTCAATTTGTGAGAAGGTTCTTTGTTCCATAACTGCCAATGCATATTTTAGAAACTATACAGTAACGGATCGTCGTAGATCTCTGCAGAGGATTAGGCATTTAGATTTGTGAGTTTCATATGAGTAGTATAAATCTATAGAAAATCCTGCATGTACGTACACTACTGTAACACAACTCAATGCAAAAACAGAATCTATTGCACACAACAGTAATCTTGAAAACATGAACAGGGTGTGAAGTGTATTTACGTTATTCACACCACACACACACCACAATCGCTGTGCGGCATCATGTCGCTGAGCTGTTGCTCGCATCTCGTCCATAATGATGGTGCGAGGTTGTCTTGCTCTCCCTCCTGGACCTTCTCCTCTCCCATGTTGGCCTTCTCCTCTTCCTCGTTGGTCGCTCCTCTTCCTCCTCTCATTTGAACTCCTCTTCCTCATTGGCCTGCTCCTCTTCTTCCAGGGTCAGCTCTTCTCCCTCCTCTGCATCAAATTCCTCTTCCCCTGACTCTGCCTTCATCCATTGTGTTTGTTTGGAACCTTCAGCATACTGTGCACTCTGAACTTGCTTTTACATGTGGGTACAGCATTAGCAACAAGTGTCTTCAATTTTGAGTCATTGTGTGTAGTGAATGACGCCAGGTGTGTTCCCTGTGTTCAAAGATTGGTGACTGTGGCAAGCATTTTGCATCACATGGGCTTTCATTTGAGGATATGAGCAGAGTTGTTTTGCAACATGTGTTTTAGCAAGGAAAAATGTGTTTAGATTTATGAGTACAGAGGGTTGTGTTTTGTGAATTGTGTCTTCATGTGACATGTGTTTATGGTACTGGAATATGGTGGCTACATTTAGTAAATGTGTTTAGACTACTGGTCATTTGGGTTACAGGATTGGCTTTTGTGTTTTAACATTTGAGAAAAACTGTAATTTAGTTCTTCTTATTACAAGACTTTCAAGTCTTGTTTTCTTATGTTTTGTATAGATTCTTTATCGTTTATTATTTATTTTATTGATTATAGACTCTTCATCATTATTATTGTTATTAGAGTTGTCTGTTCTTGCTCACTAAGGAAATTCTGTTTATTGTTAATTGATTATTCATATTTGATTCCTTGTTTTCCTTGATTCCTGCTCCCTCTGTGTTCCTCATGTCCTGTGGTTGTCTCAGTCGCTGTGTTTGTGCTCATATTTTGGTAGCTTCCTATTTTATTTTGGTAGTCCTTTGTGTCCTCTTGTGCTCTGTATTTAGTTTTATTTCTCCCTTTTCTTGTTATCTTGATTTCTGTTCGCCTTGTTTTCTCCAGCAATATTTGCTCTTTCTGATTACCTCATCTTTCTAGTTACAAATGTAAGTCTACATATTTGTGTTATTGTGTAGCATTGTTTCCCTGCCTTCCTCTTTCCCTGTTTGTTCTTGTTCTTTGTATTTTTGTTACTTGGACTCTGTTTTAGATTTGTATTATTTTTCAACCTAATAAATGACTCATCATTAATTTTTTTGAATCCCACCTTTGCGTCCTGCATTCTGGACCCTCACTCCTTCTGAAAATCACATTCTTGATGATCTGCATGTTTGATTTGGTAGTGATTTTACGCCGGATGTCATTCCTAACACAACCTTTCTCATTTATCTAGGCTCGAGCGCTAGAAGTACACTCACTTGTGGCCCCCTGTGGTTGAGTTTACCCACAAACACATTGATGGTGGCATGCTACCATGCAAGGCATTGCCTTAACCAAAGGGAGTAATTTGGGGTACTTAATGTAAGGCAGCTCGTGAAGAGGAGGAGCATAGATCGAATCACCAATCTGCAATAAGCAGATGCCCTCTACCTGCTGAGTCACCCTATCCCAATCAATACGAGGATGAATAGTTTCTTCATTCAGTATTACAAAAAATAATAATAGTATTTTATCCAGACCATTCAACAGTACAGGCATGATTGTCCAAATCAATAAGATGATAGGACAGGGATTTAATCTTTAAAACCTGTTAAAATAAGTGAGACACACTGTTGATTCACTACTGTGAATTACATTTTCCTCCCATCTGCAATGCCTTGATGCTTCAGGTACCTTGCAGTTGATCTGCAATATACATTAAAAAGAATAAGTTTACATTTAACTTCAAATTTTATTGCTTGACCAGTTTCCTTTATGTGCGTCTTTTGCCTTTTATTATTTTTGTCCTAGAATATATTGACAGTGTTACTCTGGTTTGGATTTAGCCTTAGCTCATGAGTATCTGTGTCGGCTTCTTTACTCTTCTGAATTAATCACTGTAATTAAAGAGGTGTACAAATACAGGGATTATTTGGATCTACGTGTTGTTTGGCAGTTATGCCCTGGATGCCTTTGAATTATGTAGTCAAGGAGTGTGGTTAAACAGCCACGGTCTAGCACTAGTAATAAGCAGTGTCTCAACACAGAACAGCAGAATCAATTCTCCAATAGCTCACAAACCAGTGAGTTACATTTCATGAGATTATTCTATGAAAATACAAGCTATGTAATTCACTCAAAGCTCAATATAACATACAGTTGAGCAAATATCATCCAGCAGTCAGGCAGTTAATATTTGGAGTTAAATATTGCGGGCCATTTGCTCTAACTTAATATTCCTGTTGTGAACCAGAATATGTATGTATTAGTGATTGAAAGCTAGGTGAATGATAGAAATGCAGTGATGCAAGGAAAGGTACCTTATCACTGTGATTAAGTGGCTCAGTCACCTGGCACCAACTCAAGCCCTGGATAAGTCGCTAATGAAATTAGGATTGCTGTAATGCAGCCAAATGCGCAACTTGGAAGAAGCTTGTCTTGTTTGCATTGTGAATGCATTATTGAAATAGGCTTCCGTCATCTCCAAAGTGGTCTCTGTCCACTTGTATTGTTTTCCACTTGGTGTACTCTGCTAGAATTTGAGTAGACGTTGTAATATTGTGTTTGGATACATGCAAGGGCCTCTACTGATTATGGTGTCTTCATCAAGGTTCCACACTAAAATAATGAACATAAGAAAAATAGCAAATTACAAATTTTTGAGTATCTCTCACAAGAGACCAGAAGGCACTGGGGCATTCAAAAATATCAATTTGGTGTTAAAAGATTGTTCTATAGTAAAACTGGCAAGTTTATAAATGGTCTTCATACACTGAACTACAGCAGGTATTGATTCACTCTTGATAAATATTATACTTTGGCTCCCAAATGGTTTGGGTTTCAGGTTGTTTTCAGTTTGTACCTTGAGGACAAACAATAGTCAAAGCACTTATGCTGTGCTAAAATTTCATTTGTATTCTTCGGTTAATCCAATTCATGGTCGTGGTGGGGCTGGAATCTATCCCAGCTGTCATAGATTGAGAGGTGGGGTACACCCTGGACAGGTCGCCAATCTATCACAGGGATAACACAAGGAGACAAGACAACCACTCATCCTCATATTCACACCTACGGGCAATTTAGAATTACCAGTTAAACTAACAAGGATTTTTTGGGGTTTGGGAGCCTGAGTACCTGGAAATAACCCACACAGTCGCAGGGAGCACGAGCAAACTACACACAGAAAGGTCCCAGCTGACCAGTGGATTCAAATCCAGGACTTTCTTGCTGTGAGACAACAGTGCTAATGCCATTGTGCATATTACTACTTCTGGTAGTAAAAATCTTGATATTTCATGGCACTCCATCAAGATATTTCACCAAAAAGCACAGACATAAACCTCCTGGTGGCCCTTGTGGAAGAGCTAGGGGATCACGTAATGATTCATTATCTGAATGTCTGTGCACAATGTCATAGCAGTCAAACTAGTAGGTACTAAAATACGTTGTTCAGAAAAAATGTGGTGCAAGGTTTTTTTTGTTTCTTTTTTAAAAAAAATGCCATTCTTATTGCTTCATATTCTTGTTCATTTCAGGGGTTGTAATTTAGATTGCAGTTACTGACGAATATAATAGTAATCATGGGTTTTGCCCTAATTGAACAGCCCTGGACAAATCTGACCAAATTTCTGGGACTTCATTGATTCAATAGACAACTAACCAGCCTTCAATTTGGACTGTGCATTCTGTAAATGTTTGCGCATCAGATCAGCTGGTGCAAGCACGGATGCTGTCACTCCTGTCAAAATGTCTTTGATCAGAGCTTTCAGTCTCAGCTCTGTTGGATCTGCCAGCTGGAGATAACAGAACTGTCTTTGAATTTGGAAGCTCCCAGATGTTAAAAAAGAGCTAAATGAGGTGTTCAGCCTTTAATTTTTGGACAACTTAACAATGAAAAACTGTTGATAGCTTTGTTCTCTCATCACAGTTCGTGGCGCTTCACGTAGCACCTTCAGAGGTGCTAAAAGAAAAGCCCAGCATGTAACTCTCCTTTGATGAGTGTTTGGGATATACTATTGAACATATAGTTACAGAATATGCAGATATAAATTTCAACTGATGGCCAAAAAAGCACAAGCATAACATTCAGGGAAAGAATTTGGCCTCCTAAGTAGATTTATTTCTAACCTGTAAAGGCTTAATATAGAATAAAAGTAGGATGTGCTTTAAACAGAGCTCTTGCTTATCTGCCTCGCTTCCAGCTATGTGCCACCCTGCTGACATGTCTGTCTGATGAGAAGGCAAACTGCTAAATAACATGTTAATCCATAATGTGCAGAATTGATGGGATGAGCCTTCAAGGCTTTGGTGTGCTTTAATCCTGGGACTTTAGGTGTTGGCAATGACACTAATGTGTAGGACTCCAGTGAAGTCAGGGCAACTCTGATTAAGAGGCTGATTCATTGTCTTAGTCAGATATAACCCATAATCCATAGTAGATTGTATGCCATTATGTATTGTATGCCACAACTGTTCAGCAGCTCACATAAACTTTTAACCACTGATGTACTGTTCAACGGTTAATTGAAAAGTGGATATTCTCTGTGTACACTAGTACCAGCAGGTAACTGAGCTTAATGTAATTACTTTTATTAAGAATTAGAGAAGAGAATTTAGTATGTGAAAATTAATCATAAAGTGAATCGCACAGGGACAGATCTTTTACATCCAAAACTGAGACTCCTAAAAAACATTTTGTAGCTCTTGTTGGCTCTCAGGTTGCTTTTCATGGAGCTCATCCCACACTGGCTAACCAGTATTTGTATAAGGTGTAATCAAAAAGTGACTGTGACTATAAAAATGAAACATTATACCTGATTTAAATTTGCTTGCTATCCCCTTCAGTTTAGTCTCCTTTAGCAGCTATACACTGCTCTCAATCGGCCATGTTTGAGTCGTTCCCTTGAAGTTCTGTTCTGACCTTGAATGTGATAACAGCCATACTGAGATCCAGTGAAGTTTTTAGTTTTTCTAGGCATAGTTTGGGGTCTTCTTGATTGCATCTCATATTTTAACACTGACACTGGCACTAAGTTGCTCAAGTAGTAAAAGGAGAATTTTCCAGTACACATAAAGCATTTGTCTTTGTTATGCCATTTGACTTGTTGTATAAAAGCATATGAAAAGAGCCGTATAGTAAAACAAATCTTACTCTCAATGCTCTAACACTCTTTTTTTCTTTGTCCTCGGTCTCTTTATCAGTCTTGTTCTGTCGGCCCCGTTTGAAGTATCTTTCATCTCGCCTCTTTTTTTGTTCTTTGTCTCTTGCCTGCCCCCTAAATTCTGTAAAATCCCCTCTTTGTTCTGTCTCACTTTCATTCCCCACTTCTTCTCTATGCCTGTCCTCTCTCAGCCCGTAGCACTGCAGCTGAGCAGATTAATGAGCTTGGCCTGAGTGAACCTGACACCAGTAAACATCGCAGCAAAGACATTCTATACATGACACAGCAGATAGGATGGTAGAGGCACTTAACTCAAGACTAGAGATTACAGCCATTGTTTCATACATGGAGGACCCTGTGTTTTATCTACACTAGCAGCATGATTCTAGAAATGGCCACTTCTTTGGTTCTTTAACTCACATTGAACTCTTAGGGTAGACTGATGTTAAATTTTGTGCAAGATTCAATGTTTACAAGTTACCTTTTTGACCACAGTGTGAACATCTGGATATCCATACCTTGGTTCTTGACCAAATTCCAGCAAAACTGTTGACATCCCTGTGAGGGTTGGGTAATTGAGCCAGTACAGTGTCCATTGGCAGAGTTCATGATAGGATGACTTTTACTTATTTTACTTTTTTGTGATGAGGAGGTCAGTATGTAGCCTACTGTTAAAGCACTATGTTGGAGCTCTATTCTAGATAAACTATTGCCTGTTGCTAGAAGTGTGTCTGGTTGTGGGAAAGTTGTGTTGCACACATGTCAGCAAATATATTGACAATTAGTGGTGGTTATACTGATGGTAAGCTGAAGGTTTTAAGAATTAAAACAG
This sequence comes from Aulonocara stuartgranti, assembly GCF_965226115.1. NCBI lineage: Eukaryota > Metazoa > Chordata > Actinopteri > Cichliformes > Cichlidae > Aulonocara > Aulonocara stuartgranti. The sequence continues at coordinate 12,674,266 of NC_138939.1, read as the reverse complement.
TTTCTCTTTCAGACAATACTAGCATGCTACAGTATGACAGCAAACTGAAGCACAGTAGCATTGTGCTCAAGCCTAATAGTGCATTCCAAAGGTTGGAATTGGAACACCTGCTAAAGTCGAATTTCCAAATGGTAAAGCTGAAGTAGAGCTACCAAACCCAGCTTAATCCAAAATGCTGTTGCGTATTTGTGACAGGTTGAATAACATACATACATGGATCACTGCTCTGTCCACAAATGTGCTGTAGTGGTGTTTTTAAGTGCCAAAAACAAGCATTGTGTTGTATTGCTCGAGATACACTAATGGATCTACCCTGCTAAGAGGGACAATAAACTGTATTTTTCATTGAATTACTGACTTTACTGCTGGAACTGCACCTCGAGGTCCAACTTGCACGATAAATGAAATGCACCATCTGTACAGTGTCATGGAGTCAGTAACATGGCCTGGCATATCAGCGTTATTTTAATGTCTAGCATTCGTACATAACAGACAGCAGTTGTTGTTTTTTTTATCCACATACCTATCACACTCAGAATGCCAGAAAATGAAATACAATATATTTATTCTCTGCTTCTTTTTCACGGTGGTGATTTATGTCTCTCAGGGAGCTGGCGTGTCTTTTGCTGATGCCTTTGAAGCATGCAGGAATAAAAATATGAGAAAAGGTGTAGAGAGCCGTTCACTGTTGGGAGGCAGTAAATATGAGTGTTTCTGAAGCCTGCTGATACAACCGAGGTGTGCTTAATTCTCAATAAAACATAAGAGAATGCCAATGTGATTGTAGGTCAATACAATATTGACTCAAGGTGAGATTCATCAGTTTAATTCTAATAGTTATGCTTGGCGTTAGAAATGATCTGCATAGTATAGTGTGAATAGAAGACACCTATGTTGCTAATTTTAATTATGCAGCTGAAACACAATCAAGTAATTTTCCTGTCGTACTTGGGAGGCATCAAAAAGATTATGGTATAATGTGGGGAACTGAGTAACAGACAGACTGTAACCACCCAAACTAAATCACCCCTCTGCATGTATAGAAGCAGTTGTAGCTCAGGGATTATGTACTACGATTCCCATGAGACTGCAAACACCCTCAAGGTGATGGTCTGTAAATGGATGTTTCTCACTTTTGCAATTTCCTCTGTCTGTCTCTTTGTAACACCAATTTGCACATTACTCAATTAGTGGATTCTCCATCTGCAGCGTTTGGCTGCAGCTACAATCAGGTGTTAGCGGTACTGTATCCCACATCTTCACAAAGAAGAAAAAGGAGAATGAATGAAAAAAAATAAGCAGAATGGATGTGTATTAGCCTTTCAACACTAGTTGATATCAGAAGCACAAAGAAATCTTCTCACCCTGGCACAGGCTTTACAGCAGGGAAATCTTTAAGACTTTACAGAAATGAGAGAGCAGTCTCTTGTTCTCGCCGCAGTCTTCTCTGGTGCTCCTATTCCCCTTTTGTCTTTCCTTTTATGTCAAACTTGAAAGGGGAGACAAAGCTTGTTTTGGAAATGCAGGGGCTTGCTGTGGAGTTGAGAATGTTGCTTGAAAGGGCAAGCTGAGGCACAGTGGCAATTCTGCACACGCTGATGTTGGCCTCACTGATGTCGGAAATCGTTCCGTTGCGATTTTTGCTCAGACACGGGTCAAATGTTTTATTCATGACTCAGTTCCCTATTTAATCATCATACTGATGATGTTCTCATCGAGGTGCTCTTAATTGCCAGTGTGAGTATTAGTGTGTGTGTGTGTTTTCTTTGCCTGTGTTTCTGATGTGTAATTGTGTGTGTCATTGCTGAACAGTTTATTTGCGTATCTGATTTTCTTCTTTTCAATGTTTGTGTGCAATTTCTGCGTTAATGAGAGATGGCACAAAAGATTTTGCTGGTGTCCACTGGTGGAGGGTGCCTCATAAACAAAAGGCATAGAGCTTTAATTACACGTGGATGCTGACATCCTGTTGGGGGGCTGCTGGCTTTGCAGATTGCAGACAACAGTATCCTCTGTTTGTGTGTGTGTGTGTTTGTGTTTGCATGTGTGCATCCAAGTGCTTCTGAATGGAGGTTTTGGACTGGACAAAGGAGAATGGAGACATAGCACCATAAGGATCATTATAATGACTTTGGGATTCTCACTTGGGTAACACTGTGCGTGCTAATTACTTTGTTGCAGAGACAAAATGAAAATGCTAAATAATTAGCGATGCTTCAAGAAACAGCCGAGATCACTCAAAGAGGTAAAGGATTGATTTTGGGCCTGTCAGTTAAATCATTTTTCCTTTAAGTGAACACTATGTATATGTTGCATTTTGCATCTCTGTGGGCTGAGATGCCTGTTGCAGGGGCACCAACGAGTATTAAGGCTGTACATATCCATGCAAGTTAGTTAACTAAGAGTGCCTCGGTCTGTGAGGTAATTATTGAGTGTGTGCTGTGGTTTGTGGTGTATGTGTTTGTATTGTAGCTGACTTGTTTGTTGTCTCTTGGGAATATGCGCTTGTCTGTGCCATACTATGAGATGATGGTGTGCTCTTCTTCTCTTCTTTGTCAATTCACAGGACCAGTTTAAGGGTAGAGGTGGAAGCCACACAGTATTCAGCGCAGTCTGATCATGTTTGAAAAGAAAATCTGAAATATGCATGTTGCATCGCTGAGCATACAAGAACATAATGATGCGAGCAAATAAAATATAAAGTGTCAATATCTTATTAGTTAAGGTATAAGAGTCAGCATGCAACAAGTATTCATAAACTTATTTACAGTATTTTCTTTTTTAAAAATTTGTGGCCTGATAAAAATTGAGACAGATACATTTTTAACCTCCTAGGACCTGGCGTCTACATATGTGGACATCACATTTTGGGTTGTCTAGACCAAAATACTAAATTTTGCTCTACAAGGGCCTGATATCTACTTACGAGGGCATTATACAGCCACTGTTCTATCAAAATTTAAAACAAATGTCCTCTTATGTGGATCTCATTTTTCTCAGAAACAAAAATCAGGTAAAAAAAAATAAAAAATCAGGTAATTCTTTTTTTTTTTTTTTTTTTACATTCATCAGGTCCCAATCAGCCCAAATAGCAAAGAGAAATTGAAAATGCATGCCACGAAAGAGTTCGGGTCTTAGGAGGTTAATGCATTTTATGATGTATAACAATACTGTGCACAACATTTCAACTAAAATAACCTTCATGGATGTACACAGAACTGCAAGACTGTGGTATGCCATTTATTATATTTATTTATAATAATTATTTATAATACCTTTCAATGTGAAAATTAAGAAAACGTGGCCATATATGTGTTTCTCAGTATGTAAGGTACTGTATATGTTCTGAGACTGCAGTTGTTCCACCTGGCATTTCAGCAAACGTCTAGCAGGGATCTAGCTTCTAGTTTGTGTTGTTATCTTGAAATGCACATTACCATTTTTTTCATCAGCAGTGATGGTGTGAAATCATCTGTGTTCCATCAGCTAAATAGTTTGCAGTGGCTGCAATATAACAAAGCTGAATACACTATTGTAGTGTACCTGTAGTTGTATTAGGAGTCTACTAACATGTCCTTAAAACAGAATATAATGCTAACGTGTATACCAGTCACCCAATCACCATGCTAGTGGTTTTTTAAATGGCTTCTTCTTGTTTTTTAACAAAATACTCAAAGGCTTTTATTTTGAAGCAGCTAAATAATGTGCAGATTTAATTACAGATAGTAGCATGCTTTTTTTCATTAAACCAAACATTAAGCAAAACCAAGTTAATGCTGTGAACCATTGGGCTGGACAGAGAGGCACACAAAAGAAAGCGTCTTTCTCTGGTGGGGAAAATATTATTTTATTTTTTTCATTGTTTTAAAAAGATAATTCGGCATGCTTTCTTTTTTTTCAGAATCACAAAAGTTACATTCGACTTTTAGTCACAGTTATGCAAATGCCAGTGGACATGTCTTCTAGGAAAATAGAAGTAAAGAGCAGAAGTTAAACAAATCACTTCAGTCCTTCAGATGGCTGGATTGAGATTTTCAAGAGATCAGCTGGGAAAAGAGCAAAACTCTGGCTGCGGTTTGCACTGATATAAACTGTATCTAGGCTTATGAATCTTTTACAAGGCTTTGGAAGAGAAATGCTGCTCCCATGGTCCCATGGCATTTATTAACTCTGAATTTAGATATTTCTGCAATATAAAATGGGTTTATTGTTTTCAGTTCTGCTGTTGTTTGCATACAGAGGGTTTTTTTTGCCCATTAATAAAATCAGCCCTCTGATCAGATCATTTTCCCTCAACATCATATAATTTAGTGAGCTCAGTAACTTCAAAATGCATTATGTCACTGTAAATCTTTAATAGCTTACTAAAACACATTAATAAATCTTTAAAATTGTGATCAATGTAATTCAGTAAATAAATAAATCTACACCAGTGCACTTTCAAGTATAAATCCTGCTCTAGTGTAAATCCTAGACTTCACACTCTGACTGTTTACTTGTGGTTCCTAGGCTATTTAAAAGAAGAATGGGAGGCAGACCCTTCAGCTTCCAGGACCCTGTTCTGTGGAACCAGCTCCTAGTTTGGATTAGAGAGACAGACACTCTCTATAAAATTGGCCTTCAAACTTTCCCTTTTGATCAGGATCAGGTGACCCAGAACCCTCCCTTAGTTATGCTGCAATAAGCCTAGGCCGCTTGGGGCTTCCTCTGATGCACTGAGCATTTCTTCTTCACTCACCTCTTTTCTCTCTCTCTGTGTGTTTATACAACAGTCTGCATTCAATCATTAATCATTATTAAAGTTTCTCCCTCTTTCACAGTGTGTCTTTTATTCCGTCTTCCTTTCCAACCAGTCACAACACATGGCTGCCCCTGCCTGAACCTGGTTAATCCAGAGGTTTCTTCCTGTTAAAAAGGAGTTTTTCCGTCCCACTGTTACCAAGTGCTTGGTAATCAGGGGTCGTCTGCTGGTTGGGGTTTTCTCTGTATTATTGTGTCTAAACACACAGCCTCAATATAGTTTACTTAGAATAACAGCCAGAGGCCGCGGGACTGAGCGCTAGATTGATTGTGCTCACGGACTCCAATAAAATCCAGAATTATTAATTTTTTTCTCTCATTTGTTTAAATATTTAAGGTATTGATCAGTTCTCAAATTTGTTGAGACAAAGTAAGATAAATTACTGCATGAAGTAACCATTATTTAGGTCTTGCCACTGTTTTCATTTTATGTGGGTCTGTTTAATCTTAGCACCCATTTTTTTCTTTTAAATCTTTTATATCAATCAGTATATTATAGAATACTAAATTAATACAATACATTTCTAAGGAAACAGCATATTCTGATCTCACATTGATACCAGTGTCATGTGTTAGGTCAAAACTCTACAATTCATTAATTATCATTACGAAGGACTAAGCCATTTACTTCCCTCCCCTTCACATCATCCAGAGCAGTCTGGATCCCCCTCTTCATACGCTACGGCGCCTCTCTTTTTAGCTCATCTGCGGTCTATTTTTAAACTCTTGCTATAGTGGAGAGAGTCTGTGTGCATGGAATATTAAGCGCTCCCCCTGTTCTTACACACTCTTGCTCTTCCCCTCTCTAACTGTGGGTAACTGTAGTCATCATCGGCTCACTTCTATGCAAAGAACAGGCCACACTTCAGTCAAGTATCAGTCAAAGAACTCTCGCTTTTTCCTCCTGGATCTGTTGCTTTCCTTCTTTTGCTCTTCTCTGCACACAGAAATAGACAATCTATCTATTTTGTTTCATCTTCCTTTCATCACCTTTCTAATATTCCTTTTTATCTCTTTGCGAAACTTAGTTTTTTCAACACCTTCTGGCACGGTAAGCAGTATAAACAGTGAGCAGAATGGCTAACTGACTATTTTGTAATCTTATGACGTCTTGGCGAGCGGCTGTTCTGATGCACAGGGCAGCTCAGCGTTGCCTTCCACTTAGAGTGTGCGTGTGTTTCTTAAAACTACAAGAGGGAAGATTCAGCAAAGGTTTGTCTGCACTGTGAGAGCTTTCTTCTCCTTTCTTCACCTCTCTCTGAGTGAGGTAGACAGCATGAGAGTGACTCACTGAGAGGGTTTGATCTCCTCTACATATAGCTTCTGGCATTTTGTATGCTGCTATGCTAAAACTGAATTGGTGTTTTGGATGTTTACAGACCCAACACTTGCATTGCTAGTGGAATGGTTTGTGAATTCCAGTAGGGATGCACCAGTATATTGGGAAATCAGCTGATATCAGTCTTATTGTTTGATATCATTCTTCCTGCAAATAAGATAATAAGATTTGCTGGTAGTTATTTGTGGTGTCACAACAAAAAAGAGGAACCAGTTACAAAAAGTAAAAAATTTACTGCACATTTTTATTTTAAACATTGTGATCCATATTGGCCCTGTATTTCAGAATCAGAATTTCTCTAGCATCAAGGGATTGAGGCTTTTGTGTGTGTGTGTCTGATTCTAAAATAGTTGACATACACTAAAATACAGATGCAAAGTAGGGAAAGTTAAGCATATTATGTTACATAAAAGTTCTCGATTTAGTATCATTTCAGAAGCAACTCCTCATACTCATGTCACACAGAGTCAAACGTGATCGATGGCAACAGTTTCCTTCATTCATCAGTGCCAAACACACAGCACTCGTTTTCTTTTTGGATGTGACTGTAGTATACAATAAAGATCATTTGTCAGTGTGCACATATTTGCATAAAGAATAAGTGACAGACACACATACACAGCAAAAATAAACACACACACACCTTCTGTCATTAGCACCGCTGCTGGCAGTGAATCTATTTCAGACACATTTTTCATCAGTTACTGCTGATCCAATGGTCACAGTATGAAATATGGATTTGAATGTCCACTGAAAATGTGATGGCTTAGATTGGCTTCCAGCCCTGATGAGAAGAGTTTCAAGTTGCCCATCAAAACAGATAAGAAATGGGGAATGTGGACTTATGTTTGTGGATATATTTCCCCCTTGAAAGGCACTTGGAGAATCGAAGACATTTAGGATTTGGATTTTTAGGGTCAGAGTTTTGTGTAAATAGCATCAAAAATATGAAATCACGGCTCCATTCGGCCTTATATCAATTGCTTAAGCTTCTGCTGGTGATATATTAGTGGGCAGGATATTTTCTTGGCACATTTTGGCCCCCTTAGTACTGACAGAGCATCATTTAAATGCCATGGACTACCGGAGGATTGTTGCTAATCTTTTTGACCACAGTGCACCCATCTTCTGATAGCTGCTTAAAACAGGATAACGTGACATGTCACAAAGCTCAGATCATCTCAAACATGACAGCGAGTGCACTATACTCAAATGGCTTTCACAGTCACCAGATCTCTACCCAGTAGGGTGGAATCTGGAATCTAATTGGAATCTGACAGAATGGGAGATTCACATTATGGATGTGCAGCCAACAAATCTGCAGCTACTGTGTGATGCTATCATGTCAAAAATGGACCAAAATCATTGAAGAATGCAATTATATTGTCATTATGTAGCTAGGTACATAGTGACATTATGTACCTAGTTACTTCCAAATGTTCTTGGGCGACAGAAATGCTCCTAATCCAGATTTTAAATTATTCATTATGTCCCTCAGTCAAGGCAAGAAATGATTTAACTTTCAAAATTTACAGCTGGAGAAGTTAGCTCTTCAGATGAAATGATGTCCAAAAGCTCCTGAAGACATTATGATATGCTGCTTTACAATGTTTTCCATTTCCACTTTTCAGTTACACTTTTGTGTGGATTTAAAGAATGAAGCCATTAATCACAAGATGATGTTTATCTAAACAGACGTCTACTTAAATTCCCGGGCCCTGTTTCAGGCCTCAGAAATCATGACTCCCTTTGCATGTTTAGTAACAAACCCCAGTCTTTAATCAAAGATGTGATATAGAGCTATAGTCCTGTTTTCTTTGTTTTCTATTGTTTTTATTTTCTCGCTGTCCGACTGTCCATATTTTTAAACTCTTTATTTTCCAGTCATTGCAGGGACTCTGTACCTCATCTAAATCAAGAGAACAACAAGCTTCTCAGTCTTGATCAGTGGTGTGTTAGGTTTGTGCTCTGATTTCAGGTTAAAATTTTTTGCTTCATATGGCTTATGGGATGAAAAACAGAAGAGACTTTCTTTACCGCTCCCCCTTAACACAATTGCACACAGATGTTTGATTGAAAGACTTAGTTCCTCTCTATTCGCTGTGGATTTGGGCTTTCCTGATTCAGCCGTTTTGACACCAAAGCATATTTTAACAAGGTTTCAGTGACTTGGCATAAAAGCCCAACCGTTTTCCAGTAAAGTCTTTTTCCTATTCATGTTTCTTATGAAGCAAGTGGAAAAACCTTTAAATCTAAAAATCTTTAAAATCTTATCCTGCATGGATTAATAATTGAGCTCCTATGACTCTGAATGTGCAGCCGTGCATCGTCTCATCACAGCAGCACTGTGTCCCAGCCAGCCAGCCAGCCTAGTGACTTTCCACCGCCCTTGAATTTTTGGAGATGCTGGGGAACCACTGGTCTCCATGGCAACAAGATTATTACATCACTACTCTCCAGCTGCTGTCGTCAGGCTGGTGTTTGGCCAAGCTCTGCGGCAGCCCGGTAGTGACTCCACACACTCATCACATACACTCACTGCTGTGCATGTCAGAACCCTCACTGTGAACTCTTCCAACTGTAAGAGGAGGTCCATATGTCCACAAATATCACGATTTTGGTGTGAGACTTTTAGCTGTGATTAGCATAAGTTAAAATGGATTTGTTTTATCTTATGAGTAAGGTTTACAAAAGTTTGTTAATCCATTTTTAATGTTTTTGGGACATTTTACAGACAGAAAAGTGTTGGTTAGTCCAGAAAATTATTTGATAGAGACAAAAATAGGTAATTTCATCTCTTCTTGAGGTTATATATATAATCAACATTCCTATGAGAAAAAATAGTAGTATGAATTAATAAAATAAATACAATAAATATATGAATACATCTAAAAGGATGTGTAGTTTTATATTTTACCATAATTACAAAGGATCCAACCAATATCAAATGACTATAAATTGGAGATGTTATTCCTCAGTGCTTCTGAGACTTCTAGGCTGTCTTTACCCCAGTTTGGCTTTCGCCTCAGGGAAGGTTAGTTCCTAAAACATTTGGCACTATTTAAATGGGGTTAACAGTTTGTGTTAGCCCAGTTTTCAGTCAGCTTGGTCCCTGTGGGTGCCTGTGATAGATGGCTACATGAAAGTAACGTACCTACAGTTGGCTGTAATGTGCAAATGCAGAGGATGGGGTTATGATTGGTACAAAGTATTCAAGGCTTCAGGCTTGTCATCTGTGTAGCTTCAACAATCCTGTCTCCCTTTCCTTAACCCCTGTACCTGCCAGCCAGGTTTTCTCTGGTGGAAGTGCATGAAGGCAGAATAATCTACTATGTCCCTCAGCTACATCATTCATCAAGTTGTCATTACTGTTGCAGACTGGACAGCATATCCCAGAAGAGCATGTGTACTTTCAGCTTTAGCAGAGGTCAAAGTGACCTTGCTGCCTGACTGAACTCTTCAGTCTGACTTTGGTCCCTTGGCTATTGAACATTTATTTGCATGCAGCTTGCTGCATGCTCTAGGGTCTCACTAAGAGGAGGGAGTGATGGATGGATGAGACAAGTATCAGGTGAGCTGTAACTGGAATAAGAGTAGAGATGACAGTGGGAAACAGTCGGTCGAGGAGTGAAAAATCATAGTCAAATGGGTCTCTGTGACTGTGGATCATAATAAGTTTAAAAACACTGTCCACTTGGCATTTCAAGGCAAAAGTCTTCTTATGTAGTTTAATCTAAAATGAGAACACATCTCTGCAGAACGGTCATGAAAGGTACAAATGAAAATATATACATCTTCAAGAGAGGTGAACAATCTCCTGAATCAAAGGTAAGGTCCAAGCTGATGTGCCTAGAGAAGAAGACAAAGAAGAAAAGATAGAAAAAGCTAAAGTGAATTTAAAAAGACCCATTAATTGATGTATTTGTTGGTAAGCCTTTTCACTGTTGAGCTGCTTCTCTATCCTTCAGCATTTTTCCATCCGAGAAGGCTTATGGATAGCTTTTTACTTCAAACCACAGATCCGATAAAGCTTTTAAATGTTTTCCTCCTTTGCTTTGATTTCATGCAGTGTGGACTAATAAGTCTGAGAAGTTAAGATTATAGTATAGATTATAGATTTGAAGATATATAGTAAACTCTTCTTGCCGAGAAGAAATGGAAACTTGTTAAAGAAATGTTACTGCCAACAAATTATGGGTTGACAGCGCTTTCATTTTGAAATCTTGCTACAGTATCTTGCAAATATTCCATCCTTCCACTTAAACGTACCGGGAGAGGGTATGCAGAAATCACGCAGACACAGAGCAAACCATTCACCTCTTTGTTTTTTTCCCCCCCCAGTAGTTAAATAAATATAAATAGTAATATTAATATTTTAACTCATTTTAAGTGAAGGGATTTAAATTTGGCTACTCTCCAGATCAGTTTAATCTCTTCTCATCAGCAGTCATTTACAAATCATTCCATAAAAGTACCGTTATATCCCGCTGAATTTGTGCCTCCGCAATGCAAGGTGAATCTCTTCCAATGTTTCAAAATCTTCAACTTCACCTTTTCAGGAAGTGGCCAAAGTCACAAGGAGAGATAACTGGTAAGCAGTCCTGGTTGTGAGCAATTAAGTTGTGCTGTGGTAGCTAAAAAAAATACAACTATTCTTTATTTAACTCTTACATTTAACAAATTAACTCTTTTAATGTTCAGTTTTCAGTTTTGTGCTATCTTGCTGGCATTATATTCTCCACCAGAGGCATCAGGATATTTCAGTAGAACACTGAATTTAAATCAGGCAAGGTTTGTGATTTGTATATATAGACGAGTAAATAAGCAACAGTTTGTTGTTAACTATGTCTAACTACCTAAAAGCTGATGATAAACTACATTATTTACAAAATCAAACATGAAAACGTCTTTCGGACAGCTGTGGTTCACGAGGCAGAGTGGGTCATCTACCGAATGGAAGGTTAGTGGCTCGATCCCCAGTTCCTCTCCACTGAAGCGTTGCCAAACCACTGTGGGGTGAGATGCTGATACTAATTACCTCCGATGTGTGTGTGTGATAACTAGAATGCACTTAGGGGAGACTAAAGTGCTGTGTGAGTGGGTCTGTGAATGAGGCTTGTAGTATAAAGTGCTTTGAGTGCTCATTTAGTCTAGAAAAGGGCTATATAAGTACCAGTTCATTTATCTTGCTGTTTTTACCTTTCTTTCCTCATTACTTCTGGATTTAAAATGCAATTTTATTTATGCAATTTTATTATTCTTTACTCTTCATCATTCACACTCGGATCCATTGAATCAAAAACTTAGCTCTATGTTATATTCAGTTGACCCATTACTTAGTTCTTCTATATCTATGGAAGGGTAAAAACACTATTTTTTTTAACTATATCATTATCATTAGTGCACTGGTGATGTGGTTGCCGCTCAATATTCAGATGTGAAAAATCAATGAAAACAGGATTCAGCTGCTGTGTTACTCATACATGTTAAATAAATAGTTTCAACAGCCAACACTAAACTGGGAGACATTATATTTAATCTGTTCCTTAAAACATATCACATTCAAGTATTGAGATACAGAGTTAAGAAAATCCACTAGCTTGGTATTAAGAAAATCAGTTTTTATATCAGTGGTTCTCACTTCTGCAGAGTTACATGGTGTTAATTAAGGAAGTTGTTAATTCAATTAATGAAATGTCACCAATTTGACATCAATTTAGAAAGACGTTTATCTTAAAAATGATAAATGAGCAGTTATGCCAGAATCTAGAATGAGTACATAAATTAACACATACTCAAATTTGCTAATTGAGTGTATTAATGAATATTTACACTAGGGTGGTTCATTTGGGATGAGAGGGGAAGATTGGATAATGGAAAAAAGAGTAAACATGTGAACAATTTTTGTATGTTTGCATTAATCTGACAAAAATCAAGAGAATTTGCACAAAGAAAGTAACTTAGATGGGTGAATTTAATATTCTGTTTTTTTTACACTAAAATGGATAAATCATAAAACCTATTCCTGGTTCCCCGAATAACTTGAAAACCCTTGAAACTATAGTTGTTCATTAAGACTATCTAGGTTTTTGTGCAATTGCTGTTAAGCATTTCTGTTAAGATTCTGTTCACATTGTTGTTAGTTGGTATGAAATAGTGTCATCTGCATGTGATGACTTAACAAAACTTATTTAAGCTTTTGCCTTGCACATCTTTTTTATCTTCGCTGAGCTCTCCTCTGTTCTGCATAAGGGTGGCTCAGCTGTTGGTAATTAGTCACTTCTGACGTTGCAGAAACGCCTGACCTCAGTCTTACCTGGATACTTGGATGGATCGCTAATTTACTCTGGTGGGGATAAACCACTATGAAAGTGCCTGTCATGAATTCCCGCTCTTGCTGTAGATAACTGTACTTGTTTAGCTGTTGATTAATCAGCAACATTATTCTCATCCAAGGGCAAAACTTTCACTGGGGACTGGACGCCAGGAATGTCCCACCCATTGCTAATTATATTCCATCACTTTTAAACCTTGACTTCAATCTAGTGACATAAATGTTGTTTTTAAAAATACATATATTTGTTCTTCATGAGTCATCCAAATAAATAAATAATTATATAAGCAATCTATACAGGCATTCTTATTTTACAATGTGATAACCATAATTTTCAGCAATGAGTGTTATTGGGATATAAAATTTCAGACCAGATAGAAACTAAACAAAACTACTTGCATGGATGAAAATGCAATCCATTCGTAATAAATAATATTTTCTCCAAAGAAACATCAGGAGTGATAATCACAAATAAATCTCTAAAGGTCAAGTGCTGATTTATTCAAATACATCATTACTATTGGAATAATATGGGGGACATCCTGCAGAGGTGTACGTCTTCTTCTACCTCTTAATTTTCGTATTGTCTTATATTATTTTATGTAAAGCACTTTGTGACTGAGGTCTGTAAAAATCTCTAAACAAATGTTGTTTCCTTGTTTGGTTACTTCAGTTGGCTTTTCATTAGCCATGGTAATTGATAAGAATGTAATGTGATTGGAATTGTAATTCCATTGCTTATCGATTTGATTCTTTAATGATTCATTTACTGATTCTCATTGGGTTTTCACTGGCTCCACTTTGATAGTTATCACCATCTCAAATGTTTGTGCATGTTGGAGGCATTCATTGTTGGGGTCACTACTCAAAAAAAGTAATGTATTAAACATATAACACTAAACACTTTATTTAAAAATAATGCAAAGTGTTACTTAATTGCTCTCAGGAGAAGGTAAGTAGGTTGTTACACTACTCGTCACATTACTTTCTAGTTTCTCCATAAATGACCTGAAATGCATGTTCTCTTAATTACCATTTATCAATATAAACCTGAGGCTACACTCCCGCACACCAACACAAATCCCTTTCCTAACAAGGACACAGACGTATGAGCACAAAGCCAACAGCACAAAGCAAAGATGAAAACCAGCAGAAACAGACTTCAAAGTGATCGCCACAGTGATCCTACTTTAGAAACATAAACAGGTAGAAACAGAGGCTGCAGCCTGACTGCTCATCCCTTTGTTACCTGTTGAAGTTCAGGGTCTGGCTGCTGGGCGTGGGTCAGCATTCACTTAGCTTTATCATCACTCACAGTCTGTGCAGGGGTTTGTACGCAGTTTGCACGTCACCATCTTGCTCTTGTCCTTTTGTGTAGGAAAAATAAAAGTAATGTCCATATCCTCACTGTAAACAGCAACACTATTTTCCTCCTCCAGCACACAAAATGAAATCAGCTGAGTGTAGTGCAAGTGCAAGTGGAGCCGATAAGCGGAATCGATAGGCAAGCAGACTAACAATTTCAAGGAACCAAACCTCTTTGATACAACTGGTCTCAAGTCCCATCCCTACTTAAGATGCTTGAGACATTTCATTTAATTTAATTATGGAGATTTTGGAGTGTTTAAGTGTTTCTGTGATTGTTCAGGGGATAAGAGGTCCAAAACACAGGACAAAAGGATGGGTAATAATCCACAATCCACATCCTTAATACAGTGCTGGGTCATTAATAAGTTAAGTAGCATAGCAAACAGTTGAGTCAAAAGGAAGGTAAAAGGTCTCGCAAAGGTCAGGGACAAGGAGCAAATGGGGGAATACATATGTATATACTGGGAATATTTTAAACTAAAATGATTCTGTAATACTGTTTAATTTTTTTTTTTACCCACCAAACAGTACGACTGGTTTGATATTTTTCACGTCAGCAGCCAAGGCCATACTTGTTTGCTGTGTATTAGGACAATCTGTATGCCATTCATGCTGTCTCTCCCTTCCATGGCCAGCCTTGCTAACATCATTTAGAAAGCATCTAAAAGTCAATTACAAACTCAGAGGATCAATAATTGCTCTGTTCTTTACAGCAAACGGGGTCTAATAACCAAGGCCTCAAAGCCCAATTTTCTCTAAATTAGTCTATGTTTGGTTGAACAGCCTGACTTCTAAATCTAGTGGGCTACTTTACTCCAAACATCACATCATTTGTTAACTTGACATTCCTTCAATATCCAAAATTGGGACAATGATGGATGATTAGTAACCACAGCTATTACTAAGAAACACAGTATAGCCTTGCTTGAAAGATCTGACAATATTTTTACTGCAACTAGTTATCAAGATGCATGTGCTTGGCAGTTTATTTTCGCATACATTATCTGTTCTCCATCAGATGAAAGAGCAGTGTGCATGCAGACATTGACGCTATGGACGTATGGCTTAAATAGGGCTTCTTTAAGTGTCAGTCATCCTTCCTAATACAGTGCATCAGAGAAATGAGGCCCGCTATATTGGCAAGAGTTGGCAGCACGTGATTGCAGAGAGCTTAGCAGTCAGCCTCCCTTTCCTCCTCAGTGCACAGCTAGAGTGACACAATTGTCTGAGGTACTGGAGCTTTTAATTGAAAAACTTGTACTGGAAGTATCTTTCCTAAATGAAGTGTCATCTCAGTGGGATTTTCACTCTTACTCCTCAGCTTGGAACACTCGAATGAAGAGAGAGAAATCATTTTAAGCTATTTTTAAATATCCAGCAGGGTAGAAAGATGTTTATTTTTTACATGGCCTCTAAGAGAGGAGTGTATGTTTATATACTGTGGGACCAGTTACTTTTCATTGCAGTGCCCTTGCTCTGTACTAAAAGGAAGACTAGAAATGAATCAGCCCATTGAGCCGTGTGAAATAATGAAAAATTAAATGAAATACTTTAGGAAGAAACCGTGATATACTACTGTGTACACAGCTATCATTACTGTCTGCCCATAATTTTAAGCCCAACTAAGAGTCAGCTATAACAGAATATTCATCTTTCACCTAATATTGTTGATAATGGACTTTATTAGAATTCATTTAGAGTCTCATTTCTGTCCATTTGATGAATTTAATTTCAACATTTACTGTTTTTTGCTTTAAGTTATTAGCTTCTTAGGGAGGATAGAGGTTTTTAGCAGTTAGTTGCTCGCGGACTGCCTTTGTCTGTTTAGTGCTAAGCAGGGAGTATCATACAACAGGTAGTATACAAACTGTTCAAACTGTACTTATATATTGTTAAGCGCTGGTTCTCATCCAAATCAGACCCTAAGTGGTCTCAAGAAGGGATCAAAACATGAAAGTGGCATAAAAGAAAAAAATAATGATGATTTTAAGGAATCTTATTGACAGGCCATTACAAGTAGAGATGAGCTCAGTTTAAATGTTTGTAAGCTAAAATGTCATCCAGCTCATTTTCCATCTACATAAAAAGACAAATACTGAAGAGAATGGACTGTTAACTCTCTTGTTGCATTGGATGCTTGGTTGGCAGAGGTTGCCTGTCCTGTGCAGCTTGCCCATTTACAGTAGCCTACAAGAGGAAGCTGGCATTGAATGCTGGGTTTAGCTGGGCATGTGCCTTCACTAGAGGCTTTGCTCACACTAGGATAACAGACAGTGTGAAATGTGAAATGAGCCATCTTAGCCCTGTGTGTACTTTTTCGCTTTAAATAAAATATTACGTGAAGTCTGACCTGAAGAAACAAAATGACCTCCTGTCTTAAGTTGAATTTGAGCCCTGCAGGTTTAAAAAAAGTCAATTTAGGTTAAAAGACAAAAAAACAAAAAAAAAAACATCAGTAATAATGTCAAGAGGTCAGGGGCTAAGCTGTAGCAACATGAAAGCAAGGAACAACATAAACTGTCAAACAGGTGAAAAGCATCACAGTAATCTTCTGGTTATGTGAAGGCATCCCCTTCTTGACCTGTCTGTCTTGTTGGACAATAACGTCGGGCCCAGACTTAAACAGTCTCAATCACGGCACAATCTGTTTCCCTTTTACGACTGTCTGATTTTTGTGTGAGGAGCGTGTTGCGGAGCTCGGGGCAGTGTGACAGGAATAAGAACGACTCCTGCTTGTCCTCTCAGGGGCTCGGTGAATATCTGCAGCTATGCAGCTAATTGTCTCTGCCGCTTTGCGTCGGCATTCTGAATAATGCTGCAGCAGTGTTGTTCCTATCACAGGCTGCTGTTTGCCTCTGGCAGTGATGAAAGGGAGGGCCAGCTTTACCTGTGAGGATTTAATGAGCATATAATATAATAACAATAATTACTTTTAAGAATTGAAACATTACCTTCCTCCTCAAGTGTTTAAATTTTATTTCTGAGAATAAAAACATTATAGCCTCATAAACCCTCAAAAAGCACAACTGCAGGAGTCAGAGACTTTCTTGTTGCCTTCCTTTAACCCTTGGAATTTTTCACAAGTGTCATTGTGTGCTCATGAGGATCGATGGGTCTGTGTGTGTATGTGTGGGCATCCCAGTTCCAGAGGGATCTCATGCTCCACTGTCATTAATGAGACAAGATTTATTCTAAATATCACTGCACCCTTGTTCAGCCCCAGAGTCTAGCATGGTGACTGGAGTAAAATAAATGTGTCCACCTCAATCCATCTCAGACCTCTCTGCAGCACACTTTGGTTCTTTTTTTAACCACAAGGGCAAATATTTATGTTAAATTAAAATCAAATTTCCACTGTGCCTTGTGTTGCAAAAAATTCAGTGGGATTTTGGACTGGGCTGGCACGCTGTCAGTTCACTTCAGCAGACAAGCAATCAACCCGACTTTTCAGCCAATATAATTGTTATGCACATATTTTTAAAAAATGTTAGGAAAAACCTTCTTGTACCTTTTAATCAGTCTCTCCGACTGTCTTGTAGCATTTTAATTTGAAAGGGAAAAATCATGCACTGTCGTGAATGTATGTCTGCTGTACCAGGACACTTTTTCCTGTCATATTTGAAACTGTTATCATGTGAAACTAATCTGGAGCTGACTTTTGCTGCTATACAGCAGCAGACTATTGTTTAGTTTTAGCCCCCAGCACTATATGGACCTCATATCACATGCATGCATTCACAATTGGTATAGTTGACGGGTGTAATATTGTAGGCTAGCCTTGTGTAATTTGTCTGTTCATTGCCTGGACTTGGCTGAGCATTAGTGAATGTGTTTCCTTTCCAAATATGTTTATTTATAGCTTGCACACTTGCTGTATTGCAGCTGAGCTGCATTTTAATGATTCAGCAAAATTCTCTTTCTGGCTTTTTTTTTTTTTTTGCAGCCCTCTTGATATTTACAGGCCTCTGTGATGGGCTTCCAACTATATCTTTGAAGTTGTTGTTTACATGGACCCCAGGAGACCCCAGGCAGAACAAAAAGGTGGAGAGGGATTAATCAATAGTTTTGGTAAAGGAAGGGGGAAGGAGGGTAATGTCTGCGCCCCCAAAACCTCAAAATTCCCACTCTTCCCTCAGGCAGAGATGATCAGGGTTTAATGAACAGAATTAGTTGGAAAAAAAAACTTAATGTAACAGAAATATTGCCTTAAAAGAATAATAATTTTGGGAAATAGACATATTGGCTTTGTTGACAAGTCCAGTACTTCTTTAATGTCTGTACATAAAAATTAAGCTGGAGCCAGGATTTGTAAGCTTTGATTAAAACGGAGACTGAAAATACTGAGAAAAAACTGGCATGGCTATGGACGAATGGAGGCAGATATTAAATAAAGTAGCGTCTAGAATTAGTAGCAAAATGAAGCATTACTATAGCTTTTCATGCATATGGTACATTTCTATGTCTGAATAGATAAAAGATTATTTTTCGCCAAGCAGTATAATTACACTTCAGGATCAGATTTAAGTTACTGATGTTTCTCTGTAAGAAACTTAGTGAGTTTTAAAACTTATGCAAATTTTCTATTTCACTAAGCCTGACATGGTGAGTGCTCCTCAAAGGTCCTTCACTAATGGAATCCAGCAGTCTGAATATATTGATATGATGTGACTAGACTTTCATGTAGTTGTATGAGTTGGTGTGCAGTAACTCTTGTCATCAAAGATATTTAAATCTGACGCTGCAGATTTAATGTGACAGGGAAGCTGGAGGATGAATAGATCAGCAAAGAAAGGAAATAAAAGACTGCAGAATTTGTGTCTAGGCAATGGTGCAAATATGGGATATAAATGTGCTTGTATACTCCGTTCATATCAATAACTGGTGATGCTACCATTCAAAAAATAGCAGTGTCTTTATCTGCACCTGCTAACACTTAGACTATATGGCCATTAGTGTGATAGGTTTCTCATATTGATGCTAAAGGATGTAATTCTATCACAAGGTTTTGGATAAAAGACAGCTGGCTGTGTCACTGTTGGGTTGATTTGCTTTACTAGGAAAAGCTCCAAAATTGTACCTCAAGCTCTCTCGAGTAAATAGAGTGCTATTTTCTCTCCAGTCTTCTTTAGAGCATGCCAGAAAAACGCAATATGCTTTTTCATCCTACAGTGGTCTTCATGCACTCACCCTACTGTCTGGCTTTCTTCTTTAATTTAAGTCCTTTAAAAAAAAAAAAAAATAAGGACAGAGGTGTAACATTGCTCCTTTATTTGCTGTTTAATTAAAGAATGAAAAAAGTAAAACTTATACACATATTATCTGAAAATAAATCTCTAAAAGCAGAGTTTTAAAGGTTAGACTTTCAGAGTGCTGCCCTTCAGCAGACAACCAGAGTTTACAAAAGAAAGGTTAGAGATGGGCATAACATCACAACATGATAAAAGAAATTTTTTGGGGTTTTTTTGTCCTGCAGTTTGGACATGAGAGGTTTTTTGAGGGACCTTGTCCCCCTTTGTCTTTGTTGGTTTTCAGCTTTAAATCAGAGTTTCTCAAAATCTCTTCCCCTTTCCAAATAACTTAAGATACTAAAAGCAAATGTTGGAATAACCAGATTTCCAGTAGGATGATGATTTTCTTAAATACAATCACTCCGAAGATGCCACCTGTTGTTTAACATTTTTGCTGTTTACACTGAAGCAGCAGCTCCCTCTACACATTAATCATGCTGTTTTCGAATGTAAAACCTTCCTTTTCTTATCTGCTTGAGGCTGTTCAGTGGCGTTTGATCAAGTTGTCCAGCTCACCTGGTACACAGAAGAGCCTGTGTGTTTGTGTAGGAGATTTAATATCACAATGCAATAGGGCGATTGCCCCTTTTATGAATGTGGCGAAATCGTGGGAGAAAAATTATAAGGTAAACCAGACAGCAGATTTATATATAAAATGCAGTGTAGGCTCTCAAACTGGAATAATATGAAATAATATGAAATAAGTGTATGTACATATACACTTATATGTTAATGAAATGTTTAGATTTTATTATTCTTATTTAGGGATGAAACACACCACAAACCTAAGTGTTGATACTGGGGACCAACATATGATTATATTAAGTCTCTGAAAGAGTCCAAGTGCCTTTATGTGTGTGTGTGTGTGTGTGTGTGTGTGTGTGTGTGTGTGTGTGTGTGTGTGTGTGTGTGTGTGTGTGTGACAGAAAGAAGACACAAAATCTATCTGAAAGCAAAACAAACTACCTGTGAAAAACATTCTAACTAGGTTTTTAATATTGTAATAAACATAAATTTGTCTCCCAAAAGCAGCCTGAACTTGTTTCTCCATGATTTATTGCCACATCTGTGGATTTATTTTCTTTTGTGGATTTAGGCACACACTTATTTTTCCCCATTCACTTTGCACTGGGTTTTAAAATTGTGCCAGTATATAGAACTTTAAATTTATGTAATGCCACCAAGGCATAAAATTTCATTTGAACATGGTGATGGTCTGGTTGCTTCTCTAATTTGTCTATTTGTTCTACTTTTAGGCTTCAGCAGATGGGTGGAGAACAATTTGAGTCACCTGGGGCCAGTGTTTCTTCTATGTTGGGAGGGACTCTTGCTTTCATATTTTATGGTCCACATAGGTCACTAACACAACCTCATAATTCATGCAAATGTGTTTATACAAAAAAAAATAAATGCAGATATAAAATACTATAATTTCACTCCGTTTCACAATAGACCTGCAGGTTTATTGCTCTGGGTCACAAAATAAACTTTTAACATATTTTCAGGCGAGAAAGTAGCTGT
Organism: Aulonocara stuartgranti; assembly: GCF_965226115.1. Taxonomy (NCBI): domain Eukaryota; kingdom Metazoa; phylum Chordata; class Actinopteri; order Cichliformes; family Cichlidae; genus Aulonocara; species Aulonocara stuartgranti. Next base: position 12,653,616 of record NC_138939.1, on the reverse strand, counting down.
GTAAACATCAAATATCTGCTCGGTTTATCAAGATATCGCATATTTGCAAAAGTGCCTCGACGTTTTCGGAGACGTCTATACCCACCAGCTCGATAGCTAGCCGGGAGTCCGAGGGTCACTGAAGCCGCCGAGAACGGCACAACTCCCAGCACATCATTTTCAGATCACCGCAGACTTTTGCTACTCTGGTTAAACGTAATATATAAGTCACTTAGACAACCTAAAAATGTTATTGTTGGGCTTTTTTTAGTGTTTTGTTTGTTCGTGAGTAAATCAGTTTGGCTGAGATTAAAGTTATTAGATTAGATAAAATAAAACTTTATTAATCCCCCGGGTGGGTTCCTCCTTGGTTTTTACACAGCTGACTAAACGTCAAACAGAAAACTGATTAAACAGAAGTATGAGACGGTCGAGAATTTACGCCAGTGTCCTGTTATATTTTAGATAGCAAGGAGCAGACGGCTGAGTTTATTAAACTCCACCGAGACAGCGGTGACGCTAATCAGAAGGCTAGACCGTCTAATTTCCCCAGCCGTTTACTTCCAGCCTACCCGACCTTCTGAGGACCCGGCCCACGTAGACCGCGAAGGCCGGGTCCTCAGGAGGATGCAGCCCATGAATTTGGACACGACCACTAAACTAAAATAAAACAGGAAGTAACTAACAGAGGCTGGACACACACACACATAAACAGTAACTTTACACCAATAGAAACAATGAGGAAGACCAGGAAACTTACATTAAAACTATATGCAGAGAACCCCTACAGAGTACATATAGGAGCAAAAAGAAAACAAACGTCAACAAAGTAAACTAGTGACTAAAACAATGAAAACAGGAAGCTGTAAATTCCAAGAACTCCAAATAAATAAAAGCAAAAAGACCGTGGGACTCTGACATATGCATTGGTAAAGGTTCTTTGTGGGCGGTTAATCACTGCTCATGTGCTGAGGATGAGATGAAAACAGCAGGCAGCTATAAATGCCCACAGATTAAAACACTGAAAAATATAATATTGTAAAATTGTGTATGAAATAAAAAGATTTTTATTAGAGTATTCAGAATTGTAAAGACAAAAAAGTAATATGAGTGAGATTTTAGGAATAAGAGCATTTTCTGTAAGGTACTGGGTAAACAGGAATTATTGGTCATGAATACAAAATATGTCCCCTGTGATTTATGTTGTATGTAAATAAAGATAAAGCTGGTGAGATAAAGATGGTCAGCAAGGTGGCTGTTTTTTTTGTCTGTGGGCAAGTACCATGTGGGCATTAAGATAGATATATAGCTTTTTTTGGAAGTAAGTGCTCACGGAGATTCAGATCAGAAAGACTAAACATCAGTTTAGTGTGCTCTGCACGCTGGGGACAGTTAAAAAAAAATTACAATCATTGATATGTAATGTCTATAATTTTGTTTATTCTTTTTTTTTCCTTTTTTTAAAATTAGAAACTGGAAAAATTAAAGCATGCTAATTTCAGCATAACATAACACTTAGAGAATGTCTAGAATTATGAATATTAAGACGGATGTTAACCTTGGTTGTGGTTTACTGAGATTAGATTACATTCACTAGACACTTTATTCATCCCCAGGGGACATTCACAAATTCCAGCACATCCTCCCTTCTTTGCTTAATGTATATAAAGTAAAGGTCCCTTTGGTTTTTCTCAGGTTTTCCACTTGTCTTTATCAGCACATAAGTTAGTAGAAGAATGAAGCCGCTTTAGTGCTTCTCTGGCGCAGTTTTCCATTCTAAACCTTTCTGGCAACATCACGAGTGTTATGACGGTCCACTGATGGCCACTTTGTCCCCAAAGGGAAAATAAACAATTCATTCAACGCACAAGCGTGCTCATTGTACATTCTGAGGAGCAGGGGGAAAGCTAATAAAAAATCTTTTGTGTGAAGGATGCATTAGCGTGACTTTGTCTGAGTGAGAAGTCTTTGTGTGTATTCGTGTGTATACACACACCATCTGGTGCATTTGATGAACGCAGATAATGATAGCGTATGGGAATGTGTGCATGTCTGCATGTGTAGCATGGTTTTAGGAAAGCCAATTCCAAGTGGCTGGTGTCTGTGAGCCCTAAATCACCCAGTGTCCTTCCGAATCCTTGTCTAGATGCAAGCACAGCAGATGCAGGGCGCCTGCTTCCATCATGGACCGTGATCACTAATACATTTGACCTGCTGACTGTTCGGTCAGGGCAACAGTATTGGCTGTTAGCACTTTTTACAGAAGGACTTCTCTGATACCATAGATAGAACACTGTCTATGGTATCAGAGCTCAAAGCATTTTGTTGCAGTCCTGCCCTTAGGCATGACAGTGAAGCTGCTTTTACAGGAAGAAATATTTCAAAAAATATATAAAGTATTTGTACTGAATATTGTTTTTCTCAGTGTCACAAAGTTTTTCTTTTCTTATTGTTTTAATTGGGTTTTGCTGACCCTTTCCTCTCACTAATTTCACCACAATCTAATCCTATGACTCTTATAACTTAACGTTGTGCAGTGAGCCAAATAATCACTCAGCCAAGTAATAACATCTGATTATTAGAAGTCCTCCTTGAGTTATTCTGTTAAATGAGCTGCCGTTACAGTGCCTAGGAAACTGAATAATTATTGGGCAAAGTGACTTCTGGGCATTTACTGCAGTTACCTGAACAAGTATTTTTTTTCTGCCACTTTGCAGAAACAATCTAGGAGCCATGTCCACAATAGTGTGGTTTAAACCCCTCCTACTATATACAGAAGAAGTTGTTTGTACAGGGATATGTCAACCTTTCACAAATGCTCCACAGGGAAAAACTCACCAGATACATGACATTTGTGCTGCTGCTTTACACCACCGTTACATAACAAGTGTCACGGAAGGTAAACACTGCTTGATGCTAATCGAGTAGACGTTGAACACAGACAATCATTGCGCTCCTATCATCTGTAGAAAATTCCACAGATTTTTGTCACTTACAATTTGTTATTTTACAAAAGTGGGTTTTGACAGCAAGTAATATGTCCAAAAGTATCCTGCATACATGTCTATTTTTAAAAATAATAAGTGTCAGCTTAACAATGTTTTAGTTCTCTCCTAATTGATCTGTTTTTCACACAGTAGCTATAGTTTTGCTTTATTTAACTGTTTTTATAATCTGTGCTCTTTGATCTGCAGTTCCTCTTGGTTAGAGACTTGTGAGAGAACTGCTTAAAAATTGCTGAGCTCAAAGCCGTTGTATACTACAGTAACACATTTTTCACTATCCTACAAGTATGGGTCAAGTTTGTGCTGCCTGATTGGCTTAAAATTGATTTGAACATTGTGTGAAGGTTTAGCTTAATGAAAATTAAAGGTTTTCTGCATTGTAAGGGTTTTTAACACTTTTTTTAAAAGCCTGACTTCTCCCTTTTTCTCTGGCTTTGCTGTATACTCTCAGCTAAGTCCTTAAACTCTTTAACAATCAATGAAAGCCAGAATCTTTTTGCCTTGCCATGTTCTCAGGTGACAAAGTGATTAGTATCCTGATTTAAAATGTGCAAAATAGCCATGATAGCAACATGGTAGTAATAATAATAATAATAATAACGGATTGGATTTATATAGCGCTTTTCAAGGCACCCAAAGCGCTTTACAATGCCACTATTCATTCACTCTCGCATTCATACACTAGTAGTGGTAGTATGCCTCAGTCAGTTAGTTAGTCCTTCTCTATATGCTATACTGCTTTTTTCAGGCAACCTTAGGAAGGGATAATGAGTCCACATATATAATCCTGTTATGTTTGCACCAAACCAAACTTACGATGCCATAGGGGATACCACAGATGGCAGAAGAATGTGATGGTGAAAAGGTACAAATACTCTATAAAAGACATAGAAGCACATTCAAGCCAAAAAAGGGCAAGAGCAAGTCCAAAAAATGAAAAATAACCTTCATGGCTCAAATTTTCACCTATTTATTGACCAACCCCCCCCTCCCCCCCCCCCCCCACCCCAAAAAACCCCCAAAAAAACCAACATGATTACTCCTCATCAGAGAAAACTTTGGGTGCCTATGCAGCTTCTATAGCTGATCCTTGTAACTTTTTAATAGACTGCAGTAAACATTTAATCTACCATCTTCTTCACAGGCAGTTTATGCTTGTTGTCATAATCTCTGTGCAGCAGAAGGCACCAACAGAGACATTATTACTGTTGGTGCACGGTAGGGCTGGGCCATATTATACCGTTCACGGTAATACCGGTATAATGTTAGGCAACGATAGGAAAATGAAATATCGCGATAGAATGGGAGTAAAACGCACATGCGCAGTGCCTTTGTTTTCATACGCACATGGCCGATTGTTGAGTGAAACAGATGAACCAGAATTGGTTTGTAAAAATGGTGCAACTTCCGTGATGTGGAACTGGTTTGGTGTTTGTCCGTCAGATACACAACAAAGCACATTTTTTGCAGAACATGCAAGCGGCCGTTGTTATTGTCGTATTTGTCGGACTAAGATGCTCTTAAATCTGGGAGTAATCTGGGTCCTAAACTCCGTAAACTTCAGGTCAAACAACACTGCAGCATCACTTAGAGTTAAAAACTGTCTAAATTCTTTCATCTTTAATAAAACGATCAGCATTGCTGCTTTACCAGGTGTAACTATAAAGTTTAACTTCCAGGCATCCATGAAAACAAAAGTTATTACATTTAACGGAGTTAGAAGTTAGCAGGAAGCTAGCGGAAGTTAGCTCGCTAGTTTCGCTAGTTACCTAAGCATGATATTGCATGTTCTGACTGAGAGATTTCTGAAAAAAAATCAAACGTACAGCTCTGCTATCACTTCCAACATAAATGAAGACAGGAAACTAAACAGCAGTGACGTTTGTAGGGTTACTGAAGTTGGGCTAGCTGGTATATAATGATGTGCTACGTGATCGCTAGCGACACAGCTATGTTAGCATAACATAAACAGTGAAGCTGGAGGACTAACACTAACACTTTTCCACTTATAAAAGTTAACGTGAAGGTTCTTCATGGTTAGAAACAAATGCAATCGCATGGCAGGATGCTGTAAACGGACCAAACTTCAGTCAGGAGAACAACTGAGATAATCCATCCACAATACGAGGTTAGTCATTAATATACTGCAACAACATGGGAATAGAGCAGCTGCCAGAGAATTCAACATTAATGAAACAATGGTACAGAAGTGGAGGAAGCAAGAAGAATGAGTTTAATAAAGTTTGATTTATCTGACTGCTTTGTTTCGCTTAATGTGCCTTATAATCCCGTGCACCTTATGGTCCGAAAAATACGTACTGCACACTGCAGTTTAATGTTGCAAAGCACCTCTTTTTAACTTCAGTGGATATTATACATGGTTATGCTCAGGATATGTCAGCCCATTTCTACTGGAAATGCCTTTTGGTTAAACTTTCAGCAAGGAATTTGCATTTGCACTGTTACATTTTTATAAAGCTTTAATGTACATAAAAACCAGCTTCTTAAGTGAAAATAAATGGAAGGTTGTCTTTTTGCGCTAGTAATGTTGTGGAGTTGTATTTTGTCTCGCATCAATTATATCGTCGGTTATATCGTTATTGCAAATTTTCAAATATATATCGTGATAAATATTTTTGGCCATATCGCCCTGCTCTAGTGCACGGTGAGTGTTTGTATTTTGACTGGTCATTTCCTGTAAGTGCTGAAGACTGCGCAGAAGCACAAGTCTGCATCAGCAGGATACATTAATGCAGGAGGATTGATGGCACAGATGCCAGTTGCTGGAACAGGTGGAAAACATGGGACGCACTACAGAAAACTGCTGAAAACCATCTGTGTTTGCTTTGTTTCCTGTTTTGACATTTTCGGTTCCTGTTCCAGCTGTGAAGCTTTTTTTTTGTTTTTTGTTTTTTTGCAACAACACCCAAAGTTTAGAAGAAAAGTGGAGCAAGCAAAGATATAAATTATTATGCCGCTGTGTATTCTGAATGTTTATCAGTGAATGAGTTGAACTGAGAAGGTGAACATGGTAAATAAAATGCATACTTTATCATTGCACTTGTTATCAAAGTTAATTTTATTAAAGCCATCCATTTTCTAAAATAGCTTTAGAGTCATTAATTAAAAAACATGCATGTGTGGGGAGGAGGCTAGAACCGCCTCTGGCACGAGGAGATCATGAAAACTCCATAAAGAAACCGCTCAGCAGATTTGAACCCAGGACCTTCTTTTTGTGAGCCAACAGGACTTACCATTACACCAGCTGTGATAAAACAGCAACATATTTAACTGACAATTGTTCTAGTATAACATTGCTTCTTTAACAGTAATGCAAGGGTTTTCAATTAAATGTAGGTATTGCCTGATATTCCTCCACAACTTGCACGCCTAAACAGACATGCACACATATTATTTGGGGTAGTAATTGTAAAATGTAATTAATTTCTCTACCATTATTTCAGAAGCAAGCAAAGGGAAAGCCAGACACCCAGTTTTCTTGCAGATGAAATGGAGCTGGATGTTAATCTGCATCTACATTTGTAAGGCTAATACAAAAAAACAAAGATGTATACACTTACCTTGGTTCTGCTGTAGTTTAAATTCAACAGTGAACACCATTTAGCAGCTAATATAGGTTAAAGCTAGATTTTTAAACACCATTATATAAGACTCCAAGACTAAAGAAAACGTCAGTCTGATGAATTAAAGTGTGAAGCATATTACATTACTATTTGAAGAAAGTCTCTTGTGATCACAAGCAGTGTTCCAGATTTTTGGCACAGTTTAGCGAATCTAATTTAGAGTATCCCTTCATTTTTTAAAAAGACTAAATTCAGAGAGACAGTAATAGCTTAATATGAGACAAATGACCTGTTAGTAATGTCTTGAGGCCAGAGTTACCTCCAGTGATTTGTTTCGGCACAAAATAATATTGTATTGTCAAGCCAAAATTCAAAGATGGCCACTCAAATTAAATTGTATTTTTAGGCTTATATTGAACAACCGTAGCCACAGGGATGTTCTTGATCTGTCATCTGTCCACGTGGCCCACCCTCTTCTCAATATCTCAGAAACAGCTTTAGGGATTTCTCTGTGATATCTAAAACATAAAAGACAAGCTTCAAAGGTTAGATATCAAATGAGCTGTGTATGTATGCATTACACTTCTAAAAATGTCCACTGAGACCCCAGTTACCAGATGGTTGTTAGTGTATCTTTTACCCATATATAATGAAAGAATGAATTTCTTCATTCTCTCTCTCTTTTTGTAAGACATATCAGTCATAATCTAACAAATAAAGAAAGGAAGTTTAGGCAGAAATAACTCAGATATAGCTGACTGTGTGTCACAGAGAGCAGTAACTGGAATGTGATCCGTTTAATTTATCCAGCCTTACATTTGCCCTCTGTGATCTTCAGTATCAAGATCATGAGCTATACAGTGAGCAATTCATGTATCTAAAATGACCAGGAAATTTAAGAACCTTCTGATTGCCTTTTTGATGTGCATGTGAAAGAAAGTACATGTACAGCAATCATGTAGCAATAAAATGTCTTTCTTCAACTTTATATGTCACATATTTATAACGAATGCAGCTAGATAGAATATATATTTGTTGTATGTGTGTTTTTAAACGAAACTTTGACTGTGATCCTACAGTAAAAATGCTGACAGGGCGTACACTGCTGCAGAGCTTGTTAAATGCCAGACACGGCTGCAGCTCTTTCAGCAGTGATTCAGCAGCTGTGCTTCCACTTGACTTTAAAATGTTTCCCTGGTCTCGTACTTGTAGTTGCATGGACATAGAATAACACCATAATCAAGTTTTGATATAAACCCTCAGTGAAAAATTTGAAAGTGTAGCAACTACAAGGAAAGTTATACAGAATTTTAATGAAGACTTTTTAGGGGCTCTGCTCAGTGTTAAAGGCAAAGGCTGCAAAGTCTGTGCAATGAAAAGTCTGATGCTATTTAAGAATTTAAAATGTTTCTTAAATGACTGATAATCAGAGGGTGGTAAAAAGGCATTTAGGTATTAATGGGGACTGTGCATTGGGAAAAAGTTACAAACATGTATTTTGATTGCATGGAGAATGCAAATTAGCTGCAGCTTTCTTCATAATGATATATTGTCTTGTAATTAATGGGTTAATTATTAGCATTTTTGAGACAAAAATAAGTTACCAGTTTGCTACTATAGTTGTTGCTGATAGGTTGAGGGCATTTAATGTTAAAACAGTGCAGAAACTATAGTCTCACATCCTATAGAGCATACTGTATGTAAAGCATTTCTCCCACACAAATTACTGTGTATATAGCAGAGCTGAACTGTTGCCAGCTACAAAGCCCAGGTGTTAGCCGTGAACATGAATATTATTTTGAAATGCAGCCTATTTCAAGAAGGTTGGCCGCTGTTTATGGTACACGTCACCATGTTTTGTTTGCCTATCTGGTCTGAAATATGGAATATTGAAAATATAAGATTGGACACTTGTAATTAAACTTTTTAACTTTCAGCCAAAGTTTTGAGATTGTGTCAGGCTTTATTGTGAGAGCAGTGCTCAGTGCTTTGAATCAGAGGTTAAAGGAAGGACGAAAAAACAGGTGCTCTGTGGTTTGGCTTGTTTTCATCTCATGCACATCACAAGATTTTTCTAAGAGAAAAGACAGAGAGACTGCTCAGCTGGGGCTACAAGACATCTGTGAAGGTTGTCTTTCTTTTTGTACTGGCTTCCCTCTATTTATTTCTTTTCCTTTTTATATCCTGCACTATCCTGCGTTTTCCACATAGCCTTTTATCTCTCTGTCCAAAACTCTCTCTCCCCCTCTTCCGTCTTCCACTAACAGCATGTTTAAGCAATAGCGTACACTGAGTATGGTTGTCCTAATAATTCTTATGGGTTTCCTGATCTCAGGGACACTTCTCCACTGTGGCATCTCTTTAATGAAGGCCCCAGGAGCTCGAACCTCTACCCAAACAAGAAAGGATTTATAAGACCAAGCCGAGGAGTGATTGCGAACAGTCCCAGCATTGTTCAGTCCCACTGGGCCACTTCAAGGGCAATAAAGATGGCAGCCTGCTGACAGTGAACATCTTTTTAAGAGGATCACTGTCTTTTCCCCTTGCAGCTGAGGGTTGTTTTAGGGGCATATGAGTGAGAAAATAAAATATGTGTATTAAACTGTAGTCAAGCAATGTCATAGCATGTTAGTGTCTCACAGATTGACACTACATTGTATATAAATTTTTGCTTAAGCATGTCTTTGTGCAACTTTAACAGGGTTACATCACCCTACATTATATTGTTAGTTATTCTCTTTTTCTGATGAATAAAACACCCACTGAACTCTTTGCGTGGGTTGGTCGTCCGCGCCATCATCATAATGAACTTGAAAGGGTGGTGTTTATTCTAAACCTTAAACGAATCCATTCATTTAGAGCCCTAATCTATTCAACCACATTGTTAAGAATAAGAAAAGGTGACTAATATTCTGAACAATCATGCTGCGTCTTTTTTTGCTTGTTTCCATTAAACACTGGCTTGTGTGTCTGTGTTTGTTTTGCTTCCTCTCGTTGGGTTTATTTTTCTCACTTTTTCGATTGTCACCTCTGCCCTCATTAATATCACCTCTAGTGTGCTCCTCTTGTGTAGTTACTCTGTGTGTTGCCTTGTCAGTTGTCAGTTTGTCTTTTCGGCTGTTTATCTTTCCTGTAATTCCCCGCATAACCTCCTCTTGCTTTTGTTAGTTTTGGATTTTTTTTCTGTGGATTTTTCTTTGTTGGCTTTTATTCAGACTTATCTGTTCTTTCCTGAATCACCAACCACCTTTTTTGTTTGTGTGTGTGTGTGTGTGTGTGTGTGGGTGTGCGTGTACGTGTATCCTTTTATTTGGTTGTCCATTTGAAAAAAAGACTATATACTGATCAGGCATAACAGTATGACCACTGACAGGTGAAGCAAATGACACTGATTATCTTTTCATTATAGCACCTGTTAGTGAGTGAGACATATTAGGGAGCAAGTGAACATTCTGTCCTCAAAGTTGATTTGTTAGAAGCAAGAAAAATGGGCTAGCTTAAAGATTTCACCGAGTTTCACAAGAGCTAAATTGTGATGGTTTGATGACTGTGTCGGAGCATTTCCCAAAGTGCAGCTCTCTGTAGGCATTACTATCCATCAAAAGTGGTCCTAGGAAGGAACACTGGTGAACCCGTGACAGGTTCTTGGGCAGCCAAGGGTCATTTATGCGCGTAGGGAGAAATGGCTGGTCTGATCCAACAGACGAGTTATTGTAGCTCAAATAGCAGAAAAAGTTCATGCGCGTTCTGATAGAAAGCTGTCAGAATGCACAGTGCAGTTTGTTGCGTTTGGGGCTGTATACCTGCAGACAGGGTGCCTATGCTGACTCGTGTTCACCAATGGTTGCCATGTGTGCATCAGAACTGGCCCACGGAGCTATTGAAGCAGGTGGCCTGGTCTGATGAATCATGTTTTCTTTTCTATCATGTGGATGGCCTGGTGTCACTTACCTGAGGAACAGCTGGCAACAGGATGCATTATGGGAGGAATGTAAGCTGGCGGGCAGTGTGATGCTTCGGGTAATGTTCTGCTGGGAAACCTTGGGTTCTCCCATACATGTGGATGTTGTTTTGACACGCTGCAGACCCTTTCATCAAAACAGTACTCACTGATGGCTGTCCCCTCTTTGTGCTCTGCCGCAAAGTAAGAGGAATGGTTCAAGAATGGTTTGAATTCTCCAACAATGACTTTGAGATGTTGACTTGACCTCCAAATTCTCTAGATCTGGACAAAAAAGTCCAATCCATGGAATCCCTATCTTGAAATTTAAAGGATAACGTATTAATATCGTGGTGCAAGGTACCACAGTACATCTTAAGGGGTCTAGTGTAGTCCATGCCTCAATAACTGTTTGGGCAGCAAAACCAAAGAAATGGGCACTTACATAGCATTAGGTAGGTGGTGATAAGGTTATCCCTAGTTGTTAATATGTTTTCAACGTTTTAATGATTTGATCATGAGAGTTTATACTGTGAATCACCCATATTTTTTTCATGAAAAAAGCCATATTTCACGAATCCTGTTCTAAAAGCTAAGATTTAATTGAAATGTTCAGCTCAAAATGAGTCACTTTACTCATGTCAAAAAGTCCCTCTCCTAACATGACTTCATACTCACTGTGTTTTTCTTGTGTTGAACTGAGATTAAATCTGAGGACGAGCAATATATTCTGAGCAATTTAAAGTAGTGTCACTGTGCTGTGCAGCAAGAATGAATCACCAGTAAATTAATGGCTGTAGAGGAAAATAAAGACCCAGTCTCATGCAATTTGGGGGAAAATACATGGAAATGAGAGAGCTTTATCCACAAGAAGTGGTGTGAGTCATCCCCATAGAAATGCCATTGAGTACGGTTTTATTCAGTGTGTCTACTTTCTTTTTTCCAGTGTCAGCACGGGTCTGCATAGCCTTGTGCTTTTAGTTGAGCTCTACTGAATTCAGAGAAGAATTCCATGCTCTTTTTAATCATGCTGCTGAGAAAGAAAAGTGATGTTTTGAGTCTTGAGTTTGGATCCATTGAGTTCTGATACAAATCCTTAGCTATACTTTTAGATTATGCACTTTCAAAGAGGCTATTCGTGCAAGATGTCAGGGATAAATAAATACTGTTCTTTAATACTGCTCTCACATGCGTCCATGAATTATGCAGCTAGAGCAAACAGCTGGGTGACTACAGCTGTTATGGAGACAGCCTATTTATTTAAGTAATGTAAGATATACTAAGCAAACATACAGAGAAGCTTAATGAAACCTAGTATAATATACAGTGCACATCATCACCAGGTTATTTAAATGTATAGTAGTACTATTACATCACCATGGTGCTGGTGCCTGTTGTCTATTTATTTAAAGTAACTCGTGTATGTTCAGAATATACACGAGTCACTTTCTTTCTTTCTGCAAAAGCCATTGCAATATAGCTGATTTATTTCTTCCCTGAGATTGCCAGTGAAGGCATGTTGAGTGTAAATCTTCTTACCAAACAGCCGTTGACTGACAGGAACATCCACTACAGTCTTTCGCTCTGTAGAATATGGAAAGTACACATTACCATATCATAAGATTATACTAAGCCATTTACAGGCTTGCAGCTTTAGGGACAGCTTCTTAAAGAACAGCAAAAATCAGCGTAAAGATCATGCAGTGGAGCTTTGAGATATGCTAAATATTAACTTTGTTGTTGAGCTCCAAAGAAGCAGGCAACGTTTGAGACCACCGTGAACCATACTTCCATTTAATCGTCTGCTAACCTAAAGCTGAGAGCTGTGTGGCGTTGCAAAACTGGAACAAAACGTTGTCAAGCACCACTTTTACCAGACGCTATTATAAGCAGTAATTTTTTCAAAACTATTCCCACAGTTGTTGCAATTTCCATCCTCTAGCTTAAAATGACACCATTATTTATTGATGTGGTGTTTCCCAAGCTGATATGGAACCCCTCTCAATAATTAATCTAATGCAAGGCCTGGCCATGCTGAGAGAGCGGCGTGCTGCTGCTGTTGATGCTCCCACTAAAGGAGCACAGTGATCATTTGGCCCCAGTCTGGGTTATTTCCATCTCCCCGTTTATCACTTTTATTGTAGCTGTGATGAAACACGGCGCGTGCCTTCATAAAGCACTTACGGGCCTCTGCTTGTTTAATACATTCCTCTCCCTGTGGCAGGTCTGCACTAATCTAATTTACCCAGAAGTCACTGTGGCTAATATCACAGTGCACACATGCCCATGCTACTACACTTATCACAACGCATCTCATAAGAACCCCGATACATACATGAACATGTATATATGTAAAATGCTACGATTCTTATTACTCATAAGTTTACTGCTATTGCCACAAATAATTCATTCAGCTTTCCCAGATTTATATGAGTTTGAGCTGAGCCTAAAACGGGTTAGTGTACTTTAGCCAAACTTAATCCCACTCCTCCAGGACTCACCATGGAAGAATTAGGATGTGCAGTTTTTGAGGTCAGCTGCTTGTATTTGAAATCTCATTGTTTCAGATGTTAGCCAGCATTCATGAGCCTTGTGAAGGTTAAAACGCTTGCATGTGGTCAGATTTAGTCATGCACTTCATTTAACCTCATTCACTGAAGTATAGGCTAAATTTTATTTCAGTTATTAAAACTATCAAACCCATTTGTGTAATGACACTGTGATGAAACCAGTAAGAACTAGTTTATCATCACTATAAAATAAAAATTGTAACCATGACATTCGCAGACAAAACATAGCAAAGATCAAATGGCTCAGCGCTGTGGTCTTTCTACCCTATGTTCCTGCTGTACATCTTCAACTATACATCCTGAAGTATGCTGTCATAAGCTTTAGTAAGTGCACAAAGACTGGATTAGCAAATTCCCATAACTGCTTGAGTGTCTTCCCAAGAGCAAAGAGCTAATCCATCGTTCCTCAAAGGCACTGAATGTGAGTCTTGAATCTGAAGCCAGTCTGTCTCGATCCAACTAAAGCTTTCTCTGGGAGGACTGATAAATGGAGCATACTCAGTGGACTTCTTTCTAAAAAGCGGGAAAGGCAATTTTCACCTGTAAGAACAGTGTGCATAGTCTTCTCCTCAATTTTTGAGTTATATAAGAGGCAAAAGAAAATCCTTTTTCTGATCCTCATCTTTTCTAGAACTCAAAAGTTGATTTCTGTGACCATAAAAACTGGTTTTGGTCTACAGATCTCTGTCTGCTTTTTTGTGATTTATCACAAGTCTTGAATGTTCCCCTTGGCTCGCATAAAATCCATATTCATGAGATGGTTGTTAAGATTATTTGATCTCTTACATTAAATTATACCTGAGGTTGCAGGCACTCTCAAATACACCTGAGCAAGCACACATGCAAGTGTTGGGGAACAGAACCTCTAGGCCATTCATTTATTCTGATCAGGGAAGACCAGTGAAATCAAATGCCAAAGCTTAATGATTTTTTCAGTGAATTTAATGTAAGCTGACAGGATAATATTAGCCCGAGCTACTTTATCGGTACAAGAATACACACATAATTAATTAATTAAATAATTAATAATATATACTCATATATGTACTCATTTTAACTGATCATACACTGTACATCACAGTATAAAGAAAACATAGTTAAGGCCTAAACCTTTAGAAAGTAGAGTTATTCTAGGAAAGTGGTTTTAATGAATATGTGTGATTAGTTTTTATGCTTTTTTTGTCTGTAAATTTGCTATAAAGCAAATTTAATTCTAACAGTCTAACCCCAGGGTTCTCAATGTGCGACCTGTGGGCTAGTGTTAAACTTTACTCATGTACTTAATAAGAAAAGAGTGGACTATTAATCTATAGTTTTTATCAATATCATACCATTATATAGGAACAGAGCAAAAGAAAGGGGGATTCTCTTCAATTCAATATCTAACAGACTGAACCTTTAAATGCTGAAATACACAGCTGCTGTAAAGAAATATAACAAAAAAACCACTACAGTTACAACAATTACCACAGAAATCATCACCCTCTGAGCAGATATATGACAAACACTACAATAAAAGCAAAGTCGGTGAAGCAGTCAGTTATATGATGGCTCCCTTAATTGACACTCAAAACGTTGAGAACTCCTGATCTCAACCCAAAATATACTTGCATGAGAGACATCAACTGGACAATAATAGAAAAGATATTTCAGAGTGGCTGCTGACAGAGGATGTGGTAAAATTACCGGAGCATTTTACTTCAGCCACATTTCGATACTTGACTTGCACAAATGGTAAATGGCCTGTATTTGTATAGCGCTTTACTAGTCCCCAAGGACCCCAAAGCGCTTTACACAACCAGTCATCCACCCATTCACACACACATTCACACACTGGTGATGGCAAGCTACATTGTAGCCACAGCCACCCTGGGGCGCACTGACAGAGGCGAGGCTGCCGGACACTGGCGCCACCGGGCCCTCTGACCACCACCAGTTGGCAACGGGTGAAGTGTCTTGCCCAAGGACACAACGACCGAGACTGTCCAAGCACGATTGCCCCACAAAGGCATGCAAGCAGTCTGGTTGCCATTTTAGCTACAGGAAATAAATGTATTCATGTCATTTCAGCCACTTAAGAAAAGTATGAAGTGTGTTAGCAACTGTACAGGGAGTGCAGAATTATTAGGCAAATTTTGTCCACATCATCCTCTTCATGGATGTTGTCTTACTCCAAGCTGTATAGGCTCGAAAGCCTACTACCAATTAAGCATATTAGGTGATGTGCATCTCTGTAATGAGAAGGGGGTGTGGTCTAATGACATCAACACCCTATATCAGGTGTGCATAATTATTAGGCAACTTCCTTTCCTTTGGCAAAATGGGTCAAAAGAAGGACTTGACAGGCTCAGAAAAGTCAAAAATGGTGAGATATCTTGCAGAGGGATGCAGCAGTCTCAAAATTGCAAAGCTTCTGAAGCGTGATCATCGAACAATCAAGCGTTTCATTCAAAATAGTCAACAGGGTCGCAAGAAGCGTATGGAAAAACCAAGGCGCAAAATAACTGCCCATGAACTGAGAAAAGTAAAGCGTGCAGCTGCCAAGATGCCACTTGCCACCAGTTTGGCCATATTTCAGAGCTGCAACATCACTGGAATGTCCAAAAGCACAAGGTGTGCAATACTCAGAGACATGGCCAAGGTAAGAAAGGCTGAAAGACGACCACCACTGAACAAGACACACAAGCTGAAACGTCAAGACTGGGCCAAGAAATATCTCAAGACTGGTTTTTCTAAGGTTTTATGGACTGATGAAATGAGAGTGAGTCTTGATGAGCCAGATGGATGGGCCCGTGGCTGGATTGGTAATGGGCAGAGAGCTCCAGTCCGACTCAGACGCCAGCAAGGTGGAGGTGGAGTACTGGTTTGGGCTGGTATCATCAAAGATGAGCTTGTGGGGCCTTTTCGGGTTGAGGATGGAGTCAAGCTCAACTCCCAGTCCTACTGCCAGTTTCTGGAAGACACCTTCTTCAAGCAGTGGTACAGGAAGAAGTCTGCATCCTTCAAGAAAAACATGATTTTCATGCAGGACAATGCTCCATCACACGCATCCAAGTACTCCACAGCGTGGCTGGCAAGAAAGGGTATAAAAGAAGAAAAACTAATGACATGGCCTCCTTGTTCACCTGATCTGAACCCCATTGAGAACCTGTGGTCCATCATCAAATGTGAGATTTACAAGGAGGGAAAACAGTACACCTCTCTGAACAGTGTCTGGGAGGCTGTGGTTGCTGCTGCACGCAATGTTGATGGTGAACAGATCAAAACACTGACAGAATCCATGGATGGCAGGCTTTTGAGTGTCCTTGCAAAGAAAGGTGGCTATATTGGTCGCTGATTTGTTTTTGTTTTGTTTTTGAATGTCAGAAATGTATATTTGTGAATGTGGAGATGTTATATTGGTTTCACTGGTAAAAATAAATAATTGAAATGGGTATATATTTGTTTTTTGTTAAGTTGCCTAATAATTATGCACAGTAATAGTCACCTGCACACACAGATATCCCCCTAAAATAGCTAAAACTAAAAACAAACTAAAAACTACTTCCAAAAACATTCAGCTTTGATATTAATGAGTTTTTTGGGTTCATTGAGAACATGGTTGTTGTTCAATAATAAAATTATTCCTCAAAAATACAACTTGCCTAATAATTCTGCACTCCCTGTATGTCAATGAAAGAGGGTTAGATTTAACTAATTAATATGTCTAATTCTCTGCAGTTCAATGGGATGATATGGCAGTAATGATATTTACTCTGTGTGATGTGTAATGTTATGTGGCATTACCAATTAAGAGAACTTAATAACTCTGTTTTTAAAGCCCAATTACTATAAACTTCATGAGTGTTAAATCTTGAAAAAGAGGATGCATAACAGACTTCGTTACCAAGGCCTTTTTTCAGTCCTTATGTTGAATATAAAACAAAAGACAATCTCACTACAAAGCCTCTTGTACAAGGTCTTAAATGTGTGTCTGTTTATCTTAATAGCAGGTTATTATATTTCAAAGTTTCATGATGTTTTGACTATAAAAGGGTTTTAATCCAAATATAGCACAGATCCAATTATTTCCTCCACAGCAGTAAAACCAAAGGAGAGAAAGCAGTGAGAGAAGCAATTCCCACAATGAAATCACATGACCACAAACCACATAACAGAGCTGCAGTTTATCTACTCAAAAACAATAAAACTGTGCTTTAACTAGAAACATATAGCATTTCCTCCCTGTAGCCAACAGTGTATTGCTGCTTAACTCTGAGTTTAAGGATGTTGAAGAACACTTAACTTCAGATCGATAATGTTTCAGTCTTTGTCTCCCAGTGGAGCAAGTGAAACCTTACTGAAGTTTAGTGAATCTTATTAGTATGGAACACAACACCATCCATACATTACAAGTGTTTGGTCAGCTGCCTATGGGCAGTTTTATTCTGGTGCTTTATCCTACATAGTTTAGTCAAAGCAAATAATGAGCACAGGACAAAGTTACAGTGTGCTTTGATTTCAGTAATACAAACTGCATCACAGTGCAGAGTCAGGTAAATTACTAGGGACAACAGGATTATATCATAATGCACAACAGGAAAATCAAGGTCAGAAGTTCTTTACTTAGTCAAACCACTTAAAATGTGCTGTAAGAGACACTGAAACCATTGTAGAACATGTATGTGTTTACCTCTGCTGCAGCTATAAAAAGCACGTCTGCTTGCTTACCCAAGTGAGGAAATATTTTCTCGGAAGACTAGTAATCTTGATGAATGGCTTTTGCAATTATCTTTCATTCCTCTTCATTTATATTCTAAAGTGTTGGACAGAGACAAATCATCCTGCTTCTTCTTTTGTTGTTTCATAACTTGTATGGATATTGACCATCAGTTACTCACTCACACACACAGGGAAACACAGGCAGACATACACACACACTAAGATATGGCATATACTAACACTCGAGTGCACATATTAGCATAGCATAGTGATTAAGTGGGATTGCATAGTTTACACTACAGAGCTAAGCAGATGGAGCGAGTGGGAGGTACAGGCTCTGAAAATGCTGTGGATTTAGAGGTTTCACAGGTGTATCACCATCCATTATAACAGTGAATGTGCGTGTGTGTGCGTGTTTGTGCATGTGTGTGTGAGAGAGAGCAAGAGGGATGCGCCTTTCTATTTTTGCTCCTGGGCTGGTCAGCAGGCTTGTCCTGGTGAGTCTGGGTGTCTGTCATGACAATGACATACAGACACACTGACAGAGGAGATGGAGGGTCAGCCTGGTGCATCCTGGGAAAGGTCTAGTAAGTGCACATCTTGACACAACTAAACATGATTCATGTTAGGTTGTGCTTTGGTGTTTGCTAAAGAATGGATCAAATACTTCATTAAAAACACGTATTAATTGCATGCTTCTAAGTTATTTCTTGCGGCAGATTTTTCATTATAGATTCATTTCGTAAAGACTGTTCTGAATTAACTGACAAATTAATTGTAATTTTGTCTTCGCCACAGTGGATTTTAAATCAGACAATTCAAGGGCTTTACAAAAGCATTGCATCAAGTGTTTAGGAATCGCAATAATTCTAATACATAATCACCCATTTTCAAATAAACTAGCATATGTTTACATGTAAGGAATGTTTTTAATACTTGATGAAAATCCTTTGCAGTCGTTGACTGGCTGTCTAGTGTCCATGGACGCCAAATGTTGTTTTCTCCTTTGAAGTGGTGCCTTCAGTAACTGAATAGCATGCTTTCCTTTTGTTGAAATCAAGGGACTGACTTGCCCGTTGAAGAACATCCCATTTGTTTCCCTTGAACAAGTCTCGGGTTGCTTTTACAGTGTGCTTTGCACCATTATACATTTCCACTGTGAAGAGCTGGTTCTTTCTTCTCCGTCCTTCCTAGGGTTGCACAGGGGCGGAAAATTTCCGGTAAATTTCCGAAAAGTTTCCGGTAAATTTCCATGGTAAGTTAAGCTTGGGAATTTTGGAAATATTCCATATTGGAAACTGTCCATGGAAATAATGGGAATTTAGGAGAACTAACTGGGAATATATTATTTCCAAGCATAAATATAAACAGAAATCATAAGAAAACCTCCATGCAAAATGTTTTCAACAGATATTTAAACAGATTTATTTGTAAGTACAGTAGAATAGAACACGTTTCAATAACTTGTTTCATGGATGAATAAAAACAGAAATGTTGAGTTCAATATTACCATCCCCTAACCCCGCTCATTCAAAAATGCCCCCTGTCCAAAAATCTCCACAAAGTCCCATTCAAAAGGTTAAATGAAAAATGCCACTTATCCTCCAAAACGTCCCATTAAACATTCAAATCTTCCTTCAAGCAATCCTCTTTTCTCATTTTTGCTCAGTCAATAGACTCTTCCTGGACCTCATCATCATCCAACAACATGTCCACTTCCTCAGCATCCAACTCTGAGTCTTCCTCTTCAGTGTCACTTTCCAGCTTTGTTGAGGATGGCTCTGTGTCAGGCTCAAAGAGCCGTAGGTTTGCCCGAATGCCGACCAGCTTTTCCACTCTCACATTTGTGAGCCTGTTACGAACCTTTGTGTGGGTGTTCCCAAACAGTGACCAGTTGCGCTCGGAGGCGGCTGATGATGGTGGGATTTGGAGGAGGATGGAGGCTACAGGTGCAAGGGCCTCAGATTCACATAGTCCCTTCCACCAGGTGGCTGCAGATATGTGCTGGCATGACTGCCATATTCCATCCCCTTTCCAAAGGCCTTGCTTTGTTCGATACTTTGCCAAACTGCCTAGAACTTTGCCTTTATCGAGACCCAGGTGGTCAGACATGGCTGTAATGACCGCATAGGCACCGTTGATCTCTTCCCCGGAAAGTATGCCCTTGTCATATTTGGGGTCCAGCATGTATGCTGCTGCATGCACTGGCTTCATGCAGAACTCCCTCCGCTGTTCCAATGACTTGACCACAGCCGTTTCCTCTGCTTTCAGTAGTAGGGAAGTGGGCAGAATTGTCTGGATTTCTTCTTTGAGTTCTGCAAAAAGGCACTGGACATCTGACAAGATGGCACCATCCCCCTCTATCTTCGCTATTGCTGCTGCAATAGGTTTGAGGATTTTCTGACTGCTAGATACTCTTTCCCAGAACACATCATCCAAGATGACCTTCTTGATGTCACTGTCGATGCCTACAGACCATCTCTTGCAGAGACTCCTTTCCCTCCAGAAGGCTGTCAAACATGATAACAACACCACCCCATCGCGTTATGCTGGGAAGCTTCAGTGTAGTACTCTTGTTCTTTTCCTTTTGCTTTGACAGAAATGTAGCGGAAGTTACTTGTTTGCCTTTAACATATTTCAGAACTTGCTTCACTCTCTTATTCAGAGTGTCCATTGTTTTTAGTGCCATTATGTCTTTTAGGAGAAGGTTTAGTGTATGGGCTGCACAGCCAATAGTAGTTATATGAGGGTAGGTCTCCTCCACATGTGCCCAGGCAACCTTCATGTTGGCTGCATTGTGAGTGACCAGTGCAAAAACCTTATCTGGTCCAAGGTCATTGATGATCACTTTTAGCTCATCTGCAATGTATTGGCCTGTGTGTCTGTTTTCCTTTGTGTCTACACTCTTGTAGAACACAGGCTGAGGAGTGGTGATTATGTAGTTAATAATTCCTTGTCCCCTGATATTGGACCATCCATCAGAGATGACTGAAATACAGTCAGCTTGGTCAATGGTCTGTTTCACCTTTGCTTGAACTCGACTGAACTCTTCATCCAGTAGATGAGTAGACAATGCATGTCTGGTTGGGGGAATGTATGCTGGTCGGAGAACATTCAAAAATCTCTTCCAGTACACATTGGATGTCAGCATCAGGGGTGAGCCAGTTGCATAGATTGCACGAGCGAAACACTCATCTGCGTTTTTCTGGCTAGTGTCATCCATAAAATCAAAGAATCCTCTGATGCCAGAGGGACCAGGAGCTGATGAGTGGGTATCTGACTCTGATACAGCTGAAACAGATTCATTTTCCCCTTGAGTGGAACTCCTGGCTGCTGCATGTGTTGGGCCTTGAGGAATTTTTTTGCACTTTGCAATGTGCTGCTGCATTTTTGTGGCATTCTTCACGTACGTCTTATCACAATACTTACACATATATACAGATTTCCCTTGTACATTAGCTGGTGTAAAATGTCTCCACACATCAGATAGCGCACGTGGCATTTTTCTGTAAAATAAAACAAGAGCTTGTAAAAATGCTAATGCAATGCAAGAGATCGTAATAATACAATTGCAATATGATAATAAACAGATATAAATAGTAAGGCTAGCTAAACAACTGGAATGATCTTCAAAACAAAACAACCAAATGAGGAAGCTAGCATCTTCTTTATGTTATACTAGCTATGGCTTATTTAGCATCTTATCAGATGCTAGCATTTTATTTAGCATCTTATCAGATGCTAGCATTTTATTTAGCATCTTATCAGATGCTAGCATTTTATTTAGCATCTTATCAGATGCTAGCATTTTATTTAGCATCTTATCAGATTGCTATCTACCAGATTAATACATTTTATGTGATATTCACAATTTAAACATTTAATGAATATATTTTCCCATAATATCATCAAAACTTACCTCACTTGTTAAGTCCACAGGCTCAAATGTGTGCCTTTAATACTCTTTGTCCTTCAGGCTCAAAAGTGTGGTCCATGTGTACATGTGATGGAGGCATGCACAGTGCCAGTAGGTGGTCTCAATAGCCATGCAGCAAGCATGTGCTCTGTACATGTGATTAAGGAATGGCATGGATATTCAAGTGTATTTGAATTGCATTTGTTTGTTTTTGTCAATATTATGCTAAAATATACTTTCCTCAACTATATTTAAGTTCCCTAAGAAGAGCCAACCTTCAATTTTGAAAATTCCCACTTTATTCCCATAAATTCCCGTTAATTCCCGTTTATTCCCATAAATTCCCGTTAATTCCCGTTAATTCCCATGGAAAGATTCCATCTTTGAAAATTCCGGGAATTTTGCAACCCTAGTCCTTCCTCTTCCTATCATGTTAATACAAGTTCATCTTGGTTTCATTTGTAAAAAGAACCTGTGGCGGTTTTGTTAGATGCTTTCTGGTAATGTGGCGTTCCGGTTCATGATTGTAACCAGTGGTTTGCACCTTGTCATAAACCCTCTGTATTCACATTCATAAAGACTTGGCTGTAAACTTTAACAACGATACATCTACGAAGATATTCTTGACTTGGCTAAATATTACGAAGTTATTTTTGTTAACCAATGAAACAATTTTGTAATCATCCAATTTAGATGTCTACTGCGGACTTTAAAGATTTTTAGTGTTGCTGGGCGGTCAGTGCATGCTCTCTTTTTAAGAACATACTAGATTACTGATATGTCCATTCCCAATGACCTAATGATAGCTGATAATAGCTCTATCGTGATTAGCACGCTAAGGAGCCACAAATTCAGACTTTGGAGGAATATAAGATGTAACAAAAATAAGCTGTTTAATTAAGATGATTTAAATAACACCATGAGAGGAAAAGTGCACGTGTGCACACACACACAAAAACAAACAAACTTCTACAACAGCCATACAAGGGAACAAGGGAATTTGCTGAGACAGAGACTGTTGGAACAGTCCTATTTAAACACATGAGAGTAATTAGAAGAAGTGGACACAACAGGGTAACAAGACTCAGACAATAACAATCAAAGACAATGACACATGAGGAAGTAAAGCTAAACATAAGACACTAGAGACAAGTAACAATACTAGATAGGAAGAAACTGACAAATACAGACGCCAGACACACATATGCACAGTCATTTAACATTCAGGGAAACTAGAAAAAAATGAACCAAAACACAAGCAATCTGGTAATGCATGTGAAAAGCTAATAGAAGCTAGGTTTCAATTAAACAATAACTAAAAATAATAATCCTAACAAAAATCCTCAACTAAGGGCTAAACCTGAAAAACATAAGTAAAAAGCTTAAAATAATAGACCTAAAGGCCATAATGGCCTCCTTACCTTGTATCAACATCTCTTTGGACCTCATATTGAGAGTTCTAGTGAACATCTACCGAATGTATGCTCAACCGTTAGAATCATCTCAAGATTTCTTTATCTGCTTAATTTGTCATGAAATAAGGAGAGAACAGGCCACACTGGTCATTTAGCATTCAGCATGTGATGTAGCTTCACTGGCACAAAGAAGAGAATGATGTTGTCAGCAAGGCTTCATGTTCAGACAGAAACCAAGGCAGATTTGTTAAAGTGGAACACCACACGAAACAGAGTAAATAAAATAATAAAATTGTTCAAAAATCTGATCTGATACTGAGTGATATGAAAGTGTGGACAGGATTCATCATAGATTCACACATTGTGCGACATGATATGTCTCAGCAGGCCTGAGCATAGATTGTGGTTCACACATGAACCAGTCCTTCAGTGCAGTTATTCTCCTATCCCCTATTGATTGTGGTGTTGGATAGAGACATATTAATCAGAGTCATCTGGCCTTCTTTGTTCTCCGTCGTCTCCCTGCGTTCTTGTCCTCTCTCTTAATTTGATCTCACTTTCTGTTTGGTTTTGCCTTTCCCTTCTCTTTCTCCCGTTCTCACATATCTGCCTATGACTTTCTCTGACTCTGCAGTTTTGTGACACTTATGTGAACACTGTGTCTTCTGAAGGGCAGAGTCAGATATTTTATAGTGTCCTTTACAACAAAGACAAAATATATCCTATATGTACAGTACAGTGTACAAGGGGCAAAAAAAATTCCCTTGCTGTACATCCAATCCATGGTGATACGCCTCAAAGGAGACATTTTAAGACATACTGCAATAAATCTCCATTATTATATAGTGAGGATATCAAGGGAGAGGTATAACAGTGAGTGTCTGCAAACAGAGAACACGGTGGAGACTCTGTCAAAGCCTGCATTTCTTGTCAACGTTGTCAAAATTGATTCAATTATAAATGCAGAAAAGTACCATCAGACTTTGATCCTACTGTTAACTGGAAAGTGTTTCAATGGCAAAGAGTTTGATTTTTAAGGATATCAGTGTTTCCAAATACACTGCCAATGCAGTAAAAGCATAACTGGTAGGGAAGCGAATTGATAAGAATTTAGAAATTCCGATCCCATTATCGATATCACTTATCGATTCTCATTGGGTTCTTATTGGCTGCACTTTGAGAGTCACTACCATCGCTAAGCAGCATATCAAAGACATTACATTTGTGCAAATTAATTGCATGCTGTTTGGTCAAATGTTTGTGCATGTTGGAGGTATTTTGCCTGTTGGGGTAATTACTAAAAAAGTAATGTATTACATATATTACACAGAACACTTTCCTAAAAGTAATGCAGAACATTACTTAACTACTCGCAGGAGAAATTAATTTGTTACACTACTCATTACATCTGTTGTTACATGAAACACGTTGTCTACATATGCTACAGTCCCACACACCAACACAAATCCCTATTCTAATGAAGGCACATATATAATCTTTCTCCTACTATTTAAGTATGAATACAAAGCAAAGATAAAAACCAGTATAAAGAAACATGGAAACATTGTTACCTGTTGAAGTTCAGGGTCTGGTTGCTGGGCGTGGGTCTGCATTCACTCAGTTTTAACACAGTCTGGGTTCTGGGCTAGCTTAGGGTTAGCATGCTGTATATGCTAGTACTTGCAAAGAGCCAAAGTTGTGTTGGAAGTATAATGCAGTTAGGGTTGCCAACCGTCCCTTAAAATACGGAATCGTCCTGTATTTCGAAACAAAAGTACACGTCCCGTATTGAGCTAATAAGGGACGCACTTTGTCCCGTATTGAGCTAGAATCAAAAGTAGTCTATAAATGTTAATGGAATTAACGCTTTGTTTGAAAACATAATTCCCAGCCCCTCTCCTGCTTTGTGACCAATGAGCTGACAGCACACTTATGACAATTCGAGTATGACAATTCAGATTACCGCTCATCTCATTGGTCGAGGAAAGGTCGCTTGCGGAGAAAATACCGGAAGACAACAGATGACCACAACAACAAGCATGGCCAACAGGGAACCAAACGCCGACACTGCGGTGCAAGTCTCGGACGACAGTACACCTAAAGCTGTGCGATTTTTTCAGTCACGTTATTCAGCTCCTGCTCAAACTGCACGATTGACTCGCAGAGGTTAGAAGTTCATAGGTCACGATGCAGGGTCTCACACTATACCGCCCGATGCGACCTGAGTGCTCACACTGTGCCTCCATAAAATGAAGGTTATAACAGAAAATCTGTCGCTCTCCCTCTCTGTCTTTCACTCACACAGACACACCACCACCATCAACTTTGCTAAACTGATAATGAAAAACATTTATCAGGCAGCTGTGATTGAGCAGCAGTGTAAATCCAACTATTTTCACGGTTGTTGTGGTCGTGATAATTTTGTGATGCCACATCGAAAAGGCTCGGATGAGCTTTCCAAAGTTCTACAAGTTGTGCCTCCATCGCTTGTGGATAGTGCACACGCTGCACAGCCGTGCTGCTCCGTCTTTTTCACCGACGTTTACGTGTTTGCGCGTGAGCAGTGTGAGCGGCTGTGGTGAGACCCTCACGAGCGATTGATGATCGGGAGCTGGTCGTGAGGTGTTAATCACTTCTCGTTACCCCACGTATATTACACGACGCACGATGAAGGCCAAAATCGGTCTGATCACCAAATCGGTCGCACTACTCAAAAATCGTCTCAAAATGGGCCAAAAACCGCACAGTGTAAGCCCAGCATTAGAGCAGCAATGTTTGTTCCCCTCAGAGAAAGGGAAGAATGGGAAAAGGAAAACACCTGGCTGGAAAACGTTAATATGGGCATGTGCAGTGAATATCAGCGCTATGTGGCCAGAAGTGTGATAATATAACTTATTTTGTGTAATAAACAACTGCAAGGATAGATGATTACAACAAATTGATGACTAATACATAAAAGTAATACATAGATGAATAATGATGATGAGTTAAGATGCGTAATCATGGGAACAAGCGGGTTTACAAACAGGAGCAGCTGATTAGCATTAGAAAAGCTGAAATAATACCTCAACTGAAGCCAATTGTACTAAATGCACTAAATGTGCACTGTTACAAGAATGTTTTTCTTTCTATTATTTTCTATTATTTTAAGTTAAGCAGGACAGAGTTCTTTTAAAGAAAGATTTACTTATATTCCCAAAAGTTAAGCATGACAGGCTTCTGTTTAAGAAAGAGACCTGTTTTACTGTGTTAATGTTGTCATTTTGAGCTAAAAATAAATGGCTAAATGATCACTTGTTTCACATGTGTTCATATCACAAAGAATAGAATATGCATCTACTTAAATCAACTTCAAGTCAAATGGTTAAAAAATAATAATTTCACACACAAAAAAAGAGCTAGAAAATTCACCACACTGGGAAGGGTGAAGACAACTGGGTTGCCCGGCCCTGGCCATGAGGTGTCCCTTATTTATTTTTCAGAGAGTTGGCAACCCTAAATGCAGTTGTGTCTGTTCTGGATGCAGTTTGCACTTTACCATTGTGCTCTCACCCTTTTGTGCAATAAAAATAAAAATAATGTTCATATCCACGTTGTAGATGTCACCACTATTTTTCTCCTCCAGCACACACACTGAAGTCAGCTGATTGTAGTACTTGTGCCGGAGCTGTGAATGGAATTGAAAGGCAAGCAGGCTAACAATTCCAAGGAATTGAACTGCTGGGAGCCGGACGTCTAAAAGTACTGGTTCTTGATTCCCACCCCTAATACCTGAATATAAAAATACACAATGGAACATTATCAGTCATAGACTGGCGTCCTAAGAGCTTGAATTTCAACATCATTGAATCACTGTGGGATCATCTTGACATAGAATGAAACAAAAGGCAGCAATAGCCAAAGAAGAGCTTTGAATGTCCTTCGAGACGTCCTGTAGACTACTTGAAGAAATTACAGCTTGCCTAAGAAAGTTCAGGCTGTGTTGAAGAATAAAGGTGGTCAGACTAAATGTTGACTTTCAAGCTTGTTAGAATTATACAAACTCTTTTTTTGCCACATATACTTAATTTCCATTTACAGTGCTATTGGACCACCCGTATAGTAAAAAAATAGTAAAAAATATATATATTTATTTAACATATTTTTAGGCAAACTGTAACAAACTAAATTCATGCTTTTATAACCAGATTTCAACCAGCACAGCAAACTTCACTGAGAAGTCAAAAATTAATCAAGCATAACGTTCAACCACTAAATTAATTTACCTCTTTGAAATGCAAGTAAATTAATGCAATTTTGGTGTTTTAAAAAACCCCGATTTACTGCTTTACTATTTGTTCTGCTTTTTTAAAACAGAAAATTTAAATATGAATGGATAATAACAATAATTTTAGCATTAAAAATATCATATTGATTGTGCATACTGATGTAACCATTACAGCAACATAAAAAAATATTTTGGTAATTACTAACACTGTGAGTTTAGAGCAGCTCTGATATAAACCTTACACTGGGTGGTGGTCTAATAAATGTTCACAATTCGTTTGCATTTTTCAGTGCATGACCACACCTATTGCTCCTAGCTGACTGAAGTCCATTCATTCAACATAGGAGAAGTGTATGTGAAATGCATGTGTATGTCACGAAAACCCCTTTTTAAATCAGTTAAGGTAACTGTTCCCTTTTCTTTCTCAACATCACTTTTGGTCTATACTACAAGCCCAAGAGGGGTGAAATATTGCAGTGTTGTCCATCACAGATGATTTTTGTTGGCACTGTTATAACACACCAAATTACTTCTCACGGTTCATTTTGCATTCAGTGGGAGCTATGCGTCTTAATGATGTAGTTAAATCTAAATAAAGACTTCACTAAAATAGATTTTCAATGAGTCACATTGGGTACATGCAGCTTTTTGTAAAGCCATATTTACTCTGAGTTAAACTGCTAGTTCCAAAAGTGAATAACGTTAACTGTCACATCTGATATATATGTGTGTGTGTGTGTGTGTGTGTGTGTGTGTGTGTGTGTGTGTGTGTGTGTGTGTGTGTGTGTGTGTTACAGTATCCTGGGGCTCCCCCATATCACACCTGGCTCAGCGTGTCTACCATTCACTTAAGACTTATTTCTCCATGCAGTGACCTGACTTTGATTCATCCTCTGGCCCTTTGCTTCACTTCATCTCCCCGTCTATCTCTCCCCCTTTCCAGTCCATCTTCACTCTTTTGGTCAAGTACAGGCCCACAGAAACAAAAAGAAATCTAAAAAAAATTGTCATAAATTTAGATTTTTTGGCTGCATTGCATGACAAGGCCTATATCTTCTTTCCAGTCTGCAGTGAGCCTACTCACTGTCTTGCTGCTTTTTCGGGACTTTTTCTGCTGCAGTAATGTTTCAGAGCATTCACAGATGGCTGCTGCCTCCATATGAATATTTGATAGCCTTCATATATCTCCCTTGAGGGTAGTAAAATATTAAAACATTTTCTGGTGGCCGTTTTGACTTTTCAGAGGCTCAAAAAGAACAGAAAAAAAAAGATTGACTTCCTGATGAGACAGAAATAAATCAGCTCGATGTGGCACGATTATTATGTCTTTAAATGTCCTCTTCATTTTATAATGCATGATGCTGTTTGCTGCTCTGTCTGTAATGTGGAGTCTAGATTTTGATTCCACGTGTTTGTGTGCACAGTAAACAACATTGATCTGCTTGGGGTTCATTAACTGTGTCCCAGTATGCAACTACTGTGAGGGAGGATGGAGACTGTTCAGTCATGTCTTTCCCCTACCCTTCTGACTTTAATATCCCTCAGTAATGGGCACATTGGTTGAATCTTCTAATACTATCTCATGTCACGTCTCTTTCAGCGGGACGCCAAAGGACAGTACTTGTTTGACCTCATCTGCCACCATCTTAACCTGCTGGAGAAAGACTACTTTGGCATCAGATATGTTGACCCAGACAAGCAGAGAGTAAGTATGAATCTTCTTCACAACCAGGGGTGCACATAAGTGGTCGGCAGGTGCGCATGCGCTGTCAAAATAAAAGACGCGCACCAGATAAGAAGTTGCAACGCGCGTTTGTGTACAGAAGATTTTCTGGAGGAGGACAGACATTTGTTTAGAACTCTTAAAGATGTCGAAGAAGCAAGCTCCTTTAAGCAATTGCTTTGATGCTCCTCCGCCTTCAAAGAAATGTCAGAAGGAGCCCGAACCGCAAAAGAAGCGCGTATTCTTCGAAAAGTGTTTGCAGGAGGTGAGCTGGCTTCAAACAAATGATGAACGCACAGAGATGTGGTGCGGAATGTGCCGTGAAAATCGTATGTACGCAAACGCGCGTTGCAACTTCTTATCTGGTGCGCGTTTTTTATTTTGACAGCGCATGCGAATCTGCGGACCACTTATATGCACCCCTGTTCATAACAAACCCATCAAATAGAAAAATAAAATAAAACAAGTTAAAAAAATTTCCCTCTGTCAATAAAACCCAACCTTTTAATATCTACATTTCCCAGCAATAATTATCTCTTGTTAAGTTTCTTACATTATTTGAGGTTTTGTTCACCTTTTAGATCATTTGTGAGCACACGTTAGCTGGGTCCTTGTCCTCAAAAATCCATTTTATGCCTCAAAAAGGTTATACAGCATTGAGATTCATTCGCTACGCTGGATTTAAAGGATAACCATATTCAAATATAAATCTTAAAAGCGCTGAAGAAAATAATGGGAAGCTGATGCAAGGATAAGAAAGCATTTGGGTCTATTTAAGGATTCTGAACAGATGGGTAGATCTACAGATTAATAATAAAAGCTGGCAAAAAGCCAACCTCTTTGACTGAAGTGAATGTGAATTAAAGGGAAAAATGATACAGTGATAGGTAGATTTGCAGAGCTTGAACTGAGGACTCCTTAATTATTCAACCTTTAACTGTAAATAAGATTACAAATTCTTTAAAAGGTCTAAAAAGCTTTGTTCTTTTTACACTCTCAAAGGTCACTTCAGTATTTTACTTCAGTGGTGATATTTTTACATTTTTCAGCCTCCACCAGTAATCCAACAACCACCCATTTTTGGATGGCGGTTACTTTACAGCCTCTAAATACACAAAGTCATAAGCGAAACATATGCTATTTAATGCTAAGAATGTGCAATCCAATAGGCTCTGAGATAGTGGATGATTCAGAAATAAACCTGGAATAACGATGCTTTGTTGTACAGCATTTCACATCACCATTCCCATCATGTATGACTGCATTTGATAGTCAGACATGATAAGACTTTCTGCTGGATCTTTGTGTAAATCTTTCAACTCTAGCTCAACACAATGAAAAGATAGGAGATACCTTGAGGGCTATTCAGCATTGCGTTTTACACATGCATTATTTACCAGGTTGATATCTCAAGGAGGCAGATCTTGTAGAGAACAAAAATCTTCAAAAAAAATTGCCCCAGAAAACTAACCGACCTTGCCTCAGCCAATCGCCCTTTCTTTATAGCATCTTTGGCTACCCTGTGTTGACTTCCGTGCCCCATTGTCAAACTGTAATTATCTCACTGATTAAAACCACTAATGAATCTTGATGGTTGGTGCTCAAAATAAACAGAAAAGCAGCACTGTCCTGATTATCTTCTAAATGTCTTTCTTTTCTCTGCATGGTGACTGTATTGGAGGGAGTCTAAACAAACAGAAGGAGAGGCGATGGGAGTAATTCTACTGTGCCTTCCAGCTATAGATTTTAAGTCATCATGCTCAGCTGCTGAGTAATCAGACCCCAGACTGACAGTTTGGCAGATATCGAATCAGTGTTAAAAGTGCAGGTCTTCACTTCTCTTTCTCTTCCCTACAGCACTGGTTGGAGTTTACAAAGTCAATTGCCAAACAAATGAAATGTAAGTATTTAGTTTGAGATCCCTGATGAGTTTGTTGATACTGTTTTTGGTTTATTCATTTTCCAAGATGTCCAGAGTTG
The DNA here is from genome assembly GCF_965226115.1 of Aulonocara stuartgranti. Taxonomy (NCBI): domain Eukaryota; kingdom Metazoa; phylum Chordata; class Actinopteri; order Cichliformes; family Cichlidae; genus Aulonocara; species Aulonocara stuartgranti. The sequence continues at coordinate 12,622,536 of NC_138939.1, read as the reverse complement.
ATTAGAGTAAAACCCCTGAAAGAAATATATCTCCTGTTTGTAGCCCAGCCTCCATTCACCATGTGTTTGCGTGTCAAGTTTTACCCACCTGACCCCGCTGCCCTGAAAGAGGAAATCACCAGGTAAGACATTAAGATGGCTTAGTCGGCTCCACATGGGAAAAGGTGGGGTTAATTTATATCATATTCTTCTTCTATGGGAGACCTTTTGAAGTTTAAAATATGATAATTTTATGTCTTATACCTGAATTTGCTTAGAGCTAATTTTCATCTGCAGATAACAGTTGAACTTTTTGCACAGTAATCGAGCGAATACAAACAAAATGACACATTGCAGAGGTGCACACAGTAATAAAATATGCCATCAACAAATGATATTTGACTGTAAGGTGTCAGTTTTTACAACTGCCTGCCAGTTCACATCTCTTCACAGTCATGTTTTGCATTTCTACATGACTTAAATGCCTTCATTACAACAAGCAAGTATGCTAATGTCACACTGTCTGCAGCCATTTGTATTGACTACTGGGAAAACTAGAAAAAATAAATAGTTAACAAATGTAAAAAATTCAAATAAAAACCAGATGTGCAAGAAAAAAGGGGGATTTAATGCATACCAAGAAAACTGAGCGACTCATTTTCACTTGCAAATTTCCTTCTATCAGGTCACGGGGATCTGTCACTTGCAATTTCAGAATAGGGTCAAGACGTCTGCCATTACACTGAAATGGGACTGCCAATCATGACGCTCATAGAAAAGAGAGAAAAAACAAATTACAGACACACAATGAAAAAAAACTGCAGTGTCAGCCTCGTTTTATTTGGAGCTCAGGGCATTAGAAAATACTGAAGGGCAAACTTGAGTTCCTTTTGTTGTGCTTCAAGTTAGCTTACATTATTATTATTATTATTATTATATGTGTGTGGAATATTCCTTTTTAACACAACTTAAAGCAGGAAATGTGTATAGATGTCTACCTTTTTGCTTCTTACACTCAACAATCTAAGAAATGCTGACACAGATCAAACTTAAATGGCAGATGTAAAATAATAAAAGTCTCCACAGCAAAGAGAGACTTTTATTGAACCAAAAAGGGGTGGGGAAGACATCTTTTTCTTCTGCCCTTACTTATCTCATAAAATCCAATCAGATAATGCCTTTTTATGCTTCTGTAGCTGGCTTTTACAAAATGGAAGAATGAATAATACCACTGCAACTTAAACGAGATTTTTAGGAAATCCTATTTGATTTTAAATAAGGAATCCTTTTCAGTAAATTGTTATTCGCTTAAGGAAAAAAAACCCTGGAAAGTATAATAGCAATTTTAATGGGAACGTTGAAAATGGGTTTCAACTTGGCCTCTTTATTAATGAGCCAAAATGACCCTATAAATTATCTAAAGTCCAGTATTAAAATGGGCAAGTGGTTATGAAGGGGCAGAAACCCACGCTTTTCAATTTGTAAGAGTACTCCGAGTTCAGCACAATGGCCTGTGTGCAGAGAGGATTTGAGTGTTTCCTTTTGTGCAAGCCGTGGTGTCATGAAGCTCTGTGCCACTACTGTATGGCGTGCAGCATCTGTGACAGCTGAACAAACTGCTGTGAGGCGTGAGCCGGAGAGCTTCCAAGTGCACAGATCCCTGTAAATCACATCCCTCGACTGGTTGCCATGCAATGAAATCTCTTATTCACAATCCAGCTCATTTTGATAGACCAGCGCGCCGGCAAGGCAGAGCCCCTCCATCCTCATCCATCTGTTCCGACTAGAGGCTTTTACAGACAAATGAATGCATAGCGGATAAGCAAAAATATATCTAAATAATACCAGTTATTTCACAGCAATCCTGCTTTTGTGTATTGTAAAAGAAACTTGGGTACCATGCAAGATTTTGTGAGCAATGAGGTGGCAAAGGCAGTAGAAATTACATAAAAATGAACCTTGTATGAAACTTGCACACATTGAAGACAACAAGTAATAACCTCAGTAATGTAAAATGCTCAATAACCACACTTTTTCCCAGCAATGCTTAATACTTCTATGCTATTTATTGCTTTGCTGCTTGGAGAGAAGCAGAATCACAGCCGTATGAAATGAATTTAGGGTGAGCAAAATGACAGACAGGAATTCTTGGATGTTGTAGAAGAGACCAGAAGATGAAGTTGTACCCAGAGGGTTTGTCCATGAAACTGCAATCATATTTTAAATCAATCTCAATTCCCAAAATGATTATGTATAAGCTCGAAACTCCAGCGACAGACTGGTCCAGACCTGTCCAGGGTGTGCTCTGTCTCACACCCTCTTCAGGCTCTTCATGAACATGTAGAGAAGCTGGGAAAGGCTGAAGCAGCAGAGGATGGATGGATGCTCATGCTCTGTGTGAAATTAGAATAAATTTTCACCTTCTTAAATGCATGACCAGTCCATTTTAGAAGCCTGGACATAAGATGATGACTCATTTTTCTCATAAATTGTGTTATAAGTGAATTAAAAAATGGGCTACAAAAAGGCCTGAGTATTCTAATAAGGTTTCAAAAGTTACATTTATGTATTTTACATTTTACTGTGGTTGTGGTCTACAAGGTTGCTTATTCGTAGTAAACACAGACATACAATCTCAAGTCGCCTTAAAACACTCGTGTCATAATCTGTCATCATGTCTTTCACTCTAAACACTTTATAGAAGTCAGCCTCAGCTCTTATTTGGTACTCTCAGAATTTCATCTTCTAACAGTGACTTCCCATATACTATATACGCAGCCTCAAAAGGCACTTTAATTTTAAATTGTAAACATCTAGACGTCCTATGAGTAATGACCCAAATCAGTTTCTCTGTGTTCCACTCCACAGATATCTTGTCTTCCTGCAGGTTAAGAGGGATCTCTACCACGGCCGCCTCCTGTGCAAGACATCAGATGCAGCTTTGCTGGCTGCCTATATATTACAAGGTATGACAAACAACCTTTTTTGAGACGAGTATGTTTAATCATACTGTAAACATATATTTCACTGTGTGGTTGTGTGCAAACATGTGAGCAGAGTGTGTTTAAAAGCTGAAGACTCATAGGGTTCATACTGTTGTTTGCAAAGGGAATCGGAGTTTGTTGTTTTTATGCTGAACTGAATTTTTTTTTTTTAAATAACAGTATGAAAAGCAACTTAGATAAACTCAATGTAAAAAAAAAATCATCAGTTTAATTTAAGATGTTTACATGCTTTGAAACCAAATCTGAGAGTTCTGACAAAAAGACTTCCTGGTTCCTCTGGGTGTTAGACTCATCAACATGCAGAGGGGTGAGGTGCATTAAGAAACAGTTTCCCTGTCACACACACTACCAAACATCTCTGCTGCCAGGATTCTGTCTCTCAGACATTCCCTGACTCTAAATGTCCTCTGTGTCTCTTTATGTTCCTACAGTAAATAATACAAACCGCAGTGTGCCTTAGAACGCATGCATTAACAAAATGGTGCATTTCACACTAAAATAATGTAGACGAATAAACAGAATAACAGGCCAGAAAAGAAATGTAATTTTTTTGGGTGAACTGTGTTTTTTAATTATTTAGCAATAATCACTTGAGAGGGAGAATAACAGTTTGAATAAGAAACAGAAGCCTTGAGTGGCTGCAATACAAATGTGGTTTCAACCACACCAGTCTTTAGAAATATTGTATTTTTATACACCAGATAAAGAGAGTTCATCTGCGGGGGCTTAAAAACATTACATATATATAATATACACTTAATGCAATGTATACAGTTTATTTGTGAGTTGGAAAACATCTCAGCAGTTACGACAATCACAACTCTGATACTATCACATGGGCAAAAAACTTCCCCAATCTTTTGCAGCTGGCACTGTAATTAAGTTAGCTGTCATTAGCCTGGTTATCATAGCACCTATTTTTATGGTGGATCTACTTTTCTTAACCTAACCAAACCAAACACAACAACAGCTCAGATGAAACTGAGAAACTTTGCAGATTTACATGCTTTTTAAATATTTTTTCAGTCACATTGTCTTTTATGCTCTTTTTATTAAGTCTGTCTTCTTTTTTCGGTGGGGGTGGGATGGCTCTGTGAAGGCTGTGAAGCCAGGAATGAGAGCTATTCCACCAGGATTTTCCACCACTGAGTCACACTTTTCACCATCTGAGGTGACATGTAATCGCCAATAGGGACACCATTTCTCTGAAAGGACCTATATTGGCCAGAGTCCCCCTTTACAGTATAGAAGAGTCATATTCTCCAAGACTTGAAAAAAGTAACCAAGAGGAAGAGCAAAGTATTCTCATCTCAAATCACTTGTTTTACAGTGTGCTTAAATTTTGTTATTGACTTTTTGCCCAATTATGCTAAATAATTACTACCTATGTTAATTTGAAGTAAATTACCATAGCTGTCTCGTGCTGCACATCAATCCTTTAGACACAAATAACACATTTGAAGGTTTCAACTCTGATAAATTCCACTAAACTGATGTTTACATATTACATTGTGTTGATCTTTGTTTGAATGTCAAAGTTTTGATTCAGAATAAAGATTCGTGTATTCGTGAGCAGATGTTTTAACCTTGAAAAGTTATAATCGAAGTTTAATCTTTTTACTACTATTAGTTTAAAGAAATGTCTTTCAGTATCATGCACCCCAGCACAAACTCTTTTCTGTCAAGGCCAACCACATAAATGAGAAAGTCAAACATTGTCACTGGTAGCTGAACACAACATAAACTGAAATAATTCTGAGTAAAAGGAAAGACCTTTTAATGTCAAAATTGGCAAAGTGAAAATATTTTTCACTGTTTTCTATGTGACATTTTCATGCTCAAAGATATGCTGGGCAGCAGGACGGAGATAATATTCTCTTAATACTGAGAACACACTGTCTCTCTGTGCATGATTATTCAACTTGTACAATTTATCTTTAAACTGAGCTAATAAGAACAACCCCTGTATGATGAACATAATTTAGTCCAGTTGTTTGTTTGAAAGTTCAAGCAATAGCATTTAGCTACGATTTCTTTATCCCATAGTTGGTTGAAGGGTCTTACATCACAAAAAAGTGACTCATGGGCCAGCTGGTACCACATACACCATCTAATTTATTACCTCAGCAGTCCCAGTTCCAACTCTGGCCTTTTGCTGTATGTCATCGTTTCACACTTAGCTTTACCTATCAATTAAAGGCAAGGCAAAAAGCCAAACATAAAATCATTTAAAAAAGTCATCCTTTTCTTTTATTTCTTTCTTTTTAATTTTCCAGCTGAAATTGGTGACTATGACCCTGGGAAACATCCAGAGGGCTACAGCTCCAAGTTTCAGTTCTTCCCGAAGCACTCAGAGAAGTTGGAGCGGCGGATTGCTGAGATCCACAAAACTGAGCTGATGTAAGGTGGCATCTGTCCAGATGCCTGCATACCTGTGTAGTCTCCTTCAGTTTTATCAGAGGCAAGGTGCAGGCATCACAAGAGCATAGCTGACTTGGAGCACCTATGCAATCAACTATTCTATATAATATATAGCTTCTTATTTAACTTACATGAGTGCGGATGCTTTTAGATCAACATACGGCAACATTGGAATTCTCATTTAGGATATTAAGACAAGATAGGCAAGCATAATTTCTTATATATTGTAAAAAGTTCTGAACTTTTAATTATGTAGCAGGTATTGTGAATTAAAAGCAGTGATGTAGAGGTACCTAGATGTTTTTTCTGTCATGTGGTACAAAACCTTTAAAGAATGTTTAAAAAAACATGAATACATTTTTTTTTTACTGTGCTGGTAATTTGTTTTAAGATTTTGGAAAAATTGTAGTTCTTCTGTGGATTTAGACTGACTGGATAATTTAAGACCAGCTCAGTGATGTTGAGACTAGGAGTACATTGTACAATGTTCTGTACAATGTTGGAAGATGAACCTTGCAGATAGTATTCCTGGGCAAAAGAGGATTTAATCAAATAAACAGCTCCACAGTAACTTATACTTGCTGTATATACAATGTACAAAACCCAGGAGGACGCTGGCACTGGGTATAGATTCAATCCTATACTGCCCTCTGTTGCTCATTTCCTTCCCATAATTAAGTACATTCCCTGGAGTTAAGTGTCAAAGGTTGTCCGTAAAACATTTTGCATAAGAATAACAGTGTAATTTGCTAAGATACAAGAAACTTGAGTGTGGCAAAGGGATAATGACGTTAATTCAGTTTATTTCAGACTGCCTGAGCAAAAACAAAGAGCTACAGTATGTTCTCCAGCCGAGCTAATGTGACTCATACACTAGTTTCATCAAGGATTATTAATAGAAGAAAATGTAGACAGCAGATTGATTTATAATCCTTTCATTCCTGTGGTCAGTACAACAGCTGTTAGAACATTATAGTCACTGCTTTAAAGTTTGACCTGCAGGGCTAAAAACTGAAGTAAGCTTTTGTTTGATTCTTTACACACAGTGAACAGATTTAATTATGTATCCTTGATCTGCACAGTTTACACCCTGGTAGCTATAGACATTTAAAAGAGTAAGTAGATGGTTAGAGACTTTTTCTTTAGGAAAATTAAAGCATCCAAACCTTTCTGATGCTACACATTATCAAGTTTGATAATGATAATCTTCACATAAGTCTGTCTCCATGAATTAAGAGTTGTGACAGAACCCAGTATGTTGACTTTATTTATTTAACTTTTTTCTCAGAGGTCAGACTCCTGAAACATCAGAGCTCAACTTTCTTCAGAAGGCTCAGATGTTGGAGACCTATGGGGTCGACCCACATCCATGCAAGGTTATCATTAAGATTTACAGTAAAGTGAACCCTAACATGAATGACTGAATGTCATTGTGATTTAAAATGTTAACTCAAATCCATGTTTTTACAAAAACACGGATGTGCTGTCAGGATGTGTCTGGGAACCCGGCTTTTTTGGCTTTCACCCCTTTTGGATTCACTGTGCTGCAAGGAAACAGGAGGGTTCACTTCCTCAAATGGTGAGTAGAGATGAAGAGTTGAAACTTCACTTGATAATCATATTCATATCAAAGGTTTGTACTAGCAAGACAGTGACTTTATTTTAAATAAAATCTCCCCATCAGTTGCAGAAAAAGCTCAAATATGAATTAAGCATCAAAAGACTTTAACTTTTAAACTTATTTTAAACTTTTATGCCCATGAATATATCAGCTACATTCCACTTCAAAATGACCTCAGTGCTTTAAATAAAGAAAAGAACAAATAAAATCCTAAACTTAATACAATTTCACGCATTGTTGGAAAAAAACACACAAAGTACAGTACAATTTTTAAAATATTGTGAAATGTGATGCAAGAGAGTCCAAAGGAAAAAAGTAACCAGTTATCCATACAAGAAGATAACAGTAACCTTTGTAAGACCGCAGAGAAAGCTTCGAGGTTTTCACAGCATCTGACTTGTTTTGTTGTTTCCAAATCAGCATTTGAGCTCTTGCAGCTCTTGCACAGAAATGAATCACTGTTAGCCCTGTTAATTTACCTACAGCTCTTAATATTTTACAGCCTTTTTTGGTTTATGTCTCTCCTTTCTTTTGCTCACTTTCTCCCCTATTCTTTCTGGTCTGATTTCTTTGTTACTCTGTTTGGTTTGTCTTCTTTATTTTAACCTCAGGGAGGAGGTGACCAAACTTAAGTTTGAAGCAAAGACGTTCCATATATATGCAAATCAGAAGGAGGTATGTGTATTCATTATTAAAACTGCCTATTCTAGCCTGTGGAGCTCAGGAAGTTAAATGAGTGCGTCCATGTTTTATGCATGGAGACTCTGCCACTGGGGAGCCACTGTACTATATTCTTAATGCGGAAATAAATGAGGAAGGATTTGACAAAAATGTGTGCTACCCATAGGTTTTAGCAGACAAAAGAGTAAAATAAAGACACTGTGTTAGAGGCGGTTGATGTTTAGATCAGAAGGATTATTTCTTTTGGGTTTTCTTTGGCTGATTGGTTACAGTGCCCTTTAAATATATCTGTATAGACACCTTCTCATATTCTAAAACTCAATGTAGGCTTTGGTTTGAATGAGAATGTAAAGCCTTTAGATGAAAAAGAATGTTGCTTTCATCACAAATATGAGTTAATATAGTGGACTGGTTACAGGATAAGAAGATCATACTGACTTACTTTGCACCTACACCAGAGGCCTGCAAGCATCTTTGGAAGTGTGGGGTGGAGAATCAGGCCTTCTACAAGTGAGTAAAATTACATACAAAAACTGAATAGGTATCTTTTCATTTAAGCTAATGACTGTATTTATGGTTTTTCACTCACAGGCTGGAGAAGTCAAGCCAAGTCCGCACTGTGTCCAGTAGTAACCTCTTCTTCAAGGGTAGTCGCTTTAGATACAGGTATCAACAGAACAATATGTTTATTGCAAAGCATGATATGGGAATACTAAGTACAATTGGGAGTTTTCAGTGCTTGCCGTAGTGGTCACGTTTATCTGTTTTTTAGCGGAAAGGTTGCAAAAGAAGTAATGGAACAAAGTGCTAAAATTAAGAGAGACCCCCCGGAGATCCACAGGTAACAATCATAACAATCATGCATTGATTAAATTATGTAACAAATTGATTAAGCTCTGAATGCACTGTCAAATGTGTTTGTTTGGGGCTTTATGCATACATGTGTTTTCTCACAGGGCTGGTATGGTGCCTAGTAGGAGCTGTCCATCCATCACTCATGGCCCTCGTCTAACGAGTGTGCCAAGGACCCGACGAAGAGCTGTGCACATTTCCATTATGGAAGGTAAACCGCACAAACACAAGAGCAAAGTGTAGCTGAAGCTCTCACTGTGTTGGTGGAAGTCATGGGAGTCAGTCCTCAAACTGCCAAACAATATATGTATTTGCAAGTGTGCAAAAAGAGGGCTGTTTAACCAATAATTTTACCTAGTATATGCTCATACTATAGCATTGTTTGGTTAGTGATGTTAGTCCATTAGTGGATGGTTACTATTAACATGCTGACATCATAATATATCATTTTTGTGGATATAAATTATTTGCTATTGTTACTTTATGAAATACAAGTGCTATTATTGGGCTTTATAAGTGCACAAATACTGCACATGGATCATTTTAGACTGTTGGTTGCTAGGTAACACGATGGCGTCACAATATCTATAGGTAAGTGATGGCTGTGATGGTAGAGCGGGTTTTCTACAAACTGGAAGGTCCACTGTTGTTATCCCCGGCTCCTCCATACTGAACCCTGAGGAATCCATTTGAGTGTGAGAGTGCTTGTGAAAGTTAGATAAAACACTAAGACATAGATAAAGGCACTGTATGAATGTTCATGTGACTGGGTAAACGAGACTTCTAGTAGAAGGTGACATGATTGCTCACACTGAAGAGAAAGGCGCTATAAAAGTATTCTTCTTCTGGCTGCTCACTTTAGAGGGCATCTGCCTCTATTTCACCCTATCCACAGGTCGTCGTCTGTCACACCAGCCCTCTGCACGTCCTCCCTGACTATATCCATGAATCTTTTCTGTGGTGTTCCTCTTCTCCTGCCAGACAGCTCCATTTTCAACACCCTTTGTCCAATATATCCACTAGATCTCCTCTCTTAAACAAAGTACCTGCACATCCAAACCATCTCAGCCTTGCCTAACTTTGAATCGAAGCCGCTTGATCTGAGCTGTCCCTCTGGTATACTCATTTCTAATCTTGTCCATTCTCTTTGTTCCCAACAAAGAAACTTCAGTTCTGCCACGTCCAGCTCTGCCTCCTGTCTTTTTTGTTAGTGCTACCATCTCCAAACCACACATCATAGCAGATATCAGTACCATCTTGTAAGCCTTCCCATTCACTTTTGCTGCTATCCTTCACACAAGTCACCCCCTGACACTCGTCTCCACCCACTCCACCATACCTGCATTCTCTTCTTCACTTGTCTTGTGCACTGTCTGTTGCTTTAGATGGTTAATCCGAGGTGCACTATAAATCTATCCCATAAGAACCATCAGAGTTCTAAGAGGAACCTGTGTGCCATATTTGGTTGCTCAAATCCTGATAATACAGGAGGTATTAAATATGTTGCTATAGCTCAGATAGTTTTAGTTCATTTCTTTTCCTTTAGTTTACTAATATAAACACTTTATCCACTGTGCTTTTTTTCTTGTTTAAACATATAAAGTCTTCCCAGTTAGGCCAGGTCTTACTGTAGCTACCTAAACTTCTTAGCTAAATTGCTGATTTCCATTAAATCTTGGGCCCTGGTGTTGAGGCATTACACTTACCTCAAAATATAGATTTTTATTATCTTTTAAAAAATTATTTTATTGGTTAATTTAGAGATATCACAGTCTGCCTTATAGTGTGCCCTGGGGGATCAGTCCCCCAGGGCACATAAGAAATCACTGTCTTAATCCTGTGATTTGATCTGGGTTGCACAGCAATGGCACAGCATTTTTTTTAGATTCCTTATAACACTATCAGACATAGTTGTGAATACCTGCATGGAGAAAGAGTGCAATCTAAGTGCTTTTCCATGTTAACAGCCTACCTACTTGCAAATGTCAGTCGCTTTCTCTGTATTTTTGTGAGATCTCACTCTTTCTCTAAAGGGTGTGCTTTACTGAAAAGTGCACACACTGCAGTGCCCATCAGCAACTGGCCTCAGGTATTATTTTGACATGAGAAAGTCATCCTGTCAGTTTATAAAGGGCACTTACCATCCTGCCTTTCCTCCAACAGGCTATTAACCTTTTGCCAATGCTGCCACTGAGAGTAAGTTTACTCTTTGCCGATAGGCCTCAGTCACACTAATAAACTTACAACATAGCCTGTCTGCAAAAAAGAAAAGCAAATAGAAAAAATGTATTTTATCAAACCAGCCTTAGTTCTTGTCCTGGACTCTGACATTGCACCCCAGTGTATCAGCAGGGAAGCAACCCCCCTGTGTTTTGTCGTGTTGCTATATTTGTACTGGTATTTCAACTGGCAATGATATCTCAGCCTGAAAAAAGCTCCTGCTGTCAGGGACCATGCTGTGTGTGTCACAGCCGACAGCAGGAGGGGAGGTCGAGGTGAACTGTGGCACAAGGGGACCACATTCCTGGGCCTTGTCTTTCACTCTGACTGTCTTTCTATTTATCTACCGCTGTCAGCCCGCCTAACAGCATGTGGGAGCTTACTGCATAGAAGGGAGTAGTGCTGCTTAGCTAGACCAGTCTCAGTTGGAGACAAAGACAGGCAGCAGACAGGCAGAATACAAAGAGGCCGTTTTAAGATTTAGAAAGCGAAAGGATAGCAGTTGAAAACGTGTAGAAACTCAATTGGAAATAGTGCTTTTGCTGTTGTGTAATCATGGTGAAGTGTTTGATCCGCATCAAGACCAAGGTGAATGTTCATCTGCGTATGATCAACCATTGTTATCGGGATGTGAAGGTGCGTGTGCTGTCTTTGGGACCCAGGCTTTTGGGCAAGGCTCTGGGAGTCCTTCCCCTTTTCCCCGCTCTACCGGGGGGATCTTCAAACTCAGGCTCTGGACCTGGGTTAAGACAGGAGTCCAGGGCTCCTTCCAGGCTAGCTGTTCCACTCCAGTTACATGGCTGCAGCCCAGCAGGCAATCGTGCAGGTAAAAATCAGGCTGGTTTTGTTGGATTGAGATATTTTGTGATAGATTTCCTGATTTTTAAAAGTGATTTTTTTGTGGTTATATTTCAAAACATTACAGTATTAAGTGACTGTAAGACCTATTGCTAAAATCTAATGTGATAGATAGAAAGTTTGCACTGTGATGAACCTCCAAAAAGCAGCTGTGAGAATATGAGAACTGAGTAAGTTCCTAGAAGACATCGGTTTTATGTTGCATGCTTGCTTTGGGGTTACAGTTGCCATTTGTATTTCCTTGGACATAGATTACATGATGTGAAGGCTAATTTTCTTCTGCATAAGTTGTGAAAAGCTAGCCATTAAAAAGAAATCCAGCTTCCCTTATGACTATATTAGCATAAGAGATGTCAGCACAGTGTTAAAGAAAGCACAAATGTACCAGAATATTCTGGCAGCTCAGCAAGCCAAGCTCCAGAGGCTTGTGGAAACTTTGCTTCAGAACTAATTAATAAGGAACAAATGAACGTAATTTCCCTTTAGACCTCCTCTTTTATGTGCTATAAGGGACAGGTTCTTTATATCCACTTTTATATCTATAACTTTCAGACATAATAAGCATGTCTTTTCCAGGCATCTACTAGTTATGTGGATATTCATGAGCAACTATTAATTGCTGCATACCTATAAAAACTGCCTATCCAATGCAATGGCACCTACATGTGTAAAGCTGTTATTTCCAATATTACCAGATCAGCCTGCAAAAACAACATGATGGATAGTCTGTAAGTCAGTCCTCGATTCTAGGTATTTTAATACCGCCTGCTTTCAGAAGAGAAAAACAATACAAAATGATGACTTAACAATCAAGTAGGTTTGCAATCTACAGTCTATTTTATGGGGTAGTGGTTCACACATGAAAGATCCATAGTTCAAGACCAGAGGGAGACACAAATCCTACTGTACTCTTAAGTGCTGTTTTCCAGGCTGGATAAATAGGAGGATTGCATCTGGAACGGTGTCTCGCACAAAATCTGCGCCAAATAATACATGTGGATCCATCTACATCCACGCATTGGGGACAGACAACCTCTCTATGTTTAAGATTAGGGTTAAAGCTTTCCTTTTATAATATTGTTTAATTTAGTTAGGGCTGGATCAGGTGACCCTTAATCCTTCTTTAGTTATGCTGCAATGGGCCTGTTAGAAGAGTATTTCTTCTCCCTTAGTTCTTCACTCTTCTCCACTCATCTGTTTTCATTCTCTTTGTGCTTTCACACAATCTCTGCATTTAATTATTAGTTTTATTAGTCTTTGGTTTTCTTCCACAGTGTCACTTTTGTCCTGTCTCCCTCCCTTCACGCCCCAACCAGTCACAGCAGATGGCTGCCCCTCCCAGAGCCCGTTCTGCCAGAGGTTTCTTTCTGTTAAATGGGAGTTTTTCCTGTCACCAACTGCTTGCTCATAGAGGGTTGTCTGATTATGGGGGGGGGGGTCTTCTCTGTATTAATGAGAGTGTTTAGTGCTTTTTAGATGAAAGTTCGTTATTGTCCTGGATCCCACATCTAAGACAAAATCCCTTTTTTAAGTGGTGCAAGGAGCACCAAACTTCCTTCCGGTTATTGAATCTTATGAACTCCTGTCTTTCCCTGCTGTTTGTGTCAGGTTTGGAGTCCCTTCGAGACAGTGCTCACTCCACACCGGTGCGCTCAGTTTCGCATGGCGACTCCTTCATGCCTTCAAGGAGCCAGACGGTAGATGGCAGTGAGGCAAGCACGTCAGCAGTCATCTCAGATGAGAACTACAGCCCCTCTGACAGCGTGCTGCCTACACCCGTGGCAGAACATGGAATGGAGATGCCTTTGGCTCGTCACCTCAATGGTGCCCCCTGCAGCATTGACGAGGAGGAGTCAGAGGCAGGGACATCGAAAGAGGGGCAGGCCACAGAATTTGGGCACAGCAGGAGAGAACAACGTATGGTCAAGAGGAGGCCCGCAACATCTAGCGAGGTAGAGGAGCTCAACAAGTTTATCCTGAGCGTGTTGCGTCTCTTCCTGGTTACCATTGGACTTCTGTTCGCCCTGCTGCTGCTTCTCATCATGCTGACAGAGTCGGACCTGGACATTGCCTTCTTAAGAGACATCCGCAAGACACCTGAATTCCAGCAGTTCCACTTTGAATACTTCTGCCCTCTGCGGCGCTGGTTCGCCTGTAAGTTACGATGGATGGGAGGTTTCCTTGTTAGTGAGGCAAAGTGAAAACAGACCAAATGACTCAACAAAGGCCTGCGCTCATGGAAATTGGATACAGATAACAGACAGGTCAGAAGAGAAGGCAAGAGGAGAGAAATGGATGGCTCTGTTCCTGATTTCAACTAAGCTTCTCCCAGGAATAATCCTGTCACAAGCCACGTACTGTCCCCTGAAGAGCCTTGTTTATTACGTTTGACCATCACTACGAGGAAAGGAAATGTTACTTTAGAAATTCAGGTCATCAAGGTATTTTATTTTTTCACAAAATCACAGGAGCTGGGTTTAATTTGAAAACTGTATCAAGTATGCCTGAGTTCTCTTCTTCAACCACAGATAATAGTTGCCTTTATTTTTTTATTAATTTATATGTTGTATCATCACTGTAATACAAAACGATCTGAGGTGCTGGGGTGCAACTGAGAGTTTAAGACATTTAAAAGATTTAAAAATGGAGGGCAGACTATATCATCAGTTTTTTATATCAAATCAACAATATTCATGGTGATTAAATGTTATTATGGCTGCTGTTTTCAGGTGGTGGGCTTAGAGAAAGCGTGAAATTGACGAATAAGCATTACTGAATGTAGATGAGTCCTGAGTCAAACGTGTTTGCAAATATTATAGTTTTATACGATTCTTAGGCAGATGCAAATAGACGTTACACATTTCTCCAGATGTACTTTACAATCCCAGATCTGAAACATTCAATTTAAAAACACTGCTAAACGACTAGTTGTAGTAGCTTTGTGACACGGTGTGTGATGGTGCTGCCCTGACAGAAGACTTTATTAGCGGCCAAACATCTGCTGACAGTTTTTGTCCAGACACTAGGGAACTGTTAAAGTTTCATCATCCAATGACTAGAAATTAAGCCTTTTTAAGGATATAAATAAGTAATGGAGTTTATAGGTTTACTGTTTAAGAAATAGCAGCCAAATAACTCTAATAACTACAATGAACTTCTGTGCGTGAGGAACAGTTGTCACTTTGCTGTAGTTACTTTTACAGTAGTTATAAAGGTGATGGGACTATGTGAGCTAGCGCTATAATGGTAGTCAAGTGTCTGGTCAGTTCTTTGACTACTGCAATCTGTAGGAGTAGTTCATCTTGATGTGCAATACTGTTAATATAAAAAAGCAGATCCTTTCTATCAAGGGAAATTTGACTTTGTTTTACCTTTGTAAAGTGCAAATATTAGTGCAATTTTCCAACAGTAAATAGTTAAGAGTTTGTTTTTAGTTGAAGACCCATGTTGAGTGACTGTCATTCACCTTTGTTTAGCTCTGCTCTGTTAAAAAAAGTTATGCATTTATGTGTAATGGCTGAATATATTTAAATCATTTTTGCACCATCTTGTTAACGCACTGACAGTTCCTCACAGTGACTTTTAATGTACTTGAAGCTGTTTTTCGTTTGTTTTTGTTGCAGTGGATCTATGGTTTTCAGCCCTGCACTCACAAATGAGCCTAAGATAAGTCATGTTTACGTCGTTCTGCAACCTTCATCAACACCAACCAAAGAAACCGCTGTTGTCCCATACTTCTGTCAGTTTGTGTCAACAGATGGCAAAATAGTCTGCTGTCCTTCTCCGGCCTTATTTCTTGTATTTCACAGGTTAGCCTACAGTGTGTCTTTACAGCCCAGAGCAACAGAATCAATTCAAACTATGAGGTCAGTTTGCCCTTTCAACAAGCCTACAAGTGCTTAGGATGCTGTGTGTATACAAGGAGCAATCAAAAGATTTTGTGGCTCTGCCCATAAAAAAGCAAAAAATCATACCTGATATTAGCTTGGCTTAGGTCACATGTTGCACACATCTGAACGTCTTTCAGTGCTGTTGACATTTTGAGAATGCTCCCTGGAAGTGGTGTCTGACCACTTGCACTTACCTGTGGGCAATGTCATCATGGACCTCAAACTCACGCAGAGAGCTAAGATGAACTTTCTGTTTTCACCCAACCATCATGTTGACTTTCATCACTGGAGATGAGAATCGCAACTCAAAGACCAAACAGTCAACAGTGTTCAAACCTGCAGGCGCCACAACAGTTCAGGAGCTGACCAGTCTATTTTTCATGAAGTTGCACACTGAATAATTCCCCCAGGGTCGACACCGGGTTGTCCCTTAATGCCCTGAAGCTTTAAAGGAAGCACATTTGAAGCAAACCACCTCAGCTGTGGCAACAGCCAGAGATCCATGCATGCCTTCCCAATTTTGTCTCCCTGAAAAGTTCATAGATTCTAAAAATGAAATTCAATCAATCCCTGTGAAGGGTTTTATTGCCCCTAATAAAATATCTCTGTGGAGCTGCAAAACATATTCAGACCTTATGATGAACATGACACAGCCTGTTAGCTATGGATTATCAACATTAATAACTGATACCACATGCTTGGGGATTTATATGAATATAAATATATCAAATAAACCTTGTATTTTTAACATTAATACCATGTTTTTATTGTATTAAAACGTTTAGAAATTTGTTAACAAGAAATAAAAATTTTAAAAAACTACTTCCATGTAAAAGCCTAGAGTCCAACCTCTGTTTGGGCAAATTATTCAAACTGAAAAAAGTCTATTTTAATTATTAGTTTGAATTTGAATTATTATTTTGATAATTGGCAATGAAAGAAAACAAACCCTAAAAACATAGCCATTGCTCATTTTCATTTCAAAGTATTATTTGTCACAACCACACACACGTGTAAAGAAGTTTACCTTAACCCTTAATCCCTGCGATATCTCAATATCAGAAGAAAGTGAAATTTCAACAATGTGTTTCAGTTTTTCTGCATGATAAAGAAATGCTGCTGTAAGAAATGAAAGAAATCTGTCAATATCTTTGGACTTAAATTGTAAGAAATAAATGCATGAAATTACATCTCACCGCCCAAACTTAATGTAATTATCAAACAAAGTGACCTAATTTCTATCAGGTATGGTTTATACACTGTTTTTTTTTTTTTTTTGGCAGAGTTGCAGAATTTTTGGATCGCACCTGGTATGGTACAACATGCTGAATAGACATATGTCATACAAAAAAAAAAAAAATTAAGCATGAATTATGTATGCAAAAAAGGATTTCAGTTTTGCAGGTTCCTGTAGGTGATTTAGAAAGTTGATGTGTTCAAATCTTATTCAAAGTTAACACAAGAATGATTGCTTTGAGAGTTGCTGTAGTGTTCAATGTGGAGCTTTAAATGCTGGTTTTATTTTTGTACCCAGAGTGAAAAAAACAGAAGTATTAGCACCAGTGTTTTCCCCTTTTACCACAAAGTTTAGAGAACAACATAAGCATCTAATGAAATATTTATATTTTAATTTAAAAAAACAAAAACACAAAAATAGATTTTGGGGTTGTTTTCAGACTTGACTTATTTAACCTCCTAGGACCCAGCGTCCACGTATGTGGACATCACATTTTGGGTTGTGTAGACAAAATACTAAATTTTCCTCTACAAGGGTCTGATATCAACATACGAGGACACGATACTGCCACTGTTCTAGCGAAATTTAAAGTGAATGTCCTAATATGTGGACCTCATTTTTCTCAGAAACAAAAATGAGGTAAAAAAAAAAAAAAGCATGTAATTCTTTGTTTTTACATTCATCGGGTCCCAATCAGCCCAAATAGCAAAGCGAAATTAAAAATGCGAAAGAGTTCAGGTCTTAGGAGGTTAATTTAAATGGTGTTCTGTGGTTTTTGATTGATGCGAGGCAATTGTGTATTGAAAACTACGGCTAGTAAAGGAGAACATTTAGCTTTTTACTCACCTTTATGTCGAAAAATCTACAACTAAAGCAATCGGAGCAATAAATGTCAGATGTAATAACCGTAAACTACAAAATGTTTGTCTGAGTCACACAAACTGTTTTAAATCCCCTCAAAAGGTGAAACGGTTTGCAGATGTATGCGTGTACCAGCAGTGGTAGACCGCTCTCTGCGATACAGAAACTTCTCCAAAAAAATCTTTTCATGTAAATCGTGTTTGGTTGTCTATCTTAGACTAATTTTTGACTGAGTTTATAAATGTATCACATACAGGTTTACTTGGCAGAAACAACTTAACACCTGGCGGCATGGTCAAGATTTCCAATGGAAGAAAACAGGTATATTTTTAAATAATTTAAACAGCATTAGTAGCATTTTTAAACTGCCTGAACCTTTCCTTGTGCAATGTAGTTCACTGGCACGGTGACCAAGGGGTAAAAGTTCCTCTAATAAGCAACTCTTGTTTTCAGTTTAATGAATGATGTAAACAAGGCCTCAGACATGGCCTTACTGTAAGCTTCCTTCCTGTACCATGGCCCTGCACATGGAAATGTCTCTGTAAGCATGTGTCCTGCATTTATTACCTCCAAACAAGACTGCTTATTTCCAATCACTGAAGGAGGACTCGTGTAATCTATTTATGAATAAATATCATCTATTCTTGACAACTGGGAGCTAGTCTGGCTACAAGTTCAATTCTGAAGTCACAGAAGCAGTAAATAAAAGCATTTAGTGTGAAATTCAGTGAACAGTGCAACCCAGATCAGCACCATGTGGAGTTTTTCATTGCATCCCTGCTTGAAAACAGTAAAGTGTGGTCAATCCTCTCTCATTCTCACATATGCACACACACACCTTATTTTACCAGCTTCAGGTGATAATGATGCTGTCACTACTGGTGAGATTCACAGCATTCATGTGTACAGTATTTTGTAATAAAATGTCTATTTATTATGTTTACTTTACAAATGAGAAAACAAAGGAAATTAACACATAACAGGCATTTCCAAAAGCACTTTCACTGACAGAGAGACTCAGTGCAGAAATGACATTTACATCACATAAACCTTACATAAAATAATAAACCATGAATTTTTTGAATTGGACTCTTATGTTAAAGAAAATCCAAATAAACTCCAAATATCAAAATAAACCAGTCTACACACTGACCTACTGTAACTTGTGGCAATATATGACATTAAGTTTCTCTGTCACTAGTTGTGTCAAAACTGGTTGTGATCATGGAAGTGTACCTGTCAACAACAATAGATGAACAGTTGGTTAGTCGTTACCCTGCCAAATAAACATGACAAACATGATAAATCTGTCAGAGTAAAAGGTTTCAGAGGAGAAAATGGATATTTGAAGACACTAAAAACAGTCAGGAGGCACTAATAGAACGCAGGTCTACATGTGCCAGAGAGCAGCCACACAAGCTTTAAACTGAGCTTGTATGACTACTCTCTGAATACTGCCCATGGAAAAGAAAAACAATTAAGGTCTTGCAGCGGCAGCACCCTGCTGTGTGCATGCTTCTTTGCAAGTCTGACAGTTTTAAGAAACACTGGGTAGAATAAGTGAAAGAAGAAGAAGAAAAAAAAAAAAAAGGCAGCCATATGAGGAAAATGTGTCTGACATCCACCAAGGACACAATTGCAAACACAGGAGTGGGTTCAAAACAGGCTTATCCTGGAGTTAAGGCTTCATGTCATTTGAGAAGTTGAGCTCATTCAGTCTTCATGAAACTGAAGCATCGACTTACAGTAGGTTGGAGAAAAGAATACATTTGTTTCCTACACTTTACTGAATAAGATTAATGCAAAGATTTAGTGAGACAATCATGTGGCAGACATCCAGTGTGCAGTATAATGTCTGGATGGGGAAAAATTAACAGTAAAACTGAGAAGAGCCAAGCTGCTTTAAACTGACAACAGCAACTTAAAACAACACATTAAACAGTGCAACACAGCATGTTGAGTCAAAGTGGATACAACAGTAGAAGACCACATCCAGTTCCATTCCAAATTTCAGTTGGCATGAAAGTTTTAACTGGAACAAATCTAAATATTATAAGGTGTAAAATGAGAGGAAGCACAAGATAATCCCTTTGTTTAAATCTAATGTAGCTATAAATGTGTATTTTGTGAGCAGTGAGGAAGAAAATTCTGCTACTTTGCTAATGATCCTGCATTGCCTCACTGCAACATGTCTAAGAATATGACTCACAATTTGATATGATTCATTTCACTGCTTCAGGTGTGTTACTTTGCTTTAGTATAAGAATAGTAATGTATTTAAAGCTCTAGTGAGATACAGAATGAAGATGCTATATTGGAAGACTTGTCTAGTTAGAAGTTGATAGGCTGAAAATCCAGATTGTTACCAAACTGTGTCCCTGCTACCTTGATGAACCGAACCAAGACCGGCTGATCAGACATTTTTTTGGTCTTCAATTTAGTCAGAAAAGACGTGAAGGCGTCCCGACGCATTTCCACCCAGCAAGGCATTCCTTGTAGGATGGAAAGCAGTGACAGAGAGGACTGTGCTGAGATTCTCACTGTCCATGAAGGAATGTTGGAGTTGACCGCTTTCATGGAACACCTGCACCCTCCTAGGCTTCATCATGCTCCCCACCACGAAGCAGTCTTCCAGTTTGGGGTCCCACGCAGCTGATAGTTTGGTCAGCCAGCGACCTGTTTGCATGTCATGTCTGCCAATTTAGATTGAGAAGGCATGTTGAAAGTACACAGTTATTAACACAGAGATGACTTAAAAGAACAGGAAAAGTTTAAAGTTCAATTTAGTGGATGTACCTGATGGTTGTCAGCAAGGGAGATTTAGTAGTCAGTGTAGATGTGTCATATATCCTGTTAAAATAAATAAAGAAAAAAGGACATTGTGTTGGAACTGAAAAAAATTAAGCATATACAGCATGTCAGTGATCCATCAGCTTCACCTTATATTGTTATCCATACAGGAAGTAAGAACCCTGTTTCCAGTACAAGGGGAGAAATAAGCACTGGATATGCTTAAAGAGTGGCCATGCAGCTGGGACACTGCCTGGCTTTTGGTCTTCTTCAGATTTCGACTGTCATAAATACTAACTACCCTGCCAAAAAAAAACCCACACACACACACAAAAAAACAAACAAAAAAAAAAACAAAGCATACACTTAAAATTTAAAGACAGATTCACATAAGAGATGTGTAAACATTATAAAAAATTTAAAAAGCCCATACTTGCTTTCAGCCACCACAAAGTACTGCTTCTGTAAAGGGTGGACGTTAACACAACGCAATGTCTTGGGGTCCAGTGTGTGGAGGGATTCATGGGAGTTTCTGCAGATGAAATAACATACTTATAAAAATGTTTGAGTGCAACATTAAAGTTGTTTAAAAGAAAAGAAAATGTACTACTTTCATTACTTTAACACTATGTCATTATCTCACCCTGGGGTGCGCCTGTCAACAATGGCAACCTCTCCATACCAGTTCCCGACCACTAGTGTCGAACAGTCATGTGACATGAAGTCAAACGTTTTCAGGCCATCTTCAATATCATACACCTAGAAAACGGACAACCTTTTTTATTCGTGGATCACAACGTAACCAGATTGAACTAAACTAATGAAGGTATCTTACATCATCAAAAACAGCCTTCTCTACGTCCATGCAGCGAAGGGATCCATCGTAGCTGAGGCTCAGCAGTTGTGTGGGATGAGACTTGGAGAATGCCATGCAGCCCACTGGACGGGTGTGGGGCTCAAAGAGCAGGACACCATCCTCACCCCAGTCACCACCCTAGAAGAGCATACACATGCAGTAAATCAGTGGTTGGAATTCATTTAAAATAAATAAAGATTTTCAGAGCGAAAAAACCCAAAAAACAAACCTGAATTCAAACATGAAGCAGGCCAATTAGCCTGAGGAGAACACTTGTGAATTTTTGCAGCCTGACATGAAGCTTTACTGTTGAGACACTTTCTACCATCTAGTGGTCAAGAACTAATGCATAGTTAAGGCAAAGAAAACTCACCAACTTCCAGAGTCCCACTTTCCCCCACTTGTCGCCCGCAGCCAGCAACAGGCTGCTGGTGCAGGGGTGGAAGGTTGCAGAGAAGATGCGATCCTTCACCACTTTGGCCACTTTGTCCTCATTTATCGTCATATTCTTCAGAGACGAACGGTACCTGTGTTCAGACATCAGTGCACTTGTTTGTTCATCTGTTTCTCAGGTTCTTCCAAAACATCTGACCCTCAGTACATCAAGAGTCACTTTTTGTAAACTGTGCAGTAATCTTACATCCAAATAAAAATATTAAATCTTACCCTTTTAGGTCAAGCTGTATCTTTTTATCTACTTTTACATCCTGTGAAAAGAAAAGCATTTTCATGACTTCCCAATCGAATAAGAACAGTTACTACAGTGGATATGCATAAGAAATTATGCTTGTGGCTAATATGGGCAGTATAAAGTATTCACATTTAAGTAGGAAAGAAGGGGGGCAACATGTTAAACTGAGTGAGATTGTAAATAAATATTGTATAGGAAAAAAAAGGGAAAATATCATAGAAAGCTGACTCTTACCTCAGAACAGAGCTCAAGAAGTTGTGGAGGCAGCTTGCTTCCTTCTTCCACATTCACTGGATCCATGGGCAAAGGGCCAGAGGGCTTCTTTGCTGGTGAAGACTTGAAAGCAAGTAAACAACTATAATGAGTAACATACCCAGAGAGGAAGAACGAGAAAAAAAAAAAGCTAAAGACACTTAAGATGCAGCAGTGGAGCTGTGTGAACTGACACATTACAGATGCATTATTAGACTATATGTTGGCACCTGTTCATAAATAAGTGTCCCTCTCGGTTCAGGAGGAAGCTCCAGGATCTCTGCTTCTTTTTTTTGGAGTCGCAGTGATTTGCGAGGTGGCACGACTTCTTTTACAGCAGCATGTGCCCTGCAATCAAAGAAATTTAACATTACAGGAGGCCCAAAAAGATATGTTTCCTATTTTAACATGACACAGGGTCAGGATGAATTCAAACCGTTTTTCCAAACATAAAACTTTCATAAAAGTTACTTTTTTCTTGTACCTAAGGACGTTGAGTTGACAAGTCTAGTCTTATTTCCTGAGCTTCAAAAAGTTCAGTCTCAAAAACAAATACAAAGTATATTATAGGAGCACTGTGATGTTCCACAGAATACATGGGAGGGGAAAAACCATGTTGTTCTCATAATTTCTGCACCACTGTGGTTTTCCACAGTATCACGATGCCTGATTACTCCGACTGTACCGTGTGAGACCTCTCTGTGATGGCTTTGGTCGAGTCAGCTGCTTGAACTCCTCAGTGGCCTTTAAACAAAAGAAAACAATAATTGATACTCTGATAATCCAGACAAATGACAGAATCACAGATATGGTCCTTTTCATAAGGATTTATTTCTCACTCAGTCTACCTGGGTTAATCACACCAGTAAATATGGCTTGTAGCTGGTCTAAATATCTACTGTTGCTGGTCGAATTTAAACTTTATGTTGATGGTGCTGATAGTGATAGGTTTAGGTCCATGAAAGATTTGCAATGCAGATGATAAAGGGCAGATTTAGTCAATAATATACCTGGAATAAGTTGATAGAAGACAGAAAAGCTTGGTTCTGTCTGATGTTCTCCAGGCGCTCCAGTTCATAGGCAGAAAGTCTCCCATACCCTTCCTGTTACACAAAGATACAGCACTGACACACTGCAAGAAAATTGCCGATTTCAAGTCATTAGAAGTTCCTTAAACTACCATGAGCTGGATGACTGAGAACCTGCACAGACACCTTTCTGTCAGTCACAAAGTCGAATTCAAACTGTGCCAAGTTTCCATACTCACAGGTGCATGCTCCACGTCACTGTTTTCAGCATCCTCCTCATCTTTTGGTTGCTTATTCTGACTACCATTTTCAGCGACAGCTTTTGTTTTCTATCAAGAAATTACGACAGAATTAACAAATCGTCAAGTTTTAAAATGACTGTTCGACCCCATCACTGTGAACGAGCTCTCACCCTTTTTTTCTTGGGAGTTTCATGTTCGGGAGAGTACTGGAGGCGCTTAGGTGCAAAACCGTTTCTAGATGATCGTCGCACTGTCGCCTCGAGATTCTCAGGGGTCATTTCCTACAAGGTGTCCCTCGTTAACATTTTAGTCAGAGACATTAAGGCACTCATTCAACTTTCTCACCGAAGATTTAGCGAACTCACAACACACCTCCACTTAAAACTGTGCTTCTTGATGCTAATGCTATGAGGTCGCTGCCTAAAACAGGGAGGATACGTTTAAAAACAGGAAACCACATTAAAACAAAACTACTGTACCTTCACAAGCACAACAGCTTCGCGCTTTGTTCGGAGAGTCGCCATTTTGGTTCATTTACGACGACAGGTACGAGTATTTGTTTGAGAGAAGCGAGACGTGAGCACCTCACAAGTGACAACTATTACGGTCATGATAATTACAAGGGGGCGCAATTGGCGCCACATGCCGCAAATGTTTTGTAACTGGTCCTCCCCTTCTGTTGTGAAACAGAATCCTGGCACCTGATTGGTTTATATTTTTACGTCACGAGAAGAAAGGTTTAGGTCCCTCCCGCCAACAACCAAGCTGGCCTCAGCTTCTGCTGGGATGATGTCGCCATCTTATGGCAGGATAGGGGAATAGCAGTGAGAGGAAAGTCATGGTTATTTATTCACAAATTGGTTAACGTTTAACAAACAAACTGCCAACGTTTGTCAGTGGATAAAACAGAAAATCTATATATATATGAGAGAAACACACATTACATTAACTTTTTTATTTGCAAAGTATACAGAAATAGATTAAATAGATAATCAAAAACCTAAAATATGATTAATTGTCCTGATTTTGGGCCTCATAAGATTCTCAACAAATGTTCTATAATCAACAATGGTGCATAAAAATAAATGCTGCTGTAAAATCAACATGTAATCTTTATTTGTTTAGTTTGGCATGTAATTTGCAAAGGCCTGCAGGGTCTTGAGTTGAAATATGTGGCCTGTATTGTTTCCATGGAGCACTCAAAATTTTAATGTCTCAGTTTTAATAAAAAAAACATAATAAGGTGTTTAGAAATTAAACTTCCAGAAAACATGTTAGAAACCCTAAGTTGACATCAGGCCTTTAGGCTGAATAAAATACATTTCGATACACACATGCTCAAGAGTTTCCACTTTGTTGCCCTTTTATTCAGATGCTTAAGGTAGCGGGTAAGAAGAGCAGGCAGCCAGTCCACACATGTTTTTTCCACGCTCAATCAAAAAATATCTGATGAAATAAAAAGGAGAGATATCAGCAATTCTTGCAAGCTGTTACAAGTCATAAAGCTCGGATACACACAGACTATATTTACCCATCCTTTCCCCAGGCTGTGCCCCAAGAGTTCTTCACAATCCAATACGGCACGTCGTTCTTCTCAGTGCCATACCCCACCGCCAGGACTGCATGATTCACTTTGTCTGTTGTGTTCTTACACTGGGTGCTAAATAGACAAAACTAGATCAATAGAACACATGTCTTTTGAAGGTTGAGTGGGCAGATTGTCTCTTTCAATATTATATTACAGCCTACATTTGCAAAATATGTGGTGTAGCTGACTTATATGCATAACATATAAAATATTTTAATCTTTTCAAGCTAGTACTATGACAGTCATCATAGAGACACTTCTTTATACACAGTCCCCCATTTGTAGTTTTCAGAGGCTTAAAAACAATTGTTTTATACTTCTTTGCAAATGATTTTATCCAAATAGTAAAAATATGTTGTTTGTCTGTCTAAATTAGTGTATAAGTAACAGAAACAAAGTGGGGCTAGTATATTCTGGTCTGCTCTTAAAATCCCAGACCAGCTCTACTTCTTGAATAGTAGTATGTGCATAAGCGCTTGTTGAGTTATCAAGGTCCTGATCTCACCTGGAGTAAACACCTTCTTTGTAGTGCTTAAAATCAGCTGTAACGTCAAAGCCAAAGGTGACAGGGTTGAGCCGGGCCACTGCATCGACCATGGCCTTTTCATCATACTGTGAATGGGCATACACAAATTATAACATGTACCTGAGCAGGTCGATGTATGAGGAGTTCCCTATTTACTATAAAGCAGTTGCTTTTTTTTAATAGTACAAATTAAACTTCCAGAAAACATGCTTCAGACAAACTGCTTCAGATTATTTAAAACAGTTACTCTATTTCCCCCAACAAGTAACAACAAAGACACATTTTACTGTATTGATCTGTTATTTTGTTAACCAGCATATGCAAAGGCACATTTATTGTACAATTTCATCCACAGTGCAATTTTATTTGTTCACACACTCACACTCGTTATATTGACAACATCTCGGACAAACGCAGCTGCAAGTGAAGGCTCAAAATGGCATTTTCCCTCCTAAAACAGGAAAGATTAAACTTTTTTTATTGTATATTTTATCATATGTAAAATATAAATAAATGAAGATTTTACTCTCAAAAATAATACAAAGGCTTTGTAGGGATAATCCTCCTCTCTCATGAGACCTTTGCTGTATTTGATGTACTCGAATGCCTGACTGGGGAGCCCACTGCAATAAACCACACAGCTTTTGATTGGTTGAAATTCTATACTTACATTATTATGCTGTTTCTATAACATAAAATGTCCCACATGTTATAGTTACAGGCCAGACAAACATGATTCCTACCCAAAGCATCCATAGTTGCTAAAATTTCTGGAACAGTCCAGCAGCTGCTGCTCCGACTAAAACAGAGATAAATAAAGAGCGTTCATCATATATACTCAGAAACAGTGGATACTTTTCTTCTGCCAGCTATATTTGTGTATAATACTAAACTCTTACCAATTGTATTAGTTTCCCAGTAGCAATAGCATTCACTGACTCCAGACAGCCAGTGGTGGAGAAGGTCCAACAGCTGCCACAAAAACCCTAAAGATACAAACACGACACAACTCAAGCAACTGATAATGCAGTTATGTTAAAGAGGCACTTCACAAATATTTAAATGCTTACCATGATAATTTTTGGTGCTGTAAAATGTAAATGAAAACAGAAGGAACCATCTGTAAATCAAACTCTCTATTTGGAATATTTAATAATATCATATATTACAGAATATATTCTCTCAGAGGTTGTGACTGAGGTATGTTGTTTAAAAAAATTTGCACATGTAGAAAACATATATCTTTATTTGTTTCTCACTTATCACTTTAGTCATGAAATGTGTCCCATCACATGTTTCTCATAGAATATAACTGTAAAAATGAAAGTCAAAAAAGGGTAAATATTATAACTTACATGCAATAACTTAAATGCAAAGTTGTTTATGTTGAAGCAAAAAGAAATGTCGAAATGTTTTTCCTCTCCTTTCATTACATAAAAAAATCTGACACTGTGTATTTGTTCGGAAAGGTGCTACATGTTTAAGGTTTAGCAAAATATTTCTGGAGATTAAACACAAGACATAATGTTTTTAGTAAAGCATGGTTTGTGCTTCAATGCAACTCAAAGAAAGCATGATAAAATACAGGCTTTGTACGACTTTGTAAATATTGTACTTTGCACAATATTTCTTTAACAAAAGGAGAATATGGCTATAAAGGCTTTAAGAGCTATAGAACGTATCAGGATACCTGATTCTTCACAGGAGTCACAAAGTCGCCCTTCATCCTCCAGTCTACAAACTCAGGATAAGGACCTGTCCTTTTGACATGACTGCCTTTAGTGACTGAGCAAGTCTAAAAGATGCGAAAAATCAAAAGATTTTAAAGGAAATAAAAGACAAACTCTGTACAAAAGCACCTGTTGTGTGAAGTGTTATAAAATTAGGTAATTTACCGAAGGTTGCGTGAAAAGGTAGAATTTCTTGAATTCCTCAAATGTCATGTCTGAGAATTGGTTCAGACCCACTAGATTAAAACATGAAGAGCAGGGTGAGAACTGGATGATAATTTTTATAACATTCTATAGCAGTAAATGTTTTTATTTATTTGTTCTTCATTCTTTGAGGAACATTTGCAGCATTTTGTTGAATCTATGGCAACAAGAACGAATGTTGTTCTGAAGGCCAAAGGAGATCCAACCTGGTACTAGTAAAGTGTACCCAATAAAATATCCAGTGAGTGTATATTGCGTATTTTAAGGCAGAAATTGGAGCAGAACTATACTGTACTTGTGAAGGAGTGATTCCCAGCATTGTGCTGATCAACTGTCCTCTTATTTTGAGTGAACACATGGAGTCTGTGGTGATATTCCTCAGTGCCATAAACTTTGTTGTGCTGCACAAAACCCCCACATAAAAACAGACATAATGAAACAAAGGAAAGAAAATTTTAACTATGTTTAACTATATACAAAAAAAACCCCCAAAAGCATCAGAATATAAAGGTCAAAATCTCATTAGTTTAAAAATGCACATACCTCTGAAATCCACTGCTTGAAAGCATATTCTTCTAATGGGAAAGAAAAATTTTAGTGGATTAAGTAACACATAAAATGGACCTGTTATGCTTTTCTTGATTTCTTACAGACAAAGGCTGTTGGAAATATTAACATCAGAGGTGTATGTACAAGTAACCCTTATGAGCCAAAAGCTTAGGCTTTATCCTCATCTCAACACTCTTCTAATCTTACATGAACATCATTCAAATCATTAGCATCATTGGATCTGTATGATCTCTGTGTTAGCGAGAGCAGAAATCCCTAATATGATCATCTCAGGCAAATATCTCTGGCCCCACCCAGCTGCTGTTTAAAAAAAACCCCTGTCTAAAACAGCAGGTTTTAGAGGATCAACTACTTACTGGGCTACACTGAGGACCAGCAGGAAAACTACAATCTGAATCATGCACAACTACCCAAGTAGAATTAAAATCTGGTTACCAAGTACTATGCCTAAGTACAAATTTTAAGCACGTTATCCATTCCTCATGAACACATCAGCAAACTGTCGTTTTCATTCGACAGCTGTAATTTCACATAAATTGAGCACAAAACATTTAGAGTGCTCATATGAAATATGCTTTCATAAAGCTTTTAGAAAAATGGAAAATAGTATTAGCTTCATCTCTTCAGTGAAAAGTAGCAAAATTAAACTTATCCCACAAAAAATGGAGACGTTGGTTTCTGCATGACTGCTTTTACAGTATGTTACTGATCATTTTGTTAACAGGATCCAAGGACTGTTAACAAAATGCTTCACCCTTTTCTCTGCCTTTTCAATTTCAAGCAACTGAATTTCAATTCTAGCAACTGCTGCTGCTGAAAGAAATGTCAAGTTTTAAAATAAACAACAATAAACTGCTGAGAACCTGGCAAACACTTACCTTTGACTGAAATTAAAGGTGATAAATGGACGAAGCTAAAAATGGCAGTAATAAACCACACAACAGTCAGAGCCATACTCTCCACAGCAGATTACAGCAAGCTTTAAGGGCATCACATGACTTGACTTATTTTTATGACTGCTTAAGAGCCCCTACTACTGAAACCCCCCTTTGAATTTCCCCCAGCAAAGCAACAGTCGTAAAGGTTATGGTCCAGTGCACCCAGTTCAGAACATAGTGTTAAAACAAACAGTGCAGCCTGTGAGACACTTCTCCCCCTGAGAAAGAATAGATTTATTAACAAGAGGTAATCAGGAAAGAATACACTTTTATACAAAACTGGAAATACTACTCAAGCTTTTGAAATAGACTGAAAGATAATTCTCATATCACTGGGTATTGCTCACTGCAAACATTTGATGTGCCTGTTAGAGAGTAAAGATTCATGTGCAAGGGTGGGGTTTAAATACAGTACACATACGGTTCTAGGTATAGATTCCATTTGAACACGTCAAAGTGGTACATGCCTGCCACTTAAGCTTTAGATGTTTTTCTATACAAAGCCTGTAAAAAATACATATAAATATTTCAAGAAGAAGCACAATATTACTACTGTATAGTTCCTGCTAACACATTGGAATAGACAGGATACAGAATGTGTTACACTTATAAGTTGTTTTCAACATTTGTTTTAAAGTATCATACACAGAAAAGTTATTACAGAGTTGAACGATCATAAGGATAACACATTTCGAGGGATATGTTTTTTTTTTTAACACATTGCACGTTAGGAAATGCATCAGACTGCCTGTACACAGTACTGTACACAGTAAATATTTCTGCTTTATCGGCAAATCGTAGAACAAAATAGTTTACATACTTTTGTGGAATATAATCCATTTCATGATTAAGGCAAAACCATAATGCACTGGCCAAAGAGGATTAACCATAACAACTATGCTATCACTGTCTGAGTGTAAAAGCTGGGAATTTAACTTCCTGAAGTGGCTCAATCTTGGTTACATCTGCTACATACATTGCCTGGTGCTTATACTGTATATACATCATGTTGCCCACCAGGGGAATTATGTGATAGTAAGCAAAGCATAAAAACCCATCTCTCCAAACAAAGAAACAAACAAGCTTATCAGCCAATCGGCAGGTGTCAGGTTGACTCCAGCACTTTCAAATCTCTTGTTACTCTGCGGCTACATAAAAACATCAGAGCACATGATTCAGCTTCAGCCGCTGCAGCGGTCTCACTTTTCCTCCCTCTCTAAGGTGGGACAAGATGGACTGAAAGAGGAAAAATGTTATCCAGATTTGATAGTCTGATGGTTTTAATCATTAAGATTTTCATAAGATCAAATCCTATTTTTGATATTATTACTTGCCTGAATTTTGTTGCAGTAGCATTTTAATATATTTACATTCAGCAAGTCCCTCGTGATCATTGCAAATATTGTTATCAGCCTTGTTCAGTTCAAATCAAACAATAAAATCCTCAAGAATCACACAGATTTATATGGAAACTTGTTTAAAAATAACTCCAGTTGTGTTCGGTTCTCTCTTGATTTGGGGGAGTTAATCTTTATGTGGTAAATGTCAACGTTTCTTGCGAATGAGAACCATTTGGTGGTGCACGTTCCCTTTAGGATATGGCTAAACGAATTTAAAAAATAACTTAATGTTAACATGATATTTAAGACAATAAATAACATATAAATACTCTGTAACTATAGAAATAAACCTCTCTGGACTTACACTCAGTCTCTAATAACGAATATACACGAGTCCGTGGGGAGTATATACTAAAAGGGCACTGCCTACTCTGTCTAATACAAATAATAGTAAATATACATTTTGATATATTGTTTATGTACACTCAATATGAAAGCAGAGTGAGAGAGATCATCTTCATGATGAAGTTTTGGGCTCGATTCTCAGGGATGCTTCATACAGGCTCTCCTCATCCAGCA
This sequence comes from Aulonocara stuartgranti, assembly GCF_965226115.1. Taxonomy (NCBI): domain Eukaryota; kingdom Metazoa; phylum Chordata; class Actinopteri; order Cichliformes; family Cichlidae; genus Aulonocara; species Aulonocara stuartgranti. Next base: position 12,591,577 of record NC_138939.1, on the reverse strand, counting down.
CATTACTGCGGTCGAGCAAGTACTTTGTCACCTAAAAAAAAAAAAAATAATAAGGAAGACACAGAGAGGGCGGGTTATTCACAGTTTATCCAAGGTTTCCTTTTCTTTACACATTTTTCTTTACACATTTAAAGCAGGAAATGTTGTGTGAGAGCGAGTTCTTTTAAAACAATAGCTGCACTGGTCAGAAAGTACGCTGGTTACTGTGGCACAAATCCAGGCTATAGTCACTTTCTATTATAAATGTTGCATTCTTAGGATTCACTAAAATGTGTCTGCAAGTGTACAGGTTTCACTAATTTTCATCGTTTTATCTTATTTTCAGTTGAAAGGCACGTGTAAGATGGCCAAATCAGATCGGACTCATCATGATAGTAGATGGTACGCACAGCTGCCCACAGAGCAAGAAGATGACTGCTGTTTGAACAGTTTGGAAAAACATGCAGTCATGAGGCTTTGTCTGAATTGGTGTAGTAATGATTACACAGAACATTGGCTGGAACATCAGCTCGTTGAAAGGAAGAAAGTTTCTAGTTTTGATAAGTTTTTTTCAACTTGACACATTAATTAAAAGGCAAAAAAAATTAAATAAGACCAAAGGAAAACTTTCTGACTATGAATAAACTTCGGCTAATCCGAAAGTTGCAGAATTTCAGCAAAGCTGCTCATAGATCATTGCCTGAAAGTCCAGTTTGTCTTTCTTGCACTCGTGTTTCTCTAAAACTAGCTGGATCTTGAGAAAATAGTGATCCTTCAACTTGATTTCCATATCAGTCAAGAAGTAATAAAAAACTTGTTGCACAACTTGTTTCCACTCAGCGTTCTCCCTCAGACTCCTCCTGAAGTTACAGCAATACTCTCAGTTGACAGTCTCACCTTAGGGCATGACTTCACACTGCAAAACCATGTGAATAAAAAAAAAAAGGTCTCATCACCAGTGATGGTTCTCCACACAAAATTTGAGTTAGACTGAAACAGGACTTCCAGGAAACGATCTAAAAACAGCAGCAGAGCTAAAGGCACAGAAGCATTGTACGAAGAAAATGGTCTGGCAACAGCCAGTTCCTAGAACGTTTTGAGCACGCCTCATAGAGCAATACTTGACAAATCCAGACAAGAAATAGAAAGCTGCAAAACAATGAAAATGAACAGTAACTTCACCTTTGGTTGATAATCAATCTTGTAAGCTGTTTGCTGAAATTGTCGTATCTCTCTGATAATGTGAGATATCTGCAGAAAATGACAGAAAATGACATAAAAGTCAAACGTGTCCAACCATGAAGAATAAATAGATGAATCACACGCATGTGAAAAACACCTTACACAACAGCACAAGGTTAAAGTTAGATGTTCTGTACCATTCTCATCTTGGAGAAGTTGACAAGGTTGTCTTCAGTGTAGTTGGGTGTTCCCTCCTCAATGAAGGCCAAGTCAGTCAGGTACATTCCCAGGTAGGGGACACATGGGGGGTCACAGCTGAAGACACCAGGCAGGTCAGAGAGCCAGTTAACACAAAACGTTTTTAAAAAAGTAAAAAGTTGGTTTACTTACTTCTTCAGAGCTTCTCTCAGGTTTTTGAATCTGCCTTCTGATGACACCAGCTTCTGTAACTTGTCAATCACAGTCTTTGTCTAGAACATAGATCAGGGGAAAAATGTTACTGTCACAAACTCGAAATTTAATCGGAATCTTTATTAACTGGAGAAGACAATGACAGGATTGTTTGAAATTACCATTAGTAGACTCTCTTAGAGCATCCTGACTTTCATTCATTTTGTTCAACTTAAAAAAAAGTCCTTGTTTCATCAAGGCAACATACTGAAGCTGCTAGAAATGCTGATTGCATTCATGAACTGTGTACATGTTAAGTATCGCTCTATGCATCTCTGACTAATTAGGACGTTTTATTTTATTTATGGTAAATGGCTTGTGTCAGCTTGGTCGAGCGACCATGGAGGAAGACATCCAACGCAAGAACCAAAGAGTCAAGATGACCTTTCAGGAGTATGCAAACTGTCATTCAAAACACCTTCCACATCACCATCCTACAGCCTTTTTGACCGAATGGAACAGACAGATTTAAATAACCTCACAGAATATTCCACTAATTGGACTGAACCATTCTGCTTTTACACTCAGGACTCTAGAAGATACCACTAGTTTAAAACATTTACAACTTGCCCCACATAAAAAACCCCCCACCAATAATCAAATTATGATAAATAAATGAATAAATAAATTGCCATGCCCTATACTCGTGCCTTACTCTCCTTCTCCAACCAATAATTGTTATTCCCAGGGCACAATTTTCCCCCCTCACAACACTGGAACCAGGAAGCAGCAGACTTGTGACGTTCTAGCTGACGACTATCATTTATACTCGCTAACATGCATATTATTTAACCAACAGAATTTGTGTGCCTGTGTACTTCAATGTACTATAAGCATGACAATTGGAAATATAACAAGAGAAAATGTCAGTTAAAATATTTATTCTATGGAGGTAATCACAGCTTTTTTCTTACCTTTTTCTGTGTAAGTACTTTTTATCTAACAGTCATACACATTCATACTCTGATGGATGCATGGGAGAGCAACTTGGGGTTAATATCTTGCCCAAGGATATTTGGTACGCCGACCAATAATCAAATTATGAATAAATAAATGAATAAATAAGCAGCCAGGGATCGTACCACCAACCTTCCAATTAATAGATGACCTGCTCACCCTCCAGAGGCACACCAATTATGAAAGGTCATATGAAAAATTTCTAATACCTGCTTGGAAACTTTGAGCCAGGTCTTCTTGAGGCGAAAGATGGAGCTGCGATTGAGAGACGATGTGATCTCCAGCACAGCATTGTAGTTGTGGAGGCAGCGGCCGATGTCGGCCACTGCCACCCATTTCTCAATCACGGCCACCCGCATGTTGACATCATCCCATTGCAGGATCTCTGTGGCAATCTTGTTACTGATCTAGCAAGAAAAGAAACAAATACACATTGATAATATCTACAAATGTTCCGTATCTTGCCCTAAGATATCTATCTAAATATCTTTAGATTAATACTTACATCATTAAAATGCTTGGTAGTTGTCATTATGTATGGAGTTCTCTCATTCTTGTCGTTCTTCATCCAGCCCTGACCGAAGAACTCCCTGTACAAAACAAAATGTTTACACAGAATGAACAAACACATCACGCGAAAAGATATTTCAACATTTCACGTGTGTCCTTCTCTCTATCCTCCCACTCTAACCTCTACAATTTTTATCTGTTTACCTTTGTTTGTGTTCTTGTATACACACCTGAGTGTGTGACTGTATGCGTGTGCACTGTATGTGTGTGCACTGTATGTCTGTGTACTTACTCATATGGGATGGCCTTGAAGACCAGGTGATCCAGCAGTGTGAGTTGCTCAGCTATCTCCAAGGCTGAATGGCTCTCGAATGGTTCAGTCTTAGAGTCCTCCATGGCCTGACCACAACAACAAGCAGAAAAAAGCATTACCACAACTAAAGTATAGAAAAAGAAGGGTTTTATTCTGAAAAGGCTTTTTTTGTGGTCTTTTCTCACCATTTGTGTGATCTCTTCGAGGGTGACCTGGTTGTCTCCAGGATCCTCCTGGGTTAGAGTTCTACACCAAAGAAGACATAACTGTTATATGATCTTTGATACATGTTTTTTTCCAAACAATTCTATAACATTGATATAAAAACCCCACTTAAGGAGCTATTAATTTCTCGATTTTATTCCTTTTTAGTTTGGCTTCATAATATTTTGCACAAATACTTTATAGGGACAGGTGTTTTAGATAGCTCCTGTTTTGTGATGTTGCACCCATTTAAAAGTCTAGTCTGTGTTTCACAGAGGAACAGATAATACTTCTGGGGCTGACGCTCAGTAAAACAAAGTTGAAAATTTAGGCCGAGTTCTGGGCTGATGGATTGTGTCTCCGGTTCCTGTTGTTACTACAGAAAACAAGTTTTTGTCTTGACAAATCCACTTGCAGAAAGCTTTTTTTTCCACTGGGTGCTCACAAACAGTTGTGTCATACATGACTGTAAGAGCAATCAAGCAATGATAACGGAAAACCAACCTGATAATGTTGGCAGCTGCCTTTCTTTCCTGTGTAAGCAGCTCTGGGTCATGCATCACCTCCTCCAGGAAGCCAATTACTCGCATCTTCAACTCTGTGTTCAGCTCAAAGTCCTGAGGATCCACAAATGAACAACCACAGTGTCATTACTGAAGTGTTATGAGCTTTTTTGTTGTTGTTTTTTTATCCTGTGAGGGCACAGAAAGACAGAACCAAACAAGAAAAAGAAAAAAGAAAGAAAAGGGGACTGCACCTGCGAATGTTTGGAGACCCAGTGACGCAGCACATTCAGGACTCGGTTTGTGGCAGCTCTTCTGATAACAAACTCTTTGTCCCCATTTCTCTGGTCTGTAGGGAAACCTGGAATAAAAAGTGAACTCCTAAAGCACAAACTTGTGTTATATACCATCAATATTTTATGATCTTTCTTTTAAAATCACCAGGGGGCTCCTATTATTGTCTGACTTGTCTGGGTGCACCCTAGTGAGGAAGACACTACCTTGATTATATTGATTAACTGATCTCTGTTAAATCTAAACAATATCTAAACACAAGCATGGATTTATAATCCAGTATGGCTAGATTACTAGATTAGAGACTGTTTAAATGAGTAGGCTCCAGCAGATCATCAGCAGAGAACAAAGGAAGCTTCCAGGTAGCCAACAGGCGTCGCTAGGAGTAAACAGAGGTAGTAGCTCTGTAACTGACCTGTGCTGGCAAGGGACATACGACGATACTTCTCCTTGGTTGGTGTGCCTTCATTGGCACCAGCGGTAGCAATGGCAAAGGCTGAGGCAGCAGAAAGAGCACTCCTGTTGTTGTCCAGCTCCCGGCAAGATGACACCACCATGCCATTGTTGAAGGAAAACAGAGAAAACTCTGCAGACAAGAACGCAAATGAATTTAATTTGAAATCATACTTAGATCAATATTGACATAAAAGAGTTGAAGGGCACCTCCTTTGGAAGACAACCATTACAAAAACACTTTCAGTTTACCTTTCTGAGCTTCTTAAAGATTAGGCTGAAAGGTAATTTGTTTATGCTGTACACACAGTACCGCATGTGCATAATCAAACTAAGTTGTTGACCATCGGAGGGCAACAGAGAGCTAAAACAGACGCAGCACAATGCATCATGCAGCTTGTTGCAGTTACATTGTACACTCCACTGTGTCTGCCTCTCTGCCTCCTTCCTTCACTCCCTCCCTTCCTCCCTGCCCTCCCCCATTCAGCCGGGGGCGGTATAGAAGAACACGCACATCGTTGCCAAGGTACAAGGTTTCCTTCCACCTACTCACACGAGGCACTGGCTTCCCTTGTATCCAGCACCGTGGGAAGAGAACACACTGGGAATGAATTGCGCCTGACTACCTATGGGGTGGATGCTCCTTCTCTGTGTTCTACGGGGAGGGCCACGAGGCTGTGGGTGGTTTTTACCAAGACCTTATTTGGCAATTGCTACGCTTATCATTTCCAGAAAAAAAAGTTTGATATAAATCCGCTGTGGCTATATTTATTTACCTGCTCGTCTCATCTCCGCCTTTAAACACGTCTCACACAACTTGACTGCTGGGTGGTAAAAATATTTCATGCTGACTTTGATTCTGACTTCACATTTTTAAACATTGACAAACCCAAACTATGAAATGGGAAGCAATAATGAAAGCTATTTTAACATTTTGTAACATTTCAACAGTTTCATATCGGTGACACAAGCCAAGAAGAAGCAAAGTTAAGCATTTCATAAGCATTAAAGAAATTATTTTACACACATTTTTCACTGATAGATGAGGAGATTAATTCCACTCTCGTATTCTCTCTACAAAAAATTTTGAAGCTACAGCCAGTGACTTTTAGTTCATTGCAGAATGAGTACAGGCATAGAAACAACAAAAACCTGCCTAAGTGTTGTTTCAAAATTCATGAATTGATAACATCTTCTCACGTTCTTGTGTTTGGCTATTTCTTGGCAGACATGTAACTCTTTTTTGCAAAGATTACAAAAAGAAGATTAATGTTAAGTTTACGCACTGTCTCAGCTAAGCCAACCAGCTTCTGGCTATAGCTTTGTTTTTCTTCTGATGAAAATACAAGAGTCAAAACTTTTACATGTTAGAAATGAAGTGCATTTCCATTTTTAGCCCTCCTGACTCTTAAAAAGTCAGGAAATATAACGTCTAATCTGAAACCTGGCCTGTATTACTTCTACTATGTCTCCAGTGCAATTACACTAGGCAAATCCTCCTTTGATTCCATTTTTGTACATTTTATGGAGGATGAAGCATATGAACAGTAGGCCTGTGGATTTTTTTTTCTACTGACATTATGCATTATTATTGATTTTATTTTATCCCTTTTTTTGCCAAGACACTCCACTGTCAGTAACACTATCCAGTAAACTGCTCAAATTTGCCAGCTCGTACAATCTTGCCAGCTCATTTGTCTTTTTAACTGGTGGGTGTGAATATAAAAGTAGATCACCAGACACTCTTCAACAAGCCTCGGACATGCAAGCTTAAACAGCTTCAGCAAGATTTGCAACACAATTAAATTACTCTACCAGAGTTTTTTGCCTTGACGTTCTTGGGCGTTGATGGTGACTTAGGAGGAGACATTTCTGCTTCTGCGTCGTCACTCTGACTTGGGTCTTCATCGCACTCCTCTCTTACAGACAGATCTGAACAGACAGAGTAACTCACCATTGGGGAAAAAAAGCAACACAGAAGAAGACTGCTAGAAATTTACAGTCATAGGAAGCAGTTCACCCCAAAATAGACTTTGTTTAGGCTGGAGTTTATTAGGAGATACTGCTCATACAGATGTTTGCACTCTTTTAAATATAATGGGACCAGTTGCATCTTTTTTTGTGGTGCCCTAAGTGCCAAAAGACCATCAACATTTGACAAAAAAATAAATACAAAAATGAATCACAGGTGATATGGGGTAAACTGTCCCTTTAAGTTTTACAAAACTTGGCTGATCTTTTACTGTTATGTCACAAAGGATAAGGTTTTAAATAGGCTTTTTAAAAAAAAAAAAAAAAATTTTTCTACAATACTCCCTCGGACAGAGGCTCTGACCTTGCTTGTTGGCAACAGACTCTTCAGCTTTGCCTTCAGCTTTGGATTCTCCCTCATCAGGGATTTTGCTGGCCATGGTGCTAGAGATGTAGAGCTTGTTGATGTCGAGGGTGGTCTTACTGAAGGGTGACATGGTGGAGTGCATGCTTGCATAGCCATTGGGAGAACAGCTGAGTGCAGCCAAGTCCAGGGCTTTGCCACCCGTGATGATGGGGATGTTGAGTGAAAGTTTGCGGCGGCGGTTGGGAGAGGATGACTTGGTGATGGAGAGTGGAGGAGGAGAGGAGAACTTGCGGCTGGCACGTGGCGATGTGGGTGGCTCGCCGTAGAGGAGTTTACTGTTCTGACTGCTGGCAAAGAAAAGCTCCAAAGAGCTACAGGAGAGGAAAGGGTGAAAGAGAAGAGAAAAAGGAGGCACGTGTGAAAAATGAGGGGTAAAAAGAACATTTTTCACAGCTAAAGAGTAACTTTTTTGAATTTGTGGAGGGGAAAATTCCCACAATCTGACTAGGAACTATAGGAAAGAGGAGAAATGTTAATAAGGGGGGAATGCATGGTGCACTCTGTGTCTGTACACAGAAGCAGTAAGGGAACGCGTTAACCAGAAGGCTCTTTGGGAGCTCCTGACTCTTTTATTTAAGCTACATTGTTTAAGACAGCATCCTCCTTGCACTGAGAGCCACCCCCTCTGAAGGCCTATAAATAGCATGTCAAGTGACAGTGTGGGAGGCACGGGTGCTGCCAACAGCAACCAGCCCAGGGGAGGCCCACAGAGGCATGGAGAGAGAGAGAAAGCCAGATAGTGGGGAAAGTTGGAGAAAGAGATAGAGGTACACCGCAAAAAAAAAAAAAAAAAATAGCAGTGGCAAAAACAGAGATACAGAGAGGGAGGGGGTGAGTCGAGCAACATAGTGGATATGGATTCCACCACAGCAAAGGCTGGTGGCTGAGAGTGGGCGAATGGGAAGCCTCCAGCCCTGTATGGTGTTAGCTGCAGCCATGTTGTGTCTCCTTGCCTAAAATTATAAGAAAAATAAAAGCAGTAATTTAAAGAGATGAGCAAGGAGCATAGATTGGAATGATGAAGGCTGGGAGCATTAAGACAGGAGAGGGGCAGAAGTACAAAAACAGGAGGCAGGAAGAAAATAAAGGCATAAGGCAGAGTCGAGATTCAAGAGAGGAAAGCAAGTAAAGCAGGATAGAAGAAAAACAAGAGAAGATATTTAAGTAAGAGATTAGAGAGGAGTGTGACAAAAAGGAAGAAGGACGAGGAGAGTAGGGTCTGGGTGCAAAACACCACCATCAATATTTAATACCGTAGAGCCGCTGCAGATGATGGGAGAAAGGGAGAGAGGGAGGGAGAAGACGAGGAGAGAACGAGAGGGTGGGGTCCTGCAGCAGAGTAAAGGGTTGCTATGGTGACAGCGCAGCGAAGAGAGGGATGGTCAGACTTCTGGAAAGAAAGATAAAAGTGAGAGAATGTGAAAAAAAAGGGCAGGAAAAAGAAGAGGAGGAGTCAGGAGGAGGTGGGTGGACGCAGGACTCAATTAACTGTGATGGCGGTCAAAAGAAGTCTTGGTGTGACCTCTTGCTTGCCTCCTCCCCAGTCCCTTCTCACCTGGGCAGGATATGATGGGCGACTTACAGGCACTCCACGTGAGAGACTAATTCTGACACTGGGGAAGTCCCGTCTCTTCACTGCACCATTACTGCACTGTTGCTGCATTCTCGCGAAAAAAAAAATTACTGGAAATGTCGAACTTTGTTCATTTTTTGCATTTGTGACAGGGATCGCCCTTGCAGTGAGGTTCTCCTAAGGGTTTAATGTAAAAGGCCCTTTTACCCTGCTAAGTAAGCTGCCCACTTAAATGCTAACAGTGAATGTGGAGAAACAAGAACATAGACACAACTCATGTGAATGTCTTACTTAGAAACAACCTAATCACAGTTTCTGCTACACAAAAGTCGAATTAATCAAACCAGTAAAATAAAGTAAAGTAAGTATCCAGCTAGAGTGTTTTGGTGTGAGTTACCCAGTTCGTTATCTGTAGAGATGTTTTCCTTCTCTTGAATATAATGGAAGAAAATGGAGCTCGCTTTGTGGTGCTCTAAGCACCAAAAACAACATCTGAAAATTTTAGTAGAAATTTCTCATTCCAAGGAAATGAGAACAAAAGAATGTTAATGAGACTGATCTGTGTCATGTACTGATGATGAAGGAAGTATGCATTTACCAATGCTGCGAGGCTCATGCTTGTAACAGTAAACATGTAAACATGTAACAGCGTCTCGCTGGGCTGAGCTGTAACGTTTGCTAGCTGCATTTATACTTTTCAGCACTGATGGTGACTTTACAGATGTATGCTGCCAATACTACTAGGCAAGGGTCCCTCTAGGACTTAGCATCCATGTTTTTTAAAAATAATTCCAAATTGTGATTTTACTGAGCACAGAACACTTTTCAAGGTCACTCTTTTGAGGACGCCAATGTTCACATTTTGGACAGAGAGGACAGATGGTTTTAAAGAGGAGTGAAAGAAGCCATTTATGTCCACTGTGAGCGACCATCTTTGAACAGAGGCGGTGGTTTACGACACCAACTGTCTGCCATCTATAATCCGGTTTTGAGATCCCTTCCCAGACACCTTAATGCCCACTCACACCCTGGGCCAACTGACCTCAGGAAATCGCATGATAAGGTGGGGCCAGGTTTCACAATGAGCTCACCCGAAACCCTGCGTGATTGTGACCCACACCCGTTTTCACACCTTGGCTCATGTGATTAGGTAGAGGATCATCAGGGGGTCCTTTGTCCCTCTTTGGGGGGAAACTCCCACAGGGTTTAAATCTGGGACTCTCCACCATTTGACTCTTAGAACTGAAGAAGTTTCTCGGATGAGAGGTGAAACGTCTTCAAGCAACTTAAAGAAGTCCAGACGCTTTTCTTTGCAAGCTCCTTAGACTACAATGACCTGGATGACTGAGAACCTTCACAGACAACACTTTTCAACTTTGTTTCAGTCTATTTTAAATGTGCTTTGGCTCTGAAAAGACGACAGAATTTATGGATCATGTTCGCATATCGCTTATTTTTTGCCTAACAGAGCTTTAACCTGGATTTATGGCTGGCATGGTGAATTGTGTTCACTGAAACTTCTTGAGCATGACAGAATTACACCTGTTTTCAGGGTAGTGTCTCCTGAGATCATGGGTATCCAATATGGATTTCCAGCCTCATCCCATTCACACAGCAATTTCTGCAGATTCTCTGAATATTTTGATGATAGTATGTACTCTTGAGATACACAAAGTCAAGATGCCTTAAAGAGGCAAAATGTTCATCCAGCTGTTGTTAAAAGGAGAGGGGATGCTACACAGTGATAAAGATGGCCAGTGACCCCGTTTTTTGAGAGGTATTACTCCTATCAAATTCAAAATGAACCATTGTTTATCATGAAATAGTTAAATATCTCAGTTTAAACATCTGATATGTGTTCTATGTTCTACTCTGACTAAAATATGTTTGGAATTGGGGTTGTACTTCAGTGCAAATTAAGAAATATCGGAAATGCAACTTGGTATAAAAAGGTTGGCATTAAAAGCTCAAAACTGATGAAATAAGGTTTTGGCCAGCAACTAAAATGCAGTTAGTGTGAAAATGTTTATACCAGGGAGCTCATAAAATCCCTCATTAAACCTCCTGGAATCATTTCACTTACCGTGCAGGGATGGCACTGATGGGCTTCTTGTAGATGGTAATGAGCTTGTCCAGTACTACATCAGCGCTGGTGAAGACACGGTAAGAGTGGAGGAAAGTGTTCAGGAAGTCGATGGAGAGGAAGCGCAGGTCGGTCAGCCTCTCCAACAAGCGCTCCACACTGGCATAGCGGATCTGCAGCACCTTGCAGGAGTTCATCATCTTGCTGAAGCGAATGTCGACATCATCACAGTACAAACTGGTGTCTGACCTGTATTGGATTAAAAGTGAGGTTAATAAAGTTATATAGAGATGTAGCTCCAGTTACTGCAATTAAATGCCATTTAGTGGCCGTGAATTCTTGGCCTTCTTTCAGTTCGTGCATTAAGTTTATTATTTCTCATGTTTGGCTCTGTGTTCTTCTTGATCTGTGTTAGGTAGTTGTCTATAAGGTTGTTTCCTGTTTTTCTTTGAGTTTGTTTTCTCTGGTTTCACGTTCTGGGTTTTACTTCCTCTCTGTCTGAATGTCTTAATTGCGTTTTACCATGTCTCATTCCTCTATTTCCGATTCCCAATTAGTCTCCAGTGTATAAATAGTGTGACTGTCTTTGTCCAGTTGTCTGTTGTACTCCATGTTTTCCTCCCATGAGTTTTCTGTGTTCCTCATCTCTGTTCCTGCGTTTGCAGCCTGTGAATGTTAGATTTTTGCTCATCTTTAGGTGGCGTTTCTGGACTGATTATCAGCTTTATAAACAAAGCTCACTTTTTTATACTTACCATTTTTAGTCACGTTTGAAGTCAGTTTTCTACTGTGTGAATATTAACACAGAAGCCCTATACATTTTTAGGGATAATGTTAGCATTAGGCTACATCATGAGCCTGTAAGTATGAGCATGTGCAAACATCTGTGATTTTTATGCAGCCTTTTGAACATACTTTGTATGTGCTTTACTATTGCTACAGTGTGTCCAAGTCTCACTTGATCATCTGTGGCACAGAGACTTTGCTGTTTTCCTCAAAGGCATTCATCATCAGGCCATTGCAGCGGATGTTGTCAATGCACTGTAAGGCAGAAAGCACAGTGAGCATAACAGTGCAAGAAGACGAGCATGTTTATAAACATATGAATGCTCCAGGCTCCAACATTTATCAGATCATGTGTGTAGCTTCAGTAAGTTTGGTCTCTTTGCGTGATTCATGCTCCGTATGTCCCCTGACAAAGTCTCTGGAGGTTACTCGTGTAGCCAGGTAATGTATAACAGACATCCAGTTCAAGACTTCCTATTCTTTGCACTGATCACTGCACTGGTGTTCTCTCTATTTTCTTTCCACACACAAATTGTTTACTTGCACTTGATCAAAATTTTATTGGCCAATACATCTTCAATTACAGAAGCTTAAAACAGCAACTAAAATCTTGCCCATTCCCAATCGAATTTGTATATTGAGATTATTTATCATTCGATTACCACTTCATTACAAGATGACTGACAAAATCTGTAGATTTACAGAGTTTGAGAAGTGTTTTTTTAAAGCTGCAGCAACAAAAAAACGTGAAATCAAATGTCTTAACATAAGCGGCGAGACATACCTGACTGATATCACTTGTCCACGCTGACTTCTCCAGTCGGGAAGAAGCCACAAGGATCACGGTGTAAGGCTGGACGTCTTTGGGTTCCACCATCAATTTAAAGTCCAGGTGTTCTGTGTCCTGACCACTGCGCTCCCCTTTGGCTGAAAGGCAAAAATAAAATAAAATAAAAATTCTAAATAGGAAAGAAAACAATATGCTGCACTTTAGAATAGATCAGCTACTGTTTTATTTATTTTTGTTTCAGTTTGTTCACATTATTTTTCTGCATACGTTATGCTTATATTTTATATTGATTTTATATTCCTAAATCTTTAAAGTCAATAATTAACCTTGTAATACAGCAACGCAGCGGTAATGTTTGATTTTGCAAATACTGAGCAAAGCACAATAATGGAATAATCTTTGCTTTATTCATTGGGGTTATTACCTTGATTTGGAACAAATATCAGTCAATCAACAATTGTGAGTAATTGTTTTGGCTAACTTTAATAGCAGTAAATTAAAAAAAAAATTCTGACACCTCAAGTAATGTGGGGGTGAAGAGGAAACGGTGGAAATCATGCAAAAACACTTTCTGTAGAGATAATGTGTTTTATATGCAGAGCATTTAATCCAGCCACACCCCACAAACACCACATTCTGGTTTGTAACTGTGAAAATTTAGTTGGTAAAGTGGAAAACATTCTTCGTCCGCTTTTAGGGTGATTCACTAACTGTTACAGCCCCCCGTTTGTTAGATTGTTACGCCTGTATGACGATGCCAAATAGAAAAGTGGTATCACTTCATTTTTCAAGCTCTTCATACAGTAAACACTCTGCAGCTTCTAGATGTATGTATTTATAAAGGAAACATTTGAATCCACTACACATAATAACTCACACTCATCATCAGTCCCCTCCGGCTCCTCAATCAGAGTGCAGTCTATGAGAGACACCACTCCATTCTGTAAGAGGCATGAAAGGTCACAGGGTCACATTCACCATGCTGCCAGCTAACAGATCATCATCAAGCCCATCCTTTAAGGATAACATACTTAACAGTATAACATTGATTATACATTTATAAACAAAATAGGTGAAGTGTTTTATAACTGCACCCTACACTCATGTAGAATGAATTTTTACTGTTTTTCTACTACTTGGCCTACTTTAGGTCAATCCTGCCATACTTTAGTGATGTGAAGTTTTCCTCCGGAGCCTCGGGTGCAGATGATAAGATGTTTGGAGAAGAGGAAACACTGTCTCTCTCCTTCCTTCTTCAGAGACAAAGAGCCAAGCCGGCCTCGTGTGATCTTCCCTTTCTCGCTCATTGGCACCTGGATCAGAGAACCTATGAACACAAACACGTGTGCAAGAAAAACATATAAGCAAATTTTGAATTTGCTCTCTTTTCCTTCGTAATCTGAAAACTGGCCATACAAGAAGAAAAAATAAACGACATAATTTAAATTTAAAAAGAAAATCCAAAAAAACCCAATGTCCATACATTTTGGTGCAAAAAATGTGTTATTTGTGTCATCATTTCATCAAGGATTTCATTAGCACCCTAAATTAATAAAAGAAACACCCATGCTTGAATACACCAGCAACTTTTACACTTAGTGAGTTTTTTTGGGTTTTTTTGCACGATAAAAACTCAGTTTCAAGTTTGTTTTTATTTGTTGACCATAACTGCAAACCTTGTCATATAAGAACAACACAAGAAAACGTTTTCTTTACCTTGTCTAACAAAGGTCTGGCTGGTATCAAGAAGCACTTCACAACCTTCCACAATCATTCGTTCAATGGCTAGATTCTTCCTGATGTTCTCCGTCTCGCTTACCTCATCATGCATGATTCTGAAAGGACAACAAATACTAATGATTTCAGGTACTTCTTAATTAAAGCCATATGTTTTTTCTTATTGTTTCTATAGAGTTCATCAACTCTTATAGTGAATTTGCTCCACTGTTCTATTACGTGAAATGAGAACAGTGACCACAAAATCAATTAAAACTGTTAGAAATGATAGACACTGTGTCTGTGTCTGACTGTGTTATATTTTTGGTACTTTGCGTCGATTGGATGAGTCACTGGCTATTATAGCTCTGTTTTCTGTATCCTTATGCCAAGTACAAGATATATTAAAATACAGGTACTAATTCAGGGTTACTAGTTTCTGATTTACATCAGACAAAGATCCCACTGAGTATGTTTGTGTTGTCGAGCTACATTGATAGTTCTACCTGGAAAGCTCCTCCAGTTTTGATTTGGCATAGTCCAGACTGTTTCTCTCCACATGCTCATGGGGAGTGTGAGCAAGCAACTCATGAAGAGTCAGGATGTAACGAGGAATCTGAAAGAGATGCGCTTTAAATGAGTTTGACTGAAAATGTTTTATTTTGTGTTACATGTATCTTTTCAGTCCAAATTTAAAACATTACTGCATTTTAAACTATTTCACCACAGTGTGTTGCAGCACTAATGCCTCGTGTATTTTATGTGAATTTTAACTTTAGCATACAGTCAATATATATACATCACCGAATCATAATATGTGTAGTAATGTGTAATAGTGAAGTCATCCACATTGTAATTTTACCTGAAACATGGGGTAAGTGAGGAAGGTCTCCAGCGTCCTCTCCTCACAGTCAGGCTTGGCCTCGTACTGCTTCAGCAGCTTGTCGAAGTCACGGTTCTGTTTGCAGTGAGCCAAAATCTGCAAGCTGTACTGGTGGTTCCTCACAAACTCTTGGTAGATGTTTAGCATTGGCAGTAAAATGTCAAACAGGTCAGCTAAAAAAAAGAGACAAAAAATTCCATAAACCATAAAAATTGGAAGAATCAGTGCAGACACAAAGTACCATTGAAGGAGAAGTCATGTGCTCGGTATCTGTATATGTTCAAAAAATGTTTTTTATACTCTCACCCTCAGTCGCCTACCCGACAGACAATAAATCATTATTATTTTTTGCAAGGAAGGAAGGGCGTAGATTCATTATTTTTAGTTGAATTCATATCTTTATGGTATGATTTCAACTATGTGTGTAAAACTGACAGTGCTTCTCAATGATGAAAACACTTTCATTGTGTTGTGTTGTAAGAAACCTCTGTTGTATCTGAAAAAATGTATACATTTAACCAAATGAAATTATTTTTCTTAGTTGCAATTTAGAAAAATTAACTTATTATTCTGTGCCTCTTACCTAGCACCAGTGTTGGCCAGCTGGCTATCCTGGCCTTCAGGCCCTGGTAGAAGATCTGATGGAGGAACATGATGGTCTCACTAATGAAACAAATAAGCAAAATGGCAGTCATGAGCTATTGTTTCACCTTCTGCTGTCCAAAAATGTTGGCAGCTCCCGCCATGCCGAGTCACACCACTCTCACAAACAGCATGACCACCAGCCACCTGTTAAGGAAGATGCTGCTGACATCATCGTGGGTGATGGGCGGTTTCTTGGAGCTGGCGGCCATTCGGAGTGGCCGCAGGAAGTTGTTGACCAGGATGTGGAGTTGCTGGACGTATTCGGCTTCGGCTTCGAGCATGCTGAACACCACCTGGTTCCTCTTTCTCATGCTTTCAGCGTGGGGCGAGCGAATGTAGTCTTGGATGATAGTTTTCCACTTCCTGCGGCAAATCCATCCTCGCAGGAAACTTTGGACCTGTGACAAAAAGATTTATCAAACATTGAAAAAAAACCACAATTTTTTATAATTTTGGAGATTTCAGTTTTAATGGATTTCCATGACTTCCGTGGATTTTTTTATAGGGTTTTCTCTGTATTATTATAGTCTTTATCTTATAATATAAAGCACCTTGAGTTATGCAGTGAATCAAATGTGTGTGATGTCGTGTTTCTGCTCATAGCTGTTACACTGACGACACTATCAGCACAAAAAATAGACAGAAAAGTGGATCTAATAATTTGCCGTTAAAGATGCTTAAACATTTTTTGTGATTAAAAGCCAGATAAACAATTTTATATTTAGTAGAGACCAAAAGGTGCCAAAAACTGTACCAAACTCACAAAATGCTAAAATATTTGATAATTAGCCTTCCATTAAGACACAAAATAATGATCTTATAATTTACATATATATATATATATATATATATATATATATATATATGTATATATATATATATATATATATATATATATATATATATATATATATATATATATAGTTTATATCTTGTAAGTGCTGCCCCAAACTGAGCAAACATGAGTCAAGGCAAGTTTAGACGTGTCCATTTATTAGGTAAGTTCAAATTAAATAATGCCTCAGTCAAAGGCGTTGCTTTCCACCAGGAAAGGCAAGGAACTATGCCAGTGGCAATGTGCAAAGTCTGCACTGACAGTAGGAGAGACCTGACCCCCCTCAGAGTACCCCACCTGACTCGACTCACTTCTGTCGAAAGTGGTATGCATACACTCAAAGTGTAAGAGGAGTGAAAAAAGAAGAAAAAATAGAAATATCAGCAGATAATAACAGTTAAATATAATCTTAATTTACTAAACATTGCTAGGCTAGCCTTAGCTGTGTGAGAGAAATACTTGAGAATAGAATAGAATAGAATCAATCTTTATTGTCATTGTACATGTACAATATGGTCACTTCAACTACCATCACTAGCTAGCAGACCAGCCTACTGTGTCCACTTCTGCTGGCTTGAGATCAGATTATTTACAGTGCTGAATGCTGGTGGGAGGGGCCCACATTGAATTATTGCACTGGTTCACATCTATAGACTGGTAAGTGAGGTAGAATGTTTATTCCCCAACTGGGTGGTAAATGTTTGCTTGAGGCTGGAGGTGAAATCAGTCACAAAAAGAGTGGAGCACCAAATAAATCTTTGTGATTGATTTGGTTCCTAGCAGATTTGTGCAGTTACACATAGTTTACATGGAAGATGCCAACTTGCCCACAAACACGTCCCATCTGTTCACCAAGTGGCGCTGAAACTCTGAAAAGTGTACTGTAACCCAGAAATGTAGAACATTTACTTTCAAAGTAAAAGTTATGCCTTACAATGAAACCAACATATATTACATGATGGAACTATTACTTTGAAGGTGAACAATGTCCATCTTGAGTTTGCATCACAAGTTTCACGGTTTCTCTACCACTTAGGAAATAGGAAATAGCAAATATTACCAGACAAGTCAACATTTTCTATGCAAACTATGTTCAACTGACTATTAGTCATCATCTTTTCCAGCTGTACAGTAACTAACATTTCAAAGCTTTCCAAGCTCTCCAGCCTTAATTCAGATCAGGCAGCTCCTCAGTAGAACTGAGGACAAAAGAAGCTGATGACTGCAGTGATCTAGCGTGATCAAGTGTGAGCTTCCCTGAATTTATTAGGATTTTTTAAAAAAAACTGCAGGTACCCAAAGATGTCAAAAATCTGTTTCAGAAATGAACAACATCCCTACTGGAAAAGATCATCAGTGCTTTACCTTTAGCATCTTTGCATTAATTTAGGTTTTCTTGATTAAAAAAGGTAAGTCAGGCTTTACCCTTTAAAACTGTGCAATACTGATACAGATCACCTTTTTGATCTTCTTGATCTCTGTATCATCCTCACTGGGGGGCACCTCTGGATTTGACTGGATCTTCTCATTGTCCTTCAGAAGTCCAGCAATCTGAAATTCATCATAACCAGTACAGGACTCAGTAAGAGGAATATAATATGTGGCCAGATAAACTCTACTCATGATCATCTCTTATTCCGAAATATGTTTCACTATGGTTGTTAATATCTCAGTTCATGTTCTTGAATTACTTTTTGTCCAGCTATCCATTAGCTGGCTCAAAGGAATTATAAACACAGAAACTGCACCAGACACATCAAAATACCAGTTTTGTATTTCATTCAAATCTGTTGCATTTGCTTCCATTATACACAGCATGTGAATACAAAACTTCTGATAAAAGACTGAAATTAAACAAAATAACACAAACACCATTACTAGAACACTCTTTAGCTGTGAAAAGTGAGATAGTAGATCATGTTTTTCAGCCACAGACTCCAGTATCATGTGCAACAAAAGTCGATTCATGCATATTGAAAACATTTGGTTCAGCTGAAGCTAGCCATTAGCACATTAAAGAGAGGTGCATTTGATTTAGTTTAGACTGAATAATTAGGATACAAAACACTCAACAGCATTACAGAGTCTCTAACAAGGACATCCCAGGGGCACTGCAAGCTACAAAGCTCATCATGAACTCAGAACATTGTGGTTTGGAATCTGGGTCATGACCTTTGTCCTGTGACCACATTCTCACTTTATCCTCTCAGCCTGCCTGTTTTTGATCGCTTCCAGTAAACACACATCACACATATACAGGTACTGTGTTACTAGCATGAAATTACAAGGCAAGTTACCTCTGATTTCAGTCGCTCTATCTCGATTTCCCCATCCTCTATCTGTTGTCGAAGTTGCTTGGCAACCGTTTTCTCCGTCTCCACTATTTGGAGTAGATGAAGATACTTCTGCATGAGGGTCTCATGCTCTGTAGCCAGGTTCCTGTAACTATACAGACACACACGCAAAGACCTCATTAACGCATGTTTCAGGGGCTCTCCATAGCTTTATCAAATCAAATACAGACCTCTGATCAGCATATGTTTGGAACACGGACCTTAAATCCTCAGAAAGTGCAGGATTTACTTACACAACCAGGTCTTTAAATACTTGATGGGATAGCACTCCATATGTTGGATGCTTTTGTGTGAGCAATAATTAAACTGTTCACGTGCATGTTATTTAAGGCCTATATTCAATACAGTCAATTATGTTCAGCTTGCCTAAACCTGGCCTTGAAAATGTCCTGTCAAAAGAAATGTTTGGCAGGTGTTTTAGTTAAATCTTACTCAGTTTAGGTGTTTTCTAACATGCCCCACTTGCAAACCTCTAAAACGTCCCATATACAGTGGGGCAAAAAAGTATTTAGTCAGCCACCGATTGTGCAAGTTCCCCCACTTAAAATGATGACAGAGGTCAGTAATTTGCACCAGAGGTACACTTCAACTGTGAGAGACAGAATGTGAAAAAAAATCCATGAATCCACATGGTAGGATTTGTAAAGAATTTATTCGTAAATTAGGGTGGAAAATAAGTATTTGGTCACCTCAAACAAGGAAAATCTCTGGCTCTCACAGACCTGTAACGTCTTCTGTAAGAAGCTTTCCTGTCCCCCACTCGTTACCTGTATGAATGGCACCTGTTTGAACTCATCATCTGTATAAAAGACACCTGTCCACAGTCTCAAACAGTCAGACTCCAAACTCCGCCATGGCCAAGACCAAAGAGCTTTCGAAGGACACCAGGAAAAGTATTGTAGACCTGCACCAGACTGGGAAGAGTGAATCTACAATAGGCAAGCAGCTTGGTGTGAAAAAATCAACTGTGGGAGCAATCATCAGAAAATGGAAGACATACAAGACCACTGATAATCTCCCTCGATCTGGGGCTCCACGCAAGATCTCATCCCGTGGGGTCAAAATGATCATGAGAACGGTGAGCAAAGATCCCAGAACCACACGGGGGGACCTGGTGAATGACCTGCAGAGAGCTGGGACCAAAGTAACAAAGGTCACCATCAGTAACACACTACAACGGCAGGGAATCAAATCCCGCAGTGCCAGACGTGTTCCGCTGCTGAAGCCAGTGCATGTCCAGGCCCATCTGAAGTTTGCCAGAGAGCACATGGATGATACAGCAGAGGACTGGGAGAATGTCATGTGGTCAGATGAAACCAAAGTAGAACTTTTTGGTATAAACTCAACTCATCGTGTTTGGAGGAAGAAGAATACTGAGTTGCATCCCAAGAACACCATACCTACTGTGAAGCATGGGGGTGGAAACATCATGCTATGGGGCTGTTTTTCTGCCAAGGGGACAGGACGACTGATCCGTGTTAAGGACAGAATGAATGGGGCCATGTATCGTGAGATTTTGAGCCAAAACCTCCTTCCATCAGTGAGAACTTTGAAGATGAAACGAGGCTGGGTCTTCCAACATGACAATGATCCAAAACACGCCGCCCGGGCAACAAAGGAGTGGCTCCGTAAGAAGCATTTGAAAGTCCTGGAGTGGCCTAGCCAGTCTCCAGACCTCAACCCCATAGAAAATCTGTGGCGGGAGTTGAAAGTCCGTGTTGCTCGGCGACAGCCCCAAAACATCACTGCTCTCGAGAAGATCTGCATGGAGGAATGGGCCAAAATACCAGCTACTGTGTGTGCAAACCTGGTAAAGACCTATAGTAAACGTTTGACCTCTGTTATTGCCAACAAAGGTTATGTTACAAAGTATTGAGTTGTATTTTTGTTATTGACCAAATACTTATTTTCCACCCTGATTTACGAATAAATTCTTTACAAATCCTACCATGTGGATTCATGGATTTCTTTTTCACATTCTGTCTCTCACAGTTGAAGTGTACCTCTGGTGCAAATTACTGACCTCTGGTGCAAATTACTGACCTCTGTCATCATTTTAGGTGGGGGAACTTGCACAATCGGTGGCTGACTAAATACTTTTTTGCCCCACTGTACCACAGTTTTTGTCTCGTTTTAATGCAATAAAGCTTGGTAAACTCTTTTATATTTTCTCCAAAAGTAAATAAATAAATTCCATATTTTCCCCTCTTTTTTCTTGACTAAACTTTCAGGGGCCTGCGCCACAATTCGAAAAACACAAATTTAACTAACTTTAACAATGCAGATTGTTAACCATAAATAAAGAGTAATTCAGAAATACTCAAGCCCCATGGCATTTACATGCCAGGAACGGCTGAAAAATTTAATTGAGATACCTTAATACAAGTCTTATTTACTTGCTAGCTATTACAGTGTTACAGTAAGTGCTGCTGCCTTGATGGTGCACTAATCAATTTAATCTTCAATGACTCTAATCAGTCGACCTTTTGTCACTGAATTGCAAACTGTTGACATTTAGAGTGATGGTATTGTTTTGCTTTCATTAACCTTCTTTGTGCCCTCATCATAAGTGGCCATTTCACTCATTAGACATGTGAGGACTCCATAAATCAAGAATCAATATTAATAACCACTTTGTTTTTTATTGATTTACTTAATACTTTAAATTGGTGTCGTAAATTATCAGTAAAACTGGTAAAGTGGCACTCACAGTTCCCTAGGAAATGTTTATTCAAAGGTCCAATCATCTAGAAGGAGATAAGTAACATACATGCATACATGTGTTACTCTCATTATAGTATGACCGCTGTGTTGTTTTAACATTACAAATTAACAAGCAATCATACAACAATACAAACCCAAAAGGGTCCAAATGATAGTTTGCGGCACACTGAGTCATAGCACTTGCATTTTCCATCAGATATACAGAGAAAAATCTATTCTATGCCCACTTAATAGAATAAAAACCAAGCAGCAACCTATGTTAAAAATGTAGGTAACACCATAATCCCTGCAAAAAAACCCCCAAAATCTAGTTGAGACTGACTCCAAATGCAAATTGGTTTCTGTAGATTTCCAAGTTAAAAGCCTATCTTTGATGCAAAAAGTTTGCAGACCAACAGCCTCCAATTGTTACTAATAGCTAGTGATAAGTGGAGACAGTTTTTCATGTTCAGTATTACTAGTAAGCAGGCCTATGTTCGAGTCAGCATGATTTTCACTAACTGAAATTGTTATTTATTTATTCATCACAGTGAATTACACCTGATAGCTAGCCAGCCCTTACTAAAGCTGATGATTAGCTGCAGATGGGACAGTTATTTTCAACATTATGTAGAGTAGCTGTAATTTCAACTTTGTCAAATCTTATTTAAAAGTTAAGAAAAATTGCCCAACTTTGGCCCAAATTAAATTTTTGCTTTAATTTTAACACTTATTTTTGTACCACTGTCAGTTTTCCCACGGATTTCAAATCAGGATTCTTTCTATTTTATTTACTTTATTTATTTAACCCTTATTTAACTAAAAAGTCTGTTGAGATTAAAAAATATTGTTTTCAATGTAGACCTGGCCAAGAAACCATTCAGCCTTTACTTAATCTAGTTATTTCAACCAGAGGCTGTCCTACTGCCATGTGTCTTTCTTATGTCTCTACTATGTACCCTCTGAGCATGCCAAAATAATAATAATAATAATAATAGTAATAATAATAATAATAATAATAATAATAATAATAATAATAATAACCTATCCCCACAAGCTTGTTGTCTGTCCCTATGTGTTAGCCCTGCGACAGACTGGCGACCTGTCCAGGGTGTACCCCGCCTCTCGCCCTATGACAGCTGGGATAGGCTCCAGCGCCCCCCGCGACCCTGAAAAGGATAAGCGGTAGCGAATGGATGGATGGAATGGATAATAATAATAATAATAATAATAATAATAATAATAGTATAAAAAAAACAACATACTTTGGACTCTGTAACACACATCAAGCTTACAGGTACACACAGGGAAAAATCGCAACTAATGACTGTTGTTAGGATCCTAACCAATCTGCTGGTACACTTTACAAATATCAGTAGTTAACATACTTGACCATTTTTATGTTTGCAAGTACAAACACTATCAGTTTCCACTTGTCAAGTTGTAAATTCAAGAATTACATGGTAATTTATAGTGGACCTGACTTTATAGATGGTATAAAAGACTGACTGAGCCAAAATGATGTTGCACATTCATTAAGGAGTTCATTTTGTGAATCCTTGAGCTGGCTGTTTTTCATCATCTTCGTCAGGTAAGCTCACACTAAAGCATATAATGCTTTATCCACCCTGACTCTAAAAGGGATCTTAGTTTGCTAAATTGTGGTTATGGTGCAAACATTTTCAATTGATTAAGAACAAAGGGATGTTTTCCTAGATGTCTCTACAAGTTGAATTCATTTTGCAGATACAGAAGTGACCCACTGTTTGCCATTTAAAGGATACAGCTTTTTATGCTTTTTTATACACTCTCTATATAAGTTCCAAACTAAATTTTCACATCTTTATTGACTGTAGATGTTACAAGCACAGTTCTCATCAAGATCTCCACCCCTCAGAACATCCTTATCTAAACAGCTGTAGGTAAAAGGTCATGTGTGAGAGCTACCTGGCCTGCGTGATGGCAGCCACCCACTCATCACAGTCCTTGACGTCCTCTGTGCGCAGCTCCAAAGCCTTCTGGTTGTCATGATTGAACGTGACAGTGAAATAATACTGGGAAAACAAAAGCATAGTGAGTGAGTCAGATATTTGTTCAGCATATAATAACCAGGATATCTGTTATTGTGCTATAAAATGTATGTTGCTACCCTTTAATCACTAGTAATCAGCAGCCACTTCCACTGATCTGTATTTTACTTAAAGGTGTATTTATACATGCATACATGTGCTGTATGTGTGAATGAGTGAGAGAGAGAGAGAGAGAGATCCTGAGGGAAAAGTCTTGAGAGATTCATTATAAAGCCTTTGTGCCTTCTGTCTGTAACCTGGCAACTCACCTCTGAATTGGCGGAAGCCTCTTGACTGACGCCATGTTTTGTTTTGTTTTGTTCGAGTGGTTTGGCTGCATTTTAGCGACACAACCACCCCTGGGTCCTCACCCCTTTTTTACACTCTCACCAATTATCATAGGGTTGAGTTATGGTAATTATGGCGAATGCAGTTCAATTGTTTTCTAATAGGCTTACTGGATAAAATCCTCAAATCACCAGAGTGGTGGTCACCGCACTACTAAACAGCTAACCTATTTGTAGTAGAAACACATCAAATTATATAACACTGATGCATTGTAAACAGACCCCCACAAATCCAATATATTGGATTTTTTTCATTTATCCTTCCCAAATGCCAAGAGCAATTCATTTGTGAATGAGAGTAATGTTCCTTATTTTCTGACGAGCAGCAGAACGGGCCTTTGTCAGTAATGTGCTTCCCATCTCTCACATCCTGTGAGCTGTTGTGTTAAACCTTTTAGGTGGCTATATTTAAATCCAAGTCATTACAGGGTTTGGTTTTTTTTTGCCAAAGATACAGTATCTGTTGGTAAGTGAGACAGCACAACCAGTAAGTAAGCTCTTGTTAAAATAATGTGTGAACAAAGCAACTAAATTCCATCTGGAATACAGAAAATAAGACAATGTTATATTTATGTAAGATTAATGTTAAAGGCGTGTTTTAATCACAAAAATACAGAATGACTTCTTTTTTATGTTTTTATTCAGCTACTCATTCAAATAAATAAATCATAGCAAGAATAGCCAGTATCATAAACACAGTCTAGATGGGTGATGGATGAAAGGAAAAACCAAACTGTTGACCCCAAAAACAAAGAGATCTGGTGGGTGGTTCAGTTATGCATTGCAAGCAGTATTTTTGGTGGCATGGCTTGGTCCCCTTAGATGGAAAGGTTATTCAAAATCAATATGAACTAGTTCTGGGTGTCCCTTTGATAGACTGGCAGCCTGTCCAGGTTGTGTTCCACCTTTCACCTTATGCTCAACCCTAAGTTGGATAGACAGTCAAAAGTGAGGATGAATGGATGGACGATGGCTAGCTCAGGATAAGCACCTTCCTCCTATGATAAAATATTTCTATTCTTATGTTAGTGGTGTTCTTCAGGATGGTATTACACCCATACACAGGGTACGTTGGAGGGTTAAATAATGTTTTAACCCTCCGACTTTAGTCGTTACAGTATACATTTCTGTCACAAAGACCACAGATTCTATTTCAGTTTATATAATTGGCCAATTCACACTGATATTGTCCACTGAATATTGCCAGGTGGATTATCACGATTACTGTAAACTGGCCAAAGCCATGCTGTTTATATATAGATGATTTAATGTGTGACCTATATTTTGAGATTACATTATAAAGTCAATGAAGTGAGTATACACAGAGACTGATGGAACACCATTGCTGATTACTCTTAACAACAAAGGAAAACATATAGCCCATCCAGCATTTGCACTCGCCACTACCTAAGAAAACTCACCTCCCATTTCTTATAAGCCCATATTTGCTGTACTTGCTAAATGGAGTACAATGCCAAAGCATGTTGTTGCACATTTTGTTGGCCCCTTCAAATGTACTTTTTCAGATGCAAATAGGGGTTGCCATAGTAACTGTGGGCTTAAACGTAACTCGCCTTCTAAATGGGGAATAAGAACATTTAAAAAGTAGAACACTCCAAAGAACACAATGAGAACAGAGAGCCAGACGGAGAGGGAGGCAGAGAAAGATCTTCTGCCTTTTTGAGGAGTGAGGGCTATAAAAAGCGCTGTAGCCCAGCAAGGTGGCAGTTGGCTTGGCATCTATTCGCTGTATTGTCCCTCTCCCTGTCACACACAGATAAGATCCAGTGCTCTCCTGGCCATTTCTCCTGCAGCTCTGACACACACTCGGTGACATACAGTACATGCATACACACCACTGAAATCTGGAATCTGCTGTAATCCTTACATGAACCAGTTTCCACGTCAGGATTGTACAGCACCATTGTCTGTGACCACCTCTGCAGTCTGCTGGTTGACTTAGGTGTCATTTTATGTTTTTCCCGAGTGAGGATGGTGAAAAAGAAATCTGTGTGCCAACAGACACCTTGAGAATCGATCAGTCTCCCTGTCCGCATTTCACCTTTTCTGTGCAGTCTCTCAGTTTATGGATCAATACAGGCGTATACAGGAGTACACTGAGAGGCAAATATAGACTTAGTAGCATGCACACAGAATGAGCCCTGCAAGATTTACACATGTGGACACATAAAGACATGACTGATTGGAAACTACAAAGTGTGCTGTTCA
This sequence comes from Aulonocara stuartgranti, assembly GCF_965226115.1. Taxonomy (NCBI): domain Eukaryota; kingdom Metazoa; phylum Chordata; class Actinopteri; order Cichliformes; family Cichlidae; genus Aulonocara; species Aulonocara stuartgranti. The sequence continues at coordinate 12,565,321 of NC_138939.1, read as the reverse complement.
CACTGAGAGAAGGCCACATATTTGTGTGAATACATTTTCAAAATTTATATGTATATAGTTTTGCTAAACTAAGAAAAGAAGCCAGTTAGAAAAAAAACTGAAAGAACATGTTCCTGACACATATTATGCAAAGGGACATGTGTGGAACAGAAGACTGTGTTATGCTAAGTGAAGGCTTTCAAATTCATTTAATTCATTGTTGAAATAAATTCACTGGAGCAGTCTGCATGAACAGCTGTCATCGGAGATGTCACTCAGTACATATTGCACCCCTAGAATAGAGCATTTCTCTTCTCCTGATACGGTTTTAAGGGAACAGACAGTGAGCAGTAAACAAAGTTGAATAGTTCACGAAACGAAAGCAAACAAGTCCTCAAAAGTGGGTTAGTTGTCTCTATCTTTTAAACAACAAATGACCAATATTGAATTTTCTTGCTGACCCCCTCTTCCCACAGCTGTGCAATCCTCACGATTAAATTGCATAATATAACTAAAAAAAAAAAAAAAAAAATATATATATATATATATATATATATATATATATATATATATATATATATATATATATATATATATATATATATATATATATATATATATATTCTTCGTAGTATCCCCTACAATCCTGGCTCCTCTGCCTGCAGACAGCAGACAGCAGAGGGCAAGAGCGTTTGAGGAACATATGACAGCTGAGTTCAGCACCATGGACAGCAAACTGGGTACAGCTGTACTTGGAGCAGAAGCTGTGGATTTCACAGATAATGGATTTACCCTGTTCCCATCCTTTATTTATTCTTCTTAGAGGCTATACAGTAAAACACAATTATTGCAACAGAGGGCTGTGATCCCAGTCTAACACAATATCAGACAATGTTGTTTTTGGAGAGATTGTGAATAATTTGACAGATTTTTACTGTGGATGGGAAAAATTGTATGGCACACATGCAAATATAACCAAGCAGTTCCATAATTGATTTATCAGTGTTTTGGATCAGATCCTCTGTTTGTTTGCTTATTTTTTGTGATTGTTGGGGGAGGGTTATCTAAGGAAAGAAGACCTCTGAGGCATCATTTAGCAACATTTTGGTTACAATATAGTGAAGCTTAGCATTTGCCACCAAATAGCCACATGGAATTTAAGATTTGGATATTTAGGACGTGAAGATTTTCTTTTATGAAAGTTCAGTATAGGTTTACCTCACTTGCCTTTTCTTCCTCTTCAGTTTATTATTATAGATTTTTATTGAACTTGGAAAAACACAAATCTTTTTACAGACATGTTAACTGGTTTCCACTTTTTTGCGTCTAACACTTTAGGTTTTTATCTCCTAACCTTGAACACCAAAATCGCCACCTTCACAATAACTATCTTCAAAACTATCAACAATTACTTCCTGGAAAGTTTTTTTGTGCAAATATACAATATATTAAAAGTGGAACACATCCACAAGACCAAAAGTTCAGACTTTCTAGAATTTTTTGCTTTAGTTCTTTTTTTAAAAAATTCCAGTGTAATTGGTTCAAAATCACATTCAGAATCTGTTTTATTCATAAACAAAGAATATGATTACTGAACAAATAAAATGGCCTATCATTTTGACTTTTACCTTCAGTTCTTCATCCCCTCTGCTGCAGGGAAAGCAGAAGAGACTGCAGCTGGCAGAGCTGATTTCAGAAGGTGACTGCAGTCATAGCTCACAGCAGCTTGACCACTTCTCTGGCTCAAATGCGTTTATACACAGTTTTTATTTTTATATTTTTATACAGCACCAGTTTGCCTCAAAACACCAAAGCACTTCCAACATGGGAAACTACGCTCTCACTAAAATTATTTCTGAATGTGTTGCAGGCATAAAAACCCCCACTGTAAACTGTTTTTTTGTTTTTATCCCTCACACATATTAATCCATGGCACTAAACGCCAGGGGAATTAAAAAAAGAATAGGGGGATGCACTGAGAAAGAAAAGCATTGCTGGGACATCGTTTGGTTTTCATTCATGGCCGTCGTTAACAACCCATGATAATGAGAGAGCTATCAAATGAGCCAAGCCGCTATAAACCGGGGAGACACAGTTGCCAAGGTAGGATGCTATTAATATCAAGACAAGGAATTAAATCAATACGTCAAAACAACAAGGAAGGGGCAGCTCTCCTCCGCAAGATGGCAACCTACAAAGTTTGGATGCAGTTTAAGTTTACTCCTTATATGTGCTGCATTCCCGGAACATTTGGGGTGTCTAAAAATACAGCGTCTTGCATCCAAATGTGATGCAACAGATGAACAGAAAAGAGGAGGCTAAGATAATGTGCAAAGTTTGCAGATATTTGCGTGAATTCTGCTAACTTTGTTTGCTGTTGACGTGGTATTTTTCGTGCATTTAACCTCGGAGGAAGGCTGTGAGGCTATTTTGGTTCATAATCGAGAAAATCAATCGGTTAGGATGACGCCATTACGTAACTCTAAAACGTCAAGTCAACTGTAATGCAAAAGCATCTCTGGGAAATTGTTTGCGTGATGAATAGGCGATATCTTCTGGTGAAAAGTGTCTACACGATACCTCCTGTTATAAATGTGGCTGTAACGCAGAGCCCAGCTGATCAAAGGGATTTTAAGGGGGGAAAACAGTAGGAGGGGACCGCTCTGTGTATTCGTTCAGTGAGACTGACTGCCTTGACAGTGTCAGTCAGACTTAAGGGGGCTCCCCGTGCGATCAATATCTTACCTGCTTCTCTAAGCATTCCTTCGCTGAGAGAGACGGTTTCGGTGACGGTGCCCGGTCACAAACACATCCCTCCAACAGGTACAGTCCGGAGGGGCGTGAGCTCGAGTCGTTTTCGAAATAAAAAAGCATATTCTGCAACAAAGCGAACCACTTTGAATGCCATTTTGTGTTGTCTGAGCTTTTTTTACTCAAGCAACCTCGCCTCGTCCCGTCTTTCTTCGCCAAAAGAGCCAGATAGGTGATGTGGCCATCATTGAGTCTGATCCCTTTCTGCATTTTGGCTGAGAATCCGAAAGGATCTGCGGGGATGCCTGCGGATTCTTACATGTTCTCCTTCTCAGCACCTCCGAAACACAGTCAGACTTGGTGGGCAGCAGCCCACTCCAGTGTGGCCATCCACACTTGCTGCACTGATTTTTGCAACAGCCAAAGGAAAAGAGAAAGAGACGATGCGCGTGAAGAGTCAGTCACACACTCGGCTGCAAAAACCTATCCACGCTGCAAGCCTAGGCTACTACCGTAGCCCCGACGCCTTCTCAGAAAAGCCTTCCTCATGAGCGCAATCGCTCATGATGAGGACTGAAGTGTCCGCGTGCAGTCTACCGAGCGCGTGCGCGCACGCACACACACACACACACACACTCAGCACCCTGCTCTCGCAGGGAGAACGCGCAGTCACCTGACCGGTCCCCGGAGCTGCAAATTTCAGCGCCTTGGACAGAAACTCCGAGGATAAACACAGACGGAGAAAGACGGGATTCACGTCGAGAATCCCAAAGCTTATCGGGAGGCTTTTCAGGAATGAAAACACGCACGCACACACGCGCGTTTACGTACACACCTAATATCACACGCGACTAATGCAGTGAGAGCGTCTTTCTGTGTGTGCACTGAAACTCACAAGCACGAGAAAGTCCGGAAGGAACACTTGATCCCCCGCTGAATATCCAGTTGCTTAGCCAATTCAAAGCATTTTCGTAGTAGAATCAGTGTAATGCAATAACGTAATACTGCAATATTGCAATATTTATTATTATTCCAAAGAAGACTGGCTTGCACTGTTAATAACACAGAATGCACAGAACCACAGGCGAGAAAACAAAGCTGTTTTAAACAACATGAGCAATGCAAGTGGTCTGGAAAAAGTTGTAAGAATGCTTAAACATCCATGACATCCACCTGTCATAGGTGAAAGGGTGGGCCACACTCTGGACAGGTCACCTGTCAATCACAGGGATAATGTAATGAGACAGAAATCACACACATGGACAGCTGCAGAGTCGTTGTTTAACTTAAGAAGCACGTCTTTGGATAGCAGAAACCCATGCAGGCACAGGAGAGCATGCAACAAGAATTTTCATTCATCCTCTACCACTGGATGCAGAGGGTTTATAAGCATAGTGCTCATGCCAGGGAATATTCAATCAGGTGTTGCGTTTAAGTCCAGGTGTAAGGGATTTGCACTTTATGAACATATCTGTTTCCCCTAAAAGAAAATACACTGCACTTTTATTCCAAGTAATAGTTATAAGCTGTGAAAAGAGGGATACTGATTTTGCTCTAACCTTCTCAGCTACTTACCTAACTGCATGGCAAAGAAAGCAATTTATATATTGTTTTTATTACAAAAACAGAAAACTATAACTGCTACGTGAATCTGTCTGTCTGTTCCCCATCTTCCAAGTTGAAAAGAGAAAAAATGAAAGTGTTGTGAGAGCACAGTTTCTCTGGCTTTGCCCACATTCACATTTCCTGCTTAAGTGTTTAAAAAGTTCAGAATCCACGATGTCAGCAAGCCGGGCAGCTGCTGATGGTGAAGAGCCTCACAATAACCATATCATATGTGCCAGTGTCTTAACAATTTCAGTACAGCCTCTGCTCTTCCTGAATTTATTCCCACAGGTAAAATTGAAGCCAGATTTGCTGAGGGCTTGCACTGCTCTTTCCATATCACTGCAAATTCACATAAATTGTTTTGTTTTGGGGGGTTTTCCATCTTTTGAAATAACATGAAACCTTTGTCCTTGGCTTGCTTCATCCTGTTCTGCCCCCTTTTATAAAACACTGAGTTAACAAAAGCCTCTCAACACTGTCCACTGCTGGTGCATTTACATATCTAAGAGGGCGAGAGAGATACTCATTAGGGTTGGCCCATAATTAATCCTGGATTAGCATATTGGGGCGAGGACACACACAATGGTTTATTTCATCACAGGGTGTCTGACAGTGGGATCACAGTGCAGTGTCTATGTGCGATCATTAAAAGGATCCAGGGAGGTAACAGGGGATAATTGAGTGAGATTCTGCTGCTCTTGTTGCTGCTGTTTTTATTGAACAGGAAAGAGGACACTCCACTTTTCTCAAGCATTTCATTTCTTTATCTTTTTGGTAACAGGTGCAGTGAAGATTGGCAGCAATGTGGAAAGAGAGCGATCCAGTTGTAAGGAATGAGATGAGCTGCAATTCAACCCCATGCAGCCATTAGCAGACTAAGCCTGCTAGGACGCCCCAGGCTCAGCTCTGTTGCCGAGCTTCTTCCGTCCCATAATCAGCCTCTCAGACAGGAGTGGTAATGAGGTGGTGATTCTCCTCCGCGACTGGGACTGATAGTAAAGATTATTTTTATCACTTCTGATAATAGATGGGTTAAAATGGAAAGGGAATGTAAAACACTAGAAAGACTGAGGTGATGAGTTAAAGTCTTAAATGGGATTCAGACCAACTCTATCCAGTCGAAAAGCATTTTTCAAAAAGGAGACATCCACAGGTGGAGACATATTGTGCAACAGGATTTTTTGAGATATTGTTTCTGGGTTTCTGGGTTGATGGTGAAAAAGACAAGTCAGATGTGTTCATTATCAGAGATGGGATAAAAATGGGGTTAATGAAAAGTGCAGATAATGAAACAGGAGCATGATTATGTCTTTTTTGGTCACTGGTGCAGAAAAACTGAGAATTGTATAACTCTGATATATAAATAAGGGGGAGGGGGCGATAGAATCAAACATTTGACAGACTAATATTAGCAGTTTAGTTGTTGTGATTCTGTTCACCTAACTTCTGTACCTTCCCTTGTTTAAGCTCTATTTTTGTCTCCACCAGCATCCTATTGTTTTTGCTGGTTTTGCAGTGGGATAAATGTGCCACTTGCACGACATCCTTTATTCTGTTACTGACTGAATGTCCACTGTAGGTCTTTCTCAAAGGTTATGCAGGATTTTCTCAATTTTGTATAACTGGTTTAGCCTTTTTATGTAACCAATACATTTTATATACAGTATGAGTATCTCACAAAAGTGAGTACACCCCTCACATTTTTGTAAATATTTTTTATATCTTTTCATGGGACAACATTGAATATATGACACTTTGATACAATGTAAAGTAGTCAGTGTAAAGCTTCTACAACTGTGTAAATTTGCTGTCACCTCTAAATAACTCAACACACAGCCATTATTCGCTAAACAGCTGGCAACAAAAGGGAGTACACCCCTAAGTGAAAATGTCCAAATTGTGCCCAATTAGCCATTTTCCCTTCCTCATGTCATGTGACTTGTTAGTGTTACAAGGTCTCAGGTGCAAATACGGAACAGGTGGTTTGAATTTGCTGTTATTGCTCTCACCCTCTCTCATACTGGTCACTGGAGGTTTCCCATGGCACATCATGGAAAAGAATTCTCTGAGGATCTGAAAAAAAGAAGTATTGCTCTACATAAGGATGGCCCTAGGCTATAAGTATAATGCCAACACCCTGAAACTGAGCTGCAGCACAGTGGTCAAGACCATAGGGCAGACTAACAGGACAGATGGTGTTAGGGTACGTGGCGGCAACCAGGTGAGGAGTACCAAGACAAGTGTGTCTTGCCTACAGTCAAGCATGGTGGTGGGATGTCATTGTTTGTGGCTGCATGAGTGCAGGGGAGCTACAGTTAATTGAGGGAACCTGAATGCCAACATGTACTGTGACATACTCAAGCAGAGTATGATCCCCTCCCTACAGGAACTGGGCCACAGGACAGTATTCCAACATGACAACAACCCCAAACACACCTCCAAAAAGACCAGTGCCTTGCTAAATAAACTGAGGGTAAAGGTACTTGACTGGCCAAGCATGTCTGCAGACTTAAACCCTATTGAGCATCTGCGGGGCATCCTCAAATGGAAGGTGGAGGAGCGCAAGGTCTCCAACATCCACCAGCTCCATGATATCATCATGGAGAAATGGGAAAGGATTGCAGTGTCACCCTGTGAAGCTCTAGTGAACTCCATGCCCAACAGAGTTAAGGCAGTGTTGGAAAAAAAACATGGTGACCACACAAAATATTGACATTTTGGGCACAGTTTGGACATTTTCACTTGGGGGTGTACTCGCTTTAGTTTCCGGCAATTGTAGACATTAATGGCTGTATGTTGAGTTATTTTCAGGTGACAGCAAATTTACACTGTTATGCAATCTGTACACTGACTACTTTACATTGTATCAAAGTGTCATATCTTTAATGTTGTCCCATGAAAAGATATAGTAAAATATTTACAAAAATATGAGGGGTGCACTTACTTTTGTGAGATAATGTATATAAGGAAAGGCCAGGTGGTGGGCCTTTCTGTGTGAAGTTTGCATGTCCTCCCCATGTCTGCTTGGTTTCTCTCTGGGTACTCAGACTTCCTCCCACAGTCCAAAGACATGCGCTTAGTTGGGTTGGGTTAACTGGTGATTCTAAATTGAAATAACCTTTCAGCAGGCCTTGCCCTACAGTAACTGGGATATGCTCCAGCTCCCGTCATGACCCTAAATTGGATAAGCGGAAAAGAATGGATGGATAATGCAAAGCCATATTTAATTGTGATGCACCAATAATTAGATTGATTAAGACCTTTCGTTGATCCAAGTAGGAAAACACTTTTTCCAGATTTATTGTGGTGGTTAACGTGTACAGTGACGGGAGAATTACCCTAGCACATTTTTGAAAGGTGGGGGAAAAGACAAGCATACTGAATGTAAAAGGCTCTGACCAGGCTCAGAACGAGGATATTTTTGTTGTGAGGTTACAATGGTAACTTCAAAAGGGCTGTTCTGCCATAAGAATGAAATGAGGCAGTTAAATCTAGGAACTACCGTTTTTTGTGTTTAATTGTCAGGGTTTGAAATATGGTGAGTTATAAGAATAATCGATTATACTGTTATTATATATATAAAAATAGTTACTCAATATGAACTTTGATAGCAGCTTGTGTTCACCATGATGTTTCAGTAAGCTTGTGCAATCTCACAACGTTTATTTCCATTCAGAGTCAAACCTTGGCTCAAGCTCCCTGAACCACTACTTCACCATTCAAGCCCTCTGAATCCTGACATTGTTATCTTGGAACATACCTGTGCCATCAGGGAAGGAAAGAAATCCATTGATGGAAAAACCTGGGTAGTCAGTATTTTGAGGTAGGCAACTGACCTAATTTTTTTGGGCACATAATGTTGCTCAACCTTGACCAAAGCCCAGATCATAACACTGTTTTTATAGGCTTGTAGGCACTAGGGATGATGGGTGCATCACTTCATCCACCTCTCTTCTTACTCTAATGCACCCATCACCATGGAACAGTGAAAAACAAGACTTATCAGACCACATGACTCTTTCCGAATTTATCCATTGATCCAGAGTCCGATCATTAAGCTCCCTAGCAAACTGAAACCTCTTTTTCTGATTAGCCTCCCTGATAAGTGATTTTCTTAAGACTACACACTTGTTTAGTCCCAATCATTTGAGATGTCTTTTCACTGTGCATGTGGAAATGCTTTGACTTTAACTATTAAACATAGCCGTGAGTTCTACTGACCATTTGTTTTCTTAATCAGTAAAATAACGCCACAGAAAATGATCATTTTACACTTTTTAAGGTAAATTGAAGACATTTGCGTTATATGCCATTCTTCTGACACTACATCAAAGGTTTGCCTTCACCTTCCACAGTGTTTGTATCAGTGACACTGTTGCCTCTTTGGTGACAGATTGGTCGGTGTCGGCAGGTCTCTGACTCTGGGATCTGGCTCCATCTCTACGTGCTCTGCTGTGTGCCAGATACTGCATGCAGGGTCACCACCTGGCTGCACCATCCTCAAGCCGAACAGCACTCAGACTAACAGAGAGAATGAGCTCAGACAGAAACAAACAACCACCTACAAAAACAGGAAATATGTCATTTTTTAGAGAATTCATCTCATTGTTATTGTTTACATTTTCTGTTGGTTCTTGAGCATTGTAGTTTGAGGTTAATTAGTTAATGAACACATACAAGAGCATCTTTTTTTCTTCAGTGCAAAAAAAAAAAGAAAAAGAATAAGCTTAAGGAATTTTGTTACACCCCAAAGTTAATGTTACCTTTCTTTTTTGCTCAACTGTTTTACACAATGAGTCATGATGTCTGATGCCACACTGCGTAACAGTACTGAGAAAAGACTTCACAGAAATGGGACAAAGATGTGACTCAGAACAAGAATAATTTGAAACAAAGAGCAAATCTGAATATTTGGATCTGTCATTTTGCCCACAAGGTTTTAACTGACAGAAACTTGGACTGAGACTTTCTGACCAGCAGACAGACACCTGAAAATACTGCGCAGCTCTGAAACACTGTCAGCACAGCTGATAGCATAACGCCCAATGTGGTGTAAACAAACAAACAAACAAACAAACAAACAGACAGACAGACAGACAGACAGACAGACAGACAGACAGACAGACAGACAAATAAAAGAAAACATCTTTGCTTGGTGCAGGTAAACCAAGATCATTTAAATCTGAAATCCTAGAAAATAGAGCCAAACCAGGAAGAAACAAACCAAACCTTAATAATTTTATCTTTTAACAAATGTCAAAAACAACCAGTCCTAAAAGACAGCCCTCAGTATGGTCTGTCTTCTCTCTTCCACCCTCATCCACCCTCTGCAAACCTGCACAGTGTGACCCTGCCAGAAAGGCATCTGGGTCTCAGTCTAACAGGTGTCATTCACAGAAGCTCCGAATGCTGCAGCGCAGAATGGCTGGCCCAAAGATAAATGCTAATGTCATGCAAATGCCATATAGCACATCTGAAGGTGAGGCATATTAATGAAAGGCAATCAGCCCGAAGAGTGCACCGTCCTTGACAAGAAAGCTTCCACATCCTCAAATGTTACTGAAGGTCAACAGACAGATCATCACTTGAGACACTGCTGCGGCTTGAGGCAGCATCTGCCATGGCACGTTGCTGCAAGGACACATGCATAGGGCTCTCGTGTGCTACTGAACATGCACGCATTTGTGCACTTGCCCTTCCAGACACCATCCACCATCACCCACATAGATGCACAAACACATAGTCCTGGCAGTGGGATGGAGGATTCTGACTCATGAAGGAATGTGCTCATTATTAAAATATAGTCAGCGTTGAAACATCTTTAGCTGATTATATTTTGGACCAGATAAAATATGTGGTAGAACATTTTTTTCCAGAGTTTCAATGCTTTCTTGTGAAGACCGTGTTTGTTAGTTAACCAGTTAAGAAGATACTTAGAGACATGGCATTTAAGCTCCACAGTTCCAACAGTGTGTAAAACACAGAGTGAGAGCACAAGGTCAAGTGCAGGGCACTGAAGCACGGTGATGCATAACAGCATGTGGAAGTGGCTGCTTATTCAGTTCAGCACACGTGTCCGTTCGGGTCAAAATATCTAGCTGCTTAATGTCCTTCTGCTCCAAAACACATCAAAGTTCCTAATTAACTGCCATCGGAATTCTTATATTATAGTAACTATTTGTATATGACAGAGGTCGTTTATAAAAATGATTAATAAGCTCCTTTTTTGAATTATAACCTTGCCACATATAAGTGCTTCTTATACAAATCACTGTAAACCTGTCATGGTCCTAGGTCGCTGACCCAGTGTTTTGTATTTTGAATTATTATATAGACTTTGAATTCATTATTTATCATTTCTAGTCTCTTGGTTTCTGTTCCTGTGATCCGTGCTCCATCTTCCCTGTGTCTCCTCAGGCAGTCGTGTCTCTTTTTCTCAGTGTCTAGTCTGCATCTTTGTTACTGTCTTGTGTTTCCTGTTTTACTTTGATGGTCCCATTTCCTTTGTAAGTGTATCTAGTTTTGCTTCCCCTTTTCACATTATGTCTAATTAGTCCCAGCTGTGTTTCCCTCCTGTTTCCCATTCCCGCATTACTCCCTTGTGTATTTAAGCCCTGTGTTTTCCCTTGCCATTTGTTGTGTTGTACTACACCCTCTCAGTGCTGTTTTTGCTGTGCTGCAGGTTTTCTTTGTTCTTAATCTACTGTTTCCTGTTACCTTGTTTTCTAGTTTCATGTTCAAGATTTGGTTTGGTTTTCTCTATTTTTTATTTTTATTTTTTATGGAATGTTTTCTCAGCGCAATAAAGCTGCCTTCCTCAGTTCATCCCTCTGCATCTCATTAGTCCTGCATTTGGGTCCTACTTCCTGCCTGCCACACAGCATCAAATTGTGACAAAACCACCAAAAAGTTGGCCTAGCATGTTGTTTTTCTAGAGCTAGTAGCTAACACATATGGATCAGAGTGCTAAGTGCTATGGAGTGCTAAGCTAGCTTTTTAGCTAACACTAACAATCTTGGTCATCTGCATCTGTACTCTACATGGAGCTAAAGGATAAACACACCTGTGCTAATTAGTACTAAGTAACTAACTCATTAAACATTTGCTTACCAAAACTGAAGCACAAACCTCTTGAATAGTCAGAACAATCAAGTCATATTATTCAGATAATTACATTAGAAAGAGACCAACAGGTAGTTGGTCAAGTTCAATACATTTTAACATGGGCACCTATGGAGCTTTATCCTTCCGTGACAAGTGGCAAGCTTAATTCTGGAGCTTGTAATCACTTGTGATTAATTCCACAACTACACAACTGAGAGGTAATTGAAGCACCACCAGAAAATAAAACTGTAAATGAAATGATATTATCAAATAAGAACACAACACAGTAGAGTGTGCATAATACTTACCTACAGCAAACCTGCAGTCATGTGAAAAATTAAGTAAACCCCATGATTCACACGAGATTTTACAGGAGTGCATACAGTCATATGAAAATTTTCTTTTCACATAAACACTCTGGGTGCATACACAGGACGCTACAATATTAATAGACAGGTACAAAATATAGATTATATTATATCCCTAATTGGAGGTGACTTAATCAACAAAAAATGTTCAAGATAATAAACAAATATTCTGTTTCACTGAGTAAAACAGAATTAGCACTTGTTAGAACCTTTGGGGGGAAAAAATACACAACTGAATGTATTTGGTTGTACAGTGAGAGTTTTCTTGTGTTTTAGCTCGTCATTTTTGGCTTTAGAAAAATCACTGCAACAGTAAACAGAGTACACCAACTTGCAATGGTTAGTAGAGCATTTAGAAAGAGACCAGATTTGTATGTTTTTTTTAATAGGTGAGGGGAAACACTACGGAGCCCCGCAGGGGACATGGGAGAAAAAAATTAAAACTGACTTTTGCGAGATCTCGCAAAACTAACTCGGGATCTCGCAAAACTTTTGCGAGATCTCGCAAAAGTCCGTCTTAATTTTTTTTTCTCCCATGTCCCCTGCGGGGCTCCGTAAAACACAACTCTAGAAAAATGATAACACATCCTCACTGCTTAAAGTGTTAATAAGTAAATACTGGCAAACAAGCTGGTACTATGGTTCTTCAAGGTTAGATGTCTGCAAAAGTTATTTTACATTTTTTGAAGTACACCTGCTTAAAAATACTAGTTTCTTTCAGTTTTCTGATATAAAATTACTGACTGTACTTTGACATTGATCCATACCGTAATAATGTTCTGTGTTGAGGTGGTGTAATGCTTTGCACATACTGTAAACTAAACCAAATGACAGTGTCTGACAGGGCAAAAGTGTTAGTGATAATTAAAAATAACTCAAAGGTAGATTGAATCGATGCCCCATCGCACTGATGCAGCAGGGCAGCGATGATAAAAAGATGAACAAACAAAAAGTTGTCACTGAAGCAAATGTACAAAGCTGCACACAGGTGCAAGCACACACATACCCACAGCGAGCTAAACACTCAAACACACATATTCCAGCAGAAAGTGTCATCAACCGTTCAACCTCTCTTCTGTCTTGTTCCTTTTATAGAAGCTGTTTGGTGAAGAGGCCCAAAATTCGATCATGCATTTTCTCTTGACTGAAGCCCTCCATATTTAGAGAGTCTATTTGTGGCAATGTCTCTCCACAGTTGCCTTTGCCATGCCCCGAGGAGAGAGAGCGAGAGAAATAGAGGAGGGGGGGGGGACTAATAAACCTCCAAGAGTATGCCTCGCTTAGTTTCAAAACTGCTGCAGAACAGCCTCTCACTGCCCGCAGTGCACAACAGAGCACGAACATACTGATACACTGAAATAGGCACAGTACTGAGGGTCGACACAACTCGAAGAATACACAGTCCGACCTGTGCGGTTTGTTTTATATCCCTCCTCGCCATAGCCTGGGGTTGAACATCAATAGCTCTGAGTTTTACCTGAGTGATCATGCTCTAGAAAACAACAGCAAGCATAAATGATGATTAAAATCCTCAAAAGATTTTTTTTAAATCACCTATTAAACCTTTTCTGTTCAATAATAGACAGGACTTTGGAGCGGTCGTTAAACTAGTTGTTTTAAACAATGCATGAGGTAACTAATATGGATCTATAATTAGATTACTTTTGAGGGCATGCTGGAATTAATGTTTCATATCACTCTCTTCCTTTAGGCTCTTTTTTTATTGTGAGACTGAACTTTATAAGCTATTTAAAGCATCGTATGTTATTCACTCTGTTCATTGAGTAGAGGAAGAACTCTGAACCTCCAATTCTTCTAATATCATAGAGTGAGTTTGCTGTTAGTGAAGTAGTTGATCTGGTGAAGAAAACAGGCCATTTGTGTCACATCAGAGACTAAAAGAAGGCCTCAAAACACGCAAGAAATGTCACATCATCAGTTCTGCAGGTTAGAGCCATGGCCTTAAAAATGTACTTAAAACTAAGCTGTGGTTTGTCCTGAACTCACCTATTGTTTTGTGATTCACCATCTTACCACTAGAGGTCACTACTTTCTGCCACATAACACAAGTTATATAAATTACACTATAAAGTCAAGTGGGGTTATAGGCAACAGTGATATTTAAAGATGTCACTATATTAAATATTTTGTGTTAAATATTAAAATTTTAAAAATGGCCCAAAGTGTGTAATCTGATGTTGGTCTTGCTCACATAAGTATGAATCAAATATAATCAATACCTGCGTTTACATATTTGCATAATCACTGTATTAAACTGTGTAACAAATTAAGAGTTCATTAAAAAACCTGGTTATGCATCCTAAAATGATATATTTCAACACAGCAGTGATTTAATCTGCTTTCAAGCTTCATGGACATCACTAGGAAAGAAAAGGATAAGTATTAAGATAACAGGCCAGAAAGTGTGGTGATTTTTATTTTTAAATTACTGTTATTTATTTATTTATTTATTTTACAAATAAGTACCTAAAATAATACTTACTCAGAACTTGAATGATTTTATCAACAGTTGGCAACATAATTGTCAACAAAGCAGGTGAACTATGGGAACTATGAATTCATTTTTTACTGTCTTAGCTTTGATAGTTACTAAGAAACAGTAAGACACAAGCAGTCTGCAATAAATAAACTGTTTATTATTGATTAGGGCATATCAGCAGTAGTAATTGTAATGTTATCACTGACACAGTCACACAACTAGGAAGTTGTCTGTTGTACCTGAAGACAACACAGCAGTGTCTATGTGATTCTAATACACTGAAACACTAACTTAAGGTTTTCTGTTTACTTTACACACTAGCACACTGAATAAAGTGCAGCAGTGCAGCTTGTCAGCCAGCTTAAAAAAAAATAGCCTGTTGAATCAAGTGTGTTTTATTTATGAAGCCACAAATTCGAATTCATTTGTCAAAGAGCATGTGAACATAACTTTTATACAGAGGTTTAAAACCTCAGGAAGACTCACAGACCCTCCGTCGTCCCACTGAGACCAGGAGAGTGGATGAGGTACAAGAGGACAAGAGGCAGACAAGGACAGCCTTCAACAAAGAGAACAAGAGACACGAGGTGCTGAGAGGAAAGGAAGCAGAAAACCGATTCAAGGCAGGGAAGTGAAAATAGTGAAGTGAGTGGAATTTTGCTTGTGCTCCTTTTTATAAAAACAGAAAATAAATAGTCTTTTCAGTTTTGCCATCCAAGTGACTCCATCTCTCCTCGATAAAACACTATAATATAAATTTATTGCATTTAGATTTTAATTTCTGACTCTTATTTTAAATAGTTTGATCCAAGACATATCTGTAAATACTGCGTTTAGTGCCTGTGCAAAAAGCTACCATAGTTTTTTTTTTTTTAAAGAAAATTGTTGAGTTTATTGTAAGATGAAAAGCTGGGATTTTTAGAATTCAAGTAATGTGACTGAGAGTCCCTGTAATGAGGACAGAAACAGACAAAATTCAGTAAATGAAATATGTTTCTGGAAATAACACCAAATGTACTTATAGTGGAAAGTCATTTATGATATATGTGCTACTGTAAAATTTAAAAAAAACAACAACATTTTTTTCAAACCATAGATGCTTTTCTCTAAAAATGCTAGGCTGTGTAGTATTTTGCCTGTTATGACTGTTTTCACTGTAATACCCTACAATGTCAGATTAGGTGCAGTGTGCCCTCTAGCGTTTAGACCCTGACAGTGAATGTATAGAGACACGTTAGATATCAGTTCGCTGGGTTTGCCATTTCAATTGCCTGGTCCTGATGCGTGCTGGCAGCCCTCCATGATCACATTTCACCCTCCAGTGAACAGCAGGGGTGTAGCACAGCACAACAACAGAAGCAGCTCTGGAAGCTCCACACTGTTGTTTCTCATCTCTTCAGGTCCCGATGAGGTTGGCCAGTTCCGCTCGTCAGTAGAGCCACTACTGTGGTGTTTGTTGCTATGAGTTTTATGGTATTAGTTTTAATAACGTGTTCAGGGGATGACCAGAAAATGAGATTAATAGTTTGAAGATGATATCTTTTCATGGAGTTGCTTGTTAATTTGTTAATTTTGAATTTTAGGTTTTCTAACAACTCTGCAGAAACAGATTACATGAAACTGTAACACAAAAAACACATTATAATGACTATGTACTGTATAAATAGGTATTGCATATGTGGGCAAATCAAGGCAAATGCAGTGCATATGTTCACTCACAGGATATTAGGTACATCTTGATAGTACTTGACTCCCTTTTGCCTTCAGACCTGCCTTAATTCTGATGTTGACTAGATAGATAGATAGATAGATAGATAGATAGATAGACAGACAGACAGACAGACAGACAGACAGACCTCCATGGAAAGAGTCCTGGGGTATTTGGCTCTAGGGCGGGTATTTTTGGTTTGTTCTAAAGTTTCACAGTAGAGGGCAGCATTGAGAAATGGAGATGTGGCTCCTTCAGCTTCTCTCACTGACAGTCTAAACAAACAAACAAACAAAAAAATCTCGTATTATCTCGTAAAACCATATTATTAGAAATATGGTTTTTATGGGTTTTAATGTTTTTTTTGAAGAGAAATGACAATTGAAAATTTGGCAAACAACATACTCAATAAGTTAAAAAAAATAACAACAAAAAAACAAACTCCAAATACTTTAATCTGAGACTCAATTTCTTTTCCATTGAGGAAATCTCTTTTTATTTAAAAAGCTATCTCAACAGTTTTAGCTGTATCACTTCCTCACAAACATAAAGATTGTCATCGTAGCCCTGTGAACCTGATGTTTGATGAAAAGATGCTTGGAAGCGCTTCTCTGCTTTTAACAAACCTTGAAGTTGAACTTTGTATGGAAACTACAAGGCAAAACTTACTGTGAAGACAAAGGTTTCACTCTGAACTGTATTGTATAGTGGTCTATACTTTGTACTGAGTTACATCATATATGAAAATATAGAATAGTCACATACACAAAAAAAATAAATTATATATTTTTAAATGCTTAAAGTTTTCAGACATTTGTAACTAACAAATGACCTTTTTTCACGACAGATGTGTCAAGTGCTTGTGTAGCACTCTTTTACATAATTTTTAAAATGTATTAAATTTATCAGTTTTTCAACAACACAAAACAAAACACAGCAAATACAACAAAATGAAACCAAACCAAAAATAATAACAATAGCAATAACATCAGAATGACATTTATAAATACTGACAAATACTAAAATGCAAATAAGCTGAAAAAAAGAAAAGAACTGTAAACTTAGGTTAATCAAAAAATATATATATATTATTTAACATGATTTGTAAAAACACCAACTTTTACCCGTTGTGTACTGTTTTATGTTTATTAGGATTTCTTAAGATATGACTCTATGCTTTGTCTCGTTTTCTGAGAGCAAGTATAATAGCACATCTTCACACTGTAACCTCCCCCCGTACATGTTCTACCCTCTGTCTTTTAGAAAGCCTCTATAGGTTCTCACACTCTATCCAACCAGCAAATTGTAGGTGGGATACAACAAATTTATAGCTTTGCTCGTGTGGCTGCTTATAAAAATGGCAAAAATATTCTCTGAGATTAAAGATTTGGAAGATGATGAAGAGGAGGAGGACCACTGGTCATTCCAAAACAAGGACATAAGTCACCAGTCAGTAACTGGAGAAATGTGGACATCAACTGATGTCAAAAAACGGTGAAACTGATTGGCCATCTTGTGCGTGGAAATGAACCACCCCACATCGCTGCCAATATGATGCAACCAGGGCCATTACGTGAGGACATCAATTTTGCACAAATAGGGCATTTGTTAAATGGCTCTGAATTGTTAACATAAATTGTAAATTTTAAACAAGTGAATATCAACAGTGATCAGAAACCACACTTCATTTATTTTTCTTCAAACTAAACATGGTTTTCTCCAGCCATATCTTGGTTAGAGTCTCAACAGAGGTAATTTTGTTATTTTAACCATATATGTGGTGTGTATTGTTCAAAATTGGAATAAAATAAACATTTGTTCAGGATTTTTAAATAAAGTGTTATGGGTATTTTGATTAATAACAGAATAATGCAGGAAGTCCCCCAGACCTGCCAACAATGGCTGATTAACAATAACTCGATACAAGGGTACAAAAGACAAAACCAGCGAAATGGAATTTGGCCATTACCGGTTAATAAAACGCACCTGTGCCTTTCTTGCTGTGAAAAAAACCCAAAAACAAAACAGGCCTACTCCTTCATAAAGAGGTTGTACAAAAGAGCTCATCAGAATAACTCATTTAAGCCCTTTGATCTAAACTCAACAGCAACAGTTACACAGGGATTAGAATTTCAGGATAAATAATCTGGTTGTTTGTTTGTTTCAATCTGGTGGAAAACCTTCTGCAGTGACCGGAGTCCATCCAGGGCGTGATTTCACACACCATGAGGTACTTCTCCTAACTGCCTGGCCAGGGCTAAGATTGCGTGTGATACATGGACGACATTTCATGGCTGATGCAGAGTTCTGAAACCAAAGGAAATGATCTTGTGTGGCTAGATATTAATTTAAATGTTTACAGTGCATGAGTTTGTTTTTGGTAGCCATTTTTCCAAATTAACAATTTTTTAATACTCAAATCATTGGTGTTAGTGTAAGGTCATAAAATAACACTTCCAAAATATGAGTGAGTGAGGAGGTTTCACCTTCTGTCTATGTAATTTATAATAGTGTTGTCAAACAAGCACTGTTGTAGTGAACCGAGAGACTTACATTAGATTAGTGTATTTTTAGAAAGACGGGCATCAGATTTAGATATCTATCTTGGCCCTACTATCATGAATTTCATCTAAACATGTTCATTATTTACATATTTTACTCTGATTTTAATGATACACTTCTGCAAGCATAAGAGTACAGCGATAAGCGCACTGGCGGGAACCTCGGAGCAGAGGGGCCAGGAATCTGTGCCCACTAATCCCAGTGAGGGACAGAAGATGTTTTAGCAGATCTCCTCTGGTACACATGAGTGGCTCTGGTTTTCAGATGTTCCCACAACATCCCGGAACTGAATAAAGAGAGGTTGATGCCTGTTTGCTTAGCACCAGACTTTCACACTGGCAAGAGCAAGTCAACTAAATAATCGATAACAATGCAGGCAGAGCTCTTCCTCCCCTGATGGTATGCTAAGACATCACAAAATATCAAAAGCAGGATGTGAAATCAGGCAGAAAACAGCTGCATAACACTGAGGGGAAGAATACTATACTACTAAGTAAAGTC
This sequence comes from Aulonocara stuartgranti, assembly GCF_965226115.1. Taxonomy (NCBI): domain Eukaryota; kingdom Metazoa; phylum Chordata; class Actinopteri; order Cichliformes; family Cichlidae; genus Aulonocara; species Aulonocara stuartgranti. The sequence goes on along the minus strand of NC_138939.1, from coordinate 12,546,240 downwards.
AAAAGATGCTTTTCCAGTATTTTTCCCCCTTTTAGTGACACATTTTAAAGCAGTTTTATATTTACTAAACCTTTATGACACCTCAAACATTTTTTACAGATAAAATGTGTTCAGAACATGCAATTGATTTCAAAATACTACAGATAAAGTTGACTTTACCAGTCGTTTTAACTTTAGAATATTTTAGGTTGCTTGGTTTTATATTTCTTTTTTATTTAAACTGATGTCCTTTGTATAATATGTTAAACAATATTTGATTTTTGAGGAGATTTGTGGGGGTTGTATCTCCTGACTCGAGAAGCCGGTGGGAATCGTACGTTGAAACATCCAGAGCAGCACAGCGTATGCTAAATCAGGCAGACAGCTGACTCAGCACCTGCCCTGCTGTCTATGTGCTCACTCAACAATGCTGTTATCCCCTGTGACAGGACACAGCCTCCGGGCCCAACAACCCCTCACAACCCTCTGAAAATCCTCCCTCTAGCCTGGACCCTGGAATTCTTACAGACACCCCTGATCCTGATATGCCCTTTTTGTCTAGTCCCACAAATATAAGCATGAATGTCACGCTAACAATGCAATTTCAGTACTACAGGGTCATGTGGGCACAAAATGCACATGGTCAATTAACACAGACTAAGTTGACACAGTTGTGATTCTCTAATTTTATACCTTTGGGACAAAGTTGCAAAGTACAAAAAGCATTTTGTAATAACAAAGAATCACTGAAAGCCACTGAAAGAGTATATTAACCTTTCCCATAAATGTGTTTTAGGTCAATTCAACACCAGAGAGGTCCTGTTAGATTTTTGATAAAGAATCTGCAATAAAACTCCAAAAATAGAAATTCCAGTTGGCTTATTTGGGATTTTGGAGGGTGGTGCTGTGTAAAGACAACTGTCAACGCCCATTACGAGTAAAGTGCATATTAAAAAAAACATCAGTTGTATTTAACCATTAGAAATGTTTTATCACTTTGAAGTCACGCTTGTGAACGAATCTTAGAAATTGGGAAAAATCACAAAGTGTCATGTTGATTAAAGAATCGTTTTGAGCGTTTATTTCCAAGCCACTGGGTTTTCAGGACGCCAAAGAAAGGATAGGGATTAAATAAATACAAAGAATTAAAATAAAGCCTTACTACATAATGCAGTCCAGCCCTGAACCAGAGCCTAAAATTCAAATACTCAACTACATTGTGTTATGCAACAAATGTGTTCATGTTAGCAGCATTTTCTACCCTTGAGAGACAACTGAACACCTCCATTAAAATCACATTTCACAGCATTGTAGTTCCACATCATTCCACTAGCATTTCAGTGCCAAAATCTCTGCAGTACATGAGGCATAGTTTCATCTTTTTTAAAGCCGGCTGTGGTCTAACCCCTACACTGCAAGTAAGTTATGGAATACACCCCAGAAAAAACACAAAAACTGGGCATTGTTATTATTGTTAATATTTATTATATTTTTGCTCATTTAAGCTGTTGGTGGTTTCAGCTTTTATGGCAATTGGCATCAGGGACACTGGTTTAACCTGTGGAGTAGTTTTTTTAAATAACTGTATTAGCATACTTCAGTATGTATGAATCGTGTCTGTGAACTTGAGAACCCGTGAAGTCAGCTGGCACATGGCGCAAACAGAATTCCCTTATAACTCAAAGAAAGATGAGAATTTTGGGGGGAATATATTGATAATATCACTATAACTCTTTTTTGTGAGATTTTAATATTTCCATGTATTGAATCATCTTCATCAAAGTGGGTAGCAGGGTTGCTCCTGGGTTAAAGGATTTTAGTAAAAACAGCAAACAGTGCAATGATGAGAAATCTGCAGGTTCTCTTTAAGCATAATGACTGGCGACAGTAAACCGTAGCCACGATAACTGCTCTGATTTAGCTCAACGCATGCACAGACTCGTCCAAAGGTAGTCGCGGCATAGGCTGCTCTGCTTTAGGCCCTCAAATGCTATAAACCTGCAATCCTGCACCTGCCTCAGGCCCACATGGTTTACCTCTGTGGTCTCATAGAGGAAGAAAAACTCTGTGTCCCTTCATTTCTCCTTTCTCAAAGGAGGTGCAGGAGAGAGAGCTTGATTATGGAACAAGGGGAACCTGCATACCAGAAGGGCAAACAACAAAAAATCTCCACTCCAAAAACACTCTCAGCAAGCCTTTATGATCTCCAGAGGAAGCAAAAGGATGTTCTTTGCTGGGGGGGGGGGGGGGGATAGTGCATGCCAGCACCTACACCTGTGTGCTAGCTGACACCACATATCAAGGTGGTTATTGTATATTTTACACATGTTGTTATGTGATATTGTATTTGTTTTAAATGTTATATACTTATGTGGTATGTGTATTTTGACTTTTGTTGCCATGATGCCAGGTCTCTCTTGAAAATGAGATTTTTAATCTCAATTTTTTACCTGGATAAATAAAGGACTAATAATAATAAAAAATGTCAGGATAGTCTGGTTCATAGGAACCTAAAGCTGCCTTGATATACCATGATATGCCATATTGTTTCTCCACTGAAAAACCACTTTTGAAATATTTCTCACATGTGTTTATACTGAAAAAAGCCTTCAAGGCATAAGCCAAGCAATTTTTTTTCCTATTGGCATCTCGTATGGGATCCCATCATATTAAAGGAAGTGGCGCACACTTACAGAAAGAATTGAGTAGACAAACAGCATGGATATAAAATTGCTTATGTGTGCAACTGAAATGAGAGCTATTTCCTTCTACCTCTGCATGGGCCCCAGGAGGAGGAAAGGGGAGAGCCAGTGGTCAACAGAGGTCTCACTTTCTAGGAGCAGCTGAATACCAGAGGAGCTGACAGGTATGTACATATTGGAATGTGTTTCTCAGCCACACCTGTGGGAAACACACCCACCAAGTTTGGTCTCTCTCATCCCACTGGCTGATATCGACCATGATTGACAATTGGAAGAACTATTTGGCTTCTGTCCTCAGGAGCCAGGGGGCAGGTATGGTAAGTTCTGAAAACGAACCAATGGCAGACTAGAAATCCTCCAAGCCAGGCGGGGCTGCGGTGAAATAAAACTCATCAGTGGGGTGTGTCCTTTAAAGTTTGTCAGCAGTCAAACAGTGAAAGGCCACTGCTACAGGACCCCACTTTGACTGGTTAAGACTTAACAAGTCCTTTGCTGAGTGAGGATCTGAGAAGCCGGCAGACAAAGTAAAGAAAGACAGAGAGGGACTTCTTTTCCTCGGCAGACCGACTTCCTCCACGGCTCAACAATGGGAGTGAAACATCAGAAATCTTCTGCTCCAAATCTCGAGAACACCACCTTCAGGGTCGGGATTTCGAGGAAATGGATGCCAGGTTTATGCAACTTGAAAACTACACAAACTTTCAACACTCTTTGGAGTCATTTTGTCCTAAGAAATAGGTACTTCGTCATAGTTTAACAGATTAAACAGATGCTTTTCTGGTACTGTGGTCACTCACATCTCCTTATCACTTTTCCAGCCCAGCTATAGATTCTGTATCCGTTGGACGGAGAACTGATAAGGGCATGTGCATGACATTACCTACAGATACTGAAGAGGTAACATCTGAGCCACAGAGCCTGTGGGGTAATTCAGTCATTGAGTTTATTACTGGTGAAACATGCTGAATGCTAGTTTCTGTGCTTTCTGATTTATGTTTGCATTTTAAACATGTTGGGAGTCGTTAGAATGGATAGAGTTTCACGTTTTAAAATGTGGCTTTAAAACAAGGAATGGGGTTTGTGCGAATGTATAACTATCTACAATGACACTTATGTAACCTTGCAAATTTGTGATCTGTCTAGAGTGACTTATTAAAAAAAAAAGACTTGCGTGTTTGGGGCTCTGCTGTAAGACTTAACACAAGAACAGTTGAGTTACAATACTGAAAGCTTGGTTTCCACGACACAAAGTTTAGAAAGCAACAGGGTCTCAGCCTGACATGACACAGCATGACTAGCATAATCCATTGACTGTACATGGAAAATGACATAACTGCTGAATGTGAAAAAAAAAAAACTAGGTGAGTAACTTGAATGTGATGCGTGCCAGCGTACTGACATGACTTTCACACCCACAAACATTTTTACACTTTAATTACAGCTGAGTGGGCCTGACATAAGGATCATACTGCATAAGAACTATAGGAGAAAGAAGTGTGGGTTTAAAGGCGTTGATACAGAAAAAAAAAACGTATGCGATGTCTTACAGTTTGCAAACTCAAATATTCAGGATGGTCAAAGGAATTACATTCACGTCACTAAATCTTGTGACTTTTACTTTTAAAAAGCAGTTTGAATTGTTCGTATCAAATGACAGATCCCTCCAAACACCCGAGAATTTTCCGCTTCTTTTCCTCGTCTTTTAACTCTTAAAATCTATGAACGAGAGAGTCATTTATATCAGAATGGGGTCTTATTCGCTGTTTTCGTCATTGCCAAATGTGCTGATAAATGGCTGCGCAATTCTAGGTTTGTATGACCTACAAGCTTCAAATATTGCAGATACTTTACAGCCATAACTTCCCATAAATAAAAAAGAAAATGTATAAATGCATTGAAAGTGTTGAGTCATTGCACGTGTTGACACTTGTCGCCAGATTTATTGCCAAAAGATTTTAACAGCTGGTGGTTTCTTGCTTTACACTTATTTATGTTACCTTCAGTCTTTAAGTTAACTCTCAACTTAGAGAACAAAAAGTACACAACATCACAATTTTCTTGTAAATGCACACACACACACACACACACACACACACACACACACAGGAGGGCTCTCAGTGAGTTGACGAGTGTTTTGGACTTACAGTACTGGGTGTATCCAACTAGCTCTCTGCCCCTCAGGCATCTACTCTCTCTCTCTACACCTGGTAGACAACTCTCTCCTGTCAAGTAAAACAATCTTCCCACGGCTGCTAGCGCTTAAGGTCACTTCCTTTGGTTCAGCCCTGCTTCAACACATTCTACCTCTCGGTTTTCTTGTTTACCCAATAGAAAATCAACCACACCAAAAAAAATAAACAAAATCCTTTCACAATGTGTCAGTAATTGTTAAATGCCATGAATAAAAGCAAATGTTATATATGAGAACATGCTGTCAAAATAAGCCCAAATGGCAGAATAATAAGTAATTATCGCCTTGTTCTCATAATGATATAGCTGTAATGCACAGGTACACACTGGGGTACCTGTGTAAATGATAAAGTATGCAAAGTATACAGAGTATATATAAAATAAAGACTAAGCAACACCAATGATTTTAATAAGTGCATACTGAGTAGAGTAAATAGTGCAAAATCTGGTTCTGCAAACTCTATAAAATTTGAGCAGGAAAGAAATCTTATTGCACATCAAATTGTGTATTGTGATGTGCAAGGCTGTAAAGATTAGCACTTTATTTGCCCATATAAACAGGGTCGCTGAAATGCCAAAAAACAGCAGGGCTGATAAAGGGATGGCAGGCTGCTGTGCTTAAGACAGACCAACCATGGAAGCACTGAGGTCCCACAGCTTCTTGGCTGCAGCATCATTCAGGGCCTGTGGTGCTGGCTTTTTGGGAGCACAGTCGCTGTACGGTGGAATGAAGAAAAGAGATAAATCATGAAGAGTGTCATACAGTGTGGTTGCAAACTGCTTGTATTAAAAACCTTTTACTCTATTGTTGTTTATCTCAGCCTCTGTTAATATTAGAATAATTAATTGGTAGGATAAGAGCATTTCTTTTTCTACTGTGAGAACATCATTTTTCTCCAGTCAGATGTACTTGCCTGTAGTAGAGGCCACTGGAGTTTGCCAGGCTCTCGTCCACAGCACAGTAGATGGTGGTCTGGGCTCCTTCCCAGGGATTTTTGACCAACTTCATGAAGACCTTTGCTAGCATTATCTTCCACATAGGAAATGAATTAAATAGATGGCGGCCTAACTCTGTGCGGATGACCCCCGGATGAAGACTGTAGACGGTTACACCGCTGCCTAATGAGAGGTCCATCAGAAACAGGCGTGCGTCAAACACCGCACTAGTGTAAAAATCATGGTAACAATGCTCATTAACTCAAGATACAAAGATAGAAAACAAGAGGTAAAATGGTTATTTGTAACATACTGTATATTATACATGTGTCTGAACTCCTGTCACACTACCGTTCAGTCTTGTAGCCAGTTCTTTGCCAAAGAGAACGTTGGCCAGCTTGCTTTGTCGGTAGCTCTTCTGGGGGGTGTAGTCTTTATCAACGTTAATGTCATCAAAGTGTATCTGACCTGCAAGAAATTTATTTTAAACAGGTGTGACAAAGAAAAATCTTTGGTTGTTTGACTTTAGCACCAAGATTTTACCTCTCTCATGCGCCAGGCTGGAGACGATCACAATGCGACTTGGTGCTGACTTCTTCAGCAGGTCAAGGAGACAGTTGGTGAGAAGAAAATGTCCCAGGTGGTTGACGCCAAATTGCATTTCAAAGCCGTCTTCAGTCTTCCACTTAGGACACATCATAATACCTAAAAAAAAAAATTGAAAAAAAAATTGAAAAAACAAAACAAAACAAGAAAATTATAAAAAATAAAAACATACAAATAACTAATTTCTCAGTGTCTGTCAGTATCATTCAACCCCAAATAACTTATTCTACCCTCCTAAAAATCTGTATGAGGATCCCATAAAGATCAAGGTCAAATTTATTTATATAGCACATTTCAAACAGCCGATGCTGCACAAAGTGCTTAACAATATAAAAATGATGACAACATTTAACTTCTACTAACTGACTAAGGCAGTGGTTCCCAAACTTTTTTTGCTGGGCCCCCCTTTGTTTTACATGAAAAATGTTACCAACACATCCTCCAACCACACACACCCATATTTTGCTCCATTGCGGTTTATTTCACACCTCAAACATTTAGTAAACAATTAAGCAAATACAAGTAATCTGCAATAAATGACAGGTAGTAATGAAATAAACTACTAACTCTTTTACGCTACGTCCGCACCTACACGGGTATTTTTGAAAACGCAGCTGTTTCGTCCACACGTAAACGGCGTTTCAAATCACCGAAAGCTGAGATTTTTTAAAAACCTTTTTTTGCGTTTACGTGTGGACGAGGAATACAGAGTTCGTCACGCAACGTCAAAGGTATGTGCCTTTTTCACGTCACGCTGTGCGCCATGTTATTGTTTACATGAGATGAATTCCAGAATGGCAGATAGAGACAAAATACTGTTTCTGTTAATCTGACTATCTGCAGGTTTACACGCAGTTACTGTCCCTCCATTTACAAAGACAGAGGCGTCGCGGTGTGATTATTTTACTGTAGTTGTTTTTTTCCTGTGTAATAATATTCAACATTGCTATCAATACATTTTTCAAAAAATGCCTCTCTGTGCAAAATAGGTTTAAAAACATAAACAGCTGTAGGATACTGTTTGTCCGTGATTTGAACCGGGGGGACAAATCGTGGCAGGATCAGCCTGATATTATTTGTATCCCACTGTAACTTTACTGTATAAAGAGCTAACGTCTACAAAATGTCAGGAGTAGTTAGTCATTACAACAAGTGTTTGTGAACTAAAAATCAAGAATGTGGGATACTGTTTGTCCGTGATTTGAAGAGCCCAGCGCTGCTCCCGACGAAGGGAAAACCAGTTCTGCAGGGGAGACCTACCTCGACACTTGTGCAGGTGAAACCAAAGGGCAGATACGCTTCACCAGATTTTCTAGCCTTTGGCTTAGAATGAAGTTGGTTTAGAAACATATTCAGCTATGCTTCATCTCCTGCTTTGCTTTTCTGTGGGCGCCCCATGATAGCAGTGACCAAGCATTTTATTTTTTTCCTTTTCATACCACGCCCCCCCTGCCATGGCTCTGCGCGCCCCCTAGGGGGCGGGCCCCACACTTTGGGAAGGTCTGGACTAAGGTAAGGCAAGGCAAGTTTATTTATGTAGCACATTTCAACAGCAAGGTGATTTAAAGTGCTTTACAGAGACATTAAAAAAACCAGGTAGAACTGCTGCAATACCTGCATTGTTAATGAGGATGTCTAAGCGCTCCTCATTCTTTTCCACATCTTTGGCTAAGTCTCTGACAGACTGTAGTGAGGCCAGATCAAGCTTCTTTACCACCACATTGCCATTCCCACTCTTCTGACGGATCTCATCTGCTGCAATACGGGCTTTAGTCATGTCCCTGCAGGCCAGGATCACTCTGGCCCCTTGGAGAAAAAGAAAAAACATACAAAAGCAACTCATGTTTACATGTAAACACCAGAGGATGTGCAACCAAAGTACTAGTTGAGGTTACAGATTTATTTTTACCTACTGTCATTGATACTTATTTAATATTCTATCATTTCTTGGTTGTTACTGAATGGTTATTATATAATATTCTTCATTAAGTACCAAATGTCCAAAACAGGACTGTAGATATGGTTTCTTTTTACGCAACTATATAGAGATTTAATTAAATCATTTTTGGCAGTGCTTCATTTAATTTAAAAAAATGTAAAAAATAAAATAAAAATGTCAGCAAAACCCTTCTATTAATTTTAAGTTAAGTAACTCTTAGATTAGAGATTAGATTAGATAGAACTTTATTAATCCCTCGGGTGGGTTCCTCTGGGAAATTCGATTTCCAAAAGAGCACAGCACCGACAGAAGTTACAGAATATTTTTATATATATATATATATATATATATATATATATATATATATATATATATATATATATATATATATATATATATATATATATATATATATATATATATATATATATATATATATAAAATACACACACACACATATATAAATACAGAGACAATATAAATAAAATATACGAAGGGGATAAATAGAATAAATAGGAATAAAAATAAAAATACAAGTGAATTGCACATTTCAAGTATTAAGTCTATTGCACCGTTGACTATTTACAAAAGTATTGCACAAAAGGTATTGCACAGTGAGGTGAAGAGGCACTACAGCTTAGTTGTTCCCCCCTCCTTTGTCCTCCTGTTTCCCCTCCCTCTCCCCTCCAGGGAGGAGTTAAACAGTCTGATGGCATGTGGGACAAAGGAGTTTTTAAGTCTGTTAGTTCTTGTCTTTGGGAGAAGCAACCTGTCACTGAACAGACTCTTCTGGTTGTTAATGGCCATGTGCAGAGGATGTCTGGCATTGTCCATAATGTCCATCAGTTTCTTTAATGTCCTTTTCTCTGCCACTGTCACCAGAGTGTCCAGCTTCATGCCGACCACAGAGCTAGCCCTCCTGATCAGTTTCTCCAGCCTTAGGAGTCAATATCCAAATATAAGGGCAAACTCTTATTTTATATGGAGCGTTTTCGTGCATGAATGGCGTGTTTAAGGTAATGTCAAACTATATTAATCATATTTAAGTCTGGATTTTGACTAGGGCACTCTAAAACCTTATCTTTTTATTACTTTATTTTTTGAAGCCATTCAGAAGTAGACTTTCTGATGTGTTCTGCATCAATGCTCTGCTGTATAACCCAAGTGACCTTGAGCTTCAGGGACAGATTGATGGCCGGAAAGCAGAATTCATGGTTCCAGACGGCTGATATAAAAACCAAGGATTTCAAACTCATTTTACACCACGGGCCACATACATTCCACTTAAGTGGTTTAGACCAGTGAATCTCCTCTGTCTGACACTGTACAGATGTTTATCTGCATATTTAATCCTGGTGCTATTTTAATATGAGAAAAAGTAGCGCAATTATAACAGTGTGTCTTTTTTCTACACAATAGAAATCCAGCTTAAACTGAAATAAGTTGCGAAAATACAGAAAAACTTCTGGTAGCTCATTGTGCAGAAGGTTTTTGTTAAATAACAGAAAATTGTCTGTTTTCTTTGTTTTCTTACTGTGGACCCACTCTTAAAAAAAATAAAAATTCTAGAGCAGACTTTGAAAAATATGAACTTTTCTGTCATATAACTGTATATAAATTAATTCATTGTTCTAGTGTAGCATGACATCATAGGCTGTAAAACCTATGATGATGCAGTTTAGAGTTAAGGTTAAAATTTATGCCATCCTTCACCAAAGAAGTCAAACCAATTCTGGCCCTGAGGATTTGACACCCCTGACCTACACCCATGTACAGGACGTGAGACACAGCCTTTGCATATGTTTTTGTTTTTCTGTACTTTTCTTTAACAAACAAACATGGAGGGTCTTACCTCTCTGGGCCATGTCCAGGGCTGTCTCTTTCCCAATACCAGTGTTGGCTCCAGTGATGAGGACCGTTTTCCCTTCCAGCCTGGCCTTGCTCCGACACACTCCTCCTGCCATCCATCTGCGGAAGGCCAGCACGCCTACCCCTGACAAAAAAGATATTTATGCTATGAACAGGGTGTAAGAGAATGTTCCGAAGACTTTCCATTCGACCTTTTACTACCTTTTACTCTTATGTTTATTCTAAGCTAAATCAAGCAGCTACATACTGTTATATATTTCTACAATTTCACACCTACGAGCAACAGCAATAATCTGTCATGACAGAACAAAGTGCTTACCTGATCTCCTTTCATTACCGTATCAGAAATCCTACTAAATGTGCAAGTTAACAAAGCTTAAACAGTATGCATTTAATAAAGAATTAGGCTTACCCGCAACAAAGACAACCGTGAGGCAAGTTGCATGTCTCTCGGTGAAGTCCTTAACAGCCTCTGCGTAGTTTTGCATTGTTTAAGCAATTCTGGAACTTATATAAGAAGCTGAAATTTTAATATTGCTGCAGACTTGCAGTTAACGATCTGTTTTTGTGGAAGGAACTTTACGTCAGCTACCACAAACAACGGCGAAAACGACAAATACGTGTTTTCCCGTTTCGTATTTGTAACGATAAACTAGCCGGAAGTGGAGGGCGTGGTGGAACTTAAAGGAGATTTTTCAGAATAAGCTTCCGTTTAAATCAATCATTGGTTTAAATCAATGATTTAAATCAATGACTGTAGAAAACAGTCATTGGTTTAAATATGTGTATTTCCTTGCTGTCATGTACGACATACTTGTTTTTTTTTTGTTTGTTTGTTTGTTTTTGTTGGTTGTGTGTTATTTGGTTTTGGTTTGGGGTTTGTTTAAGCTTTCAAGTACAGTGAATATTTGTTTTGGCATTGTGGGGAAATGTATCTGGTAATATATATCAAAGATCAGACCATAGGAGTTCTGTGCAGCGTGCTTGTGTAATAGAATGCCACGCAAAACACACCCATCAAGAGACAATAGGGCGTAATGCGGCAGCTTGCTGACTCATGTACTAAAGAGTTTACTTAAAGCAGCCATTCAGCTTGTGCAGGCATGCTCTAAATGTCAGGTAAAATACATTTTTAAATATGCATTGCAAAGTAGAACCTTGGTTGTGTATTACTTTGTTATGATTTATTTTTGTTTGTTTGTTTGTAATGGTAGTAATAGTACTATTATGTGCTCAGGATACACCGTGTACTGAATTATGAGCATCTGTTTGCAGTGAGTTACTCCCACTATAGCACAAAGGTATAGAAATACTGCTTGCCTCGTCAGACATCTCTCACAGGGATTTTCAAATTAAAACACCATGTAAAACAGATTTATACAATTTTAATTAATAATTTGACGTAACACTGTCATTAGTAGAAACAGATGAAATTAAACTGGTAGTCATCTTAGAACCTTTGAACACTAGTGAATGATTTAACTACTGATTAAGTACATTTGTGCCATGAAAATATAATTTTACTAAAAACCTTTACTGGTGCAAGTAATAATATATAGTAATAATTTTGCATGCAAATTAATCTACTTTGGAACTCAAAATTCACTTGACTTCCCTTATTTATTAAAATTCGTTTGTCTGTTCGTTTCCAGCTTCTTTTGTTAATCCCGTGCCCTTATTTTGAAAGGGGGAAACCTGTTGTAATGCTCTGTTATTGGTTAAAATCTCTGTACAGCTGGTTAAGCGTATTTCTTCGCTTTGTGGGTCTAAACTTGTGTTAAAATATTTTAAATTGCGTTAAAAGCTTAAATTGGGTCTTGTCTGTCTTTATATTACGTTTGGAAGAAGTTGGATTTTTTTTTTTTTTCAAATAAAAAAACTAAACAACAGTGTCCCGGAAGTTCTTCATGCTCGCGCCACGTCAGAACTACAAACTGTTAACATCATTGTTGAATAGTGAAGAATAGTCTGTCTGCCTGCACCTTCTCTTTGTTGTCGCGATGTTGTATTTGTCACTCACCTGTTTGCTGCTGTTGTGTGGTGCATGTGTGGTGTCTGGGACTGAGATCACATTTGAACTGCCTGACAATGACAAGCAGTGTTTCTACGAGGAGCTGGAGAAAGACGTGAAGTTTGACATAGACTTTCAAGTAAGTTCCTCTGAGAGCTCCATCACGTCAGTGTGTGCACTTAGCAGATGCTGTCAGACTAATTTTTAGGCTGAAGTTTTTTTCTCCGGCTTCCAGAAATCAAGAACAAATTTATAATTGTCTATTAATCGTAAAATAGTGCAGAATGCATATTTTGATTTACTTAAATTTGGCTCCGTTTTTTTTCAATCAATTGAAAACATATGTTATCTCAGATTATTTTCCGTTTCAAGATAAAGACTTTTAAAGAGAAGCCCAATAATTCCCAGAGGAACAGCTGGCACACACACACACACAGCCACATCCAATAACTTCAATATATTTAACAGCGACGCAACGTTGCAACTTTCTTTCCTTCTATATATGTTTTATTTTCTCTTAGGTTATTTCAGGGGGCAACTATGATGTGGACTGCTTCGTCACAGATCCTCATGACAATGCCTTGTATAATGAGAAGAAGAAGCAGTATGACAGCTTCTCTCACACCACAACTATGAAGGGAGTCTACAAGGTTTGCTTCAGCAATGAATTCTCCACTTTTACACACAAAGTAGTGTATCTGGACTTCCGCCATGGGAATGAGGAACCCATTCTGGACAGCATGAAAAGAACCACAGCTCTGACTCAGGTCAGTAATGAACACGGTGCTTTCAGTGTGTCAGGTGCAGTTTGTTTGTTTGTTTTTAAGAACATGCTGGATTACTTGATAGCTAATTTATTACCTTATCACTGTTTAAACATTGCTGCCTTCAATTAGACAAGCATGCCTTGAGAAGACAGAACTGCAATGTCATATCACAGACGTTTGTATCATGATTTGAATCAGAAAAAACAGGATGTATTTTGACATGAAAAATGAGTACAGACATATCAGTTATGCTTAGTAAGGTGATAACAAGTAATCTAAAATTGGTATAGTATTTTTGCTGCTTTAAAGGTGTTTATATAATGTCCACAAGGTGGTGCAAGAGTTATTCACATTAAGCTCACAAGGAAATATTGTATTTAAATGCACTCTCCGTTCCTGGAATTACACAGATCACCCAAAAGAGGAAATGTCAACAGTTTGACAGCATTGCTGCTTCTCAAAACACAGAGTGTAACATCTGATAAGCCATACTTTATTTCTCAAAAGAGTTTGGAAATTCCTTTGATGCAACTTAAAACCAGCATTTGTTGTTAATCTCAAGAAATGTATCAAAAATAACCAAAATAAGTAGAATGGTATGTAGGTCAGTAGAATATAGTATGACATAACAGATATCTTAAATATAATAAAGTAAAATAAATATAAAATTATATATAAAATAAATAAAGAGGTTGAGTGTTTATTGTTAAGAGTTGTGACTGTGCATTTCATATCAGACTATAGGATAGCATAGTGTTACTACTCTTTAATTCAAGTACTGAGACCTCTAGGGTCAAATGTATAGTGAGTTTATGTGACTCTGATCTGTGCGATCCACCTTCTACTGTACATATTGATGAATTTCCATTAATCTTTCTGTTATCAGTTGGAGTCGTCTTGCGTCGCCATTCATGAGATCCTGAAGGTGGTGGCTGACTCGCAGACATGGTACAGGCTGAGAGAGGCGCAGGATCGCACAAAAGCAGAGCACCTGCTGGAGCGCGTCACCTACTGGTCCATCGGAGAAACCGTCCTGTTGTTTGTCATCGGCATCGGTCAAGTCATGATGCTTAAGAGCTTCTTCTCTGACAAGAAAGGCTCTGTGGCAGCTACCACTTAAACCAAGGTCTCAGTGTGCCATAAGAAACTCAAGTGGAAGCTTGCTAATGTGAACACATATTGTTAGTATTTTCATCAAAGCCAATGGTAAATGGATAGATCAAGGAGTTTTCACATTCCTGTCGGGCAAAACTTGAATTCAGGTTTTACACAAGTTGTTTTCATTCAACAACTTTCTACTGAAAAGAAACCCCACTCACGTCTGTGTTTAAAATGCAGTTGACATCTTTCAGCCTTTAGAGACTTTATTTTTATAGAGGTGGACGAGATGGCATGTTTATTTTGATCTGCCTATTAAGTAGCCTAGTTTCACTTATAAAAGCAGCTTTGTGGATTTCTGTCATCTGTAGTAGTATCACACATAAAAACCAAAGAGGAATTGTGTTTAAATTTGAGTTTTATTTGTTGTATAACATCTGTTATATGTATTGTTACCTTAATTTATGTGTGCAAAATCATTATGAGCTATGAGAGCTCCGTTTCTCTCATGTCTTGTCTGTTTCATACGGAGTGGCTTAGGCATTTGTTTTTTCCTCATGCCAACCAAGTTGAAGTTTACTGTTTTAATTTAAATACATATAACCTTATACATATACACGCAACTACTGTTTTTTTGTTTGTTTGTTGTTTTGGATTCTCATTTATATGTTTTACATTTTCTTCACTGGAAAGTCACCAAGTATCAACCAGATATCATTTTTTGCACAAATAGTTTCTTTGACATTTCAATTCGATTTGAAGACAAATTATTATTATTTTTTTTTTAAATACGGCTGTGTAGGTTCTCAGTCATCCAGGTCATGATAGTCTCAAGCACTTGAGTCGAAGGTAACTGGATGTCTTTTTTGGGTTCTTGTTTCTCACCTCTCATCTTAGAGGCTTCTTCAGTTCTGACCAGAGCATTTTCAGATGAGAGGTGAAACATCTTCATTAACCTGAAAGAGGGTTACTTTCAGCCAATTATGAGAGTAATCATGCCAGAAAGTTTTTAGACATTGTCATATTAAAGTTTGGCACCGAGTGTTGTGATATTTTTTCAAATCCAATGATACGCGATGTTATTTAATTTTAAAAATTTAGAGATTAAGGAAACTATAGATTGTACTTAAAGCTATTCTAACAGTCTTTAATACTTTAGGTCTCCATGTTTTCAAGAAGCTCCATTGGAAACTCTAATCCTAATGTCCTGCCACATTAAAAATGTATTTTGCTTATTGCAGCTTGACTTGAACATTTGACTTTCACTGTGCATAATGCTATATAGAAATGTGGCAAATTAAAGGAAAACCCAACACAAGGTGTCTCTGTAGGGTGTTTGGCTATAATGTCAAATCCCCTGTGTGCTCTTTGGCAGTAAATGTCCTGTGGAAGTTACTGCGAAAATAAGTCAGAAGACATAACATATGATTTACATAATTTTTCAAACTTATCAAATCAGTCAGTGAGCCCTCATACTCTTTTTATTGGGCAGCCGATGTTGGGGGGCAGTAACATCAGGAAAGAAGTGTTTAAGCATGTAATAAAGGTGATCACTGAGGACAATTATTTGCAGTGAATCCAAGTAGTTTGATTGTAGTTTGAAGTGGATTCAAACTCAGTAAAAAGTTGCCAGAGGCATTACAGAGACACTTGATCTCCCTGGGGTTTTTTTTTTAAAGTTTGTTAGTGATTACTTTAAAATTTAGGAGCATTTGTGGTATCAACAGTAGTCTAAGGAGCTTGGAAAAGAACAGTGTCTGGACTTCTTTAAGTTGTTTGAAGACGTTTCACCTCTCATCAGAGAAGCTTCTTCAGTTCTAAGGTCACATGCTGGAGAGTCCCAGAGTTAAGCCCTGTGGGAGTATCCCCCCAAGAGGGACAATGGACCCCCTAATGATCCTCTACCTAATCACAGACGCTTTTCTTTCCAAGCTCCTTAGACTACGATGACCTGGATGACTGAGAACCTTCACAGAGACATCAACAGTAGTTTGATAGTGAATAAATCTAAAAAACAGAGAAACCACTTCTTAGTATCTAGCAGATGAATTTTTAACCTGGAACAAATCTATATTATTTATCTTTTTATATTTACTATGTTTTGTTTTTTTTCTTCTATTTTTTCTAAGTTCTTTGTCATTATTATTCTTTAAAGAAGTTCTGCATTCAAAGAAATTAGAAGACAGATGTTTACACTGTACATTAGCTGTTTATGCGGATTACGTTGGGGCTTTTAATGTGGAAAACCCCCACATTACATACACATGGAGCGTGTATACTGCATTCTACTACTGTGTTTCAAATGAAATAGGAAGAAGAGTTGAAGTGAACTTGAACCTGTGCCGGCTCCACTGGCCAATCGGGGCGAAGCGGTCTTTCTCCAAGCTGACGTGGGTGGAAGTTATTAGCGCCGACGTCCAGCGTCATCAGTTTAGCGGGTTCTACAGGCCTTACGTCCATTCATTAGGAAGAAGCTATAGTCCCAGTGGACCAGTTGCTGACCCTAAGTAACCACTAGTATACATGGCGGGATACCTTAAAGCTCTGACTACGGTGTCGAGGAGTGCCGCCGCTGCGCTGTCGCAAAACCCCGCAGTGGTCTCACCGGCCGCCGTCTGCCATCACAGACTGCAACAGAGAAACTGTAAGTTTACCGTCGACAACACAATGACTCAGAATGAACTGCTCATAACATTAATGTGGTTACATTAGATGCACAGTGTGGCAGAGTCATAAGTTATAGCGAGTGACTGGAAATGATAGAAACAGGTGAGTCGTTGTTGCTGTTTGGCAAGTATCCATGGGTGAGTCATACATTGTAAGATTACACAAAAAGTGATTCAGAGGTGTTTCATTTTTACAAAATGACAAATAAATAAGGTAATAACATAAAGAAAAGCCAGTGTGGTCATGCTGAATAAAATCTAAAGAGTTTGTATTCTAACGTGAAAAGAATAAAAAGGAGAAATAATGTATGTAAGTAAGTTTGGTGCCAGCCTGCTTTGCTACTTTAGTCCACATGTTGTCAGGTACAAAAAGGGCTTGACAGGTAATAAATGATATCGGAGCACTCTTATAATCCGAAGGTCACTGCCTCAGTGAAACCCAGCTGCCAGGAATGTAAAAATGATATGCAGGTGTCTCAGATGATAAAAGTAAGCCTAGTCGGCTCAGAGATATTCAGAGCTCAATGGCTGGCTCCCCGAAAGTGACACGAATTGGAAGACTTGGAGTCAATTAAGAAGTATAATACAAAGCTGTGAATAAACTCCTAACATCGAAAACAATTTTACCTTTTATTTACACAAGTGTGCAAACTTAACCTTTCGTTTCCCCTGTCATTTTCAGACTCTTACGGCTTTAATACAACAGTAATGTAACTTTAATTTTTTTATTTTTTTTTAGATGCAACAAAACGT
This sequence comes from Aulonocara stuartgranti, assembly GCF_965226115.1. Lineage (NCBI taxonomy): Eukaryota > Metazoa > Chordata > Actinopteri > Cichliformes > Cichlidae > Aulonocara > Aulonocara stuartgranti. Next base: position 12,528,724 of record NC_138939.1, on the reverse strand, counting down.
ATCAAAGTGGACCAGCCAGTCGTGGAAATGGATGGTGATGAGATGACTCGCATCATATGGGAGTTCATTAAAGAGAAGGTAAATCAAACACTAGGTGACACTTGACGTGTCAAGGAATCAAAATGTTTCCTCGTAACTCTGCATGTATGCATTTTTGTGGTTTCTGTGCCAAATTATCCTCAGGCAATTTACACATTGACATCTTGCACAGCTCATCCTGCCCAATGTGGATGTTGAGCTGAAGTATTTCGACCTGGGTCTGCCCTACAGAGACCAGACGAATGACCAGGTCACCATAGATTCTGCTCTGGCGACTATGAAATACAACGTGGCTGTCAAATGTGCCACCATCACCCCTGATGAGGCCAGAGTTGAGGGTAAGTTAGACTCAGACTTGTTTTAACTTTGTACAGATCCATTAGAATTAGAGGCATTTGAGTGCATTTTAATTCTATTATATTTACACAAATTAATACCTTCTTGTGCTTATTATATGTGTTTATTATATTTTCTCCTCAGAGTTTAAACTAAAGAAGATGTGGAAGAGTCCCAACGGGACCATCAGGAACATCTTAGGCGGCACAGTTTTCCGTGAGCCAATCCTTTGCAAAAACATTCCCCGTCTTGTTCCTGGATGGACACAACCCATAACAATTGGCAGGCATGCTTTTGGAGATCAGGTAAACAAAAAACAACAAGACAAATGTGCATCTTCTCTTTCTGTCCAGACTTAAAGCAGTGCAGACTCACATACCAGTGTCTGACTGTCTTACAGTACAGGGCCACAGACTTTGTCATTAACCAGCCTGGCAAGTTTAAGATTGTTTTTACCCCAGCTGATGGAAGCACAAAGCAGGAGTGGGAGGTGTATGACTTCCCAGCAGGAGGTTGTGGGATGGGGATGTACAACACGGATGAGGTAATAGTAACTTTCTTTATAGGTTTGGTTACATGAGAAAGATAAGATACTTTGGGGTACTCTCCTTGTTTTTAATTTAATGTTCTATGATGCTATTGATCAAGCAAGTGCTATGTTTTCTTTGCTCAGTCCATCAGTGGATTTGCTCACAGCTGCTTCCAGTATGCCATCCAGAAGAAGTGGCCCCTATACATGAGCACCAAGAACACGATCCTCAAGGCCTACGATGGCCGCTTTAAAGACATCTTCCAGGACATCTTTGAGAAGTAAGATGTACATTAAAAAGAGAGCAGAGCAGAGGTATCTGAGAAAGCTACACCTGCTTTGGAGGTTCTTAATTTCATTGAAACCCCCATGTTTCAGCTTGTGCCATTCATCAGATTCATCATGGCCATAAGCTGAAATGTGCAGTACATGTCGCTGGGGTAACCAGCTGGGGTAAGACACACAGCAGTAGAGTATTAGACCTGGTGCTGTTTCTGATGCTAGAGGAAAACATTATTCACTGAGCCATCAAAATGTTTTATTATTGGTTGTTTAACATCTACAAAGCCACTGAATTTCTTTGTTTTCCTTTAGAAACTACAAGCCGCAGTTTGACAAGCTGAAGATCTGGTATGAGCACCGTCTCATTGACGACATGGTGGCCCAGGTCCTGAAGTCCTCTGGAGGATTTGTTTGGGCTTGCAAGAATTATGATGGAGATGTGCAGTCAGACATTCTGGCTCAGGGTAAGTAGACTACAGTTAGATAATGAGTATGTTTGCAGAGCTCCCAATGTTGCATTATTTGGACGTGATGTTCATGTTTTCGTGATTTCATGCTGATGTGATTTCCTTCTAATTCCATGTTTCTGTTTGTACCAGGCTTTGGTTCTCTGGGTCTCATGACATCAGTGCTTGTGTGTCCCGACGGTAAAACCATCGAGGCTGAGGCCGCACATGGCACTGTCACCAGGCACTACCGTGAACACCAGATAGTAAGGGCCACTGAATCAATCTGAAAAGACTCAGAGCTTTGACTATATGTTAGGTTATGGGTTACAGGGAGTTAAATGACCAATGCTAACATTGCTCTACAGGGAAAACCAACCAGTACCAACCCCATCGCAAGCATATTTGCTTGGACCAGAGGGCTGGAGCACAGAGGCAAACTGGATGAGAATCCTGATTTGATAAAGTACATATCTTATTAGTGTCATCTACTCATTTGACATATATTATATATTTATACAGTTTTATATCATTTTAACTGCTATTGCACTACAAATTCCAGGTTCTGCCAAACTTTGGAAAAAGTCTGCGTGGATACGGTGGAAAATGGTATAATGACCAAGGATCTTGCAGGTTGCATCCATGGCTTGGCCAAGTGAGATCACATTTTCATTTATAATTCATATTGTAGAATTTTTTTCTAATATTTAGACATAAATACACACTTTATGTCAACTAATCACTCTCTACCCTCTCCATTGTAGCTGCAAGCTAAATGAACACTATGTCAACACGACAGACTTCCTTGATGCCATAAAGACCAACCTCGATAAAGCTCTCGGTAACTGAATAACATTTAGAAGACAATATGAAGATTTTTGTTAATGTAGCAAAAAAAACCAGGCAAAAACTGTTTCTAGATTTGTATAAAATAACATTTTACCCTCTTGTTTGTATGAATCTTTGTATCCAGTTTTGAAGCTGCTCCGCAATACATGCCTTTATTTAAAATTTGTATATTTGTTTTGTTTGCCTTTTCCTATTGCCACATTTGTACAAATTAGTAAATTTTATAATTAATTATTAATGGTAATATTCATTTATTATGGACAGTTTAAAGATGTTTCAGGCTTTCTCATTAAATTAGAGCATACCTTCAGGGAATAGCAAAATTTGGATATCATTATGTTAACGTCACATTGTACTTAATCAGCATGACTATAAAAAGAAATTGTCATTTAATTACACTTCGTGTGTGCGGAGTTGCCTTTTTCATGTTCTTTTGTCAGGCCGGTGCTTTTATCCTGGGACAGAAAAAAAACACTTCTCAGCACAGACTGTACAGAATCATTTGAGGAAAAGCCACCACATGCATTTCTATTGCACATTTTAATTTCATGCACTTGCTCATGAGCTCCTGTCCAGCAGTGCATTCATGCGGTGCTGTATGCTCATTTTGTAGCCATCATATGCACCCCGCAGTGCATAATGCCGAGTAGTGTTGTACCAGCAGGGGGCCAAGCCTGATGGGAGTTTTGGCAAAGCTTTTAGCTGTGCTGGCAGCCACGGTGTATGACCAGCAGATGTCGACATGGTCACAGTCATCCAGTCGGTTGCTGTAACGTCTATGCATTATGTTGCTGCTTATTATGAATATTTCTTTAAGGAAAAGAAAACTGGGTTAACTGGTTCACTGTTCCAATCTTAAACTGATCCTTGGCTAAAGTGCACCTGCAGACTGCGTTTAGCGTTTGTTCCTGTTTGTAATACAGAATAATTGAGGTTTGCTGCAGTGGAAAATTCCATGTCCAATTTCATGTCAGGTAGACCGCCAATCACATTACCTGAATTAACCTCCCAGCCATGGTTGTCCTCCTTTGTGTTCACCATTGCTCTTTTCATCCTGTATAAGAATCTATATGTATCCCTAAGGAAGGAAATGATTTATCCCAGGCCTGGTTGTTCATCTAAAACTGCTAAATTTAAAGAAACATGAGCATTCAGACATATTCAAAAATATTTTTGGTATTTAAAGTGTTGTCAGACATTAACAGATCTAAACACTATTCAGAAAATATGGTAGATTCTTGCTCTTTCTACCCCAATTGTTACAAGGCAGAAAGAAAGAAAATGAACACAATTCTTGATTATTGACATTTAGATTAATCTCACTTCTCTTTAAAACTTCCCATTGAAAGTCTTAAAAAAAACAAAAAACCAAAACTTAACTTCATCGTCAACAATAAAAGAGCTATATCTCTGAGCAAAATGGATCAATCTTGCTCTTATGGAAGTTTAAAGCACCCATGAAGCAGCTGACCAGTCCATAAGCTCTACTGGGAGTTAAAGACCTCAGGTTTAACCCAAAATGTGCTCTCTGGTCCCAAGCCAAAAGCATCCATGCAGCAGACCAAGAAAATTAAAATGCTCCATCAATATTCAAATGTGCTTGTTCTTCAGCAACAAATCACAGTAATATTGACCCAAAATGTATCGCGTACCAACTTTCGTGGCAATCCAACTAAATGTTGGAGATATAATGATAAAACAATGTCAAATTTGAGGTCGTACACAAAGTGGGTGTATCTCTAAAAGATCATAAGGATTATCCCCCAGATAGTGATGGATTAAAACACCAGTCTTCATCACTTAAACTAGAGAACCTTTATTAAATAATTCATGGTCAATTTCCATGAGGTCTCAGTTTAATATTTCTCATCTCAAAAAAAGAACTAGTAGACCATTCCTCTGGCTTAGTGTGCATATCAAGGCTGACCTGCATGGCAGGACAGGGGGAGTTATCCATCTTCCCCTAAACAGAATTTCTGAGTGGCAGGACCAGTGTCAGTCCACTTTTAATTCAATCATTTCAAAATCTAAGCAAGCACGACTTCCAAATAATTTATTTTCATCTTTTAAATTCACAGGTTCGGTTTGTGTCATCTCTTGTTTTTCATGCTACTTTCCCCATGATGGGGAAAATATTTCTGAATAAATTGAATTAAAAGTAAAGTGGACCCAGCCCTGGATTTAAGAGTGCTGAAACTACAAACAACAAATAAAAACCCAAACTGCTGATTCTCTGCTCAAACTGCTCATTCTGCAACTCGTATTTGAACTGACAACCATGAAATATCCATTTTAGGTAAACAGCAGTTTAGAAAAAACAAAACAAGATTGAAAAAGCATAACTATGTTTAATAATATTGCCTTTATAAGGGGTCGGAAGATTTTATCTTCCATCCCCAGCTCTTCTTCCTTGAGGCAAATGAATTCACTCTTACTGAAGACCGCCTTCACAGAAAAAATGACAGGTTTTGATGAAAAAGTGCTTTTTGTTCTGTTCACTCGGTAATTCAAAACCTAGAGCAGTATATTCACTACACGGGATAGATTATTAATGCAAAGCTAAACCATGTGAAACAAAAAAAGATGGGTAAACACACTGCATGTTGCAGAATCATTTGTACAGTGAGAGGGCTTTACATGCCGGCAGTTTTGTTTTCTGGTTGTAGCCGACATGAGACAGTAGCAACTTTGGTAGTCGGTGCCCTACTAAGATTTTTTTTTTTTTAAAAGAAAACAAAAAAGGCTACAATGTCATGTGCAAAAAGTACAAATGCACTTAAAGATAGACCTGTCTGAACTTTCAAATGAGGAATAGGCAGGAACGGGCAACTACAATTAGGAGTTGTTAACTAAGAGCATTCAAACCTATGAATATGTTGTGACTATGTATCAAAACTTCGATATACAGTGAGTAAATAGCTGACACTGTGGAAGCTTAGTTGCAAAATGTCTATCTGGCACTTTCAGTCAAAAATATGAGGGTATACATTGGTTGTGAATGACAAAAATGGCAAACAAATTTCTATCACATTAAATGTAACCAATGGCTCTGCAACTGCAACTTTTTTCTTTTTTTTCCTCTTCAAATAACTGATACATACACACAACATACAGATTTCACTGTCCACCAGTGAGAGTCTGAGCCGGTAAGCGTAGTTATCCCAAAAGAAGAGCTTCACACCGTGTCAACTGTTTCAGTGTCTCGGTTATAAGCAACAGAGTTGAAACGTCTCCTTTGAAGCACTCCTCCTCCTCCCTGGCCTCCCATCATAGTCCGCCAAGTCTGGCGCTTCTGGAAGGAGGCCAAAACTAAATGAAAACCCCTTTTCCCAGAGTCTCCCAAAGTCTCAACAACAATTCTGTAATTTCCTTCTGCCTTCAGAAACAAAAAAAGGAAAAAAGTTTTCTGGTCCATCGCCACTCAAGGTGTAGTGTAGCTGCTTGTATCCTTTCCAAAATTGTAATACTCCTCCATGTCCTCCATGTTTGCTGTAGTGAGTTTAGTGAGGTTTTGGGAGCCACCATTGTCCATACTGTCCGGTGCTGTAAAGGTGAAGTTCTGTCCTTCATATTCCCCCTGGCTGTCCATTTCTGGAAGAACTTCTGGAAAATACAAAAAGGCATTGACTGACATTGGCCTGGCAACATGGCATGACGCTCATCCAGCCAACTCCCATCTATTAGAAAAGTGAGGTTTTTAGCACTTCTGAGCTAATCCTGGACAATGTAATGATCTCAACCTTGCAAACGTATTGCATCAGTGAATTAATCTTATGTCTTAGACTCAAAACAAGCAGAAATTAGTCAAATAATACAAGTCTACAGCAAAAAGAAGAAAAACAAAATGGGCATAGTGTGAGTTTGAGCACGGGATTGGTATGGTGACACCAGTAATGCAGGAATGTTCCCGGCTGTTATGGTGAACAGAGAGTTGGGCCAAAAGTTAACTATTTAGGCTGAACCGATCAGTCCATGTTCTAACCCTCTCCTATGGTCATGATCTGGCTGATGACCAAATAAAGTTGCAAATACATGCGGCTAAAACGAGCTTCCCTAACCTTAGAGGCAGACTGTGGAGGAAGTATTAAATAAGCCACTGGAGGTTGCTTGGTCTCACCCAACTGGGAAGAGATCCCAGGGTAGACCCAGAACTCAGTGGAGAAATGATATACCTCATTTGGCTCGGGAACGACTCAGGACCCGCCAAGAGGAACTGGAAAGTGTTGCTAGGGAGGACATTTAAAATGCCTGCTTAACCTGCTGCCACCATGAGCTGACTTTGTATAAATGGAAGATTAATAGGTGGTTGGGCAGATGGATAGAAAAAGCTCACTTTCAGCTCCATATTTCTACTTCTTCTTTGCATTCATAGTTTAAAATAATCCTCATTTATCTTATACTGGGCTTTGGTGTCCCCCGCATTTGAAACAAGCCGTTTCAGATCTTCTTGCTTTTAGGCAACTTTCCTCTGACTTGTGGCCTGATGCAAACAGAACGTCTGAACAGGAGGTGCCACAGCTGTGTGCCTGAGATGACCATTTTAGGGATATCTGCTCTCACTGACACAGATTCAAGAGTAGGAAAAAAGACTGTTTGGAACAGCACTGGGAGCTGTGCGAAGCCTGAGCTTTGGCTCATATGGGATTACTTGTACATGCACTGATGTCATTAACTGAACCTTCTGCAAACATCTACTTTTGAAACAGTATAAAACACCTGGCTAATGTGCTTATCTGTAAATTATTATCCAATATTAGCGCAAAAATAACTGTAAAAAAGGTGCAACATTTTTGTTGTTCTATGACATATGAAAGTTTGGCCATTTTTAATATAAGGATCCATCCCTTTCACAGTAAATGCATATGATAGAAAGTAAGGTTGATATTAATGTTAAAAAAAAGTGAGCCTAACCTTGTCCTTCTGGTGAGACATCCATGCCGTGTTTGACCTTCATGTGCCTGCTGAGGTTTCCTTTCAGGTTGAACTTACTGGTGCAGTAAGGACACTTGAAGGGCTTACTGCCAGCATGGAGATGCATGTGACCCAGAAGGTTATACATTCGGTTGAAAGACTTGCCACAAACCTGGAAAAAAGTATACAAAAAAAATAATTTAGGTGCACTGATATAAACAGAGAAAAAACTTATACCAGATGTGATAAAAGCATCCTGCCTGGCGATAGTGGCCTCTCGTGTCTGGGATTTTCTTCTCATTTAATTTTAGAAAACGTACTGATATCAGGTTATAAGACGCTTATGAGATGCTTTCTAGGAGCACTTTCTTCTCCCTCATAATCCTATTACGTTAAAGTAAATCGATAGAAACTAAAAATGCATCATCACAACTAATTTCACGCCAGTTAATTAAACAGCCCTGCACACTCTGCTATCAGTCTGGAGTTAAAATACGCACCTTGCATTTGAATGGCTTCACAGGCAGGTGGACGATCATGTGGGTCTTGAGGGTCTGTTTCTGGATGAAGCTCTTGAAGCAAACGTGACACTGGAAGGGCCTGACGCTGTTGTGGATGAGCATATGCCTCTTCAGGTTGGCAGACAGGGTGAACTCTCGGGAACACACGTCACACTTGTGGCCTTTCATCCCCTGCAGAGTGCAAAGAGAAGACAAAGGTCCATCAGTCAAATACAGCAATAGCTGTTCTGTTTGCTTCCAAGAGTGTGAGACGTTGCCAGATATACTGATTAATTTGAATGTGTGGGGTCTAAAAGCTCACTGCTTTTCCAAGTCATAACACACCCAAACCTGAGCACGCAGACACATATTTTCAGATTCAGTGTGAGTTTCACATTCCAGGCTATCTTTAAATCTGCATTGTGACTAAATTTCCTTACATTTTTTACCAAAGGAAAGAAAAATTACTGAGCAGTCAGCATATTTTTTTTAACACTTTTAATATCAGGTTAATGTGGCTGAGAGAGAACCTGTTATGCTCCTATGCTATTCCAGCTTAATAATGTTATTCTTGGACTATAATAAAATAGCTTTGTATGTGTCGTAATACAAAACTATTTAAATTTATCTCACGCTGGACTTTGGTGCTGACAGCCAGCGTCTGAAACAAGCCGCTTCTTCCGATTTGCTGGCCCTTGTAAACAGAAGGGTCACAGAGCAGGTGGGCGGGGCTTTGGTGCTCACAGACAGAGCTGTGTGCTTAAGATGACCTAAGTAAAGACATCGGCTCTCACTGATACAGATCCAAGAGTATCTGTCTGAAACAACAACTAAATTATACAACTTTACCTACAAAAACAACAGCAAGAGTATAACATGCATGTAAAACAGGGTGGCCAAAGAGTCACCATCCTGCATACAATGTCAGGGCAATATTTTAATCCTGCCTGCAAGTTATTGCTCATTCCTCCAACCGTATCAAAATCTATGGCAGCCATTTTAGGTGTACCAAAGGAGATCACTAGAATACAGGAAAAAGGCCCTTTGAATCATCTTTATTCAGCTGCTGTAACGTTCTCAAACACATGCAGTGGGTCACAGGAGCAGACAACTGTCATCTAAGGCCTTGAGGCCTGTCTCAATGAATGTGCTGCTGCCTCCTGCACTCCACTCTGCAGTCAGTGTCAGTAGACAAAAACCTGCGACTGAATGAGCGGATTCAAGGCTATTGCGAGGAACAAATATGTATTACGGGACACTAGTGGGTCGAGAGACAGTGTTTGTATAAGCAGACAAATCTGGCAGACTGTCCGTCTGCCCACTGTCTGCACGGCAAATGGGTTGAGCTGACGTTGTCCACCAGGGGGAGCAGTGAACAGACAACCAGCTCAAACAAGCCACAAAAGAGAATATTCTCTCTCCACTGAGAACATTCACTGCTCTCATCACTTTCAATTTGATGATGAACGTGGCTTTGGGTTTTTGTTGCCCCAGTAGAAAGCACATTTGAGCCCGTCCCTAGCAACACAGCATTTTCATTTGTCACCGTGTGGGATTTCTATCTGTCAGCTATCTTCTATTCCTTCACCCACTAGGCATGACTAAAAGTTGGGGCGGGAAAAAAAAGTCTCATTCAAAAGGAACTGATTTTAGAATAACCAAGAATGATCACAAATACAAGCACAAGGTAATCCGACGCACCTTCATCTCTCTCTTCCCCACCTGTGTGAAAGTGTGGGAAACAGCAAGGGTTGAAAAAGCGTGACAAGGAGATTGAAGGTCTTTCTAAAAATGCAACATTTGCCAGATAATTCTACTATGCTTCTAATTTCCTTTGATTTTTCACCATTTTGATTAAGTGCTGTGTTTCTAACTGCTGATGAAGCCTTTGCAAAGATTTACCAGCATTTACACAGGGAAAATGGCATCAACGAAAACATATTTCACATGAGAATTGATACTATTTGCTTAACAACTCAGACTTGGTTTTGTTGCCATTAAAAAAAATTATTCAAGGCTAGAAACTCAATTTTCTTCTTGTTTCTATGACCCACCTGGAGTTTATTCTATTCACTGGGCAATTAACCACTCAAAGTGACTCAATATAAAAAAGAAAAATACATTTCCTCATCGTGACTTGTTGGCACTACATTATTAAAGATTTCAAATGAATGGAAAAAAAAGCCACACAGGAAAGTCTAGCATTACCATGTTGATGGAATAGTTTCTTTTTTCCCATCCATCCATCTTTTTTCTTGCACTTATCCAATTCGTGGTTGCAGGTGGGGGCTCGAGCCTCTACCAGCTGTTATTTTTTATAAGCATACTAAATCCAGGTGCTAAATTCCTTATATTAGACTGATACGTTGATTCTATTTTGACCTTAAAATCTTGTGTTTTTGTAACAAGATGAATCTGACAAAGACAACAAAGGATGCCAGATAGGTGGATGCTCGTATCTGTTAACTACACCCAAGGCTTAAGGTGAATTATATATGAACTGCAGATGCAAATTTTCTTTTTTATGTTAGTTTGTTTTGACTCTCTATTAAAAAAAAGAGAATCAAAGCATTCAATATTTTTGTACAAGCCAAAGGAAAAACAACCTCTCTGCCGAATACTGATCTACAGGTAAAATTTACAGCATGTGTGCAACTTGAGCAGTCAGATACCTTATGGGTGAGCGAGTGCTGACGTAGGTGGTGGAGTTGCACAAACTCCAGGCCGCACTGGGAGCAGGTGTAAGGCCTCGGGCTCTGGTGCTTCAGGAGGTGGTTCTGGAGCTGGCTACGGTAGGCGAAAGACTTATTACACTCGGTGCACTGGAAGGTGTGGGGACCCTGGTGGCTGGTCTGGTGGCGTTTGAGGTGAGCATAGGTGGGGAACTCCATGCCACATTGCGAGCACACATGGCAGCGGCCTCGTTCGTGCTTCACCTCGTGCGCTCGCAGTTCGCTGGGATAGGCGAAGCCACGGCGGCAGAAGCGGCAGCTGTAGGGCTTTACGTCGGTGTGTTGCAGCATGTGTCGCTTCAGGTGACTGGTCTGGGTGAAGCCCTTCTTGCAGACTGTGCACTTGTGAGGCCGCGTACCTTGGTGGGTTAGCAGATGGGTTTGGAGGTGACTGGGCTGCTTGAAAAGCTTTCCGCAATGTGGACAGGCATGCGGTTTGATGCCGTTGTGGCCCAGGATGTGTGTGACCAGGTTATATTTAGAGGTGTAGGATTTATCACACATGCGACACTTCCAGCGTTTCAAACCGTCTCCCACGTCTACGCAGTAGGATTCATCAATCTGGATGTTGATATCTAGCCGGTCTACTCTACGGCCACCGTGTCTACGTGGAGGCTGGGGGTGTGGAGGCTGGGGATGCTGCCCTGCCGCACTCCCGTCTGTCCACATCATACTCTGGCTGCTGTCTTCATACTCGCCCCCCATTCCCATCTCTGTAGAATCGTAGCTTCCCACTTCACTGGTCTGGAAGTAGCTGCTGATAGCTTCCTCCTGCTGTGTGGGTTTCATCATTGTGTTCCCCTGGTGTTCTACCTCTTCTTCATCCTCTCTACCACCTCGACCGTGGCCCCCCATCGGGCGCTGGGCCTGCAGTCCTCTGTGGCCCTGCTCCGGTCCCCTGTGGGCCACCTGGGGGGGAGGAGGGTGGACATGTGTGTTGGCTTGCTGCTGGTTTGTAGCTTCCCGCTCACATTCTGCACAGTTCTTGTTGGTGCCTCTCAGGGTGGCCGGATCTACTTGAACCAGACCACCTCTGGGAGCCATATTGTTCAGCATGTGGACACAGGAGGACATTCCAGAGTTCATCCCTTCCCCTTTCACGTGGGAAGAGGACATGTCACCTGCTTGAAGGCCATGACGATCGGGGACTACCATTTTCCCATCTGGATGCTGAGGCGGCCCCTGCTGCCACCGCCGCTGGCTGCAGCTTGGTTGCATCTGACCGTCTTCTCCCAAGTTTTCTCCAAGATAATCTCCGTTGGCGCCGATAAGTTGGTCTGCGTACTCGTAGTCAACTCCGTCTACTGGGGGTGCAGGGGACTCTTTTGGTTCACCAGTGTAGAAGCCGTTTGGTGCAATGGTAGCTCCGAATACTTCATTCTGGGAGATGAGACCTAGCACGGCGGCCTGGGCCAAGGACAGCACAACTACTGGATCTGTCTGTGTGCCTATGTCCACCAGCCTGGCCATTACCTTGGGCTCACATCTACCCAGGCGCCGGCTCGCCTCCTCCTGGAACAGGAAAGAGACAAACTGTTTGTAAAGAGATCAGCATTTTAATGTTTTTTATTGCCAAGTGTTGTAGAGGGGAACAAAAATCAAGCTCAGTGTAAATTTTTATAAAGGCAGGAAGTTGTGTTTTCAATGTGAACTACTGTGCACCATCCTCCACTCCATTAAAAATGAGCTACTGAAGAAAAAAAGGTGGTGAGACTCATCTGATCAGATTATTTGAGCTAGTTGCTGACAGAGAGGAGAAAAAGTAAGAACAATTTAGATTTTCAGGAGCTGTTTATTACATCACTAGAAAGGATGCGCAAAAGCAGACATTTCCTCCCACTGAGGCAAATCTATCCCCAAATCACTCTTCCTAGTACAAGTAGTCAACCTGAATGAACAGTGTCCAAAAACAAACCTTCAGATCTGGAGAGACAGGAACTATGAAAGACAGCATCCTAATCCAACGTGCTAACCATGCATGATGTGTGTGTGTGTGTGTGTGTGTGTGTGTGTGTGTGTGTGTGGTGGTGGATTAGATGGCCTACTGATCTCCACACAAACACACATTCAAGTGCAAGAAAGAAAAAAGAAAAGAAAAGAATGAAAACTGAGCAAGATTAAGAAATGAAAAAAGAATAGAAAAGCACAAGATAAGACAAAAACACTGGAGAGCAGAGTGAGAACAGAAGCAGAGACAGAGATGGAGGGAGGGAGAGAAGCAGGAAAAAGAGTGAGCGAGTGAGAGCTTAGAGCATGCAAGAGTCTAGTGAAAGGGAGGAGGGAGAGGAAAAAAAGAAAAAAAAGGAGAAAATGTAAGGTAAAGGGAGAGTGAAGGAGAGATAAGGAGAAGGAGGGGGTGGGCAGGAGGGAAGGAGGAAGGCTGAGAGAGAGACACACACATAAGAGAGGGAGGGGGAGGAGGAGAGGGCTGAGTGAAAGAGTGAGAGGGTGAGTGTGAGGCAGCAGGCAAAAGAGAGCAAGAGGAAGAAAGAAAAAGAAAGACATGTAGAGACAGAGGGAAAGGGAGGGAGGGAGAGGCAGTGAGCAACCAGGAGACAGAAGGAGAAAGGAAAATGCCAAAATGAAAGCCAGACACTCAATGAAAGATAAAAACAAAAAGTGAAGAAGACAAAAAGATGACACCGAAGAAGAGTTTGGGAGAAAGATTTTCTTTAAAAGCTCAAACAGAGATTGCGATAAGTTAATGCAAGTGGCAGCTCTTCATTTAGAATAAAAAAGACTCCACAGAAAGGAACTTTACAAACAAAAGAAAACCAGATACAATCAAAGCATCTCTGATGGCAGTTTTCTATCTGTATCATTTCAGCTTTGCCGGGATCAAACCCACGTTGCCCACCACCTCAGCAAACTACCACTTAACATGCTACAAGCGAGAGCCAGTGAACTCACCACGCTCCTCCTGCTGTGAGGTTTCAGGTGCTTCAAGGATCTCATTCTTCAGTGCGAGTGTTGAGTGAGAATAGACTATGTTTGCCTCCTATTTATACGTGAGGGATGTGAGGAGGCGGAGCTAACGCTACCCTCCGCCTCCTTCTCTTTAGTCTTCAGCACAGTTTCGGTAGCGAGTCTGGTCGCACCAGCGCAAACACAGAGCAGACACTAAACAAACCAAATATTCTTGCAGCCAAATGAGCACGTGTGGCCAGTAGGTTTAAAAACACACGCATACACAGGCGCAGCACTGATGCACAAGGTTCCTTGACAGTCCAGTAATCAATAGGTTAAGTCACATCAAAGTCAAAAGACGCACACACCAACAACAAAAACAAGATCAGCATCATATCCGTCTGAAATTATGGCTCCACCAAAGCAACTCGCCCTCCTTTCTTCTTTCTTTGTGTGTCATTCTTCATCTTTGTTTCTGCACATCCCTGTCTGTCTCTTTTCCTGTATCTGCAGCTGAGTTCTTCTCTGTGTTTCATCCATGCATCCCTGCGCCTTCCCCTCTGTATCTTTTCACTCTCTCATTGATCAAGTGAGGTTTACGAGTATGGGAAAGTGTTGGAAGATTGTTTCGTGCACAGTCTCGGATGCGAGCGTGTTACATGAGAGAGGAGAAAGAAGAGAGACGGTGAGAGAAAGAAAGAGATGGAAGGTGACTGACAAGGAGATGAGCAAATGGATGGGGGGGCAGGAGGAGAGACTGAAAGGAAAGAATACTCAAGGAAAAGAGAGGGGAGGGGGGAGACAGAAAGAGAGAGAGAAAAAGAAAGGAGACGGGGGGATGGGAGCAGAATGCGGTAAAAGAAAAAGAAGCAATGAAAAGTAAAAGAATAGCACGGAGATATTATTCTGCTTGAAATTATGCATCAAACAGTCCCATGGATCACACGCACATGCATACACACACACACACACACACACACAAAATGAGCTGCTGATTGACGCCTGAGGAAACGTCAAAGTTCAAGTGTGAAGAACTTTCATCTCTTTTCACGTCATCTGACGACCACGGCACCTTCAGTGAAATGGGATGCGTGGAGAGATCAGATAGATGTTGAGCGGCGAGACGGTGGCCTCACGGTCCACAATGGTCATGCATATCCTGCCAATGATGAAAGCGAGACAACGCGAAAGCTGCAAATTATGGAGCGAAATGAGAAAAAGGGCGACAGACATATAAAAACTTACATTCAGCATAGTGTCTTGTATGCACTTTGCAGGAAATACTTTGTACTGGTGTATTAGTCCACAAAGACTGAGGACTCAAAAAACTATTAGTGTTATTATCAACCAATCTGTTATTTTACTGATTCACGTAAATAGTGGGCCTAAGGTACCAACCTCGCTGTTTTTGTCAATAAAACTCTGATCACAGACACAAACGGGTCTGTCAATCACTTAATCATTTTTCCAAGAATTTATTTAAATTTTAAAATATGCAAAAATCTCATGAGTGAGTCAGTGGATGCTGCCAAAAATAAATCAACAGATGACTGTAATTGTAGACACTGGAAGACATTATTAATGAGTGTTTGAGCCAAAGCAGTGTTTGCTCTAAAACATACTGTGGGTACACAACATTCATTTCCATAAAAAGTGACAATCTTTCCTTCAATCAGATCAATCGCACATCACCCCCCTGTCGCAGAACACGTCTACAGAGACTGGGTTCACTCCAAGTACAGCTACTGTGTTTTTTATGAAAACCTAAAGTGTTACCCCTTTTCATGCCTGTAGTTTAGCTTTGATAGAAATTCTGATGCCTGACCAATACTAGATTTTTTGGTTCAGATAATTATTGAACTATCCACAAACGCTATTTACAGCACAGATCCATCCTGCCCTGCATCAACAGTTCAGGCCAGGTGACGTGAAGGTGTGGGGGATATTTTTTGATACACTTTGGGCCCTTTATTACCAACGATTATCATTTAAACAGTATTAAAGAGTACTGTTACCATGCCCATCCCTTTGTGACCACCACACATCTTCTGATGGCTGTTTCCAGCAGGATAACATGACGTGTCACAAAGCTCAAATCATCTCAAAATATCTCAATCTTGTTTCTTGAATATGAGAATAAGTTCACTGTACTTAAACGGTCTCCACAGTTACCAGATCTCAATCCAACAGAGCACCTTTGGTATGTGGTGGAATGGGAGATTGCTGTCACGTATGTGCAGCAGACAAATCTGCAGCAATTAACGCCATGATGTCAGTTTGGACCAAAACCTCTGAGGAATGTTTACAGCACCATGTTGAATTATAGCAGTTCTGACGGTAAAACCTGGTACTATCAAGCTGTACCTAATGAAGTGTCTGGCTAGTGTATATACTGTATAATAGGCCAATATCAGCTGATAATATCAGGGGACCAAAATATCAGTCAGGCTCTAATGAAGACACAAATATGCAAAGTTGAGAAAAAAACCCAAAACATATTAGGTTTGATTAATTTATTAACTGATTAGGCAATCAAGACAATATTAATCAGAAACAAGACTACAACAATGTTCCTGATAAAAATCAGCATATTTTGGTTCTCTGCAAAATGTCACCTTGGACTCTAAAGGAACTGGGAACAAATCTTCCCACAATTTTCTGTAAATTAACAAATTTAACACTTCTGTGATTACTCAAGAACATAAAAGGTCCACAAGAAATAGTTACAGACGATCCATCATTTCCCATATTTTTGTTTCCCTTATCCCTTGTTTAAGTAAACTGCAAAAGGTATATTGTGTGGATATGCTTCAAGTATGTCTTTTTTATATGCTGCCATAATAAGCTGATTTCATATTATTCATTCCCTGCCTTAAGTTCAATTTATGTTTTAGAATAATCTTCAATGAGCAGGTATTATGGTGCCTCTACTTTGAGCCTCACTGATTTTCATGCTTTTATTTACCAAATAAAACTTTCCAAAAATAGTTAACTTTCCCTTTGGTCACACTACAGCACACTTCCTGTCAGTCACGCAACGCAAGTCAAGCAGAGAGGATCATGGCATATAGTCTAGTCTTTATGTAACATTTTGCATACTTTTTCCACAGTAAGAATTAATGCAAGATTGTGTTGCTCATTTAAACTTAAACAAAACCATCAGTTACTTTAAAATTACTTGACTTTGGCTTTACATATGCAAAGAAAAGTATTAGCGATACATATTTGTCTATGAAGAACAAACTAAATGGATGATTTCTGAATGCAGTTTTACAAAATGCAGAGGGGTGTGACTTCTGCTTCAGCTAGAACTCCTACTCTCTTGGGCCCTGTTCACAGTTCAAGCATTTAAAAGCAAGATGGTCAGAGGCAGGGAGACATGCTTAAGGAGAAATTGTGACCTGAAATAATAAGAAACCAAACCGTGAAGCCAAATAAACTTACAAATGAAAAAGGATGCAGTACATATACAACACAAAGGTATGTAGATTTGGAAATGCCAAAACACTTGGGAAAGAGTTGCAGAGTCTGCATCTTCCAACCTTATGTGCAAGCTGTATTCTCAAGAACGAATGAACACTTTTTTTCCTGTTCAGCAACAGTCGCAGTTTCCTAAAGATAAAATCAAACGGCAGCAGGAAGTGAAATCTGACCAAACGTGGCTTCTCCCATGTATCCTGCCAGGTGTCTGTCTCAAATGTATCCAGACTTGATGTGGATCTGGCTATATTCACATAAAAGACACAAGGTGGGACAGAGCCAAACATGGACTGGACAGATCTCCCTGCCTTTGACCTACAGAGCCTGTCAGAGAGCCACTGAAGAGCCATGGCTATATTTGCTAGCAGTGATCTCAACTCCACATTGCTGCTGCAAATCTGTGGATCCACAAGTTTGCATTTTAAGAATTTTAATGCATCTTACCTGCGATGATATGATACTTTGGCAAATGTACTTATAACAGTGCTGTCAAATCAGTTAATACTGGTAGCTACACTAGCTACAGCTGTGTTCTTACTAAAGCAATGTGAAACCAATACCTTTCCTACCGTAAAAACGAATTGTGATTTTCATTAATTTTTTGACAATCTCATTAATTAAAAAAAACAACAAAACAAAAACAGAGAGAGAGAACCAAAGATCCAGTAAGAAGGAAACCGATATAATAATAATAATGTGTATGTGTTAGCCCCCATAGGGAAATAGTTCCTCTGCATTTAACCCATTCACCCAGTGGAGCAGTTGTTGACCGATTTGAGCCACGAGCTGTAAAGTCATAGCAGATTTTAAAACTTAAATTAACATGCTCATCATCTGACTCCAACAACCTTAATAACTATAGGGCCATTTCCAGCCTTTCATCCATTTCCTGAGTTTTGGAAAGCATAGAGGCATCACATCTTCAGACCCACCCAAGCCATTTCAATTCCATTCTAGACATATTTGGAGCAGCTTGTTAAAATCACCACTGATCTCCTCACACTAGAAACCTGCTTTCTTAATACCCTCCTCCTCTTTGACCTCAGTGCCACTTTTTACATTCCGCATTCCAATATTGGCCAACAACTGGTCAATATTGGAATCAAGGAGACTTTCTGACATAAATGATTTTTTCAAGGCAAGACTTACAAAAACAAATAAGGCTTTTCATCAGCCTCTGTCACACATGGTATCCCTCAGGTATCTTTCTGTGCAAATAATGAATTTATCTTCTTTATCTTGAAAATATTTTCCCCCCCATCTCACAAAACAGTTTAATTTTTATGCTGACGACAAACAGCTTTGTATTTCTGCAAAACCCAACACCTCTCTTCCCCCTTCTATCCTCGCCATGACCTACAGGCCATCACCACTGGGAAAATAATCAATCAGCTCAAACTAGACATCAGTAAACGTGAAATGATCCTAAATCAAAAGTCTATTTTTTGTTGTTTCTATAGGTGGTTCTTAAGTCCACACTTTTGCAAAAAGTGTCAAAAGTCTTGGAATCATCTTGAAATACTCTTCCTCTCAGGTTCAGCCTTTTCCCTCTCCAATAATGTCTCAGGTTCAGCCTTCTTCCACCTATGTAACATTTCGAAACTACACTTGTTTCTTTCTCAACTCAGCACACAAGTTCTGGTTCACGCCCTGGTCACCTTTCATTTGGATTATTCCCTCTATGCCATTCTCTCTGGGCTCCCCAAAGAATTGCTTAATTGGTTCCAAATGGTACATAACTCTGCAGCAAGAATCATCAACTGCACCAAGTCCACCGATCACATTACACATAATCTCACCCAGCTTCATTGGCTCCCCTTTCGCCAATGCATCCAATACAGATTCTTCTCCTCACTTTCAAAGTGCTTAATGATTTGACAACCCCAGTGTCTCTCAGACCTTCTTCATCCTCACACTCCTTCATATACTCAGCTCAGCTACTCTACCGACTGTTCCATGTATCAGACTTAACACCACGGGTGCCAGAAGCTGAGGTTCGCCTCGTCTTTGGAACACAGCATCGCTTCACCTCTATCAGCTGGACTCTGACAGTTTCAATCACAGAACACTTACCTGTTCAGATCAGCATATCAACTATAATCATGTTTGCTTGTTTTTTTATATGTTTTACATTCAGGATTTTAAATTTCTCCTAATATTACTTTTGTTGTTAATTTCATGCTGTAAGATGACCTTGAGTGTATTGAAAAGTGCCAAAATAAAATTATTGTTACCACTACTACGTGTACTGTCTGAGAGGTTATGTAAACAGGATTATTGTTTGAACATTTGTCTTTAATGTGCTTTCTAACAGGTTTTATTCTGATGATTTAGCCAGGTCAGAATAATACTCCTCCTCTAAACTTTGACAAACACTACATGTCGTTCATGTACAAAAAAAAGAACTGGTGCAGACTAAAATAGCTTCTACGTACTCAAATATATCCTCCTCCTATATAAACAAAAACAGATCAGTTGTCCCATAAAACCACAGCAAACCATCAATGGCTGCAGCTCCCAGCTGTGCTGAAGGAGCACATCATCTCATGAGGCCACCCTAAACCTGATAGGTGAGGAAAGCACCTGGTTAATGTACTTTATGTTCCATTGAGGATGATGACTGGCAGTTGGGGTTGTTTTGGAGTCTAGCAAGTAAGCCACTTGTTGAATGCTACCGAAGAGAAGCAACCACTACAGTGTTTGGGGTAAAAATGGTAGATTCGGGCCAGGTCATTACAGGAACTACGCGAAGAGGAGTACGGTAAATGGCACCACAGATGGACGAGTGAAATAAGAAGATAATGTGCAAAATGTGTGTGACTGGGAAGGAGAGTATTGTGTTCAAGGTGTAGGTTTTATTCTAGAAATATAATTGTTCCCCTGCCTAATGGGTTCGTTTTTCTGTGATAGAAAAAAATGGTTTTTTTATAAAGTTTGTATCATAAATGTCATGGAAGTGTGGTAAACAACAAAAGAGAAAGAACATGGAGGAAAAAGAGAGAGGGAGAGAGGGAAATGGCAGAGGACAAAATGGGGGCGTAATAGAGGAAGCAGAGGGAGAGAGAAAGAACAGATGATTGCATGGAATGAAAGAGGGATTGAAGGGGGAGGGAGGGGAGGAGATAAAGAGAACAGGGATGGGAGGGGGAGTGAGTGAGTGAGTGAAATGGTGGAGTGAGAGAGGGGAGAGAGAGAAAATGAGAGGCACCAGTGGGGGAGGGGAGGATGTAGAGGGAGAGGAAGAGAGGCAAGAGAAAGAGAGGGAGAGACAGAAGAGCGAGACAGAGAAAAGATGGGGGGGGGGGGGGAGCGAGAGAGAGATGGGGCAGGGAGCAACGTGAGAGCGAGAAAGAGTGAGAGAGGGAGGGGCAGTGTGCAACGTGAGAGAGGAAGAGAGAAAGAAAGAGAGGCAAAAAGGAGAGGGAGGGGTAAAGTATGATGGAAACCCAGAGCGAGAGAAGAAAAGAGAGAGCGAGAGAGAGAGACAAGGAGGGAGGGAGAATGAAAGAGAGAGAGAGGAGGAAAGAGGAACAGAAATAGGGGGAGGGGAAGAGAGCTGGAAAGAGAAAAACAGAAAAGAGGTAGAAAAAAAAAACAGGGAGCGAGTGAGGGAGAACGAGCACAAAACCCATCTCACTCTGTTTTGTGGTTTCACAAACATGGCTGCAGCAAAAGAAGAAAAAGAATGGCATGTTGGTGTTCACAAGGCCACACAAACACACACAGTAGCACAATAGTCCGACAGCAGTTATCACCTGTGTTAATCACTGTGGGGTAAAAACAGCTGCATCCAGGTATGCCATGATGTGTTCACAGCCCTTACTAAAAAAGTCTTTACGCAGTACTGCGGAGCGGTATACGAAATGTACTCAAATCCATGATATACATTTCTCAGATACTGTTATATCAGTGAGTGGATTAAATGGAGCACTGTGAAGGGTACTGAAAGGAACCTGTATGAATTGCACATAATTCTAATCATATGATACAAAACAAAATACAACACAACAACAATTACATCTCAAGTGACTGGCTAGACATGTAGCATGAGGGTGTGCTAACAGCTGAGAGGGGCTCTGCTGCTGCTTTCAATAACATTAAAGAACAGATGAAGAAAAGAGCAGAGATCAACCAAAATAACTTATGACCAAGACAAGATGTTTTTTATGGTTAAAAAAAAAAAAAGAAAGACACGTGACCTCATTTACCTGTGATCAAAGCTCACCCATATCGACGGGTAACCAGGTGAGGAACAGACAACATAGGCTAATAACTACAATTTTCCTGATAACAGAATAATCTGTGTCCAAAAATTGAGTTTGTTACAAAGCTACACTTCACAGCTCTCCTGTAGACACACTAACAAGCGTTTAGTCAACACACGAGGAAACAGAAAGTGGCTTTATGGATGGATGGGAGTGTCATATCCAACCCTAAGCCCCGTGACAGACTGGCGACCTGTCTGTGGTGTAGCCTACCTTGTACCCCATGACAGCATGTAGCGTCATAAGGACTGGATCTATAGCCAAATTTTTGTCACCATGAGTAGACTGCTTATTGCTTTGATTGTATGCATAGGTGTAGTGATGCCCAAATGCACTGAAACGACTGTCACAGTTATGAGAATGCAAAGTTTGGGGAGGAGAGTATTTAAATAAATAATACATGATTTTCAAATATTTGTGGCAGGCAATTTACTGCTAAATGCACCATATTTAATAAGAAGCATGCCTTATTTTGTGCCTGATGTAGCTGTGAAAGTTGCTGCCAGGAGTGTTAATTTATTTGGAATGGGGGTGGGGGTATCAGAACGAGAGCATAATTGACATGGATGGATTGCTCAATGCTGTGAGAAGTGCTACAGCTGGCTCTGTTCTATAGCTTCCCCCCACCTAAAATGTAAAGCCACACATTTTACTGGTTTTCAGTAATGCAGTTTTGGGTTTTTTGGATGAAGGAAAAGCAGAGCTGAACTAAACTTAAGACGGGGGCCATGACAGAAGATTCATACAAGCAGCCAACTTACGTTTATTCAACAGGTGGAAAACTCAAAATCATTTTCATATTTGAAGGAAAATGGTACACAAGTGAATCTAAAACTGATGTTCAGTCCAACAGATGGCAGAATTCAAAAGTCACATGCTATTTTTACCAACAATTAAGGGAGAGGGAAAGATTCAAAGTTAAGGAGGGAGGGGGCAACTAACCCACAGAAAGAATGGATAAGAGACAAGGAAGGTAGTAGCGATGTGTGACAATATTTAGTAGATAATGGTCAGACACACAAGCTGTGCAGAGTGAGGTCTTCCTTAGCCATTCCCATATTCTGTCTAGCAATTATAGCTATATAATGCATGCAAACCACTGAGGTTCATGGTCTTAGAAACTGCCAACTCAAACAAGCGTGTTTTTTTTAAGGTTTCATTTCTTTTTTATGACATTAAAATGTTACATTTTCTGTATTGTCCTAAAAGAAAAATAATAGTGTAAACCTACCAAAAAAAAAAAAAGTTCACTTTTGCCAAAATAACATTAATAATAGTGTGATATACCATGAAACTGCCTGACTTAAGAAATAATGCAAAGAAAAATTTTTTTTTTTTTTTTAAATGCTGCAAATGTTTGTTTTGTTGAATAAAAAAAATTAAAAATAAAATGGTAAATTTAAAAATAAAATCACCAAAAGTGTAGATCACATTAAAACCAAGGCTGTGCATCACGTCTAACCTGAGAGAATTATGAACCTCTACCTTTTGCATTACATTCTTCAGCACAAGTGTTTATCCAGGAATAATAATTGCTATGTGCTAACATTATAAACTGAAGTGATATTAAGGCAGTAAGGTACACGGAGTATGAATATCTGTTTGACCATCTTTTTGTTGTTTGTGTGTTTTTGTCTTCACAGGGAAGTGTAGAAAAATAAAGTAGAACTTTTAGAACAAGAGGAATCTGAATTATCTGTTTGGATTTAATAATAGTCTGACATAACCATTAAAAAATAATTAAATAAATAAATAAATCGTAGCACGTAAACACTATAAAATCAACATGGCAGACACGATTAGACAGCGACCGAGGCAGCTGGTCTGGTGTGGAAAATCACGTAAATAATAAAAAATAAAAAATAAACTTCAAGGAGAAGTACTGAGTTATTTAAAATTTTAGTTATATAAAAGTGTCACTGGTATCAGTATTAGTTCAAAAATAAAAAGGTTCCAAAATCTTGATTTTTCACAATAGTAACATGGGTCTCATTCTCAACATCAAATAGGAACACTTAAAAAGGGACACTTGCCAAAACATCTAAAAGCACCAGATAAACATTATTCATTTGATATGCAAACAGAACACAGACCAGAATCTTTTCCCAAACGTAACCACTTAGCTTTGGTGTTTAAACCTAACCAACCAGTGAGAGCCAATGTAAAGAAACAAAGAGCAAAATGAAAAAACTCCTAAGCTCCAGCACCATCACTTGAACTTGAACTGTTGCTTTCCAATATCACCATGGGCATCAAACTAGAGGACACATTGTGTGCATCTTTTAGACGCCCATGGCATCTCACAGAACTGCAGTTCTTGGCACCCTGCAAAGACAACACACTATGTTGCTGGTCCTTGCTCACTGATCTTATACAAGTAAATCCGTTGCAATGTACTTCATACAGAAGCCACACTTTTTTTTTTTTGTTTTAATGAAAGGAGTTTTATTATTATTATTATTATTATCTAAAAATCCTACGCTGACATAATGAAGAAATCATACTATTGCTGGTTAGCAGAGGTGGTTTAAGCTGTATGTTTACGTCATTTGAGGTCATCAATTTCTCACTTCGTGCTGGTGTTCATCTCCCAGCATCAATTTCAAATGAGTCGTGAGATGCAATGTGTCATCTTTTGTGACATATTTAAGAAGCCTGCAGCTCCTAAAAGGACATTTTAGACATGTTTGAAACACAGTGACAGCAGCATCGAACATTTGACCTCACGGGTTAACGTTAGTATTAACCCACACAAACAAATATCGGCATCAACCTCAACCTCACGTTTAATCAGCAGTCTGACAGGCGCACACATGCAGCACATTAAACGACAGCACCGCACAGAACCTGACAAATCCATTTTAAAACGGCAGGATAGAAGTAGTGAGCGCTGACGTCCTGCACCATTTGCGAGAGGTCAAACTGTACCGACCCCAAGCAAAGATCCTTTAACCCAAAAGTTCCCTGGAATAAAGAAAAACGTGATATAGGGAGAAAAACGTGGCCGTGTTTGCTTGTCTGTTTATATATTACATATGGACAGAAAAACCGGTACATAAACCCGCATGCAAAGATCAGCATTATTGTTACATTTTATACTTCACCTTTGTCCTACAAATTTAATTAACAACAGTGAAATAATTCAGCACTTCCAGCTTAAGTGTGAGGGAAAACACAATCAGTTCAGCTGCTAGATAAATGCTGCTGCAGGCCTACCATTTTGTTCCAGTGTTTTGTAGCTGTAACACTTTCAAACTACATCCCTCCTTTCTCCTCCCCTCCCTCTAAATCACGCGTTCTTCATGTTTCTATGGATACACCCCTCTCTCTGCCATTCCCCCCCTTTTTCATCACTTCCTTGTCATCTTTGTCCAACATCTCTGCTACAGATTTCCTTTAACACACAGCAGCATGGCGATCAGGATCCAGCCGTCCCACTCAGACATGAGTGAAAGTACAAAATGGAATATAAAGAAAGTAAAAATCTATGGATAACCTCAAGTCAATTCTCTTCTCTTGTTCCTCACCAGGTGAATTTCTGCTACCGATACAACAGCGCCCCCACAAAAGAGACTGAGATTGAGCGATTTGCTCAAGGACACTTCAGAAGGTCTTGCCAAAACGGAGACTTAAACAGCACATTTTGGAACTGTAATCCGATTTTTTTTAATAATTTATCATCATCGTCATTATTATTATTACTACATTCATCTGTTAGAGTCATTGTCTGTCCCAGTCACTGTCTTGAGATACCTGGCAACCGAGGGGACAGAAATATGTTTGTAAGTGTGAAGATATACAGCGTTGTGCAAATGTTTAGTCACAAAAAAATCATGCTATGAATAAATTGCATTTATTACCCATACAATGTCCAACAAACTGAAAACCCCCAAATCAACCACTCTTTGCCAGCAGCAGTTTTTCTACAGTTGGTGCATTTGAGTGGAAGTTATTAAGGTGCCTGGGAAGCAGATTGTTGCCTCAGTTCTCTGGTCGCACCGTCTTCACTCTTCATGCAATCCCAGACTGACACTGTGATGTTGCATCTGCTGCAGAGCTACTTGTTCTTCTTGTTCCTGAAGATGGATCTTTTTCGCTGTGGGGGTACGTCTGGCTTACTGCCATGCTGCAGAATTAATTTTGGGCCCTGATAATCGCTTCCCTGACGACAGCACATGACTGATCAAAACCCAAACATCTGAGATTTGCACAACACTGCACATATCACCACATACATCCGGACATACATGAAACTAATCCATCAGACATGAAGCTTTCAAACTGTTCATTACCCCGGGGAGCGGCAGATGAGTTTAGTCTTTAGCAGGGGTGCACCAACACTTTCCTCGTGTACTTTCAGGCTTCACCCTAACATTTTTTTTTAATATTGTGAAATATTTATTTCAGTCAACAACAACAGATTATCATTTTACATAAAAGTACTCAATCAAACAGTAACCAAAAAAGGAATAGGCTGAAGCCTTGTGGCTTATAATTATCCTATCCTTTACTCCCATAGGAAAAATCTAATCAAAATTACTTCAAAAAATGAACAGGTATTTGAAGGAAGAGCGATGTCGGGAGTGTAGAAATATTTTAGGGGAAGCAGTGATGGGAAAAGTGAAGTACAGTCCAAATTTTCTGCCAATTTGTCATGAGGAGTGAAACATTATATCTTTAATGGAAGAGCTTTGGTTAAACATTTTTTGAATTAATATGTCACAGAGTTCAGGACGTTTACCAATACCAGCAGCAAGAAAGCACAAAAAACACCGAGTGAGACACCTAGAGTCTGTAAAAATAAAATCAGAATAATTTAAAGGCCATTTTTCATCTTTCCTCTTGTCTCAAACTTTATGCTTTGCTGAATCCAAACAATTTTCAGACTGCTAACATTCATCCTACCCGATACAAGGCTCTTGATGGCCCCGCCACTGTCACTCGTGGATAATACAGGAATCTCATAAATGAGCTCCAACAGTTTTGCCACTCGGCACTAAATACTTCTGGAAAAGATGCTATATCCTCTAGCACTTTTTAAGGATTTAGTCCAAAAAGTCAGCTCTGCTGCCGTTTTAGCATCAGATGTGAAAATGTGATTCCTACTGTGGCCTTGCTTCAGAGACTTTTGCCTGAAGAAACAGATGAGGACATCAAAACAAGGAAAAGAAACTTAGCTGCAGCCGTCTAGAGACTCTTCACTCACACAAACACACTCTATTCAACCCCAGGCATGTGTCTGTGTGTGTGCATGTGTACAGTAGTTGCATGTGAGAACATAAGTAACAGATGCAGGCAAATCAGACATTAACCTGCCAGGTCCCCATTACATTCCACTGTGATATCCAGTTGTGTCCATATGAAACAGCAGGTTTTTCTCTGGTGCACTCTCACCTAAACCAAACAGCATTTCCAATATTGAGAACACATTTGACTCCAACTGTTTTGTGACCAGGCAATATCATGGCTTATGTCTGCAGTTCTATGTTGAACTGTTGCATTATCAAGTACTCACCTCTTTACACAGTATCAATAATGACAGGAAATTGGTGAATTATTAATTATCTTTATAAACCACAGCATCTTGCACACTTTTTGTGTGAGTCACGCACTCATTTGTAATTCCTTTTAAGAAAATTGATTAATTACCATAAACACCATAAACAAGTAGGTAGAGAAAAAAAAATATGGTAACATTTATGCTCGATTTGCACTTGTGAATAATTTGTCTTCTCCACAAAAACTAAACCCAGCAGGCCTAACAGTCTTCATAATCCACAAGACATTTAACTTGTCTTCTCGGATCCAGTTCTCCAGCTACATTTCCTCAGTTTGAACCACTTATCTGCACTAATGGCTGAGCAACACAAAGTGTCAATCACACCCACACTGTAAAATGGCTGTATTGTCTCCAGCTCCCTTGAGGCCAACACCATCATCCAGAGGTGCAGCGAAGCTAAACATACATCACCAAAGGTAAAAGTACAGCATCACTGACCAGAGTGCTGTGCTAGTGTGTCATGACTACAGTTCTATCACTAAAGACGTACAGACGGAGTGAACAAAGAGAGAAAAGCGCATGAGGGAGCAGGAAACATAGACGGCGTTCACAATGCATGCACACTCACACACAGCTAAAATTACATTGAAAGGGCATGAACTAGGCCACCACTCTGCATTGCTGAAGAGCGGTGGTTAGCAAACCGAATAGAAGCTTGCAGAGACCCGAATGGTAAACACTAACACTGAATATAGTTGCAGATTGTGCGCAGCATCAGCCTGGATGATTATGGGTCTGCTCATGTCTGGCTAATAATCAGGATGCAATCAGAATGAAAGCGGAGAGAAAAAAAAAAAAGAGGAGGAAAGACTTACTAGTGCAAAACGAATTCAACCATAAAATAATTAACGGATTGTATAATAGCATGTTATCCTAGTACAGCAAAATAACTTCAGCACTGCTAATCTTTTTCATGCAGGGAATTTGGCATGATTGGGGGTATACTGGCAGGCCCAAACAGACTCACCAGACAACTCTTAGCAACTTCACAGCAAAGGCTGGCAAGAACAGCATTTAGCCAGACCAGCAGCGAGACCAAAACTGACAGGCATGACTTGCACCTAATAAGCATTACATACTGGAGCTTTCTATTAAAAACTCCTTCAGAGGGCACTCCATAAAACAGGCATTATCTTGATAAAAATATTCTGCATTAAAATTGCCCGTATCTTTTGTTGTTTTTCCAAGTTTTAACACATTTATCAGCTTAAGACAGTTACTGTTCCTCTAATAAGACCAAGAGCCTCAACCGGGCTACTGGCTCTGCACATCGGCACAGTGATGTTAAACAGGCATACTAGTAGAAAACACTCAACTTCTCCATTTATTTTTAGCACAGTAGCATTTTGCAGGAATCTGTTTATAAACTAAGGCAGTGAAGGGCATTAAAAATTTGACCTGAGTATAGTCGTATATGAGAAGTTAGTGGATTACCACAGTAACATCCATCCTGAGGGAAACAGAAATATTTGTACCATATTATCTTAGCAATGCATCCAGTATTTCTCAAGATGAATCTAGGGAACAACCAACAGGAAAAGTTTTTGATTACCATATGCAGTAGGATTAAACTTTAAGAGATTCTGGATTAGGGCTGTTTGATATAACGATATATATCGGATGACGATATAAAAACGTCTATCGTTTCATTTTACGCTATGGTTTGTTTCGTGGTGTCGCAAAATAAACTGTTTAGGGCAATATTTTTTCACCGTTTTGATGGTCACTGTAGTGGTTATATTAATTTCTTAAAGTTATCTCTTTCTCTTATATTTAATATAACCACACTACTGAAGGACAAGCGCCTGTTTTTATGCGTTGTGGTTAGCAACAACGAGGGTAACAGCATCGCGTGTCCGCTTGTTTATGTTCCACATAAACCTTTCACAATAAAGCTCAAGATCCTGTTGAGACTTTTCAAAATAAACTGAAAGAGCAGATTATTTACGGATGAGAATTAAAAAAAAGAGCCGCCAGGTGCTAAAAAATAAACCTTAGACTCAAACGTCATAACAGGTGTTTTCCCCGCAGCACGCCGTGTAATAAATACTCACAAAGAAAACGGCGGCCGTTACAACTTATGTCTAAAAATGTATAGTTTCATGCATTGGTTAAAACACTCGACTCCAGGTACATGACGCGCAGCTGGAAACACTTCCCGCAAGTCGAGCTGCCCGAGATTCACAGAATTTACAGAAAATGTTACGTTTTTGTGATTTATGTCGTTATCGGGACGATAGAATTCTTATATCGGGATATGAGATTTTGGTCATATCGCACAGCCCTATTCTGGATGTGTTAAAAAAAAAAAAGAAATAAATAAATAAATCACGGCATTCCATGCAATTATTCAAGAGAAATTTCAGGCTGAATTAACAAACTGATGCTGCGATCCCTCGAGCCATGCCACTTGCACGAGGAAAAAATTATTCTGGCACAGACGAGTCGAGGGTTAAATCCAGACCCCTTTCTCTGTCTGTTGTGTAGCAAAGTTTCTGGTGAAAATAACAGTTGACAGCACTGGTTTTTGGTCCGTTCACAATCATGAGAAAAACAGACAGATTAGGTACCACAACCGTCTTGCATTAAAGTGTAATATTTAAACACAAGCGTGCCAAAACTTCAACCAGTCTGGTAATGCAAAGTTATGAATTGTGTTATGAGTTATGCCCTAAAAGATGAATTGTCAGCTTGCTTTGGTAATGCAGTTACCCTAAATCTGGTTTTATTTTTAACAATTACAAAATAAAAAGCTTTCTTCCAGAAGATCTGGGCATTGTAGTGGTGAAACAGGCCTAAACACTGCACTCATGCAGGACATACAAACAAGCAGGCAATGCACATTGGAGGTCGTTCAGCTGTTACCAACAGGCCCCACACATTAGGCCTTTGTGCTTTGAGAAACTTTTTTTTTTTAACCCTGCCTGCAGCACAGCGAAGCGCTGCAATGTGCTGACACCATCATCAGCTATTCTAAACCTTTTACCACAGCTGTATTCCCAAAGCGTGATAAAGAGCGGAAGGAGAAAATAGAAAAAGCCTATTTTTCATTTATCTTAATTTGCCAGAGAAGCATCTAATTTTATGATAAGATGACTGGATTTGTCTTTTTTCTGGATTATGGGGAATAAGACTGCTGTTTGGCCCGGCCGGACTAGATTCAACCATCACCCTGCTGATGATGATCCATAAACGAACGGCTTATGATCCCCTGAGTAACATACAGATTGTGAAAACCAGCAGCGGCAGTGCAGTGCAGTGCAGTAACACATTATCGATCCAAACTTGGGGAAATTCATCACTGCGTAACCCAATGGAATGGGATCACACCAGTAACAATGCTCGTCAATGTGTTCTAATTACTGCATTATGATGTGATTTTGACTCCATCGTGCATACTGACATCATTTTGACAAAATCTGACCACTTACATCCAGATGGACAAAGAAACACCTGGCCACACACACACACACACACACACACACACACACACACACACACACACACACACACACACACACACACACACACAGAAAACAATACGAGCTACAATTTTGTGACTGGTGAAATCAGTACACTAAAACTTGACCTAAGTTCTACGGGTAAAAGTTGATTGCTTGCTTGTGATTTTTGTTGATGTTGACATTTTGGGGGTATGCATATTATAAGTTTAAGATATGGGATTAAAATAGGAAAAACAAACAAAACAATTGTGTGCTGCCAGCTCAGAGATAATAGATAATAACTTTGCAAGAAAAATTATTTGGCTGAAAAGCCTTACTGCACAAAAAGATGGGAGTTGTTATGATCAAACTGGGGAAGTCAAAGAGCCTCAAAACTGCATTCAGGGAGGCAGAGCACTGAAATCGATGTGGCCATGACTGGCCATCCACTATAGTGGCTTGACAGTTCAGGAAAAAGTACAACAGGAGCCAACAGATAAACTCTTTGAAAGACAACAATGGAAGTGGACTCCTCGACCTGAAAACATTGAACCTACATCACCTAACGCTCGTGCAGAAACAACAGAAAGACAAAACTGACTGAAGATGCTCAGCCGAAATGGCTACAGTAACAGTACAGAAGCCTGAGGTGAACGGCGGCGGTTGACGCCCTGTTCTCCCGTGGGCACTGGGATGATTGAGTCATTTAAGTCAAAGCATGATTTCAGGACACTCATTCATCACTTTGAAAGAGGCTAATGGCAAGTTCTGCAGCATGAATTAGGATCTGCACAGCAGTGATACCTTAGTGAACGCTGCTGAGTCATTTAAATATTTCCCTCTAAATGACCATCAATTAGATGACCCTTAGACCGCAATAGGAGGATATGTTTTTAATTACTGCCAGCCACTGAAGTGCAGTGACTCAGAGAACATCTATAGGCCCTGAGCTGCCAACTGGTATGCACAGTATGCAGCTGCCTTGCTGCATGCAGTGCACCGTCCTCATTACATGATTAGACACTGCATGGCAGGTATGCAAGGGGTCAGCAGTACGATTACTGGCTTTGCATTTCATTACATTTAATGGCACAGAGTGCCACAAATGGGACAGCCCTACAGTACCTTCACATCCCTTGACAAGCCAGTGTTAGATGCACTGACCTCATTAGTGCAGTGGAGGATACCTGTGTGGCCTATCATTGATCTCTGACAGCCCTTGGAGGAGTCAGCCAACTGGTGGTAGCTTGTCTTTCCCATAGCAGCAGCAAGCCGCTTTGGCTACAGGTTACTGCAGTGCATCTTCCCGGTGCTTTGCGGTGTCGAAATATCCCCCTTTGCGCAGGGTTGTGACCAAAATGTGGCCTCGACTATGCGTTACATACACCAGAGCTGAAAGTGGCCAGCCTTATCTTAACGCTGGCACTGCCGACACTTCAGCCTACTGAAAATAAACCATCATCCCCAGGTCCAAAAAAGAACTTCCACCGCATCTTTAAAAAGAAAGACCCGACAACTTAACGGCAAAAACTTTGTTGAAGACAGGCCTGCAAGACGTCTTTGGCACGAACGGGGTGGGTTATGTGCATGTGCATGTGCATGGTCTAGATTAGTGATGGCTAATGTGGCCTGGTGTCGCCCCTACTCCTTTATGCGCCTCTTTCCCCATTCTCTCCATCCCCCTCTCTCGACGCCATCTGTTTGTGGCATGAGAGAATGTGGAAGTAAAAAAAGAAAAGACGACATTTTGGCTGTAGTTGTTGACCTACATCGCGCGGTTGTTTTCGGCACGGCGTGAAAAGCCGCACCGAAAGACAGTCGCCTAAAGCGCACAGACGGTGAAATCGCCGCACATAACGCGCATACATTTTCGAGCCTGGTCAGGAGGAATTTAATAAGTTACGGTTGAAATACTCCTCCTCCGCCTCGCCGGGCCGGACAAGTCAACGCGCCAGCGCCACATATACATTTCTGTTCCAACTGTAATCTCCAAAGGAAGATAAAAGCGCAACTCACCTGATTCCAAAATCGGTTTATGGTGGCGACGTGGCTGTGGTTAATTTTAATATGGGAAAAACAGTTACAACGGTGGGTCCCCGTTGTGTGTAGCAGGAAGGAGGGAAGGGAAGGGAAGAGGGGCTGACGTGAATGAATAAACAACTGAGCTCCTCCTCAACGCCACAGCGGACTCTGGCTCAGCTACTTTAATAGGTACAGTTAATCACCACGCAGTGAGCATCATATGTTTTTGCACCTTTCATGAATTAATACTTCTGCGCTGTTTTTTTACACCCTTTACAATAATATACAGAGGCTACAAAAGACGTGAGATGTTAACTTCAGAATTTCAGAATACATATTTTTGGCTAACCCTTATTAGGACTAACCTGTTTTACTGGGTAGTTTTATTTTTCATATTTATTTACAGTTTTTAAACTGTGCTGGACACAATTGTATGAGCTTAACAAAGTCCACCAGGTGGCACTATGTCTGCATCCCAAACACAGGAGTGCATCGCCCATGATGCACGGGCACTTTAAAGATAACCCTAACCCTCTAGATGTAAAGATTTTTTAAACAGAACTGTTACCGCATGCAAATATTTACTGTTGAAAATGTGTATATATGGAACAGAAGTAAGTATGCAGTGAACATAGACTGTATATAAAATGAGCTCAGACCTTCCACACCTATAATAAACTCCTAGGTCTAAAGGTAAGTCAACGCTGGTGCCTTAAACCAGCAATATTATTATAGCCACCAAGGGGCGATACGCTAGTTGCAAAAAAAGTATCCGGTCCGGAGCCTGTGGGATAACACCTCTCTGACAGGAACCCTGTAAACACTTCTCTGATGATTGTACTGCCTTAGCTACTCATTTTGCTCACACAGAATAAAACGATAAGTCCATTGTTGTACATTTTAGTCTTTATACGTTTCAGATGGACCCAGTGGGCAAAGTCAATGTAGCGTCATAATTTTTTCTCACTGTCCAACCATGACAGCAGCCATAGCTTTGGGACTAACATTAAGCCTCCAGTTTGGTATTTAAGGTGACCATACTTCTTTGTTTGCTTACTTTTTAAATAGGATGTAAAAATAGGACCATATTTGAATTGAAATTCCAATAATGTAATTACTGGTTAGTTCACTTGGTTAGCAAGGTGAATCTGTGTTTCGCTGTGATATTAAATGGGATGGTTATTTTGGCCAGGAGGGGGGAAAAGCATGTAAAAATAAATAAATAACTGAACAGTGTATTTGATCTGTCACTAGTGGCCACAGCTCTAATGGTTCATTACCATAGATTCATTTATTTTATACAGGTAACTACAGTTGTCACAAAGGGAAAAAGTAGAGGGACCCCTTTTAAAATTGCAGGTTGTTAAATTGGAAAGTGTAAAGTGACTCGCGTAGTTTTTCGTGTCAGCCTCAAGTGGCCATTTGTGTTACTGCAAGGTTTGGCACAAACAATAATAATTTATTATTTAATAATAATTTGGAATATTTTCCTGGGATTTCAAAAGCATCCATCCATAGTACAGGAGCTGAAGCCTGTCCTAGGTGCCACAGCGCCATAGGACAGGGGGGGCACACCCTTGACAGGTAACCAGCTAGTTGAAGGGTCAACACAGAGACAGACAATCATATTGACACTATTCTAGAAATGTTTTCCTTCTACTGTAGGTGCTTGATGTAATTAAATCACACGTGAAATAAAATTAAAAATCTTAAGACTTGAGTTATAAATTTAAAAGTTAAGTTATTTAAAACATGATTTCAGTAGGTGTTGCATAAGGCAAAAATAGGCCTTTTCTAGTTTTTAAAAAAGTGTGACAAATTCATGAAATGTTTTGCTGTGAGAAAACATACAACACTGACACTAGAGGGCACAAGCACTCCACTGAGCTCTTGTGACAGCATGTTTTTTTCTGTGTCTAAGTGCTTCACATGTTATTTGATTAAGATTCCTTAATTCACTGCTGTTAATGTGTGAATAACTACATCAGTGTTAATCTTTATGAAGTGTCAACACAGGCCAAGGCAGGTCCACTGTAACAGCACTTTATGACAGACACATCATCGTCTGTCCAGTGGGAAATAGCGCTTCCTTTACATTTTACAACATGAAAGAAAGTCATCTTCATTTGACCAAGTTAATTTGCTGCTGACAATCAGGAAATGACTGATGTTTCGTGTGCAGTGTGCAGATGTGGCCTCCAGTCCTGTTGTTCTGTGCTATCAGTCTATGCAGAAGGCTGCGCAGGCAGGCCCCTGCAGTCTGTGATTATCCAGTCTTATTGACAGAATATGATCTTTTACATAAAGATGCCGCTGTGCCCTTCATTATTCACAGGTTCGTGAATACAGATGCGCTGCGAATTTTAAATGTTTGCAGGTCAGTGGTCTCAAAACTTTGGTTAAAACCGTGTCAGCGGAGTGAGATGAGTTTTTATTGATTTCTATGTAAAAGACTCTAGGGTAAGAGCACTGCACACTATGTCAGAGGGAAAATCCGCTCTTTTTCCCACAGGTAGTGAACAGTACCGGAGCAAACAACAGACAATGTGGGGGTGTTATAACTCATACTTGCTACACGCTGGCCATCTGAGGTTCTCTCACAGCCTTGCTTTAGCATATGCTTTTTTGTCTTCTGTTAGCAAAGCGTGCAGTTCAAATAAAAGATGGTGTATAAAGGACCATTTTCCCCCTATTCAAACATATTAATATTCAAGTCTTGTCCTGTTAGTTTATCATGATGAGCTACTGCCTGCTTATTATGTTGCAGAAATCTGTGCAGTAGAGTCTGCTGGAAAAAAGAGGCTTTAAAATGTTGCACCTGTGGGTGGTTATTTAACAGTGCGGCCTATCTCCTACTCGCCTACCTCCTGTCTAGACTGTGTGATTACCATCTGCTTCATCACTCTGGACTGTCCACTGTTTGCTGAGCTCTCTCTCTCTCTCTCTCTCTCTCCCTCTCACAAAACACAAACAGCCACAAACACAAAAATCTAAGATACAAATGCAGCTTTTTTTTCTGCCAGGAAATCCACCTCTTAAAGTAGATTCATGACTGTCATATAATGTTACAAACTAATGTCCATCCTGCATAGTATTTCCAAACTAACGCAAGAACATTACAATGATTTGAAGATTAGAAACAAGTTGCACAATAATTAATCTGAAGCAGACTTAAAGGGAAAATGCATCAGTCAGACTTTGCCATATGCTACTTGTTATGGGCTGAGCTAGCTGGGGCTTGTTTTGCGTCGAGTATAATTTTCTTCTAAAACTTCACATAGAGCCAATGATGAGATCATCTTTGAGACAGTTGTGTAACAAGTTTGTGATGGTGAAAATAACAAAGTAGAGGAAGTAGAAGTTGTGGCGGCTAAGCTAACCTTACCAAGTTAACATCATCATTGTGACTCAGTTAGAATAAGCACCAGTGTGAGCCTTGCTGTATAATCATTTAAAACAAAATCCAATCATTCTTGCCGCTTGTTAAACTGTACAGCCTGGAAAACAACACTGTAGCGATCACACACATTTAATTTCACAAATTACAGATGTTCATAAAAATGAAAGAGCCCAGCGTGCTTAATTTGTTACACAAGTGCATTTTAACTTGGGGCTGCCGTGTGTTTGCTATTCATTCCAGGCAGTGTAGTACTCTGGTTTCCCATTCACTTACAGTGGGTTTTTATTAGGGTGTAACAGTATTACTTCATTTGTCCTCCGAGCTCCCATTTCTTTCCTGAGATGTACAGGCAGCGGCGTGTCGGGGCAACTGAAGTTCACATGTTCAAATTCAAGCCAAATCTCCTGAGAAAGCATGTGCTGTTGTGTAAGACGCTCTTTCAAAGAAAAATCCCGTGTTGTCACGAAACATTTAAAACACAGAGAATTCTTTGCTCTGCAGCTGTGCAGGTATGTAGGCTCAGCTCAGCGTTTCTGATCAGCTGAAAATGATAGAGGCGTCTCCAAGTACACATAATAATAACATGTTTTATTCTACATTTCACAAAAATGTAAGAGATGCATGTGAACTTTGACAGCAGTGTGAATGCCGCAGCAGGGTCAGAGTGTCTCAGAAAGTTTAATATAGCCGAGGTCCTTCTAGCCCCCTGGTGAGAGACCAGTAATTAACACGGGGGCATCTTCCTCCTGTTTGACACCCTGCTCTGGAGGTTATTTGAGGCTATGTGGCTCCAGTTAGGCTCGCTCAGGAGTGCGTGGTGTTAAAAATGTGTGAGCATGCAGAAGGACATGAAAGGAAAGCGATATCTTCATATGCAGCTGGCTGAACATTTCATAGGAGAAGACACATGAAAGTCTGCTGTCATGAAGCTTCTCTGTCATGGTTACTACATTATTATTTCTAGTCAGTGAATCAGAGAAGTTCTACATTTTCATCTTCTTTGTATTTACAAAGAAAACTCAGGTAATGGACACACGTCCTTAATCTGAGTGCTCATTTGTGAAAACTGTGCTTGATTTGATTACAGGAGTGCATCAAGTGCTTAACTGTGATTCTTCAGTCAACTTTAAAATGCGCTGACATCATTCATGTGGCAAGATAAATCAAATCATACTGATGTATTTTCTGAGCTTCTGAGTCCACTGAAAACAGGAAAAGCTTAAAGGATTTAAATAATGGCTCTTTACAATGTCGGGTTTTCAACAAGCGGTAATCAGTGTGGCACACGCATTAACTTTTCTTAATCCAGATAAATTATCCACTTGTTTGGAGCTGTGAAAAGTATTACCCAAATTACACAAGAGTTAGAAACTCTAGCAGAGCTGGCTAAGATAAGAGGGGAATGTTCGGAAGAAGCATGCTGTCAGGCAGCACATACAGACAGGATGCTGGGTCCGATGTGCTTCAGAACATACTGTACAGGCAACTAAACCTCACACATTCCAGTTTGTATTTGAATTATTACACTTACTATTGCAAACAGTCATTATTTTTCTTCTTTAGCCAAGCTCTCAATGGATGCCCATGTACAGCTCA
Source organism: Aulonocara stuartgranti (assembly GCF_965226115.1). Taxonomy (NCBI): domain Eukaryota; kingdom Metazoa; phylum Chordata; class Actinopteri; order Cichliformes; family Cichlidae; genus Aulonocara; species Aulonocara stuartgranti. Next base: position 12,491,427 of record NC_138939.1, on the reverse strand, counting down.
ACTCTCCTCTTCAGCGGTCCTTCTTCATGTTTACTTTGGTGTTTCTCTTCTTTGCTAGCCCTTTGCCATTTCAAAGGGCCACCTTTGTAAAGGGATCATTGCTCATTATGAAAAAAATGACCAACAGATCGTTATCCCCTCTCTGTGATTATAGTCCCCATGTCATCTATATTACACTGATGGAGAAGGTCACTGATTATTTTCTTTGGCTGTAAGACTTGCCAGATTTTTCTGCTTGCATGTTTGCTTCAAAGATGACGGTTTGTCAACATTGTGCTTGGCCATGCACTGACATTCTGACCTATTTAGAAGGGTTGACAGGATGCAGCTTCTGTAGAGTTTCAGTTTGCTGCTGAGACTGTACCGGGGCAATTTACATATGCCTTTCATCATTACTCACCGGGCTTTTCACAACCTGTTCTTGATGTCATTCTCCACTCCTCCATCTTGCCTGATGATGCTGCACAGGTATAAATACTTCTGTTGTTGGAAGTTGGATGCCATGTGCTTTCATTGGGTTAAGTGTCTCTGCACTGAGAAGCATTATTTATATATTTCTTTAGCTGATCTTCAGCCCAATTTACTCTCTGTAGTAACACAGTCCTGCATGTGCTAGTGTGTGACTGTGCGTGAATACTTTTCCTTATGTTCCATCTGAATAAAATCTGGTCTTTGACACGTCCTATAAGTAGATTTCCATGACTGCCCACCATTTGCGTGTGTACTGCATTACTGAAAAGCACATCTTGTGTAACATAGGCTGACTTTTAATTGCTGAAATGCTTTTTTTCTGCACAAGTAGCAGTCCTATTACTAATTGGTCCTGCTTTCCTCCAGACTGTTCTGTTCTCTGATCATCGGTGTTAAAAGGTCTCAATGTGATAACCTCTCCGCTGCAGGTTATCAGAATCAGAATCAGAATCAGAATACTTTATTGATCCCTGGGGGAAATTATTTTTTGTTACAGTGCTCCATTTTAAACGAACATTAAGACAAGACAGACAATACGCTAACTAAGAATAGTACAATATATACATATATATACATACATACATACATAAGTCACTTATAAATAAATTATCTCAGTGAAGACAGATCCCATTAAGCAATGATGACTTTACAAATACAACAGATTAATTGAGTTAAAATGATGTCATTATTAGATTTTAGTTCTGAAGTGGTTTAATACTGCAGTCCTTTGGGACAAAAATACACCATGCTTTCTGTCTCTTGCTCATATTAAAGCCTATTATGTGTTTTATCAATTCAGTGCTTCAAAGAAGCAGGATGTACTGTTTGCATACGGTGCAGAGTGAGAAGCATTGGTGTCATCAGCAAGATAAAATTAGGCTGGGTAACATGGATAATACATTCTTAGAAATTCCTCCAGCATTTAAACCCAAATCCAGTCTGACATGAACAAGAACTATGATATATAAAAATAAATTACTGAATGTTAATACGTTGAATAACAAACAAAAAAACCAAGAAAAAATCTCAAAAATGAAACATGCACTCACTCGACACTTCATCAGGAACACTTTCCTTTTCATAAGTGCCTTGATTATTTGTGCCATAAATTCAACAAGGTGCTGGAAACATTCCTTAGAGATTATGGTCCATATTCACATGATAGCATCACACAGTTGCTGCAGATTTGTCAGCTACTCAACCACGATGTGAATCTCCCATTGCTGGCCCATTCCACCACATCCTAACCACATGCTCTGTTGGACTGAGATCTGGTGACTGTGGAGGTCATTTGAGTACAGTGAACTGGTCAGAAACCAGTCTGAGATGATTTGAGCTTTTTGACACGGTGTGATATCCTACTGAAAACACCCATCAGAGGACGGGTGCACTGTGGTTATGGTCAGCCACAATATTCATGTAGGTTGTAGTGTTTAAACTATACTAAGGGCCCCAAAGTGCACCCCACACTACTACATCAGAAGCAGCAGCAGCAGACTTAATCACTGATACAAGGCAGGATGGATACTTTCATACTTATGCCAAATCATGACCCTACAGTTCAAATGTTGCAGCAGAAATCAAGACCAAACTTTTTTCAAGTCTTCCGTTGTCCAGTTTTAGTGTGCCAGTCTGAATTTTAGCCTCAGTTTCCTGTTCATAAGAGTGGCACCTGGTGTGGTCGTCTGCAGCATTAACACATCTGCTTCAAGGTTCGACATTCTGTGCATTCACAGATGCCCTCCTGCATAGCTTGAGTTTAAAGAGTGGTTATTTGAGTTACTGTTATCTTCCTCTGAGCTTGAAGCAATCTGGCCATTCTCCTCTGACCTCTGGCATCAACTAGGCATTTTAATCCAGAGAACCACAGCTCACTGTATTTTTTTTATGTATAAAGCCAGTAACAGTAATAATCAAAGATAAAGAGAAGAGCCTATTTTTGCTCCTTGTTCATTTACAACCTGGAGGATGCAAATATCTCCCTGAAAGCCGAGGGCAGCTCATGTGTTTGAAAGTTATACTGTTCATCTTGCAGAAAAAAGAAGTTAGCAAGGTTTTTGGTATCCAGTACAAAGCTTTGATATAAACCTTGTGATTTTTAGTAGATAGGAGGATGTAAGCCCCGCACCTGTTAGGGGGTTCTCCCTCCTTCTTTGGAAAAAAGAATATTTTAGCCTGAGGTGAGAGGTTTGCACAGGTGCTGCTACTGTTTGATGTAGAAACTCTGACTCGGGGAAATCCACCCACCTTTATGTGTATCTGAGTTACTGAAAACTTTCTGCTGATTTCATAGTAGGTTTTACAGTACAATTTCAGATATCTAATAAGTCTTTGGCACATGATATCAAATGGAGAGTGTTCAAAAACATAAAGTTATGATTTAAAGCTGACAGGAGGCCACCCTGAGCGATACTTTGCTACAGATGTTCAGGCCAGAACTAAAGACTATAGACAGTTTGCAGGTTTATGCTTTATTTCATTACGAAGGTTTTCCAGTGACAGAAAATTACACTTTCAAAAAACCACTTAAAATACACTTAGGGTGCTTGTTTGAGCTTAACACCTTCCCTTAGTGTTCCTTGTATGCAAAGTCAGTTGCAGTAACTGGAGGTCTGACCATGGCCCCTCCTGTGGTACAACAACAGGAGAACCAGCCTATCTGACTCCTTAAGACTCAGCCCAGCTAGGTGTCTGACCACCAGACACTTGCTGACAAGCCCCCCACCCTGGGACCTGGCTCCAAGGTGAGGCCTCAGTAACCCACATTCACGTAATGTAGGGAGTGTTTTCTCTTCCAAAAGATCTCGTGAATTGCTCTTAGTTTACTATAATTCACTTAGAACCAGTTTGCCTTGGGGAAGCCTACTTGGGGCAAATTGCCCCCAACAACATAACTTGCAGGATCATTACGGCACACAGACCCCTACACCATGATAAGACTGTAATTCATGGAAAGGCCACACCTCCACATCAAAAAAGAGCCAGTTGAGGTGGATCAGGCTTCTGACCAGGATGCCTCCACGGCACCTCCTAGGTGAGGTATTCCGGGCATGTCACATTGGGAGAACACTCAGAGGCAGACCGAGGACACGCTGGAGAGATTCTATCTTTTAGACGGCTTAGTAACGCCTTAGTGTCCCCTGAAAAGAGATGGAAAGTATTTCCCCAGGAGGAGATGGGATGAGATCTTTCCCACTGACTCCCAGATCTGGATCCCACTTCTAAGTTGGGCCAAACTCCAACTCTCTTAAATTGAAATTGCAAGTCTTTCCATAACCTTTTGAATCACTGTGCAAACAAACCAAATCAATCAAGCGTCTTTGGCAGATGTAAATGTTGATCATCACTGCCTTTTCAAAAACACATGTTAAACATATTAATTGTAAACTGCAAAAGACAAGAAACTAACAGATGGCTTTCATGTGTAGATGTTACGCGTTCAGGCCAGCACAAATAAAAGTCTGTTCACCCCACTGGTCAGAGCAGATGTCTCAGCACTTATACCTAAAAACCAAAACTGTCTGCATGGCTTTCTCCATGGGGTAAGTTGGAAAACACATTTTAAAAAATAAGACCTGGTTTGTTTCCACTTCTTTATTGTTCCATAAGTACAGGGAAGAGAAGCACTGCTAAGAGCTTGCAGCAGGCGAGTTAAGTGTCACAGAGACCACATTACCCACATGGCTAAAAATATGAGATGGGGCTTTACGCTTAGGAGATCCCAAGTGTGTGACGGAACTTGCATAACCTATCAGTGTATCATTTAGTTGTTAACGCAGAAAGATTGCTGGGAAGCTGTTTTGTTAAAAATAATAATCCTTACATGTTTGAATATTATAAAAGTCTCGCTTTAGTGCAGTTTTTTCTTTAGCTTTTCAGTGGACTTGACAACAAAAGGTTTAATAGGGATAGCACTTAAAAGTGGAGTGAAAGGGAAAAACTTTACCACTTCACTCCATCAAAAAGCACATCCATTATAACTGATGAAAGCTTGACACCGGCTACTGACTCATATGTCAGTGCAGCACATTCCTGTGTCATAGCCTCACACATGCTTTTATGTATCAATTAAATCCCATCAGCCAAAGGTTATTCAGTATCTAGAGGGTCAAAAGATGAGCCTGGGCTGATGTTCCCGCACATCCTGTTACCAATGAGTCACTTTAACACTAAAAGACCGATTGTATCATAAAAGAGAAAAAGTCCCAGTGGCCTTGTTGGTCACATCTCTCTGACTTTATTGTGGGCAGTGATTGCTTAGTACTCTTTTCTTCTCCCAAAGGTGCTTTAAGCCATTTAAGTCGAGCTCTTTGCTGAGATGTTCAGTTCTTGATGGTCAGAATTTGCTTTGAACATCAGTTTGGCTGAAATGTGATTTTAATGACACCCTAGGAGAATTGCTTTGCATTTAAACTTCAGTACTATTTAGTTTTTTGTTTGGCAGTGGTTTTTGTATGAAACTGGGACTCTGCGTGCACAGTGTTTAGATCATTTTAGCATAATTTGATTTTTTGGGGGGGCTTTTTTTGTCAGAGTTATTCACCAGTTGGATCCAGATTTTCTTTGTTCATTTTCTGTCTTGCCTTGAGCTCTTTAATAAGAATTTTACACCTACAAACACACTGTGCTAGGATCTTTTTGTTTGTTCTTGGCTGAAATACACTTGGTGATTCATTCCTCTAACAGTGTTTATTCAGCAATAAAAAGTTAAGTCCAAAAACGTTATGTTTTCTCCCCAGTCTTAGTGTTTCATAAAGGGTTTTAAATACAGCTTTGTGTAAAGTAAACACCAGTTGTGACTTTGTCACGGTCTGGCTGGCAGACCGTGGGGATGTGGGGAAAGGAGGACCCAAAACGCAGACTCTGCGATGCAAACAGTGCTCTTTATTTACAGTGAAAAGGCTGTAAATACAATAACTCCCCGTTGCTCCCTCGAACCCCGTGTGCGTGCTTCCCTCCGATATCTGTGCTCGTGCTCCCCGCTGTTGTGTTTCCGCACCCCCGTGCGTGCTGCCTCTCCGGACCACTCCTCCTCCTGTAGGGAAACCAGAGACGCAGCCGTCAACACTAACCCTCGGCGGGCATATACGCACAGCACAGACCTACGCTAACACACACTGACTTGGTAAGATAACTCAATGATCCCGCGTCGGTGGGAGCTCCAAGACTCTCCTAAGTAGCTCCCCCGACGAGCCCTGATCAGCGGCAGGTGTGTGGCTTCGGGTGTGGCCAGTCCCTCCGCAGGGCCACACCCCTCAGGCCTGCAGGTGGCCGAGCTCCATCCTCCAGGCACACCCGCAGACATACACACCCATACCTCGCCTAAACATATGAGTGGGACACAGACTAACACAGCACAGAGAAACACACATATGTACACGCACAGAGAAGGGGAAACGACACCAAAAATACATAATAATAATAATACACAGGTCCATGACTGCCCAGGGATCCTGGGTCGCCCAGTCCCAGGACCCTGACAGACTTTTACATTCCATTTGCTATATTGATGATATTGTGGTAAAATAAGGTAAGTGGAGCCCATCCCAGCTGACAGAGGCAGGGTACACCCGGGACAAGTAACCAATCTGACACAGGGCTAACACAGAGAGAGATTCACACCTATTGAATCACCAATTAACTTAACCCCATTAATTGCATGTCTTTAGACTTTGCTAGGAAGCCGGTTTACACAGAGACAACCCATGCAAACTCCATACAGAAAAGATGGTTCACTTAACATAAGCTACAGCAGTTTGCTGACCATGACGTGATGATCAGAGTCAGGACACTTGCAGTCAAATTGTTGGTATCACTAACAGGCTGAAAGAAGAGAGAAGATAGCGGTTACAGGTTAAGCGCTTCCTAACTAGCCATCTTGGTCTTGAGCATTGTTATCATCAAAAACATGGTCTCTGTTATTTCTAGAGTAATGTTGTACATGCTGTTTTATAGGACTGTCATTGTTGGTTTCCAATTATTCATAACATAATGGTGATGAATGCTGGGTTGAGGGGATCCTGTGAATTTTTGCCTAGAGCCTCTGTAGACTCTGGAAGTGCAACTGTATTTCTCTCTATATTCCCGTGTCTTTGCCCTCCTTGAGCTCGGCTCTGCCAGAGTTTTTTTTTTTTTCTTATTTAAAGGGATCATTTTTATTTTTTTTCCTCCATCATTTTCTTCATTCCCAAATGCTTGCTCAAAGCAGGAGTAAAGCATTTAATTCTTTGCTATACAAAGAAAACTGAAATTGAAAGCGTGTTGCCTGTCTGGCACTGAGTGTTAGAAAGGATACTAGCAAGAAAAGGTTGAAGGTCTCTAAACATGAATCTGTGTGCACAAATATTTTAATGCCGGAGTACGCTCTCCTCCGGTGTCAACCTTTGCCTACCTTTAGCGTAGGTGTCACCTTCCTGTGGTTCCAGCTCTCAGCTTACCAGCTGACATACCTGCATAACCTCCTCCCCTCCTGCTCTTAAGCACCGACTTATCCATCTGTTTTTGCTCCATCCGGCTTATCCACCTGAGATCACTCCATCTACTCATGTAGCAGTCTTGCTCAGGCTCTCAGTGTATCCTTTATAAACTTCACTGCCTGCCCCCTCTTTCCTGCCACTACTGGATACCTATCTGTATAATACTCTCCTGAATTCCTCTATTGTACTTTATCAGCTTGTTGTAAGTCAACTTTCTTGTTGTTGCATTGTGCATTTTTAATTAACATGCTGGAAATGATGAAACTGCATCTCTAAAAGGTTATATTTATACAGCTGGGGAGAATTTACACAACAAAAAAAAAGAAACATTTTGTGTTAATTATTCCTACGTATGTCGTCTTTGATAAGAAACTCACTTTCCTGACTGTACAAGAAATCACTCCAGGTTCTGCATGTCTTTTTTTATTAACCAAAGCTATCTTGGAGCACAGAGAGGACTATGTGACGCTATTTGAAAATCTTTAAGCAACTCTGGCCCTCAAAATCCAACTTTTGACATTAAGTGAAAATGAATGTGTAAGTACAGGATATGACCAGTGTTTCTGGGAAGAAAGTATGATTAGGGTCCCACTCCTTGTCACAGATTGCATCATTTCCTGCTTCTCCCCTCCAGGATGATTGATTTCAAATGTGCTTCGAGGGGCTTGGCTGGCCTGGACAACAATGACTCTTCTACATCTCAACAAGGTCAGAGCTCTACAGTGTAAGAGTGCGTTTGTTGTCTGTTCTCTGCTGGCTCTCCTTCTGTTTCTCCCTGCCTTTCTTCTCAGATGTGTCAGTCCATCAATGATTGATGTCTCCCCGTAGGACTTGACTCATCTTTCACCTGCAGCCTGCCTCACAGCTGTTCAATGAGCTCAGAACCGGCCCACATGCAAGAACACACAACTCTGCACAACATAATATAAGCCCCCTTTGAGCCGATGTGGTTTTTGGAGAGTCCAAAGCCTGATGTATCACATGCCTCTGTTTTTTCACGAACCCTCGTGCATCCAGTATTTTTCTCTCCGCCTAGTTTTTTCCTCTTCATGTTTGTTTTGTTTATAGCGGAGATTCACAACTGACAGATACGTCCAGATGCTAGCTATGTCTCCTTTTTGCCATCTTTGTTTGAGAATAAATGCTTTTATTCAATGTATGTCACACCCTTTATTGCCATTCCCAGGAGCAGAGGAATAAAAAGCCACTTTTCAGCTGCATGGGCTGTAATTCCATGTTGTCAGAGCCCATTGTATTGCAGAAGCTGCATCTGTTCTTGTCTTGTATTGTCTATTGATGATGTGGGAGCGGCAGACGCCTCAACGGGCACAATTATGCAGCTTCACAAACCAGTGAAACTGCATTTCCCTATACATGGATCAGCGTTTTTTGAAACCAAAGGTGAGGAAAGGCTGAATAAATATGTTTATCTTCCACAGCAACAGAACTCTAAGCTTTATGCGAACACTCAGCTCCTCAGTGCCTACGGTAACATATTCATGTAAATGAGCAGGTCATATACCCTCAGCACTGGCTTAGCCGCAATATCATTTCTGTTTGTTTGGCCTTGGTTTCTGGTTTAGGGCAGAGATTATGCCTGAAGAAAGTTTTAAATCAAAATCCTTGCTTTAAACAGACAGAACCACATGTGTTTGGAAAAACATCTTTTGAAGAGGCCACTCAAATATGTGACTGCTATCGACAGCTAGTATTTTGTATTTTTGCTTAACACAATGCTCAAAACAGCAAAGGCTGTTTCTTAGAATTAAAACTGCTGCTATGGAGACACGACAAATACATGGAAATATTCATATTTGTCATTTTTCTTTGCTCTTTTGGCATCCTTTCACTGGATCTCTGCTCATTCAGTATTCAAACATGAGAAGAACGATACAGTCAAATTCATGCCAGACTCGGAAAAGTCAAACATTCAATAGTTGAAGCACTACAACCCTGAAATGATTTCTCCTGCGTAGCGATGTCGTAAAAAACACAACACACACATGGGCTGGCTGTTACACAACAGATGAGTGCAATAACAATGTTAGATGAATCATGCTCCAGAGCAGTTGATGTGAAACGGGACACCAGTGATCCAATTATTTATTTTAAATTCTCTGACGTAGTCTTGTGTTTAGAAAAACTCAAGGTTCAAAGAGTTTAAAGTCAAGAGCATTGTGAAAGAACAAAGTTTTCTTGAGAATAACACGAAACCAGCAGTTGAATCAGAATAGCTTTACTGGAACTAGACAAACACACATCAGTAATGTGTGTCTATTGAATTACTGTTCTAGATGGCTGGTCCCAAATCAATCGCTTCCGAGAAAACTGACACAACCCTTTTGGTCCAGCTGGGAAGAAAAGCACTCTGACGTCTAGGCTCAGTTCTCAGGACCATAAATAAATAAATAAATAAATACTGCACATGTCATTTTAAATTCATGTATTTATCTTAGAGTCTGGATTACTTTATGTAATGTGTGTACTACACATTTACTACACATTTATGTAATTTAAGTATGAGGAAAATATACATTTAATACACATCTTTCTGCTTCTCAACACTAACTTTTAATTACATTCCTTTTCTACAATGATGATGATGATGGAGTAATTCAAATGCCTGATTGCTTCCCTCTGTTACAGCGAGCATACAAGTATGTTGCTGTGGTATGAGCCTCATTATTATTCACAGTGAGATGAGTACTTTATGTTTTATTTGTTCTATCCAAATCTATCCATTCATCTCCTTTCGCTCATCCAACTGAGGGTTGCTGGGGATTTGGAGTCAGGTTACCCCCTGAACAGTCCCCTGCTCAGTCTCAGGGCTAGCACAGAGAGACAGACAGCCATCATGCTCACCTTCACATCTACACAAAATTTGGAATCATCATTTAACCAAATATGCATGCGTTTGGACTGTGGTAGGAAGCTGTGGTATACAGGGAACCCACGCAAAGCAACAGTGCTAACAACCTCATCATCATCTTCTTCCACCTGCTTCCTTTAGAGCTCATCATAGCGGATCATCTTCTTGCTGTCGCATCAACTTTCTACTTCACTATAGCCTTGAATCATTTCAGTTGTCTTCCTCTTTTCTTCCTGTCTGGCACCTCCATCTTTAGCATATTTTATCCAATACATCCCTACTCTGCACACGTCCAAACAATCTCAGCAACTTTGTTTCCAAACTGCTCAACCTGACCTGTCTCTCTGATCACTCCCAACCAAAAAACTCAGCATCTTCAGCTCTGCCACCTCCAGCTCCGCCTCGTGTCTTTCTGTTAGTACCGCTGTCTCCAAACCGCACATCATAGCTTGTTGTAAACCTTCCCTTTCACTCCTGCTGCTATCTTTCTATTACCCCTCACATTCGTCTCCACCCACTCCACCCTGCCTCCACTCTCTTCTTCACCTCTCTTGTACATTTTCTATTTCTTTGGATTGTTGACCCAGAGTATTTAATCTCATCCAACTTCACCACTTGAACTCCTCACAGCTTCTCTGTTACACCTGCCTCCCACTCGTTCGCACACATGTATTCAGTTTTGCTTCTGCTGACTTTCATTCTTCTTTTCTCCAGAGCATACCAACACCATGTTCATTTATTTATGTATTTATTTATTTAGTATGACTTCAAGTGTGTGGATAGGCTCTAGCCCCCAGCCTGAATTGGTAAATGAGTTGAATTGGTAAATTTTCTAATGAGTTCAATCTTTGACAACAGGTTTTGAAAGGACGTATATTTGACTGCAAGCTGGTTTTAAAAACAACAACAACAATAATAATAGTAATCATAATAACCATAATAAGTGTAATAATAATAACAACAGTACATTCACTTCAGCCAAAGCATCCACTCTGTGTTGCCAAATAGCATTCTTTCCCCTTGCACACACATGTTCTGACAGTGGAAGAGGGAAAAGGGCCAAACCAAAATAAGCGCTTCGTAGATTGGATCATACCGCACTTGTGTTGGAATTTTATTCGTAAATCAAATAATGGAAGAGCAGGAAATCAAAGTGCGTTCCACTTATTACTGTGTTACTGAGAAAAAATAATGCAAATGCTGTAGCACATTAACCTTAAGCCACTTCTGTCAGAAAATTACTTGATGCAATTATAAAGCATAATTGAGGATGTCCTTTTACAAGCATCAACAATCTGTTGAATTTTTTTTTTAAAGAGAAAATATAACTTCTAATTATAAGAGTTAAATAGGTTGCAAAGTCTTTTTACTAAATTAAATTTCTTTTTTTAAAGAAGATAAACTGGTGCAAAAACTGGACTCTTTTGCAATACTGGGGTAGAAATACTCTCTACCTTAGGTGTAAACTGGAAAGAGTGTGAGAAAAGGCATACACATCCAAGAAAAACCATAATCCGTTCCCATTTAGCCAGAAGGAAGTTGACCTCATCAACATGAGAATCGTCAGATGGCTGACATCATGGAGAACGTGTCCACAGCACTAATAATCCCCCTGCCACATCTCAAAGCGTTTCCTCTCCCCCTTCCCTGGTGTGTGTGCCTCCTCTTTGGTGGGACAGAGGCAGAATATGTGTGCATTCATCCCTGGACTGGTCCAAGCACAAAACACTATTGAGATGCGTCAGGGGCATCCGCCTCGAGCTCCCCTTGACGTCACATTAGTCACAATGAAAAAATCAACTGCAGCGCCTTCCCCTGCAGGGCTGTGAATGGACGTCTGCCACTATTTGACAGGTCTTATTGGTTCTTCAGAGTTTAATGCCTCTAACATTTAACTAAGCCCAGCATGGCCTGGCTGACATTTGCACATGACCCTGACAGATAATATACAGCCAATCAAAGAGAAGGAACAAAACGGTTTATATGGTGCATTTTCTGTTGACTGGAAAATATACTGTATATGGTCTTTCTTCTTTTATTGGTCATAATAGAGAGAAGGAAACACATAAAACGTTCAAAAAATATGGTGCTAGTGCAGGTGATCATACAAATTTTTCCAAAAAAAGCACTGACCAGAGACTCATTTATACATTGATCATTCAGTCACACAATCATTTACACATTCAACTTCTCCCTCCTGTCCTATCCTACTGAGCTGTGCAAAGTGCTTCACATCTATGACGATATTTGTCTGAAATGAAAAAAAGCTTTCATCAGCTTTTTTCCATTTCCCATATGTTCCCACTATGTCATCAGTCTTGTGGATGACTGGCTGTCAGGCTGATTAATTGGCTGGCTGGGTAGCTGCTTTCCAATCCGACTGTGATTGTGTGACTGACTGACTGACTGCTTTTCTGACTTCTTTTCAAGGTGACCAACTGACTGATTTTCTGGGGGACTCTGCCATCATTTGCTTTCATTAACAAGTAAGGATTGAGGCTTTAGGTATCGTCAAAGGTCTCATGGAAAAACTAAATCGGACACATCTTGCATTAGCCTGCGTCTTGGTAATTTCTTACCCTTTGGCTCTCTGTCCCCATCATGGGTCCCATAAAGATGTCCAATACATTAAACAAACGTAAATAAAAAATACATTAAAGTGGCTTATGGGTGAATTATTACTTAAAACAGCTGGCCAATGCTGAGTAGTTGGGAACCAGTTTTGGAAGTAGATTAATATGTGATTTTTCTCTTGCGAGTTGTCATGTTAGGAGAATGATGAGTGCAAGGCTGACTCAAAATAAATGGCTGTGTCCACATTCACTTTAATGAACACAGTGCAGATGTATAACTGAATTAGTTAGCGGTTATTTTTTAGGCAGTTCCAGACTTTCACTATACAGGCAGTACTTGTGATTATTACCAGAGATGGGCTGTAACGCAGTACAAGCTAATGTAATCCGATTACTTTTGTCAAGTAATGAGTAAAGTAAGGGATTACTTTAGCAAAAAATCAAATCAAATCAAATCAAATCACTTTTATTGTCACATCACATGTGCAGGCACACTGGCACAGCACATGCGAGTGAAATTCTTGTGTGCGAGCCCCACAAGCAACAGAGATGTGCAAACACAACAACACAAACGAGCAAAATACAAGAATGGCCAACCTGAAACTAATAAATATATGTACAATATATAATAGTGTATGCATTTCTGGATGTGTATACTAAATATTTTCCTACGTGTGTGTGTGTGTGTGTGTGTGTGTGTGTGTGTGTGTGTGTGTATACACATTTTTACAAATTAAATAGTAAAAAAAAAAAAAAAAAAAAAAAATAATAATAATAATAAAATATATAAAATATACAGAGTTGAATATGTGCAAAACAAGTGGCATTTATATACAGTGTGGAGTGCATAATGTTGAAGTTCCAGCAGTGAAGCTGAGGTGTCTATGACGTGTTCAGCAGTCTGATGGCCTGATGGAAAAAGCTGTCTCTCAGTCTGCTGGTACGGGACCGGATGCTGCAGAACCTCCTTCCTGATGGAAGCAGTCTGAACAGTTTATGGCTGGGGTGACTGGAGTCCTTGATGATCCTCCCCGCTTTCCTCAGGCAGCGCTTCCTGTAGATGTCTTGGAGGGAGGGAAGCTCACCTCCAATTATCCGTTCAGAGCACCGCACTACTCGCTGGAGAGCTTTGCAGTTGTAGGCGGTGCTGTTGCCATACCAGGTGGTGATGCATCCAGTGAGGATGCTCTCAATGGCACAGCGATAGAAGGTCCTGAGGATGCGGGGGCTCATGCCGAATCTTTTCAGTCTCCTGAGAAAGAAGAGGCGCTGCTGCGCCTTCTTCACTGTTTTGTTTGTGTGTACTGACCACGTAAGATCCTCAGCCAGATGTACGCCAAGGAACCGGAAGCTGCTCACTCTCTCCACAGCAGCGCCGTTGATGGTGATGGGGGTGTGTACTTCTCTGCACCTCCGGAAGTCCACTATCAACTCCTTTGTCTTTGCGACGTTGAGGGTGAGATGGTTGTCTTGACACCAGTGGGTCAGGGCGCTGACCTCCTCCCTGTAAGCCGTCTCATCACCGTTGGTGATAAGACCCACCACTGTAGTGTCGTCCGCAAACTTCACAATGATGTTGGAGCTGTTAGTGGCTGTGCAGTCGTAGGTGTAGAGTGAGTACAGGAGAGGGCTCAGTACACACCCCTGTGGAGCACCAGTGTTCAGTGTGATGGGGGATGAGGTGATGCTGCCCAGTCTGACCACCTGGCGTCTGTCAGACAGGAAGCTAAGGATCCAGCTGCAGAGGGAGCTGCTCAGTCCTAGATCCTGCAGTTTCCTGTCCAGCTTCGAGGGAACGATGGTATTGAAAGTAATTCGATTACTGTTACTTTCCTGTAATCATGCTGTGTTACTGCATTACTAAACCGTGCATTTGTTTTTGAGAGTGTCTCATGACAATGACATAAGCGCGTGCGACGTTTGTGGAAACATACATGTGCAGATCAACAATGGATAATAAATCGAGAGCGGCAGAGAGTATGACCGTAAAGCATTTGAAGCGTGGAAGCACTGACCTTACTTTGAGTTTGACTCTGTAAAAAGTGACAAAAATATAAGCGCCCACTGTACACTGAGTGGGGAGAAAACTTATTTTTACAGCGAAAAAAAACCCTAAACTTCTTAGCAAGTACTTAGCACGCTGACATAAATGTGAAATTCACAGAGAAAACCCCAGATCCCACTGACATAACCACTGCGGCAACGCGCAAACCTCCGCCTGCTCCACTCCTGCTAAACAGGTGAAAATAGGTGAACAACAGGAGACAGTGCAGCTGAGTCTTTGATTTTATTTTCTGCTGTGTTTTACTTGCATCTATTTGAAGTGTAAACACAAAAAATATTTTATTTTATGTGCTAGGACTTTTTTAGGAGACTATTTAATTTGATTACATTTTATATAATAAATTATGGAGACAAAGCAGAATTGGGCTGAAAGGTCTATCAAGTGACAAAGTAACAAAAGCAACTAATTACTTTTGAAAATAAGTAATCAGGATTACTCTTTTGGAGAAGTAATCAGTAATTAGTTACTAATTACTTTTTTCAAGTACCTTGACCAACACTGATTAGTACAGCTTTATATTGGATTGTTTTAATGGGATTTAGTAAGGTAAAAAATATATATATATATATAGAATATTAATGGACTTGTCTATCTAAGCAGCCAACCACGTGGCAGCAACTTAATGCATTTGAACACATAGGCATGATCAATAAAATGAAGTTCAAACTCAGCATCAGCAAGGTGGTTTTTAGTTATTTTAAAGTTATTTTAAACTTCTGAAGTGAGGCATGCCAGAAAAAGGTTTGAGAACCACTGTGCTAAGTGCTTGGGTTTCACTGTATAAGTAAGCGGCAAAACAACGAGATAGCAACATGTGAGCATCGGACATGAATGTTAGACTCCCATATAAGGTTTGGATTAATACACACTTTTGGGCTCACTTGTTGTGAAAGATCGGCCAAGCTGAATGAAGCAGATAAAAGAGGCCAGGAAGGGACAGCTTATCCCAGCCTCAAAGCTTCTACTTCAGTCACTGTTTACATTTATGATTGAGTAATTATCTTATTAGGTTACTCAAGTGATTTGTGTCTTTCCTGGCCAGTGTCAACAAAACTGCCGCAATAGAGTTATCTGTCCGTCACCTTGATTGGCCACAGTCAAGGATCTCTCCAAGAAAACTCCATATTTGTCCTTCTTCTCTTCAGCTGCCATATAAAAAGAGTTAAGTCGAGGTTTAAGACAGCAAAAACAGCATGTCTCTTTCTTTCACTCTCTAGCACACTCCTAATCATCATACTTGCTCAATCTCAAAGCTAATACATTCCAAGTATTTGTAGAAAGGATTTGCAAATCCAGTTCAACATGTTACAAAATGTGCAATTCGGAACATTTCAGTGGAAGTAACATGCCAAAATAAAAACCTCCACTGTGTGTGGACTTTCTTCCTGAAAAGCAGAATAAAAAACACACACAAAAAAAACTCCAGTGCACCACCTGCCTCTTTCCTTCTTTGTTTCTGTAAGCTTTAAGAGGCTCTTGACTAGGGAGTCTATAAGACTGGAAGATCTTGTTAAGAACAGAACAAATTGTTCTGCCAAAGGAAAGAAAAACATACACTGAGTAAAAGGCCCTTCAAGATAAAACCAGGCAGTCAAAGCTGATGAGATACAGCTGAGGAGACAAAGTGATAACCATCCTCGTTACAATGCCTCGTAACAGAGCCTGGGAACTGTCCCCCTGGTCAGTACATGTCTCACATTGTGTGCTGGAGATATTATGGCGAATCAGAAACTGCTCTTTAGTTATCACCCTTACAACTTTTTTTACTTCTTTTTTTAAAACTTTACTTTTCCTGAATAAAGCAAAGTGCTAAAGACACCTGTGCTGATTCTACAAGCAATCTGTGCTGGTATTTCGTACTGTCACTTTTAAGGAACGAGACAATTTTGCCAGCTGGACACTCTTGGCACGTCCCAGAATCCACAGTTATGTAAACCTGTTTAATTACTTAGCTTAACAGAGCAGAGCAAGTGACATATGACGGGCATCTCACTGTGTCTCTGAATATTGTTTGAATTTAAATAAATACTTTAGCATTTTGGGTCTCATACATGTTTTTTAAAATAAATGTTTGGTAGTTGATCGTTTACTTCAGTGGTTGAGCAGATGACCATGTGCCTCAGAGTCAAATACAGCAACCTGCGTTTGATTCCAGCTCGAGGCCCTTTGCTACATTTCTTCCCCTGCTCTTTTTCTCCCTGTTTTCCTGTCTCTTCTTCACCGACCTACCTATTAAAGGCAAGAAACCTCAAAAATGGGTAGTGAATTTTATACCATTATCTATGTGTTAAGAGATGGAGCCAGGAGGAATCTTTTGTCAAATGGTGATGTAATGACCTTCAGAGACAACAGTTTAAAATCTCTGCTGCACTGACTGAGGCTCTTTTCCTGCTAACATGTCTCAGTGCTGTGCTCCTTTAAAAAGAAAACACACACTCTCACCGAACGTATACTAGTGTCTCACACACCAATATTTTAAAGGCCTCAAAAAAAGAAAATCTGCTGCTTGACCAAATAAATATTCAGCATGTAGATTAACTAATAACCTGGAGTTATTGATGATGTGCTCTCAGAAACTCTCTTGCCAACAACAGTGTTCATTTTTACTGTTTTTCATCTTTCATATGATGCCACTTGTCTCTTTACAGGTGCTGTATCTCACTGACTGACCCTCAGTGTGTGTGTTTTAATCTTAAATGTTCTCAAATATATTGTCAGCACTCCATTGGTGTTGATAGTGATATCTCTCTCGCTAGCCAGATAGTTGCAGTTCCTGTCAACTAATTTGACTTTGCTAAGGGCTCAGTCACAGAGGCCACTTGTGACCAGTTGACAACCCCCCCAGGCGTCCTGAAGTAAAACCTATATTCTCCAAAAGGCTGGCAGGTGGTTACTGGAGGTTCCCAGCTGTTGCTTTGTGAAATTGGTCACAAAGATGGTGCTGCAACAAAAACTTCTTTGCAATAACTTTGTTAACTAGCAGATTGTGCAGAATATGCTGACTGGGTTGCAGACACTGGACAACTACTCACCAGGCTGCAGTGAAACTTGATAAAATGCAACGCAAACTGGAAACTGTTTCAGTTTGCCTTTAAAGTAAAGCTGTGCTTCAACACCTAAACCAACATGTTTTAAAAAGTGCAATTGTCACTTTTCACATTATTGCTCAGCAAATATAGGCAAGTTTTTGCAAGTCAGCATCTTCCATGCGCACTGTGGGCAGCCTGCTAGTAAGCAATTGTTTGCTTGTGACTAGTTTCACCTTTTGACTACCAATTAGAAAGTCCTGCACACCTGGGTCAATGACAGGTGCATAGGAGGAGAAGAAGAAAATTCCTTAAAAATATAAAAATATAGCATACTTAATGGCCCAGTTAAGACAAGTGATCAGAGATTTGGTGCAAATGTTACTCACTACAAATTTTTATACGTACATCCTGAAATGCTGATGCATAGTTTTTTTTTAACTTTAGCTATAAAGCCGGGCTATCACTTTCATCTTGCTTCCAATCTTTATCCTAAGCCTGGCAAATCGCCATCGCCTGTTTTAAAGTCACATGTATGATGGTTATCTTCTCATTGGAAATAAAACCCATAAGCTTATTTCTAAAAATGCTGAATTGTTTAAAAGGGATGACTTTGCCCTGTACAGTGAACTTGAGCTGTGGATAAAAGGAACAGAGAAACAGTGTTTTTCTTTACAGTATATTGTAGCAAACTCTTCAACAGTTCTGTATGGCATTTCCTTGCAGTGGAAATGCATCTTTTTAACCCAAAATGTTACATCGTTGAGCCTTAACAGCGTCTACCCTGTTCCTATATGCACACTAGTGGTTTTCAGACTATGTATGCAGTGCAGATTTCACCACCACATCAATTTGAAAAGGCTTTTTTCGGTTTGTGTGGAGCTATGGTAATCGTCCATTGGGGAGAACGGAAAAGGGCATGCATGCACCTTTTTTCTTTGCACCACCTAAGTGAATCCTCCTTCAGCTGCTTGGGGGCAAGAACAGAAGTCGCTGTGTATCCAGAGCGAGTAAAAGGCCTGGCTGGCCGTAAGGTTGCCAAGGCAACAGGGAACATTGCAGGCATGATGTTGAAAGAAGAGGGTGTCTGGGCTGATAGGGAGAGCTGAGGCGCCAGGGGACACCTTTGTGCATTAAGGTATTCCACTCTCCCTTTTCTAATGGGGAAAAACCAAACTAAATGAAACCATAAATAGTGCTGGTTAGGCAGTGTCTGGAATTGAAAAACCCAACATCATGAAATGTACCTCACGGGTGGACACAGAGCATTTCACACTATCTGGACCAGGGTAAAAGGCTACTTTGATCTATTTCTTATGTCCCCATTATTAGATGTATGGCTTGCAGTGCACTTAAAGGGAACGCTCTTGAAATACAAGTATTTTTCTTAACATCAAAATAAAATGCAGGTAAGATTTATGTAGAGAAACTAAAGATGAACTTTAACCATTCACCCAATACAATGAGTGGATCTGGTGGCTGACTGGATTCATTCTAATGGCCAGTAAAGCTCAAATGTGGTATCCTAAATATCTCCAGTTATTTAGAAATCTTTAATAAAATGGCCCTCAGCCTGACTGCTTGATGAACTTGGTAAATGCTTTTCTGATAACCTTATGATCTCAATTTGTAGTTTCAAGCCTTCTTGAATACAATATGATTCTCACTTTGTAAACTGAGATCCCCGTTGTTCTCAAACTGGGGGATAATGACAGATATGCTTCAGAGCAGGTCTACTTTTAATTCTCAAGTAACTGCCATTGGGCGTGTCACATTCAAACATTATTCATCATATCTTGTTTCAAACCATCAAGTTTTTAGTGAAATTGTCAGCTCAGTGCTTCACAGTGGGACCCCACTAACCGATGGGCGATTTCACAGTGACTACGTCCATCTTTTAAAGACTATGCTTGCTGCACCTTTTTTCGTCACCTTAAGTCACTTGTCACTTATCTAGTCCATACTCATGGGCAGGCTGGCACTTATCCAAGTTATCATAAGGCCCTCTCAGTACTGGGATTTAGTGTATCACAGGGGCCAATTTGTCAGCAGACACAGACAGATAGCAGGGAGGAGGCCATGGTACCAGGAGAAAACTCACACAGGCAGAGAGAGAACATGTAAACCTGTACGTGTTTATATGGAGCAAACCCAGGACTTCCGTGCAGTGAGGTGACAGGCTTAACCCCTGCACTCTCTATCCAATAGCTAACAATATTTGATAAATGACTTTACTACTAGTAAGATGTTTTATATTGTTTTTCCTTTGCTTTCTTGCCTGTCTATACAAGAATATACATATACATTCATTACTTTGCTATATGATTAAAAAATCTGTTTATTTTCCAACTTTCACACAGCTATTCCTGGAAATTCCTAAAAGATTTTCTGCATTTCCCAACAGCAGGTTCTGTGCAGGCTGGTTCAAGAGTGGTGCATATTAAGCATTATTCTGGCTCAGTGAGTTGCATGTTGCATGTGTCCTTTCTGTATTCAGTGAAAGCTGTCAGATTAAAGCAGAACAACCCCAGTTTAAATTTAGCAATTAAAACTGTTTCATTCCAAACGGACGTAAGTAAATTTACTGTAATACCAGAGGTCAACATTATAAGTAGCACTTCTGTGTGTTTATAGATCAGAAAAATCAATTCACACAGTTTTCTGTTGAGATCCTCACTGTGTCAAGCAATCTGACTTGCTGTTTTTGAAGAAAACACTGTTTTAACAGCCCTTATTGATTGGCTCTGTTCTACAGACCCTTTTCACAGCAGACATTTTGAGCTATAAAACAGGGAAAATCCCAAGTATAACTGAAACAGCAGTCCCATTTATAACGCACCGATTCACAATAACAGTCATTTCAAGATGTTTAAGAGAGTGACAGTATCAGAGGAAGAGCCCCAATAATTAGATGATCTCGTATAAGCAGCACTTGGCAACCGAGGGAAGGAAGAGCGCTCGTTCAAAACCAGGCTCAGGGAGGAGAAGCCATCTGGACTGGTTGGAAGGTGATGAAGATGGGAAATAAGACAAAAAATGGATAGTAGTATTGTATAGCTGGCTGGACAACATGACAAACAAATTGTCTTTCATTTAAAAAAAATAGAAAAAACTAGAAGAAGGAGTTTTTAGCTTAACAAACCAAAAGCAAATGTTTTCCTTCCTTTTTCTCAGATTGAAATATAAGTTTACTCAAAAAATGGAGGTGAAGGATTAGAATACAGAAATGTCCAACCCATGAAAAGTATATCATTTGTACACTCACCACTTGGCTTTGCTACGAATTACTGCATCACATATGGTGTAGTATGGGGACGATCAGCTTGCAGCATTGCTGAGGTGTTATCAAAGCCCAGATTTCTTTGATAGTGGCCAGTTCACCTGCATTATGAGGTTAAGGGTTTCAAATCTTTTTCTTGACAATACCTTCAGTTCAGATGGATGGATGGCCAATCAATCACATTAAAAACATTATCTACAAACCTTATTTATTTTACATTCTAGAAAAAACAAATTGGCATCTTCATTAAGTATTTCTGCTTGAACATGAAGTTCTCTAAAATCTCCAGGCAGATGCTCAATGTGGATCAACAGCTGCAAACACCAGCAAATAACATGGCCTCACAGTTCATCACTGCTGAACTTCAATCGCCACAGATTCTGTGCCTCTCCACTCTTCCTCCAGACTCTAGGACCTTGATTTCCAAATTAAATGAAAAAATTACTGTCGTCTAAAAAGATGACGGCACCACTGAGCAACAGTCCAGTTCCTTTTCTCCTAAGCCCACAGATTTCTGACATTGTCTCTGGCGCAGGAGCGGCTTGACATTAAGAATGCAACATTTGCAGCTCCTTTTCTGTAGAGATCTGCGTGTGGTGGCTCTTGGTGCGCTGACACCAGCCTCAGTTCACTCCTTGTGAAGTTCTCCTAAGTTCTTGAATTGAGTTTGCTTGACATTCCTCTCAAGGCTGCAGTCACCTTTGTTTCTTGTTCACCTTTTTCCTGAAACACTTTTCTCTTCCAGTGAGCTTCCCTTTAATAGGCTGGCTGTTCACAGAGTGAAGATGACATTCTGTAGTTTACATTCTGTGTGGACAGTGCTCATGTTAGTCATCTGTACAACTTTAAAGTCAGTAGTCTTCCCCATGACTGTAGGTATGTGTACTGAACCAGACAGAGATGCACAGTATTTACATTGTTCGAATTTTAATTTACTCAAAATCTGCTATTTTAATAATTTGGAAGTAAATATAGACAATTTAAAATAAACTTAAAATTTATCTTTTTGAAATAAATTAGAGTAAAAGAGATTTTTTTCACAATATTCCGTTTTTTCTAGATGTACTGTACATGCTGCCATACTGAATAACTAATCATTGCAGCTTAGCTTGCCATTCTCATGTCAGTGGTCTTAATGACTGCTTAGTTTCCAGAGCCTGGGAACTCTGCCACCATGTTGACTTTAGATGTGGCCCGTTCCCAACAGGGCATAGTTTTGTTTTCGTAAGACTAGAAAGACAGAGCTGTACTGAAACCTGCCCATAACAAACTGTCCAGCATGGGCAAGAAATGACCATTCTTTAAAATAATGTAAATAGCTTCAGGGTGTCACTTTATCTTTCATTCAAAGCATTAACCTTTGCACAAGTGCAACCCTCCTGTGAAGATGAAAGTGCACAAACCCATGGTAAGCAATTGAAAAGTTTTAACCACCATATATACAGACAGCACATGCAAAAAAAAACCCTCAAGATATAAACAATATAGTGTGTATATAAACTAATTTACTGTGATGGTTGAGTTTTTGGTTGAGGGTGGAGAGATGCTTGTGGCTGAGTCATGCTGAGGATGAGGCACAAACCAACACCAATTGTAAGAAGGACTTGGGGACAACAAAGAGGTTACAAAGGTACGTTTTTGCAAATGTGAGTGACTTTTTCAGTTTAATGATCTCCAAACTTCAGCCAGTGTCGTGTGGGTACACACCAGTTCCAACCAAGCAGCAACAATGAAGTCAACACGGAAGTGGCAAAGATTGCAGTTCCTTGAGTGGCCACTTGAAGCTGGCTCCAAAGGTGAGCCAATCTCCCAATGGATTTGCATGTTAAAACTTAACAAATTAAAATAAAAAATGACTTTGGTTTGACAAATAATCCGACTAGCTCTGTTTGTACAGGCTTTCATTCATAGCACTAATAACACATATATTTTTCTCTCTGCTGCATCTTTACAGTCTAAGAGTGCAAATCTTGACTCAAACTCGGACGGAGTATCAGACTAACTGATCATTTAGCCCTCCACTTTCTTGTACAAATATGGTCACTTCTGACTCTAAAAAAGTAATACAGTAACACAGTATATGCAGTACAATACTGATCTCCCAACTCTTAGAGCTGTCCTGTTAACGTTCGCACTGCAAAAGCATTCTCATTCCACTGTTTGGCAAAAGCCGTCCTGATTCTCTTATTCACAGCTCTGCATGTGTATTGTTTTATGTGAGCCTCAACAACAGCCATGCAGCTCTGAAATAATTTGAAAACATCGGGGGTGTCCAAACAAGTTAACCACCAGAACAGTGTTCTCCTCCATGTTTATAACTTTGCTCCTGGCCTTACTACTTATCATTTTAGCATAGCACCACCTGGAGTTTGGTAAAGATAGCAGGGGACTTGAACGAATACGCTGGTGTCAAGCTGGACCAGGTCTATTCACATCTGAGCTGGTCAGCAGATTTTTACTGTAGTGTCTGTGATGATCCAGTATTTGCCTGTTGTTATGGTTTCAGTTTACACGATGACTGCAAAGAACATGAGCTGATAACACAATTGTATTGCTATATAAGAGGAGACTTTGCAGTCCAACTCACGTCTCTGTCGAGGTTTCACCTGAAGGATTCAAACTCAGGACACAGAAGTTTAACAGCTTTAATGAACTGAACTCAGGAAGCAGCAATAACAATGGGTGTTCTGAGTCTGGGATTACACTCGGGTAAATAACAAGACAAGAATTTACAACCCGCTTTCATTCTGCGGGGCTAGAGTTCCAGTAACTAAGAGCCTAATTGCAGGCAAGTTTCCAGTTGCAGGTGAAAGGCTCTCAAGCAGGTATTCAGGTAAGTATTAGGCAGGCCTTACAACAGGTTTTCTAAGATAGGAGCCTAAGATGCCTATATTCACACAGATAAGGGGGGAAAGGGAGAACAAGGCAGAGCTGCACCTGGAGCACTAGGTGGGACTACAACGCTCTAGCCAGGATTTTATCCAGGCTGTTTTCTTATATCTTTCTTTTGCTTTTTCAGGCAGATCGCGCTTATCTAAACAGTTCAAAGTGGGCACTGACATGCAGGTTCATCTAGACAACAAGAACTTCTGATCACTTAATGTGGGGTCTGGTGTATTTACTCTTTGTAAGGTGAAAGCTCCTGCCTGGCTGAGACTGAAAATCTTTTTGAGACTGATGGAAACACTTTTTCTTCCTGGCCTGTCTAGACTTGGGCATCATCAAGGCTCCTCTCATTTCTCTTCTTTAATGTGGCAAGGCCCTGGGGACTGAATGTGTTTTAATCAGGCTGCCTACGCTTAGTGTGTTTATGTCAATAGTTGGTTAAGATAGACTTTTTCATGCTGTCTTATTTTATTTAGGCCTTCTGGAGTGCCATCACACCTAAATCAAAGTATTCAAAAGCAGAAGTGATTTTTGCTGATCCTGTCAACTGTTTAATAGTCATAAATTGTACGTGTTTGATCGAGAGTTCTGACATCACAATTCTTGCTCTCTGATTGCATCATTTAACTCAGAATCTCATCTGAATTGAATAGCTGTGTTAACAAATTAGATGTTAATGTCACTTTCACTCCTACAATAACCTGGCGCCAAATTAGGACATCCAAATGCTATAAGAACATTTAGACTAAATCATTCACCCCCACTCACACTTTGTCACAACTCATCTAACAGCTTGCAACAAATAAGATGGTTGAGACAGAATAAAAAAAGAGTGAGGGATACATGAAGAATGTCTCATTCTTTAAACATGCCAATGTGATCTGCGTGAAAACATTGCAAAGTTCTTGTTGCACCTAATTGACCTTGAAAAAGGGCTAGGTCTAATTGAGCTGAACTGAAAAAGTATGCAGCATTACCCCTCACAAGATAAACCTCATAGTGACCCCTGCTATAAGTTGCAAACAAGAAAATGGCCAACTAATATGGTACAACTATGAGCTTTGACTGCTATCCTCAGAGAAGAGGAACAAAATTTCACACAAAATTTTGCATATAGTGAGAGGATAAAGATTGTTTTATTTCGTTTTTCCTTTTCCTTTGGACAGCTACTGATCAGAGTGAAAATCAACCCTAAACTGAAAGACAAGCAAGAATCATTAGAAGAAGAAAAGTGTGAAAATATCCAATATCTCATAAAAGAAAATTGGCAGGAGAAGCACGAGGCAGCACTTCTGAAAGCACAACAGCGATCGTGCCAGAAATGCTGTAAATGGAGAACAATCATCAATCATTCCAGCTCTTTTTTGTTGTTGTTGGTGGTTTTTTTCCCCCCACAGAGATTTCCCCCTGTACTTTGAGGTATGATAACTGCACAAGTGCTGCATTAACCCATGTCACAATGCGTTTGTTAAATTTTAAACAAAGCCCTGTTTCCTGATCTGTAGTATCACACATAATGAATACAGATCAACCAGAACATTAAAACTACCTGCCAAATATTGTGCATGTCGCTATAGCCACCTCTGTGTCTAGCTGGTGGCAGCTAATCCTTTGGGTCCTGTTGCAGGCAGGGCGGGGCCATGATGAAATGTGCATCCTGCAGACGTTCAATCAGATTGGGATCTGGGGAGTTTTGATGCTGGGTCAATACCTTGAACTGGTCTGGAACATTTATTGTCTATAGTGGGTGGCACTGCTGTCAGGCCAGAGATGGGGTGCTTGGTCAGCAACACTGGTTAACTGGGTGGAGTGTCACATTCGCATGAATGCAATTTCCTTGCAGAACCTTGCATTGTAAGGAGATAATCCATGTGGTTCATTTCATTCACAGATTCACATTTTAATGGTGTAGCAACCAGTGTTCGCGTGGTTCGATCCCTGGCTGTTCCAGTCTGCATGCCAAATATCCTTGGGCAAGATACTAACCCCACGTTGCTCTCCAGTGCATGCACTGAAGTTTGAAGGTTAAATAGAAACCACTTAAGCATGGAAAAAAGTGCTTGAATGAGTCACTCAATGAGGCATGTTTTATAAAGTGCTTTGGGTGTTCAGGTATAGTAGAAAAGCGCTATATAACATCCAGTTCATTTACCATTTATTGTTAACCAGAGCATCAAAAATAGAGGATGGTAAATGTGTTTAAAATCTATGTTGCCACTTTTATTTAATTTCCTCTGTCAAAGAAAAAGACTATTCAGAAACATGTTGTTTCAAATACGTTTTTTAAATAAACTCTGAGAGCTTTTGAAACATGAAATAAACAGAGCAGTAGAGAGGAAATGGAGAATGACTGTTAGAGAACTTAACCAACACTCTATACTTCCGGTCTCAAATATTATGTGTGGACAAGCAAAGACATTTTGTGGCGTCTGCTTTGGAGAGGAGACGTTAAGCAAATATTTAGGGACTTCAATTTGCATGCAACATACAAATGTGCTATAAGTCACAGAAAGCCTGGAGGGCTCAACACCGACAACTTATGAAAATTAATGAAGAGAGCTGGAAGAAGAGACTTCCTTATCTTTGTGTTTGTGCCACCTGCACCTTTCCTATCTCGTTTTCTGCCTGTCTTGTGCCAGATTGCTAGAGACAGAGCAGAGGTGCAAGGATGACCCTGAGCTGTCATTGTTTTCTTTTTTTCTACTAACGCCTTTCCTTTTCACTCCCTCTTTCTCTCCTCTCTTCTCACTCTCTGTCTCTCTTTAGGGATGGCACGCTGCACAAAGACAGGTGATTGCTGCTGCTGCTATAGGGTAACAAGAAAAGTTTGTGTGTGTGTTTTTTTTCCCTTTTCCATTTATGTCAAAGCAAGCAGAAAGTGTTTTGAATCACTCACCTGAAATGTCAGTAACTTCCTAACAGGGTGTCCATCAGTGCTTTTTCAAACTGACATAGCAGCCATTAGTTAGCTTACAGTGTGTCCTATGGTGAAAAGAGACTGGATTGTCATTTTGTGCCTGTTTGAGTGTGTAAGAAACAAAAAGGAAAGCAAAATGAGCATCTGGGATACATCTGTACATGAAAGCTGTAAGCTGAGCACTTATTTATAGCCACCAGGAGGTTTGGATCCATAATCTACAAACAAAAAGTGGTTCATGTCCTTGTGATTACTCTACCTTCCTGATTATAGGTGTTTTTAATGCTCTGCTCATGAGTACACAACCACACACGCACACACACACACAGGTGCAGGCACCATGACGACAATGCACTGCATGCAGAATGGACCCAATCTTTAATCATCGTGTGGTCTGCTGCAGAGGGAGAATATACGGTGATGCAGACACGAACGCAAACACAAGGACACACACACACACCTTCCCCCACCCGTAGTCCACCCCCTGCAAACCTACCATTCCCTAGTCTATGATGTAATGCTACCAGACCCCTCCTCTGCTGTCTTTCCCTCTCTCTCCTCTCACACACTCCTCTCCCTCTTCCTTATTCTATTGGTGGCTCCCGCCTGCATCTGCTGGATCAGCTCTGACTCCCTGCATACGCGCACACACACATACACACACTCACACACATGCACACATACACACACACACACACACACTTCCATGCTCCCTCTCACACACACTCTTACACATACAGTACCAGGGGGATTCCTCCGTCGCTGCAGCCTCTGCTGCTCCACCTGGCTCCTGTTCTTCCACAGTGGGGGGCAAGCACGGTGAGTCCCTTTCTCGCATGACAGCCGGCGATTGTGGTTGACAATAAGACAAAAGGATGGAGGGACGGTGTTTTGTTCTGCAGAGAGTGACGGACAAACACCGGGAGGCTTTGCTGCCACTGCAACCTGGAGGAGACGCTCGCAGCTGAGTTTGTGCTTGGAGTAATGAAGTGCTGTGAGGCTGCTCAGCTACTACAGATACCGGTCACCTCTCACCGGGTGCCATGGCAATAGATTGTATTTGGTCAGGGTCTCAGCATGTTGCGTGTGTATCCTAGTAAGGTGCTTGAAGCCGTAGTGAGGTGCATGTGGACGTCAGCTCTCAGAGAGGTGAGAAATTTGTGTGCATATGTGTGTATGTGCAGCCTGGATTAGGAAACCTAAATATGCTCCAGGGTGTTGTGTGTGTGATGTGATTTCCTCTGTGAGAATTGTCAGTCACCTGGTTTGAGATAACAAAGGAGAGGAAAAAAGCGGTTTGAATGTAAATGCAAATCTGGTACTGGGTTAGGTTTATTTTGTTCTTATTAGTGCTAGCTACACTGGCTACAATAAAAGTAAAGTGTTATTATTTACATAGACTGTTTTGCTTGTGTTGCTGACAAAACTGGGTGTGTTCATGTGGTGTGAACTTGAGCACCTCTGACATTTAGAGACTTGCAATGCTCTCACTGTCTTATCCTTTCCTATTATGTGCACTAGACTCTTTCACTGTGAAGCTCAATGACACTGAGTCTAATAGGAATAGTAATTCTATTATTGCCAAGGCTTTTGACTGCTAAATGACACACTGATGATAATGGAACTGAGTGAAATGAAAATCACTGGTGCATTTTTCTTCTTTAGTCAAGTTTGACTAGTTCCTATTCTGTGTTGTATTGCACTGCAACCTTACCTTATAAATCTAGTGTGTTGAAATGTTAATATTTTATAGGGCTGGGCGAGTTCACATGTGGGCACTCTCATAACTAATTCATCCAGATGTGTTTCCATTTCAGCGTTACACGTAGTGGGCTAAAAAAGCCAGACATGATTCATTTTTGTTCCATTTCACTATAAATGATGGTTCCTTTTTGACTGTCTTCATTCTTTTTAGTTGGTAGTACAATGATGGGATCCATATTTCAAAACAAATATCTAGAAAATCTGGAGGGAAGTGTTATCCATCAAATGCCACCAGCTCACTAGCTGTAAACCAAACAATATATTTTCTAAGCTCAATAATCTGCATGCCGTTCTTCAATTAGCCAACAAACAAATTAGCTTTGCTATGCCTTTCAGCTCCCTCTGCATTTATTGTGATTGCAGTTATGACCACATGGAAAAGAAGAAACTCATCCAAGATATTTCCAACGTCAGCTGACCTTAATCAGAATCTCCACAGTCCCTCGTGGAACAGTGTGCAAATATATTGGTGGGTTTTTTAATCGAAGATTAGCACATGAAAAAGCTCCTCCTCGAGGCTGTTTAACTCTGACATAGCATAAATGAAAAGTAATTAAAATGATGGTCCAGCAAAAAAAAAAAAACCAAATAAACCACTAGGCAATAAGAAAGTGTGCAGAGCTGGTTCCTATTGGCCAGTGAAGCACTATTTTGGTGCTTGAAAGGTTAGTTTGTGGTCATACTAAGATAGTTTATTGATTTCTTACTGTTTGAATCTCATTACAGACAGCAAGAGACGCTGTGTCTCTCCAGTCTCCTAAAGCCTTTAAAAGGAAGACCAGGAGCTGAGATTGCAGCCATGCTGCACTTATTCAATTTGGCAGAGAGTTTACATTTTAATTATCTCCCTAAGGAGTTCTTAAATTATTAGATCTTTCTCTGATTGCGAGAGTTCTCTTGTTTAACATGTTTTGGCACAACTTCTGCCTTTGGAGCATTACTTCCTGTAACGTGGAGTCGAAGTTGCAGAACATTTCTGGCCTGATTCAACTGGTAAATTTTGCATCTGCCCTCAATGGGCTCACTGACGTCAAACCAACAGGCCGGAGCGAAAATGAAGGCATGCTAACTCAATGTAAAGTATTGATGAACTAGCAAATTAAAAAGATCAATTCAGTCAATAGTTCATTGACTCTTCCAACGGTATAACCAATTTGGATTCTAATTAAAGCAAGAAAATGATTCACATAGTTCTTACATTTGTAGTGCAGACTGTGTTAGCCTCTGCAGCACAATCTAAACACGGGCCTCTACGTAAACTGTTTATTTCTCTTTATTTTTCCAAAGTGCTCAATTGTCTTTTTTCCATTTGCTCTGAACAGGGGCACCACAAATATTTCTGAGAATAAAACATGTGATGATGCGGGGCCTAGTTATAGGGAGAAAAAAAACATGACAGCTGCTCTGGTTCTTCCATTCTAAAGTGGAAACTTTCTTACTGTACAGTAATATCGAAGCAAACTTAAACTGTCTAGCAAATGCCACACATACGGGATTTCACTAACAGAATTTCAACAAATTAAAAACAAACTTTCAGACTTGTCTGTAATCTAACCCTATTGGTAATTAGGGGGACTGTGGGTCTGCAAAATGACATAGTCTAAAGCGTAATGTTACCTGGCACTGTGCAGTGGTTCAGCACAGACTAAACACAGAACAGAAAGCTGCAATGAAAGCAAAATATAGAGGATGATCCTTGTTTAACATTTTCACTTTTTTAAAAACTAAACAGCCTGAAAACTTGCCTGGATTGCTTAGATCTTTGCCGTCCAAGCAGCTGACTGAAATTTCATTCTGTTTTCAATGAGCTGTTTTTCTTCACATTCCTCAAACCTCCACAGAGCTTCACAGAAAACACTGCAGCTCCAAGTTTTGATTTTCTGCTCTTTAATTCCAGAGAGGAATCACAAAAATTTGCCCCCCCAAAAAAAGCTATTTTATAATTTTTAATGGTATTGCACTTTAATGACATACCATACTTAATCTCATTTTTGTAATCATTATTTGTGCTGGAAAATTCATTTAAAAAATCCAAAACTTATTCATTCCTTCTCTTTGCCTGGAGGCTTTCTTCCACCACCCTCCCCCTTTCCGCTTTGCAGCTGTGCAGGACCTTCACCTATGCCCTCCTGCTGCGGCACCAGCTTCAAAATCACGAAGAAAGAGCCAGACAAAGAAGACTGAGCAAACACACACACCACCATGTTCATTTAAATTGGGCTGACCGTGAGTGACATCACTTCCCTCCAGCCCTCAGGGGAAAAACAAACCACATTAAGCAGCATTAATCTCATAACATCCTACAGAATTCATATTATCACCTCATGTCATTCCTGCTTCTGAACCTGTCAGACAGATATTGCTTCTATTTCATTAGTGAATAAAAAGGTACCCAAACAGTCCAGCTGGCTCCAGTATGGGCTCGTAGCATCAAGAGTTTGAGTCCATTTTGAAATCTTTACCACTTGCCTCACTCTTTTCATCTGCCTTTCTTTGGCTTTCTCTGTGTTTGTGTATAATTTTTCTGTTGTTTACTGACCTCTGGAGCAGAAATGTCATAACGTGAATCCGTAGATAGGCTGCTTACTTTGCTGACTTTACATTTTCACATTATTTGGGGGCTTTATTTTGTGAAATTTACCTTGATATGAAGGTTGTTTGTTTCAGACCTTCATTCTTAAGGTGACAAAGCAAGCTGGTAAATCTCTAAGCTTTAATTATTCGGATGAACCAATACCTCACTCTGAGATAATTGAACATGTATGGAATGAAAGGACAAGCCAATTATAGCTGATGGCACGATTTGCATCTCATGTTTAATTATCTTTCCTGTCACCATAAACACGTCCGTGTGTTCGATTGTGGAGGGGTGCAAAAGGGACCAACACCACAAATATGGCAGGCTACATAAAGCTAAGCAAACCGCTTGTGGCTACGCTCTTAAAGACCAGCTGTATTTAAATGTGCATTTAGTCATCAGGCTGTCTGTTTTCTGATAGCATGCAAACACGCACACTAAAGTAAGATCGCTAACATTATAAACAGGTTAACACTGACAGCGTGAAAACGTTTATAAGCCAGTGTTAGCCTTTAGCTTGCGCAAAGTTGCCAAGCTCCTGAGTCATACTATTTAAATGCTCTTATCTGCAAAGTGGGTCACCATAAAACAAAAAATCTGGCAAAAACTAACAATTTTTATTTTAGCTATTTTGCTTTTTTTTTTTGTTATATAGATTATGGCAAGTGATTTTGGTTCGGGGTCCTTATACCATGTGGAAAATTTAGGTATGAGAATGGTCTCTCATCGCTAACAAACAAACGTTTGGTCTCAGAAATATTAATTCATGTGAGAAAGAAAGAATATCCAAAAGGAAGAAAAACATGGAGACAGCAAGCAGCTTTTTCCCCTTGCTTACGGGTACAAAACCTCACATTATCACTATCTCTGATATATGACGAAAGTGTCAAAACAACACATCTCAGGGTCATTTATAGAAGAAGCAAATTGGAACCTTTCAGATCTGAGTGCTCTCATCAACAGTCATCAATCATCAGTTTAAAGAGCGGTTGAATGAAATGTGGGGGTATTTTGGGGTCTGTTAGAGCTCAGCAAGATGAGGACATGGAGTTGAGTGTTAGTGCTGTTAGCTGTGCAGGAACACGTGGACTGGATAGTTCCCACTAACATGGCATCCAACAGGTGAGCGCAGGCCTTCGGTTTGACTTTGAAGCTTCTGAAAAATTCACATTTCCATTTCCTTTAAGAGATACTGTTTGTAAAGTGTACAGTTCAAAGAGATGTCATTTATTTAAACAAAAAGATGCTAAATCATATACTGTGTGGCTATGGTACATAGCTAATTTGCCCCTAGCCATGTATATTCTTCTTCTTTCAGCGGCTCCCTTTACTTTGTCTCCAAACCACTCGACCCAAGCTACACCTCTGATATATTAATTTCTAATCCTACATCTTCTGCTCACTCCTAACCAAAATCTTAACATTTTCAACTCTGCCACATCCAGCTCTGCCCCCTGTCTCCAAACCATACATCTTATCTCAGGTCTCACAACTGTCTCATAAATCTTACCTTTCATTCTTGCTGCTGTCCTTCCGTCACCAATCACCCTTGATACTTGTCTCCACCTGCTCCATCCTGCCTGCACTCTATTCTTCACCTCTCTCATGCACGGTTCATTGGTCTGGATGGTTGACCCCTTCCTCCCGAGTAGTTAAACCCATCCACCTGCACTGCCTCTTCTCCTTGCACCCTCACATTTCTACCTGCCTCCCTCCCATTCGGACACACGTCCTCCTGTATTCTGTCTTGCTTCTGCCGACTTCCATTCCTCTTCATTTCTCTTCTCTCCAGAGCTTGCCTCCACTTCTCCAGGCAGTCTTCCATCTGCTCCCTACTCTTATAAAGTGTGTACCTTATAGCTAGTGTCACAAAATCTTTCATCATTTTACCAAGAATACTGCAAGTTTACAGCCAGCTAGCAGCTACTACAGCTATACTGCTATTTTTATATACATAGGCACAGCAGTGATATCTTTAGTTGCGTGCATGTAAACTGTATGTGTGGAGAGCAAAGCCGGGGAGATTTGGTGAAATGCCATCTCAATATGTTATTGGCTATTATCTGACAAAGGCTGAGCTTTTGTTAGCTTGTTAAATGTATCTGTTTGGAAACAATGAGCAGCACACTGGCTTGGATATCCACCGGCTTCACCCATTCATACAAAAGATGAATGCAGTTACCTGGGTTGGGCATTTGAACGTTACAAGCTTGGTGAAACCTGATGTGACCATGGTAAAATAATAACTGGAAAAACTGAACAGCCAACTCCTGGGTGTCTTTTTTGTACAATCAAAAGCTGATCAAGTTTTCTCTAACTGAGAAATGGAGGACAATTTAATGTGTGAAACACTTGAAGACCATGAACTTTTTAGGAATGGTTAACTGGGATGGAATATTGGCGTTCCATCATTTCCATTCAACCTGATTATTTGGAATCAGAGGAGTCGCCCCCTGCTGACCACTAGAAAGACTCCAGACTTTTCAGACCCAGAGGCTTTTCATCTATTATACAGTCCCTGGCTGTGCCTGAAGCATTGAGACATTGGCTGTTACGCACAAATGCTAAGTCATCAGACAGTCTCGATTTAGCTGATGGTTGCAAGTTTTCCATGAATTTCTGTACAAATTAAATTGCAGTGAATCCAGTATGCTACTGCTCTTGTGACTATATTTAAAAACAAAACAGTTTCTTTCCCCTGCCTCCACAGGTAGCTGTATTAAATATATTTATCAACGAAAATATCTAATAAACTCACTGACACAAGCTTGGCTTTAATGTGAGCTGCACTACTTAGAGATTTTGTTTGGTGAGTAAATCCACAAAACACTGGGTGAAAATCCACATCTGACTGTCTGTCATTTACTTAACCCCAATAAAAGCTCCACGGTGGCCGTGACCTTAATATGAATAGCTGCTGTATGCTCCCTTTGTTCAAGTTCGCGTGCCACCACAAGGGGATATTATTTGAGTGCAGCAGTAGATTAAGGGTGATGTGATCAACAACTGGGCTTTTGTCAAAGTCAGAAGTAATTTGTGCAAAGTGTAAACTGCTTCAAATAGACTCCAGTATGGTCATTACCAGAAGGCTATAATCATATCAAAGTGGTTTACTCGAAGCTGCAGAGCTACTCAGCTTCAGCATCTTGTTGCTGCATTTTCTGTTTGTGAGTACCAAAATGTGAGGACTCCTTGGTACTGTAATTTTTTCTGTTTTTGCCAGTAGAAAGTAGAGACTAATTTTCTCTCTTGATTGTTAGATATATGTATGTTTTCACAGAAGTAGGTAACAGATTTTCTTGCCATCAGTGATATAAGAGTGAAAAGAGAAAACTAAATTCTGCCTGTTTTAGAGAAATTCGCACTGCTGAGTGGTATGGCCACCCCCTGTTGTTTCCAGCCTGACTTTTGCACGAGTTGAAAGATGTTAATCTTCTCACTAGTAATCCTTGTTTGAATTTGAGGGATTACTAAGGTCTCAGCAGATAAAGAAGAACAACTTTGATTCGTTGTGCGTCTATCAGAAACCATACGATAGAAAGAGACATCTGTACAGCCAAAAAGCAAAAGAGAGACAGACAGAAAGCCAAAGAGAAAATGGGCTTGTATCAGTGATTCAACCCTCGCTTGCAGTTATTCCTCTGTGTGTGAGTGTGTGTGTGTGTCTGCTTATGCTGAGGGGTCACTGGCCTCTCCTTTATCTGTGGCACAGTCACGCAAAACCAGTCAGAGATTGACAACATTTGGAGGATAAAGTGTCAGGACTGTGTCGTGCTGAGCTATCGGATGCAGCCTGGAGCACTCTCCATCACATTTCTTTGTGTTAACACTCAAGAAATCTGACAAATTCTCACATAGCCACATGTCACTGAAAGCAAGGCACTGGAGACTAATTATTAATGTTATCTTCCTCCCTACGGGCATGAATGGTGGTGGTGTGCTGTGCATGAGTTTAATTTATGTCCCTGCTCCTTAGCGATCATTTTGATTGGATGTCCTGTGTGCAGCAGAAGGGACAAACACGCTGTCTGTTGTTTTAGAGCCTTAGAGGAAAATTTGATGAGTGGAGTCCAAGGTTCTTTTTACCCCTTTCTTGCTGCAAAAAGAGATTACATGAATGGCTGAGTCTTGTTGTGCTCAGGTCTTTGCCTTTGTACATAATCCCCTGTAATTCTCTTTGTGGCGGACCCTCTCAGTTGTCACTCATTGTTTGATGGCTTCAGGGTTGCCCTGAGAAGAGAAACGCTGATACCCAACACAGCAGAGCAGGAAAACTTTCTTTCCACAAAGACATCTGTAACGGAGGTTCTTCTCTCTTCCATTTCTCTTAAGCCTTATAGTAGAAAATAAATTCAATATACTTTTATTTAGACGTGAGCCATAGCTCAATTTTCAGTTCCTCCAAAGTGTTAATCAAGTGGTCCACCCACCATTCAGTTCATACACTACCTTGGTTTTTGTTTTGTTTTTGCTGGGAATTTTGTAATTATTCCTTTTTTAACTCCACGGATGTTTTGATGGTTTGGACTTGCCTTTAAGTCCTTATGTCATGTCTCACTCCAAAAATATCTTAATACCGGTACTTACAATATGTGTATATACAATATACATTAAACTGTCGATAGAACTTTTTCCGCGTTTGGCAACGAATAATCCAGCTCTTTATAGTAAGATTTTGTTGCATTACACATAAATATTAATTTTTTCCCGTAGTAATTGTAAACTACATGATCGCGGGGGCGGCTGTAACGCCTCTGACATCTTTCTCCCTTTGTTTCACCGGAGGTGATCGCACATGTGTGCTGCAGACTCCTGCTGAGCACTCAATGGTTGCAGGCAGTGTGCGTGTGCTGTGGGAGGAGCTAAAGTTTGGATGCATGAAAGCGACCAGCCTTTAGTTTGTAGTAGAGGAGGCTCGTCTTCACACGCACTGAGGATGGACTTCGCCTCACGGACGAGTTAATGGACTCAATAACCTACGCGTTAAAGCGCACTTTACTGCGGATTTAGAAGATACATCGATCCATTTTTCGACAGTTGTTCCGGTGACCGTGAAGATTTCAGCTGTAACCGAGGTCTTTACACTGCAGCTCGTGGATGGTAAGGTCTTTTTGTGCCTTCCTCGTACTTTTTGTTGCCTGTCTCCACTTTAAACACCTTTAAGGAAAAGAAATGAGAGGCAGGGGGTAACAGTTTTTTAATGTTTTATTAGAGGAAAAAAATCTTTGCGGACATTTGTGGTCCGGGACACAAGTGTGAATTTTAATTGTTTAGTTTAAGTAGTTTATTGTAAGATGGGGTCCTTAAAGGCAACTGGGATTTTTAATGTAATGGTGTAGGTTACTGTTGCATTTTAATTATTATTGTTATTATTATTTCTGTCGCTTTAAAAATTAGTTTGCATGTTTTTCTACTTGGAGTTTACATTTTTTGTTGCTCATCACGGTGCTGATTCATGCCCTGCACATTTTCCCTGTTCATTCCTAAAGAGAATGCTCCAAATATTAATTACTTTTGATTTAAAAAAAAAAGAATTCTTTGCATTGCAGCTTTAGAAAGGGGTTTTTCGGATTGTTGTAAAAGAAGTATGTTGTATGTAGGTGTGGAGAGAGCCGCTGGACTTGGCCTCTTGTGTTTTCTGTCGCACATGTGGGTAAACAGCTGCTATTTCCATTTAACCCAATAAAACAACGAACCAGAAACCGTTCTGATGACCTGATTCTGCTTTGTTTTCACCAAACATCGGGCGAAAAGTGTTGCTTCTAAGTCTCGATCAGTCACTCATTTCTGTAAATACCACGTGGAGTCGTTTTGGAGTAGATTCTGTCCGGTTTTACACTTGCTTAATGACACCTTTCCTGTTATTCTCTTCCAAATAGCCACCTCCTCTTATCTCCTTTGGCATGTTGGAGACTGTGTTGACATACCTCCTGTATCACTTTGCATTTCTATGAACCAGACACCGTTTGACCGCAGATAAAGCATCCCATTTCCTCTGTTTTTGGTAGGGATTTCTTAGAAAAGGCGTTGTTTTTTTTTTTAAATTTATCCTGAACTGCTGGATCAGATCTGGTGGTTATGATGCATGTGAGAGCAAACGACTTTCAGAGTTTAGATATTACTGATATGATTTACCAGAGTAAGACTGTAAATGACCAGTGGAGCAGTTTTCCCTTCAGGGCTGTGCTGTTCTTCGTCTCTGTGTGATATTGTATCAAGAGCTAACACTGATGGGCTCTAGCGTTTATACTGTAAACAAACTGAAGAAACGTTCCCTCTAGGAGCACATGCAGCAGCATCATAATGTGTGCTTCCCATCTTATCCTCTGTGTCTTACTCTGAAACGCATAGACACTCATGCATAAGCAGACCCCCACCCACACGTTTAAACAATCAAAACACACACACACACTCTCCACCCAGCACTCCACCCACTATAACAACTTCAGAGGAATGGTCAGCATGTGGAGAGGTTGTGGTAAACGAGTGGGAGGGCAAGTGGAGACCCAGGAGAGGAGACACTCTGTTGCTTTTAACCCTCAGAAGGTTAGTGATGTTCCATATCATGACTAGAGGGATTCGATTTGTTCAGGGCAAACTGATGGGAACTTGCGTGTTGAGAGGTCCCAGATGTGGGAACACAGTCATTTTGCTGGGCCGAAGCCAGATCGCACCCAGCGACAGGGCAGACGTTAAGCCAGCCATTGCTGCCTTTTCATCAGCCCAGTTAAGTTTGTGCAGAAGACAGAAAAGAGTTTCTCTGTCCTAAACATAAATTTGTTTAATGTGCATGGTTTGCTTTGCTGATGTTTTGCCACGTAAACATTTGGCAGTAACAGCACCTCCCTTTGAGGAATTTGTGAGAATTCTTTCAGTGTTAATGCTACACAAACTGTGAAAAGTCACACTGTGCTTTTGCACATTGGTGATAAGTTCACATTTCTTTTTAATGGTTCACATTTGCATTCACTAAAACTTGGCTCTAGACCTTTTTGCTGACTTTATCGCTGTGTCCTTGCATAGCTTCGCCTGCCATTTGCAAGGCCATTCATATTCAGTGTGACCTGCAGGTCGTGTAGAAAGGCTGGCCAGGCCCTGCAGGGGTATTCAATGTTGGGTCAAAAGAAGACTATGAATGCAGGTGACACTTCTGAGGCTTTTTCTGATGAGCCAGAAATTCTTCAGCAAATTGGATTTTCTTCATTTATTGCTGCTTTATACTCTGGCATTGCTTTCATAAACAAATCTGGTTTTGATGGTAAAAACATGTGTTCTATCTGCATTTCACTAATTCAAGTCAGACTGCTGTCATGCCTGTTCATCTATCACATGGAGCTGGAGAATTAAAGAGATTTGTACCACTACTGACAAATGCTTCAGGTACTTGCTTAAGTCTCATGGCATTTATTATATTTGGTGTTTTTCCACTGTTTATCTTGAAGATCAAACATAGCAGACAGTGCGAATGAAGCCTCTTGAGGTCGATATAGTCCTGTAACATTTCCGTAGCAAGTCTTTGATAATTCTGTAGATGTAATCCAAGTTTGTGCTCACGCTTCTGTTATAAAACTGAGCAGTTGCAGACCCCTGTTGAACTCTGTTTGGGGGCAGAATTGCAAAAACATGTTGGATAATACATGTCGAGCTACTCAGGTTTATTTTGAAGGACGGTTTATACCACTTGGCTGCAT
Organism: Aulonocara stuartgranti; assembly: GCF_965226115.1. Classification (NCBI taxonomy): domain Eukaryota; kingdom Metazoa; phylum Chordata; class Actinopteri; order Cichliformes; family Cichlidae; genus Aulonocara; species Aulonocara stuartgranti. The sequence continues at coordinate 12,452,831 of NC_138939.1, read as the reverse complement.
CTGTCTGACAAGTTTATCAGAAGTGCTCTCTGACTTCCACGAGGGTTTAACTAAGGTAGCTGTCTTTGAATGGAAACATGTTATGTAACGTGGAGCTCTCCTCCAGAGACAAATGAACGTCTTCTGCATTTTTCTTCTCTTATTTTGAAAGAAGTGTGGAGAAAAATATAAACAGTGACTTTGTAATGGAAAACAGACTTACGATGTGCCTGGAATGCTGAGATCCAGTATTTATTTATATAGTAAATTACCAGAGACCCATATTATTAGGTTATTTAAACCTCGCCTTTTCCTAAATAATGAAAAAGTGCTGTGCACTCAATAAGGAAGAAAACTCCTTTATGTGAGGACCTTTATGACCGGTATTGGTAGGTGTAAAGTGGCACAATAGGAGGAGGGGAATTGTACCAATTTGTTTTGTTTTTCTTTGTATAAGCTGTTTTTGTTTTATTTCCCGTGTTTGGATTCTTGCTTCTTTTTTTCCCCCTCACAGGAAACTGGCACGGTTTGCCATGGTTTTCAGGGTTTTCCATGAGGTCATAGCACCTGATACCAAATACTTTTTTTCAGTACCTGCTCCCCCGGTGTTCCAAGTGATCCAAACAGGTACTAAAATGTGGCGTCTTCGGTCTGCATGCCACCGATTGACTGGTCAGTAGCATCATTCCATGAGTCATGAGAGCGTCTTGTTCACAAAAGTTAAAACCGCCATTTTTGAAACCCAGCAACGACACATGCTTACTGCTTGCTATATCGATATACTCCAGTAGGAAATGGACCCCCTTCGTGGAACAGAAAGCCAAGGTTAACCATGAAGTTATCAGGATAACAGAAGATCCTTCTGTTGTGTACAGGCCTCTTGTTTCAACAGGTGGTGGTTACACACAAACACATACAGCAGTGCAGCAAAGGCAGTAAACATGGAGGAGCATAAAGAAACATCAACTAATGTAAACAGTGCTGGATTTAAAATATGTGCAGTATTTCTCAGATTAATGTTTCCAAACAGAAAGAAAATCTGACATGCTTTTTGTACCATAATGGGCAGAATTTGGCAGATGGTGCTCAATAAATTCACTTTAAGTGAAAAGTTAAACAAATTGGCCTACTAGTTCTTTTATGATTATAAACGTTATCTTAATGTGCTGTACAGGGCTTTGCTGTTGTTAAATTAAGATATTCAGGAGTTTTAATTTTGTTTTGAGTGGTATTAAATGGCGTTATAATGATCATTATTATTCTAGTAGTAGCCTTGTGAAAGGCAGAGGGAGGTTGTTGCAGTAAGTCCAATGACTAAATTGAGGCTAAAGAAAATATTAATGATGTCAGGATTTTATTTTTTTTTTCCCAGGCCTTCACTCCCCAGCCAAGCAATTTTTGTACACTCTTTAATTAAGAATTGATTTTGCCATTTTGTTAGCAGTCTTTTAGATCGTTTCCAATTATTTCCCTATAAATGATTATTGAACTCCAAATGCATTATGATATCATTCCCTTATTTGTTCCAAGTCTCCACTATTATCAGTAGGACCGTTGCCCAGAGGGACAGAACTGTTGACCTTTTACTTCCTTTATTGGCTACAACTGCTGGCAAAGACAAAGACAGAGCTCACGCCTGACGGTAAACAAAGCAGTACTGCTTCGGTTGTTCTTTTTGAAGTCCAGATGTTTGCTGAGAGTCAACAGCCAACTGCCTTGAAGCGGCCAACCTGACAAATGACTCGGACAAACTGTGTCATGTTTCCGCTTGGAATGAGTAATGAGAACAGTTTTGTGGTCAAGCCTTTTGGTCACGGTCATCGAAGTTCTTACCTGAGCACGCTGAAGTGAGTTTGGGTCTGACGAGGTGAAGTGGAGCCTGAAACAGAATATAGTCATCTGATATGCTTTTAAATCCTATTGCTCTGCTTGTCAAATCATGTAAGGAAATGAGTCCTCACATCGGTTTAACTACGGGGATTAATCGTGCACCGCACTCCCCCACCACCACTTTGACGTGTAAGTCATGAGATGAATAGCCCAGTATGGATAGCCAATCCTTTGGATTTGATGGTGTAATTAGCAGATGAACTGTGATGCTAATACAGCATGGTCCAGACCTCAGAAAGGCCTCTGTTGTGCAATTGCATGACTCTAAACTTTCAACTCTCCTTTGTGACACCACAGAGTTTGTTCACAGTCTTGCCTGACATCGTCATCGACCCAGCAGATGAATAAGATGCTGTGGTCCGTCGTGGCCATGGGCAACTTTCACAGCACCAGTGTGCCTCACATATCTGGGCTGCAAAATCAGAGGGAGGCCACAGGCACTGGAAAACAATTGAAAGGATTTTTCCCCTCACTGCTAATGTTTTCGGACAATCATTAAACTTGGTTCTGTCAACTAAGCAGTCAAGAGCCCCAAGCAAGTAGGAACGTAAAATTCTTTCTCTGTTTTTGTGGTTCAGTCTTCCAGGCCACACTGTTAGTCTGTAATCGTGAGGATTTCCTGATTAATCAGCACACCATATTAGTCTAAATGGGTCATTAGGGTAAAGTGTGGTGAGCTTTTCAACACAGAAGCACACAATAAACACTTTGTAGTTTAGTGGACTGAAGGGGGAAAATTGCTATTCAATTTTTATCATCATAAGAGCTCCATGTCTCCAAATTTTTCTGTAGTTTCTGTATTGGGACTGTGTCAAGAGAGAGAAATTATGCCTCCTATCACACTGCGCTCTGACTGACGCACGGCTCATTACTGACGCTTTGCAAGTTTTTCAAGAACTGATCTCCCACCGTTCCCCGTCAAGCTTCAATAATTTCAGGGAAGGGCAAGTCTGTATCAGAGGGAATAAGGTGACCCTTACTCTCCTTTAAGCACTTATCTCCTCTGCCAGTTCTGCTTCACTCACTCGTTTGAAATGATAATTGCCACTTCCTGCATGGCAAAGCTGAGCAGTATGTACACTAATGTAAAAAGGGGGTTTGAATATTCCTCAGAGCCAATTCTAGCTTTGGATCAGACTTGAAGCGTTGTCACATCATGGTGTAATTTCAACACTTTGTGGCTGTAGCATGTTGGAATAAATGTCACAGAAAGACAATTCCAGTAAGTAGCCTCATAGATGCCACTCAGGGATGTAAAATCACTGGGTTCCTGCATTTCAATGAATGCCTTTGACTCTGACGCACAGACGTGATGGGATCATGGAAACGGAGCACGTACTGTAGTTAAACAATTAGCACACATCTCGCTGGTAGCTTAAGGTCATGCAAAGCCAATTAAGGCACATTCAGTACTCAGCCTGGTCCCTTTTTAACATATGAGAAGGAGGTGTGGCACATAGAACTGGATGAACTGCTGAGTGCATGTATAAGATTCAAACGAACACCAACCAATCATGTTACACTGGAACACTGCTTCAGTTCTCTGGTAGCTGTTACTACTTTAAAACAACCTGTTTAGGGACATTTTACTGTGGGGAATACATCAGGCATGGTTGCGTCGCTTGACTTCTGGAGTTCTTTACATACACTAAAGACAAAGCTTGCAGTTTCACCAGATGCATCCAAAAAAGCAGGTTTCTGCTCTGCATTGCTTTAAAAAAAAGTTTTGTTTTGTGTTTGCTATTGGTAGACCAGGTGCTTCACATCTGAAATGCTCTTAGGTAGGTTGAAGCTGTGCAGAGCGTGGAGCAAAACTAAAGATGAAAAACACACCAAAAGATCTTTTAAGTGCCTGGATGCTGACCTGGAGCCTCTTGCAGGTTTTCTGTGGTTTCTTATGCCATGAGATTGGTAGTCGGGGGAGACCTTCATGGACAACACTTATGTTGAGCCATCCTGCTGAAACTAGATCAGATTGGTATCTAGCAAGGAAGCCAGGTAAATGCCTCCAAGCATTTCCTTTGTATGCGGGGTGGAGCACAGTGGGGGAGGCGGATACGATCGGGGACTGTTGCAACAATGTTTAAATGGTTAACATGACATGAATATCAAGACTCGATGGTTTTAAAGTTGTTCCTGGTTAGATTCTTTTACAAATAACCGGCGATCTATACATGCCTTCTTGGTCATAAACTGTCAGATACATTGGTACTACTCTTTACCTCGAACAAGAGATGTCTGTCATAAATGCTTACTAGTCTTATTAATGCTGTCATTTATAATTTATTATGGGTAGGATTTTGCTGAACTCATTGCCTCTGTGTGTTAATTGTCAAAGCAGATTAAAAAATTGTGGACATTTGGATTTATCGGAGAAGTAGTATGTTGCGCTTTCAGTAAGTCCGCTTTGTGTCTGCTACGCTGAAAAGGAGCTTTGATCTAAATTCATTTCTATGCAGTGGCAGTTTGAACCATGAGTGAGTGAGTGAGTATTTGGGGGTTTATTGAAAGTGACTGGGTTATGAACTGAAGACCAGGACTTGCTGTTTGGTCACAGGCAAATTTTCTTCACAGCGAATGCCTAATTTGCTTAGTTTTTCCAGTAATTTTATCATTTGAAAGTCATTAAAAATCCTTTTGTATCTGAATCCAGAAGGGAGATACCACAGCAGGATGCATTACAGCCAGTCATCAACACAAAGATGATTCTGTGAATAATTAATAACTCATGCAGGGAAAAGTCATCTTCCTTGTATCAGTCTGGGATCACACATATGAATAAGTAATTGAGTACTTAATTGAGTTTCAGTTCTCAGAGAGTTCCACATTAGTGTCTGATGATTCCCAGTACAGGGCACAGGTAGTGGATTACAGCTCACAAGTCAGTATTGCTTCTTAGATTTCCCTCTTCTTTGCTTTTTCAAACTTTGTGTTTGTATCAAACTGCTTGGTCTGAAATCTGTGAAGCAATTTTTCGAGATGGATGTCGACCATTTGTGGATATTTGCATAAAGAAAATGGAAAAAGTTATAGTAAATGAACAGGTCCTGATAAGCAGTCATATCTGATTTTTGAACCGTTTGTACAAATTTGGCTCTTTCAGAGGAAGTTTGCCTTTAGGCACCAGGATTCCCAGTTCACAGCTGCTCCATATTAAAGACCAAAACGTTGGAGCATGCATAAAGGTTTTCATTTCATTCCAGGTTAAAATCTCTTCTGTGTGCAGACACCGAGGTCTCCATTTGGTTTCAGAGCCAAGAAAAAAATTCACATTACCTGCAGGGTAGAAATGATATTGGAGAGGCAGTAGAACATTTTGTGTTCATGTTTTTCTTTTTCTCTTTTATCTTCTGTTGAATAAATAAGTGAAAGCAGAGAGGAAGCCTGCTTATTGATGGCCTTCATTGATGCACTTTTGTATTTATATTTTATTACTTTATGCTTTTGAGAATATTTACTTTCAGTCCACTTTCAATTCCCTGATCTAGAGGAAGTTCCTTTCAAGAAGCAAAGACAAAAATATTTTGATGGAAAAATGTTTTGTTTTTTTTTTTTTGTTTTTTTTTTTCAAAGCCTGCATTGTTGAGTTATGAGGAGGTTGTCCATATATAAACCACTCAAAGGCTTCTGAGAGAGGATATCCTGAAGATTTCTCTGATAGAAGTAGCTAGGAAAGAAAGAAGCCAATTTAGCACTACTGTAGAGGCACTCAAGATTTTAGCCAAATTTGAGTGTGGACTTCCTGTTTTTAAAAGTCCACCTCGTTTGAGTATGTTATCAGCATGGTGATGATCAGAACCCTTTTTGAGATGGGTTGAATTTGCGTAGGATAATACGCTTGTCTCTCTTTTTTCTTTTTGTTTTTAATAAAAAGTAATTGTAGCTTAAGAGTGATATCTACATGCGAGTTTGCAATTAATGACATCATCGCAGTTGTCTACACATCTCTGTTGTCTGACATCTTTATCCCTGAGCTCCCTCATCCAGACATGCTGACTCATGCTTAACCGTCATGTAAACTCACAGAGTCACTGTGATGATGAATTCACTATGTGCTCTGCCAGCTTAGCAAACAATTGGTGCTGTCTCAACTGCTGCACGGGGTGCTTATGGTTTATTTTTAACCCAGTCGTGATTTATTTAGCGCACTCCCTTCTTGGTGTGGGAGAAGTCTGCTCACCTGAAAGTTTTCCTTCTACTACCCACAGTCCCATTCCCTGGTGGACAGAGTAAGCGTTAACGTTTCACCTAATGTTCCTGCAAAGTACAGCATGCAATGTTTTACCTCACGGATATTTGAAAAGTAGTTCACCTTTTACCCCTGATTCATTAAGATTCAGAAAGGTTAAAGTTAGTTTAACCTATTAACTATTTATCTGATGACGTGTTCTTTAAAAACAAAGTAAATATTGCCGGTATGTCTAGCAAGGTGGGTTGAAAAAAATGATTTGGAGTCCATGCCATTGATTTGGGTGGGGAAAAAAATGTACCTCCCTCAGCGATCTTGATTTTTGCAATAATTATGCATTGCGCACCCAAGAAAGCAGGCTGCTAGTCTGAGTTATGATGACAGACATAGTAAGGAGTCTCTGCCTTGTCAGTCGCCTACTGAGGCCTTCTTTGCCGAAGATGATAGCTCCACAAATCTTTTGTAAATAGTAATTTAAACCCAAGAGGCCACATTAAACATTAACGTTAACATTTATTTGATTTAAACATTGCTGTCCTTTTTTGTTACTGGAAGAAGTCATTACATCATTTTGGATACAGTTCCCCAAAGTCACCCTTAAATCTGGCCTGACGGACACAGATAAGATTTGATGGCAACTTGTGCAATTAAAAATGCTTTTCTAGTTCCCTTTCACTTAGATGTGCTCATGATACTGTTAATGGATTGGACCGCAGCCTAATCTACCCTCATGTCAAACTCAGTCATACTGCTCTCATCACAAGGTCCTGCCTGGCTGCTGATTATCTCCATAAGTGCCTCATTTTGTGCCAAAGACCAAATGTGAGACAAGTCACTTTGCAGAGAAGAGTTATTGAGAATTTGTAGCCTAGCACAAAGCCCAGTCTTTTTATCAAAAGCTAGCCAAATGGTTAGCATTCATGCTGCTACCTTTCCAATGAACTCGACATGACCTGACGGAGTGTATCGCCCAATGTGTCTTTCACATCCTTTTGCCATATGAACAGATGCAGGAATTAATAGGGAGCCTCGAGGGAGGTTCAGAAGGTTAATGAATCTGTAGCTTTAAGCAATATGGCACCAGATTCACCCTTCACAGATACAAGGAGCAGCAGACCCTCGCCTGCATGAGCAGATGGGTCCAGTGGCATTGAGTATAGTTGCTCACTTTTACTGTAGCAGCTCTGGTTGAATAGAATTCTAATTCTATAAATCCTATAATTGTTACCTCTAATTAGATCACTTTCTTTGGTCGAGCACTTGCTGTCAAATATGATTTAATGCTTATTAATATTTAGTACTTTTTTCCTTCAGACCCTTGTTGCATTGCTTTTGAGATTGGATTAGGACACTGCATGAGTACTTTGACTAAAATGCATTTACGTATGATGGGGTCTTTTTAAAATCTGAAAGAAAAGAGGATGAATGCAGTATTACATCAGTTTACTTGGCCTTCGTGCCCTTGTTAAGGCTGAACAGATCTGCCTGAGGCCTGCAAAGTGTCCATCTAGTGCTCCTCAGGCACCGGGCCCAGTTATATGAACATTTATGAGTCATCATGTGTCTTGGATTCCCCAGATACCTTGTTTCCTATTCAGGTGCATGGGCCTCTTGCTATTGGCATAGTTTTGTCAAAAAAGACAAAACAAACTTTTTTCTCTTTTTTTTGAGGCCAATATTTCTGTAAGGAGGCAGATGAGTAAACTGTAAGTAAATGTGTTTTTGTTTTAGTTTTTTGGCTTAATTCTTTGGTAGAAGTCACGACTAGGTGTGCATGTGATAGGTCTGAATGTTTTTGCTGTAATTAAGCAAACACGATTGTGTAAAATGTTTTCTGAACCAATTAAATTGGAACCAAATTACTCATGACTGAAATTTTGGTGAAATTTTTGGTGGGCATCAGCTACATTTTTGAGGTGGTAAAAGGTCAATTTAAGTCTGTTGAGATATTTCTTCATGCATTACTGCCCTAAAGAGTTTGATGAATTAGGAAGCTTTTAAGCCGAGTGGCAGGAAACACTTCTAACAGCACGCCTCTCTTTTCATTAAAATTTAAAACACTTGCAGTTACATAAGGATGTGCCCTGGGAACATGGAGGCTTGAGGTGTGCAAGAGATGCTGGGCAGCCAAGCTTGTTGTCCCAGCAGGCATGAGAGGGACCACCGGAGGCAAAAGGAAATGTTAGAGTACCGTGGGTGGATGTTTCAGCCCACAGTGACTCAGCTAGCTTCAGTGGAGCAGCAAGAACCACAGCAGGCCTGGCAGTGAAGTGAAGAGTGACACAGACCTATTAGTTGGATGCTGCAGACCCCGGGGAGGGGAGACCAGGGTGTGACACTGAGATACAGATGTATTCAAGTCAGCTCCCCACTCTTCAGACTGGGCAGGTAGCAGATTATGTTAAAAAGTATTATTCAGGCTGCTCAAAAGTTTAAAATGGTACTTTCCAGCTGGGCCCTACCTCCGCAGATGCCCAGGAGCTACTTATTGTCCCACGCTCATCTTGGTCTGCTGTATTTATTGGCTGTCATAAATATTTGCATGAGGTCTTCAGGGAGTTCCTTCAATGATGCGAGAGACGCCATGTGCTCTGCAGTGTTTACTTTCTAAACCTAACCACCTCTGTGGGTTCTTCAGGGAGGCATCTAGCACTGCCGGGCAATAAGGAGTAGGGAGTTATATCAAACACGAGGGCTTTACTGAGCTCACTGAACGGAGGCATCTGTACTCCGGTCAGGATATTGGTGAATTCATAAGAATCAAGTAATAGTTTGCACTCTGGTTTAGGTCTGAAAACACTGGCAAATATATGATCTACAGCTGTTTTGGGTGCACAACAGGCATGTGGTATTGCTGTAAGGAGTCAGTAAGGCCATCACTTGGACCAAGATTGAAATATATTGCAAGCGTGCATACCCCACCTCAGACAGGGTTGTAATACCTTTGGTGATCCCCTGGACTTTCAACTCGCATCATCACTGGGTCAAAATTTTTAGAAAAGATCATTTGTTTCGGCCATAGCGCTTCTATTTTTGTGTTAATTTGAAATTGCAGTATACTGCGTACAAAACTGGTTATTTTGATTTAACAAGTTAAACCAAACAGGAGTCACTGAATGTGCTTTATAATTTAATACCTCTTTAATACTTCTCCAGGCTTACAAAAACAGTCTAGGCTCTTAGTTTTGTTTTTTGTTTTTTTCACAGCTCTTTTTGATTCAGTATCTGTTCTCTCATGACATTGCTTTTGGTGAAAGAAATGCTTTGTTATCAGTGAAAAAACTCATAAAAAGGTGCCACCTGTGTTCAGTTTCAAATGGTAAACAAGCAAAGTGTCAACTAGATAGTAAACTGAGAGAGAGCTTAAAAGCCATCTTCCTCAGGTTTTGTTGGAGACCAACATGAAGGTGCTAATCACAAATATCCTTTCTTCTACGCAGGTTGGCGTCCACATTCTGGACAGGTGGCTTCGGATGGTTAAGTGTTAGTTTTGTCTGACGCAGCTATTGTAAAGCTGCTCATTTCCTGCTTTAAAGTATTGCACTGGTCATTTACTTAATTTCTACCTTGCTCATATACAATTTTATTTCACAGGAAAAGAGGGGCTTTTTTTCTCGTGGCTACAGCTCCGATTCATCATAACCTCTTTGAACCAGCAGGCAGTAATTAATAAAAATAGACCATGACTGTAATAGACCACTGTTTCTGTCACTGGCTAGCAAAGGCAGAAATGTGTCAACACCTAGTTGCAATAAACGTGACCTCAAAGAAAACATAATGCATCTTCATATTTGAAGGTTTGGGCTCGTGTCAACAATTTGTGTTTTCCTCAAACAAGCAAAAATAAATTATGACAGGTTTGATAGCTGTTGATGTTGTTTCAAAAAACTCAGAGGGTTGAAACAAATGGGCTGGTGCTTACTTTAAGTGCTTTTCAATAAAACTGACAGCCCACTAAACACAAAAATACCAGTATAGATTTACATAACATGCTTCTGATCTGTATACTCACACAAAGCAAATAAAAGCTGTTCATTGCACCTTCTTGTGACAAATTACCGGGTTGTCTTGGGAGTCACTGTTCTTTTATTTCCCCACATAGCCACAAAATTGGAGCCAGACTCCCGTATTATCTTCTAGGGGGATCTCTCACCGATTTGTTGACAGCATAATTAAATACAGAGATTAAAAAAAATGTAGTAGGCGTTTCGTCTTTCAAACAGCAAATTGGATATTCACTTAGGCTTAAGTTTGTGAAACCCTTCAAGCTACCAGATGATGAGTATTTTCATTTTAGCTGGTTAGAGCGCTGAATGATCTGTTTTGCTGAGTTTTCTTTGTGGTGGGAAAATAACTAAAACAAAAGGTTGTTTGTTCACTATTGAAAGCTGAGGGGCAGATGGATGTGGAAGGTCATTTTTGGGTGATGCCGTTGTTGCTGGCAAAACTAATGAACACTCCTCTCAAATAACAGCTGTTTGAATTAAAATCCACAGCATCCTCTAGATTCTAGAGGATGCTGTGGATTTTAATTCTAGAGTCTAGAATGAGCCGCTGCTTGAATGTATTAGTCCTTTTGCGTTTGTAGTTTATGGTTATAGCGTCAGAAGCTGGATAAGGATCTGTTATTCCAGCTTGTGTTTCATCTTTTTTTTTTTTTTTTTTTTTTTTTAAACTGTTGTTGGAACGCACATAAAGAAAAAACTTCTCTCTCTCCTTTCCACAGATCCAAGATGACTTTAACTAAGTGGAGTCTGGTTGGAGCTTAGCACTGATCAACCGCAGAGCACTATGAGAAGATGAAATCCAGCAGCCTTTAATCCAGAAAGGATTCCCCTTCTCTAGACTAAGAGGCTACAAACTGTATGTAAAGACCACTGGGAATACAAGACTCGAATCAAGGACACAATCCACCCCCCTCTGACTTGCAGGAAGATGGGAGTGAGAAAATAACCCTCTGTGGCATCAATAGGAGTTTAATGTGTTCCAAGGAATCTTAAAACAAACCTTGTACATCCGTGTTCATCTTAGACAAGCAGGCAACCATGTGGACATTAACTGGGACTGTCCACTGTCTTCCTGCTGCTGCACTGCTATTGGCTAGCTTTCTCCAGTCAGTGATCGCCACTGAGGAAGATGTCATACCTCGAATCAGTTTCCCATACAGTAAGTGTAATTTGTTTTCACTGATGACCAGTTGTGGCTTAACATTGTGGCTGTGAGTGAGTTTTGGCATTATTTCTCCAAAATCTACAGGTCTGTGCATATCACCGTAATGGTTTCCTTTTTTTACATCCTTTCATAAAGAAAACTACAACAACCAAATGTAAAGAGAAATTTTTAATATTACATGCAAATGACCCTGTCTTAAAAGCCTTTTTCTTAGAATGCTTAAAGTGGAAAAATGAAATGCAAATGCCACAACAATAAAGTATAAATATAATATTGCTTGTCTCGGTTTGCAGATCAAGCAAATAAAACATGAACAGAATTAAATAGAGGACTCGTTTCAGCACTGTGAACTCAGAGCAGTGCTTCTTTTTTTTTTTTCTTTTTTACTTGCTCCTACTTCATTACTGAGGTTTTATTATCCTCATTTTCAGCTCTATATTTTTATGCTTGTACTTCAGTAGGGTAGCTATGCATGATTCAGTTCAAATTAACCCTGATTTATCTTATTCTGGGGGCTTGGTACAGCTTCTCAATTTTAGTTTACTTCAGCTTTTTTCTAATTGCACCTCTGAAAGAACAGGTGAGTGTTGCTTCTGTGTGCGTGTGCATGTGCGTGTGTGAGATATAGTTTATTATTTGTATTTGTTAATATGTTTGTCTGAAACAGTCTCTCTTGTAAATAGGATATTGAGTAATTTTATGACAGGGTGTCTTAGCTGCTTTCAACAGGATATCAGAAGATGAGACACTGTTGTTGCAAAGGGATTGATATGGACAGCAACAATGTTTTAAACAATCATCATTTGTTACTAAGGGGCCCAAAGTGTGCCAGGATAAAGTCCTCCACACTATTACACAACTACCAACAACCTGAACCACTGATACGAGTTGGGACAGATTCATGCTTGTTTTTGTTTTTTTTTGTTTTTTTTTTTAATACCAATTTTTGACCCTACCATCCGAATGTTGCAACAGAAATCGAGACTCATCGGATGAGGTGATGTTTTTCTGATGTTGGTGAGCGCATGTGAATTATAGCCTTAGTTTCCTGTTCTTAGCTGACAGAAGTGGCACCCTGTGTTGGCTTCTGCTGCTTCAAGGTTCAATGTATTCAACGATGCTCTACTGCATGTTTTGGTTGTAAAAAGCCATTGCTTGAGTTACTGTGGCCTTCCTGTCAGCTGGAATCAGGCCTTTCTTCTTTGACCTATGGCATCAACAAGCCATTTTCACACAGAACTGGCACTCATTGGGAACCAGCCAGTGAGTGCCAGAAATCTGCCCCATTAGTTGTAATTTCAGCAAATGATAAGCCACCACCTAGAAATGAGAAACCTCCTTTCATCTTTCTTCTGAACTTAAGGAGACAAAAATATTGAGTATTAAGTTGAGAATGCACAGCTGTTTCTACTGAAAACATTATGTGTTGAATATGTAACCAACATAGCGGTAGTAAATAAAGGGGGCAGGGCCAGTTTTTCACAGTGTAACATAATAAATATCAGCGATGAGCAAAAACAACATACACAGCTGCAACAAGTCTGCAGGGAAAGAGGCTGTGGAGCAGTGTGTGCATAGATACATGTACGAAACCACAAGTGACTACAGGCCCAGCCCAGAAACACATATGCCAACTTAAGGACAACCGCACTACAAACATCTCTGCATAGATACATGAAATTACAAGTTTTGTTCCCTGAGGGGGTTTTTTCATATTAGATGTCACTTCACACAAAATTTACTGTCTCTCTTGTGTTTTGTTTTCTTTTTTTTCCCCTCTTGGGCCTTGACAGAAAGACTGGGGGAAAATATGCATAACACGTGACTCTGCAGAGTGCAGAGCAAATGAAGTGCAACAATTTGGGGCCCAGTAGCTGCTCTGTAGCACATACAGTCTGGCATCATACCTTCAAAGGCACTTGGTTGCTCTGTGCTTTTTGCTTCTAATTGACCTTTTGCTGATGTGCGACTGAGTGAAACAATTTATGATACAAATATAAACTTAATGTGTCTCCTGGCAAAATCCACTGATTGAATGGGAGACCTTTTTGCACCCGACTTCATCATCGTATGTAATTACTCTGCACACACTGCCACACGTCCTATTATAACAACTGTGGATTAAGCTTCCATAATTTAAACACATGCCGCTGTTTTCCTGTATTTGCTCTGCCGACAGCTTTTTGGGAATTGATTGATGCATTATGGAAGCTTGTGACAAATGAGGTAGCTGTTTGGATGTGGCTCACAGGGGAAATTGACTGATTTTTTTTTTTTTTCTCCCCCCTCCTCTCAGGAAAGTCCCACTAAACACATTTCAACATCCTGAATTAGAGCTGTTGAAATGTGCGGGTTTACATGGCCAACAAGATGCTCCTTAAAATAAGCTTCTCGCTTCATTCGTTCATCTGTCTGTTCTCATCCAGGCAAATAGTTTAGTCAAACATTAACCACAGCATAAGTTCATAAAGGTTTAGAGGTATATTGGCTCCTTTAAGCACACCTGCCTGTATTTGAAGCCCCTCCCCCCAGAAGGTTTGTTTCCCTCCTCTTTAGCCACTTTAGTGAGCTGTCATCCTGTGATTCACATGCACCACCTCAAATTAGCATCTCTCATACCCAAGAACAACCTTTCACATCCTTGAGCCATTTAGCTTATTTCTCTAAGAGCTGAATAGACTAAATTGGCCCAAGGCTGGTTCCCAGCGAGTGTTTTGCAAACCACTGATGTTTCTTTCTACCCCCCTACTTTGCCTCACTCCACGCGGCATTCATCATCTTAAATTCATGTATTTTGACATGAACGATGAGTGATTGAGGTTGTCAGCTGGAGAGCATAAGTAGTAGTGTGAGAAAACTGTTTTTCAACCGACAATTTCGTGTAGAAAGTCTTATTTAAAAGTCACTGGCACTGATTATAAGCTCTTTAATGAGACAACAGCTTTGCACAAACACTAGCATGCTTCATATATAAACTAACTTTTGTTTGACCTCCACCACTGCTGCAAAACATGTAAAGCAGGTCACCTCTTTAAATAGCCGTTTCTGATTGGCATGGTCTGTAAGAAAAGGGGACCCGGCCTGTTTTCTGGAGAGAGCACCCTTGCCCTCCTCCTTGAAAAGCATCCCTCTTCCTTTTTGTCCTCCTTCCTTCTCTCCTCATCCTTCCTTCTCTCCTAATGAGCAAGCTAATCTCTCATGTGTAGTGAGTAGGGGTTTTTGTGGTTGCTGCAAAGGGAGAGCTTGTCTGTTTTTCATTATGGTTCTTGAGCAGAGGCAGAGCAGCACAAAAGATCATGGGACTTGGAGCTGTAAGCAATGGTTAGGCATACAGCATGTATCCCTGTTAGTTATCAGAAGCTTCTCAGACAGTACTTTCTGAAGAGGTGCACTGAAGAGATGGATTCTTTTTGTTCTTTAATTTTCTTTTCTTTTCACTTTAATCAAGGAGACATTCGAGTTCAGACTTGAGTACGTTAACTACAGTGTTTGTCATACACTTACTTGGGCGAGCCACCCAACTAAATTCTATTTTGCAATCTCTGTCTTTTTTTTTTTTTTTTCTTTTGTTCCCCCACAATCCACTGACACAGTCTCTTCAGTACTGGACAAACTCCTCACTTTTATTTTTGGAAAGTTATCACTAACCAGCTAGGCCCACTGTCCAACATACTCTCAAGTTGACCATTATAGATTGCAGATGAGAAGGGTAGCATATCCAAAACCTTCAGCAGATGGAGAACTGCTTCAACTGACAGTAGCCCCTTTTCCATTAGTACCCATTCGGATCGACTCGACTCGCCAAGGTTTTCAAGGTTTTCCAATAGGTGATAGTAGCCGGTACAAGGTGCTACAATAGTACCTACTCAACTGGACAGGTATTAAAATGTGATGTCGTAAGACTGCATGCCACCATTTGACTGGTCAGTGGAGTCACTCAATGAGTCATGAGAGCATCTTGTTCACAAAAATCAAATCTGCCATTTTTAAGACCCGGCAACGAGGGAAATGGTTAGGGAAAAAAAACAGTGCTGTGGTTCCCGAGTCTGACGAAAAGCGACAGACCAAGCAGCAGGTATATCATTGCCTCGACGTCCACCTTTGTTGTAGCATTTGTGTTGCATACTAATTGCGTCACGGGACGCTCAGCTGTGTTGCTGTGACAACAACGGCAAACATTAGGTGGGACACGATTGTAATGGAAAACTAGTCAATCCGAGTAGAGTTGTGACAAGTAGGACAGAGTAGGTACTAATGGAAAAGGGGCTTAAGTTGAGCTCACTAAGACTGCAGCAGAAGGGCTTTTGCCGCTGTGGAGACCGTAAAGTTTCCGTCCACAGGATGAGGAACTTGCTGGAGAGTAGTATCCACCTCTACATCCATTTTCTGCCACTTCTCTGCTTAGACCGCCACCCCTGAAAGCAGAGTTGCCTGGACCTCCCTCTCCCTGGCCACCTCTAGCTCTTCCAAGGGACATAGAGGCTTTCCTAGACCACAAAGTAATCCCCCCAGGGTGTTCTGGGCTTGTCGCCAGTAGGACACGCCCAAACCACATCAGCTGGCTTCTTTCAATGTAGAGGGGTAGCAGATCTACTCTGAGCCCCTCCCGAATGACCAAACGCTTCACCCTTTCTCTAATAGACCTTTTCCACTAGTACCTACTCAACTTAAAAGTACGGGGTTTCAGTTGTTTCTCATTACAATTGAGTACTAATGTGTGTGGACTTGTTATAGCAAATGACATCATTTGTATGCGACACAAACTGCACAACAGTGGAAGTTGAGATATGGTATTCTGCTGCTCGGTGCGTGGCTTTTTGTTAGACAAGGACCACGTTGTTTTTTTTTTTGTTTTGTTTTTTATTTAGTCATTTACTTCATTGCCATGTTTCAAAATTGGCGGATTTTTGTGAGGAGCCACCCTCATGAGTCATCAAAATTTGTCACTGTCTGGCCACCGGTGGCATACAGTCCAACGCTTCATTTTTGGATCATTTCAGATTAAGTGGAAACCGTCTAAGTAGATACAACAAAAAGCACCCGGTACCAGGTCCTACAACCTAATTGAAAAAGCTTAAAATCCAAGTTGAGTTAAACTGAGCTGTGAAGGTACTAGGAGAGCTCCCATAAAGCTCCTTTTCCACAACACCCTACAAAGGAAGGTCGTTTCAGCCGCTTGCAACCACTGCTCATGGTTATAGATTAAAGTTGTAACGTAGATTGACTGGTAAATCAGCAGCGTTGCTGTCACACTCAGCTCTCTTTACCATAACAGACTGATATAGAATCCACATCACTACCAATCCATGCCAATGTTTGCATTTACTGCTTTACTCTACTCTGTTGTAAAGAAGTCCCCAGGATACTTGAACTGCTACCATTGGAGTAGCAATCTGCCTTGACCCGGAGTGGGCACATCACCTTCTTCTGGCACCAGACTTGGAGATGCTAATTCACATTCCTGTTATTTCACACTCGGATGCAGTTTGCTCCAATGCATGCTGAGGTCAGCTACTGATGAATCCAGAAGAAATCATCCGCAAAAGGCAGAGGTAATCCTGAGGTCACCAAACTGGTAACCATCTGCTGCTTGGCTGTGCCTAGAAAGTCTGTCCATAAAGGTTATGAACCAAGTCGGTAACAAAAGTATATGGTATCTTAAGATTGTGTGGTTGTGCTTGCTTTTGTGTCCATGTGTGCCCAAACACACCCTGTACCCCTACCGCCACCACAGTTTAATTATTTGGGGAACTAAATTGAATATCATCGTTTTAGTGCTGTTAATCATCTTCCTCTTGAATCAATAATTTAACCTTAAAGAAATATGCTTAGAGATGCTTGAAATGATTGCCTCATAGCAGTGTCTGTCTGTTAGGGATAATGCGACTGCAGAGAAAACATTGTAGCCTTACTCACACTGAAGGAAAAACGTGCTTTTACATTTGAGTGGATTTTTGTACAGATTGAACAAGCTCTCTAAATGCCAGATAATTGTGTTCTACATTAAGCACAGTACTTCAGTGGTGCGTTTTAATGTGATTAGGTGGTGATCGCCTCCCTCCACCCATTTCTTTGTTCCCTTTTTATTGCTGCTTTTTAGTTTCTAGTTGGTTTAAGGCACAAGACACAACACAGATGAGTTCAAATCAATTCTTGCTGCTATATTTAAATCTAATGTGTAAGTTTCCTACGATTCCTGAATGTTTTTTTTACCTACAACGGGAAGATCTGCTTTTACTGTGATAATGTTAAGAGGGAATCTGGAAGAAAGGTTCTAAAACAAAAGATACATAATCAAGCTCTGAACACAAGTAGCATCTAGAGAGTCTGTCAGTTACTGCTTTCTGTCATTAGTGTTTTCATGTGCAGCAGTATAGACTGTGTAAAACGAAGGGCACAGATCAGATCAGCTTTAACACTTTTAGAGGAGCAAATGAAAATGCCCATTTAAGCCAAGCTACAGAGCATGCTGTGTATGCTCTGTGTACACAGTGTCCTTTCTTGTGTACGTTTGGTTTATGTTAGGCGAATATTGTCCGCTTTCTCTCATGCATGCTAATCCACTGACCTTGGCAGTGTGTGGATCGCGGTTCAAAAACAGAGGAGGGGCAGCAAGAAGGGGTGGGGCTGGGGGGCTGGGGGTGGTTGTTCAGAGCAAAGGCTGGTGAGGTTTTAGACATGCTCCAATGGCCACCTAAAACCCAGCAAGGACACGCCCACTGATCCTGAAAGAAAAGCGGTCTGTGGCTTCCAGCAGAGGTGGCACTCACAAGTGCCTGCATACAAAAACCATAACGGCCACAACAATGGAAGGTAATTGCAGCACATCAACCCTGTCTCTTTCAGATGTTTTAATGGACTCATCACTCGCACGGTCCAGAGAATGTACAGAAAAGTTTAAACTTTCAAATTTCGATTAGGAACATTTGATTTAAGGGAAATAGCAAGCAGCGCGAAATGATGGTCGTAGTGAATAATTTAGATGGACAGCAAGGAATGTGAGGTTAAAGAGTGTCATTAGGCAATTTTTGGATTGCTGTGCTGGAGTGTACATTTGGTTAGCCTAATCACTATTAAAAAGTTAACAGCAGAGGTTCTGAGTTTTTCCATTGCTGTAACACAAAAAGGCTTTTTCTTGTTCGACTGTAACATGAAAAAGCTTTAATTTGGTTTCTGTGGCGCTGAATCTGCATTGTAGTGGACTTGTCTGAGAACAAATGGCTTT
Source organism: Aulonocara stuartgranti (assembly GCF_965226115.1). Taxonomy (NCBI): domain Eukaryota; kingdom Metazoa; phylum Chordata; class Actinopteri; order Cichliformes; family Cichlidae; genus Aulonocara; species Aulonocara stuartgranti. The sequence continues at coordinate 12,434,376 of NC_138939.1, read as the reverse complement.
TGCACACACTTCTGTCAAAAAGGCATTCTTTCAAGAATTTATTTATTTATTTAAAACGAGAATGACAAAACAAACAAAAAGGAAAACCACTGGGGGAAATAAGACGCCCAACAACAATTTACTGCTCATTGTCCATGCATGACAATTTGCAGTAAAAACAACTCATTCCATAGGAAAAAATGGACAGACACAGCAAACGGTCCTGAAAATAAAACACAAAGACTAAATAGCTTGAAACAAACGGGATGTCATTTGTCTTTATACACGTTCTGCTTATTAATGAAAGGTTTTACATCTTTTGTAAACACTTGAGTTTTTCATGAGTTTTTCTTCCTAAACAACCGTTCCAGCTATTTGGCATTTGAGAAATGAAATGAAATAATGCCGTTCATTGTTTTCAAAATGTTTCTTTCAGGATTGCTACCTAGTAGAATGTAGACCCACCTTAAGGTAGGGCTGCACAATTAATTACATTTTAATCTTCATCACAATTTTATCACATGATATTGCATGTGATATTGGACCTCACAAATCACCATCTAATGCCAATCATGCACCGCATGGCTTGCAGTGTCTTACGAGTAACACTACGTTAAGACAAGTATTCACCAAAAATCAAAGGTCTTGCACAGCATAATGCAGAGAGCTCGTCCTCTGAAGCAGATCATCTGTTCGGAAATGCTTTGGATTTAGGGCAAGTGATGTTAACCAAGAACAAATCCTACGCAACAAGTAGAGTTGTGTCTGCACGGAAAGCAACACAACTGACTTATTAAAACGCACCACAAACTGCAGTGTGACGAATGCCTGAAGGCCATGAAATGTTTGGTTTACAAGAAATGACTTCAAATCGCAACTCCTTTAAACCTGCTGCATCACGAGGAGATTTACTTCTCTGCTGGCTCTATTGTTTACACTTGTGTCTGTAATGGTCTAACTGTACATAATGGCTAGCTCAGAGCAGGTTTGCCCTTCTCTAGCAGAGACCATGACTGTTTGACTTCCTATGGATTCTGCTGACGATAACTTGAAATTTGTGGAACTTCTGACATCTTTTTTTTTTCTTTTTTTTGTGCTTAAAGCCACTTGAATAGCAACACTTTTTTCCTCACTATTGAATTACACATGTGTTCTGGTTGTTGGGTTTTTTTCCCTCTGGAAAAAAGTACTTTGAATAAATTGCATTAAAACCTGGTGTCCATATGGTGATATGATTATATGCCAGAACTGATTCATATAACAGCACCAACATTTCAGAATGCAGTGCACTTTATTAAAAAAAAAAAAAGGTGTCTACTCTTGCACTTTTCAGGAAACTCTTTGGATTTTACCTTTCAGTTTAGGCTGTACTGAAATGGTTAAAAGCAGCCGTCTCATGTATCTTTCATTAGAAGTCTGAACTTTCCTGACTTGCTTCCAGGATTTAATGTACTCCATATGCATTTTACTCCTGCTATAGTGGATGTGTGTGGAAAAGAGACTCACGTGTGTCCTCCAGTGCAGTGTCTCACTGCATATCTTCTGTGTTTTCTGTGATAAAGTCACTTTTTTCTTTTTTTTTTTCTCCTTTCTTTTAATAGTTTGCTTTTTTAAAAAATAAAAAAAAAATCAGCCACTTTATCAGTCTTTAGGTTGTGATGCTTTTGAACCATGGCAGGTCAATGTAACCCTTATGCTCAAGTGTGGAGACTAGTGCAGCTGATCCTGAACTCACCAGGCTTCTGATATCAGCAGGGCTATTAGAAACAAACATGACGGTAGAAGAGCAAGAGGAAAAGCATGCAGCCCTTCATCCAAGGTGTGTCTGAGTGTGTGGGTGAAAAGCCATTAGTGTAAACCAGTGTGCTTGACCACTTCTCATCCTTGGTCACTATGTGGTGGATGAGTGGAGAGCATGAGACTCTGTGCGACTCCAGCCTGCTCTTCTCATCAAGAGCCTCTCCAGAGACATGCATGCACACATGTACGCACTCACCAGGTTGTGTTTATGCTGTCGTAGCACTCTAAAAGACTTTCAGCACATGCCAGTCCTAAGTGTGTGTACTTTGTAAACTGAGAGCAGTTCCACTGGTGCCCATCAACATGTACTTTGATGGGATTCTAACTCCAGCAGAAACTAAGCTGTAAGTGTTGCAAGCCAGCTAGATTTGGACATTTGTGCTATGGACTTGCATGACTCTTTGTTCCCCCCCTATTCAAATCCAATTGGGTGGGTCATAGTTATCAAGCAATTCACTTAGCACTCCCGTCTATAGAAGGGGGTGTAAGTGAACCTCTTTAGCACAAGCAAAAATGACAGTGGTTGGATTGATTACCATTACCTGTTTTTTGTTTTGTTTTTGTTTTTTTGTTTTCTTATTTCATTAAATATTTTAACGGCAATTACTTCGCCACAAATTTTTGTGTAGCTAATTAGCTCCTCCAAATATTAATGCAGTTCCCTAATTTTTCTCAGGACTTTTCATCAAGCATCAGTTCAGGATGTTAACTCTTCAGTGCCCTCCTGAAACACCTGGCAAATTGGCCTTCCCATTAGCCTCTTTTGTGCTTTAATGCTGGGCAATATGAAACATTTATACCTGCTTCACATCATATGAATCACATCAGCCTGTTACAGCTTTAAAATCTGTAGAATAGAGGTGGGCTTAATTCCCTCAATCACTAATACTACTGCGAGAAAGTCTCAGTATTGAATTCAGTGAATTCTTAAACAGATTCATCACACATTTTAGTTCTTGGCACATAAATACAGGGGTATGTGCATTTGTGCTACTGTTACATCTTGGCGTCACTTGTCTGCAATAGCAACTCTTAGCACTTGCGGAGATTTCACACCTATTGGAGTCTAAAACTAGTTTTCCCATCTGTTTCTTCAAATTATAGGAGCACTTGTTTTTGTTGAAACATTACATCGCTATGATAAGTATTACTTTTTCCTGTTGACACAGAGTAGCTAATGGCCCACCACCCACTTGTGCCATACAGAACTTGAACCAAATGTGCCCTTGGAGCTAAAGCAAGCAGGCAAACTGTAAACACTGCAGGAGTTTATTATTAATATCTTAAATGTGGTGGTATTGCCCACCCCCACTAAAGAGTATGGAGGAGTGTTTGAAAAGGCACCACACACGACAAGCACAGGCACGTCTGCTTTGAATTGAGGAAAATGATGCCAAATGTTTGTCTCTCCCTCTCTGAGTTTCAAGGTCTGTGTTTGAATAACTCACTCAGATACCTCATCATCAGGATTTTGTAAGCTTTCAGCTGTGATGGAACACTGCGCCACATCTCCTTGCTGGTCTGAGTGTTGGGCGGGCGCATGCCAGTTCTGAGTGCATCAGGATGACACCTAAGAGCCTTTAATTACAGGGCATGCTGTCTCTGTCAGCTCCTCTGCTTTTAGAGCCATGCTGTGCTTTATGCACTGACCTCATCCTTGTTACATATGTGTTGGACAGATGTTTTCTTCTTCAGCTGGTGAAGGAAGCTTTTTCAAGAATTGCATGGCTTGTAGGCTACACACATTTCAAACAAACATTCTGCCGTTGCACGGTTTTCTGTTGCTGCTCCGATGTATTTATGCACCTGTAACCATATGGCATTATTAACACTTTTTTTTTTCTCCATTAAAAAAAAAAAAAAAAAGCATAATCCTCACATGCAAACAAACACTGGACTTGCACACTGTCAGGCTCTGGTTATTATCTGCAAGGCCCAGCTGTCTCTCAGTATGACATGCACACACTCACACACACATTAAGACATGAGCAGACCAGACAGCATATTCACTCACACATCTACAAGTGCAGCAAAGCCGTTATTACAAACACCACAGTACAAGTAAGCCTCATGGCCTGGCTTTGTGGATACCGTAGAGTTCAGTACTGTCAGCTTTATTTCCCATCCAGTAAAGTCAATTTTTCTTTTTCTTTTTTTTTCTTGACTTTTCATTTTAAAAGGAATATCTTTTAGACACTACTTGGATAAAGATGCTGTTTGCAAACCTGCCACATACACGTGACATTGAAGAAGTGCAGAACTGCAATATCTCCCAGAATTCGCGTCACGTTTCTTTAACGGAAACAGAATCTACTCGGATAGCCCTAGTCATTTTTATTTTCCTGTGGTGTTTCCCAGTTAGTACCCCCTGCTCCTCTAACACACTTTGTCTCCTCATCAGAGGTCCGACTGTGCAGACAAACTGTTTCTGTGCTGACTTGGCAGGTAAACTACAGCAGTAGAGATCAGATCGGAGCCGCTCTGCTTTTGGTTGCCAGTAGTCACCAGCGATGAAATAACATCACTTCGCCTAAGCATCGGGAGCAGCAGAGCTGAGATGACCTTGAAGCGACTTCTGTCGGCTTCTGTCAGCTCCAGCACTGCTATCAAACCCTTTGTCAAATCATGTCAAACAGAGAGCCTTGAAGCTGTGCACTCTTGTGTAGCTTTATTTAGCTGAGGGCAGAGATAGTGTTTGTTTTGCTTTGCTTTTTTTCTTTAAATATATAAATAAATGGTAAATGGCCTGCATTTATATATTTATTTTTATATATATATATATATATATATATATATATATATATATATATATATATATATATATATAAATATAAAAAATAAATAAATAAATTGGTGCCTTGCATGCAAGATAAGCCAAGCTCTGTCTGAGATTCATATCAGCTTTGTTACCCTCTCCTCCTTTTGGTTTTCTCATCCTAGCTGCAAGCGAGCCCCTTTGTCCCCATTGCCCCCTTGTGCCTTGTGACTTGGCTCATGCTGCTATAGTAAATCTGGGGCATGTTTACACTCAGTGTTCTGGCAGGCGTATACCTACCAAGCAGCCAATCAGTCACCCCACCCTAAAATCTCCCATTAAACCTTTTGAAAAAAATTTATCCTGTGCCATTTTTCTCCCCCCCCCTTTAAATGTGATTCCTGCCAAAGTGCTACCATGAATAGTATTTCTCAGTAACACTACATCTGCAAGCTGGCGCCCTGAGGATATCTTAGTTACCTCGATGGTGAGTAAGCACCCACTGAACTTGCGCAGCTGTGATGTGAATAAAGGGATTCAGAGGAAAGTAAATCCTACTGTATTCCTTTTGTTTTTCTCAAGGTCTGGGTTCCTGTTAAAAGAACAGATGAACCTTTTTTAGAACTGTACTTCTGAAAGTTTATTTCTGAAAGTTGCATGAGCAGATTGATTTTTCTCATGTGTGCATTATAAATATGACCTTCAGCCAGCTGCAGCACCACTTGGCTTACCACATAAAGGCTGTAAACAAGGAAATAAAAGGTAATGGGCTGTATACAAAAAACGGACATATGTTGTGACCTCCACCAACTGGTGTGTGCTCTGCTGAAGCTTTGAGTTTATGTTACCATGCTTTTTTTTTTTTTTTTTCTTTAAGCCAGAAGTCACGTTTAAGTTAGAGGTAATCATGAAGTTATGAGCGAACACTGGCTAGCTTAGTTAGAAAAGTGCATCCACAGACGTATGCATTAGTGCTAAGTAACTTAATTACATTTAACTACACAGTAAACTATGATTTTTGTCTGATGCTTACACTGAAAAAGCGCAAAGTCACACACATCAAAAAAGGTCACCTCCTAGTCTCTCCTAGCGCTAGAAACCCATCAAAGTAACAGACAGCTAACGACTAGCACCACCCGTGGTGGTGGGTCAAAGCAGGCCAGCATATTTAAATCCTGGCAGACCAATGGGCTTTTGAAGCCAACTCAGAAGTGCCTGAAATCCATTAGCCAATGAGGAACACGGTCAAACGCACCCCTCCTTGTGACATCCACTTCCTTGCAACCACAATGATGACATTAGAAACAGCATCTCAAGGGTTCAAAATTGGACTATAGAAATCAGAGGTGATGTCTCAATAGCTATGTATATAATATAGGTATTTTTTGGGGGGGCTATGCTCCAGTACTACTTGCCTTTTCAGCTTTTCCTCCAAGCAGACAAGCACTTATTGGAACCAGTAAACACTGCTCACATTGCAACATTCACATACACACATCGCATTTTAGGCTCTGTTGTGCACACTGGAATTCATATCTATAGGCTTATATACATATTAGAATATATTAAATCCCCTCCATAAACATATTTAATATATGAAAAATAGGAGGATTTGCATTGGCTGGCTTACAAATCTCTTCTTAAATTCATGACGTATGTAGCCACTCATTGTGTGCGCACAGAATTAGTTTGATTCCCTGACTCTCAAGCAAACAGTTCCGTAATCACAAAGCATCTGTTTGCTGAAATCCTCTGTGATCTGATTTCTTCCTGCCATCTCTAACTCCAGCGAAATGAAGAAAATCACAGTGAATAAATACATTTAATACGCTTGCAAAATTGAATTCCACATAATTAATAACTGGGAGGTGATTAAGTCTCAGTGGAGACGAGACATCGGGCTCTTGGATGCTGTGTTAGTGCTGCATGCAGACCTTGTTCTGCACTCTCCATAACCATGGAGAATTCAGGCAAATCACCTTATTTGACTTCCATGTTGGAATTCAGAGAACCTGCTAACTAATTCAGCATGTTAACACCAGGAATAAAACAGTTATATTGCTGGTAGGTGTGATGTGATGACCATTGGCAGAGGTTGATGGCCTCACTTGGTGACAGCCAGCTGATTAAACAAGCGGGTGATGAATGGAACTGGAGCCTGGCTGTGAAATGACCTGCAGTTGCTGCTGCTGTCTGTGGATGCCCGGTGTTCTGCTGCAATCATGTCAAAACACACAAGCGAACTACTGCATCATAAACTTCAGAAATCTCCCTCAAAAACCAGCCTCTGAAGGGAGGAGCTTTGGTTTTTCTTTCTGAAATCCCTGCAGCTTGACACAACTCTGACATTTGTTACTATTTGACCTTCTGCTCTTATCAGAAATCCATCTCAAAGTGCTTTGAAAATAAGCTCTCTTTCCTCCGTCTGCATGTTTCTTCATAGTTCAACATCTCAATCCAGTCTTCCTGGTTACAACTCCCACTCAGTACCCCAACCTCAAACCCAACCTCCTGCTAAGTTGCCTCATCCTGCTTCCAGAGTAAAAGTTTCATGACTTTGCCCTCCCCCTTGCTCATTATTCCATTGTCTGTCTAAGAGATTGTCACTGTGATTTATGTCAGGGAGTTTTAATATGCGGTGGAAAGGCTGTTTTTTGGTTCTAGTGAATGTCCAAAACCCAGGGGAATCCTGACAATCGCTATGATATGTCCCCCTGTTGAGAGGAGACATTGCACTCCTTTGTCTGCAGGGTCTGCTGGGACTGAGTGTACCTCACTTTATGAGCATTTAAGGATATTTTAGCACATTTAATTTACCCTGAAATAAAACCAGTTTTTCGTTCTCTTTACAGGAAAAATTCAATTTCTTCCTGTCCAGAAGGACACCTGCATGACTATAGGAAATATGCTTTATTATTATAATTATTTTGTATCCCCTCCCCATAATTTTAATGATGGGACCCTGGTCTCCATTGACTCCAGATGTCACAATGTTTTCAACAGAACGAGCACTGTAACAGCAGAAAGAGCCTAAACATTGATTGTGGAAAAGATGTGGCTTGTGCAGCTGGCTTTCACTCCCACAAGGGGAAGACCATCATCTGCCAAAGTGCCTTGAGTGTTAGATGAACCATTTGTTTGTGAGCATATTGAAAAGTTTAAGTCATGGGTTGTAGGGTTGTAAACATTTATTGCAGCTTTATCAGCTCCATTTGCATTATGGGCCAATGCACCACCTGGTAGTGTTGAGGGAAAACTTCTTGCTGGTGTCTTTTTTTTTTTTTTTTTCTCTTTCTGTCAGAAGTGTCTAAATTTGAATCCAGCTTACTGGTTATACATGTGGAAAAGGCTGTAAATGGTTTAACAGCAGCAAATATTAGTGTTTACGACCTCAGATTCGAGCCAGTAATCTTATTTGGACAAGCAAATGGAGTCCGTGACCTCCAGTGTTTTGGCTCGCAAAGGACACAGAGTGTGTTTTAATATGTTTGGAACGGGAGGCAAGAGATAAACATTTACAAAGATGGTCAAAAGCTGCAAAGAGTGGGATGCGTGTAGGCAGAGAATGCACTGATCTTATATTACACGCACTTGGTCAGCTTTTCTGAGCTGAGAAAACGAATGTCAAATATGACGCAATAACATTCATCTACAAAAAGATGGGCCCCACTTGATTGTGATTTGTCCAAACCCTGAAAGTCTTGAATAAAACGCTTTATTGGGTTTTGTTTTGCTTTTATATTTGGTCTGTTTGAAGTGTATTATACGGTTAGTCCAAGCGAAAAGTGACCAATTGTCAGACCTCCCGCTGCCTATAAAAGCTGTCTCCAAAAATGAATCCAATCCTCTTCACAGTAGAAAGCATTAAAAAGCTTCTGATGCCACTATTGAGAACACTGAGTCCTCTGTGATGCTAAGGGAAATGCTATAAAAGGAGCAATGTGTACATAAAGTCTGTATTTAATCAGAAGAATCATTTGAAGCTGCAGGAAATCGAGCAATGTGGGGAAAAAGTAGCTCATTTGACTTCTGGCCCACTGCTTAAGAGATCTTTTTGAAGAAGCTGCAGAATCAGGGAGATTTAGATTAGTGTTGAGCAAAGGAAGCTTTTACCCTGCTGCCAGTAATGATTCGAACGAAAAGGGGGTCGGCCAGCACAGAGAAGCGTAGACGTGGCTCAGTGGTGTGTGTCTTCTCATGGAGAAGCTGGTGGCTGCGACTAAAGAAGCGAAGAAGACTGCCGCCTCCAAGAGTGAGGCTCAAGGAAGACGGGTTTGATAAGAGTTCACGTTGTGTGTCATAAAATTAATTTGACTGAATCTCGCAAGCAAGTGTTGGCTGTAGTTTTGGTTTGTGGTTCTTTATGTAACCTTGAGATTCTCAGTTTTTTGGAGTGCTAAAACAGAAGTTCCTGTCAGCTTAAGGAACAGTTGTCTTCTGCTCATCTGAGGTTGGAATTTGAATGTCAGAGGCCTGCAGAAAAGCAGGAGACATGTCATGGTGTTCTGCAGGGGTTGACTGACAGTTCTGGGTTAAACAGGTGTCCATGATTAAGTGCTACTGAGTGCATGGACTTAAAAGCCCCCCTCCTTAAAATAAAATCAGATCAGTCATCTTTTTTTCTGTGCTTTGAGCATCAGGACATGTTCTGTACTAATCTGTTCCTTTCTGTTCTGCTGTGTGTGTGTGTGTGTGTGTGTGTGTGTGTGTGTGTGTGTGTGTGTGTGTGTGTGTGTGTGTGTGTGTGTGTGTGTGTGTGTGTGTGTGTGTGTGTGTGTGTGTGGTCTTTTTCCAGATGCAAAGGAAAGATCAGCTAAGAGGTTCTCGGCAAACGGCGTCTTTAATTACACCTCTCTGCTGCTCAGCCAGGAAGACGACATGCTGTATGTGGGAGCCAGGGAGGCACTGTTCGCCCTCAGCCTCTCAGACATCAGCAAAATCAAGCTGCAGAAGAACGTGAGTGTAACAAAATGCCTCATCCGAGTCCAAATTGCATGTTTAAAACACGAATTGCTGGTTCACCAGGCTCGCACATGTGACAAACTTTGCTGGTAGATAGTTCAGGGAGAATATCTAAAGCTCTGAATTACCACTTTATGGACTTGTCATTAATTTGAGCTGTAGGTCGATGGTGTTAAATAAATAAATCCTGGCAATTTTCACCATATTTTTTTAATATAGTCAAGAGAGTAGATAAAGTTAAATTAAAGTTTTAAAAAAAGTGTGGAAACACCTGCTCAGTCTCTTTACTATTTGGACTTCTGTTGCCATGAATCGATGACTTTTCTCAGAGCAGCGACGCTCACAGTTTAGACGACTGCAGCGAGTCATAAAAACTTTGAGCACAAACATAAACAGTTATGGTGATGTGCAGACGTCACAGTTTGTGCGAGCAGTGGCCGATGCGTCAGACACAAGCACAGCTTTATGTACACATTTGAGTTTCTGTTTTGTTTGATCTGCCACAGTTATTGTTTGACAGCGGGTGCCATTAAGGGAGTACGTCTTGTCGTTAGTCCTTAACCAGTCAGCGTACAATAACAGAACTCTTTTATAGACAAAGTCGACCTCTCTCTAAGAGTAGATGAAATGATGTCACTAGTGTTTTCATTTGGATTTCAGCATAAAATCAAACTCTTCTCTAAAATCAGGTAAAAATAATATTTTAGCAACCAATCGAGGACGATCTTAAAAGCACTCCATGCATATCGAAGCCCATTTTAGTACAGTGGAAGTGGATATGCTTTCTATAGATTGGCTCTGAATCTGTGGGTTTCCACTATCTATCACATGACTTATTCAGGGTTTCTTTCTCTGCTTCAGCTGACATGGGGCACTCCTGCTGGAAAAAGAGACGAGTGTAGCTTCAAAGGGAAGAACCTGGAGGTGAGAGACATTTTCTTCTGTTTGTTTGAGCAGTGTTGTAAGGGGGGGAGAAATTACGGTGGAGCTGTGTGTTGACAAACCTTTCCATCAGTTACAAATGGATTCATCAAGTGTGCAGGCTCACTGGGGAATTGCTCTTTCTTCTTCTTCTGTCTGTCTCTTACCTTGTTGTCATGCCAGCTGTTGTATCTCTGGGCGACAAGCCTCAGTAATCTGTGTAAATCTCTGGTTTGTGTAATACAAAAAACTCACCAGGCAAAGTGCTGTGTGTGAGGTTTTCCCAGCAGTATTTGAGGAGAGGAGGAATATTTTTCTGTTTCTGTCGAATAATATTTACATTTCCTGCTCTGAAAGATTTGCTTATGATTAGGAGTATTATAGGCAGATTTTTAAGGGGCTCTCGAGAAGATCACATTCAATTCTCAGAATTTCTTGTGATTTTTATGGACCTGACACACTCTCCATTTGTTCTCTCCAGACTGATTGCTTCAATTACGTCAAAATTCTTCTGCGGCTGAATAGCACTCATCTCTATGTGTGTGGCACCTATGCCTTCAGTCCTGTCTGCGCCTACATAGTAAGTAATGACCTCTCAATCTACCCATTGTTCACCTGCAAGACTTGATTTTCTCCCATCATTAAAGCGAGTCTTAATTTATTCCATTCCTCTCCTCTCACAAGAACAGGATTGAATTTTATAAATATTTTTTCGGGGTACTCTTTAGGAATCAAGCCCCCTTTATCCACCATGTCAGTATTGGATCTGTTGTTATCCAAGCGTTACCAAATCCTGTTGAGGCACTTGAGCCAGACAAGTCAACAGGGGGTACACGAGCTGTGTGGTTTCCAGATAGAGGGGAAGCAGTAGGTCTGTTTATCTAGCAGAGGAGTACATTTTGGAGTGATGGCAACCGGCAGTAGAGTTTGGCAACAGCGCAGCTTCTCAAAGCAGGGCATTAAACTCTGCCCTTTGACGTCAGAGTCTCAGACTGAGGATCGCTTGGCAGGACGTTAGGCCCTGATCTGGGATTCCAAGCAAGTCTGAGTTGGTCTGGGTGAACACTCGTCTTGTTGACGGAGTCCACAACTCTGTGTGTCACCCAGGGCATTCCTCGCGGCCAGACGATCTGAGATGTATAGTATTACCAGTGAGGGATGTTTTATTTATTTCTTTTTTTACCACTTCTCACAGAACGCTTTATGGTCAGCCAAAAAGATACAGTAACAATCAAATGAAAGACACAAGTTTAAGCAAGCTTAAGATTAAAACAACATCTAATAATAAAGAAGCATGGGAATATTTCTCAGCAACAGAGGAACTCCGTGCTGTCCTTTTTGATTAAAATTAATATCATCACTGCAAATTGTCTTTATATATTATTTATGTGTCCTGTGACAATGCTCCTATTCCCATGTGTGCATTAAATGCTTTAACGATAGATGTAATTGTTCTTGCTGTGTGGCAGCAGAGGAATCTCTTTTTTAAAACTATATAAATGAAGTGATGGGAATGGAAAATCTTCCATCCTCTTCCTGTGTAAAAATGTATTACAAAGTTAAGCTCAAGCTTTTGCAGCCTTAAGACCTCAGAGTGCTCGAGGCTCTAAAACTGTTCACAATGAAGACCTCATGAGAAGCTCACTTTGATTAGCCAGACCAGTGTGTAGCAGTGGAAACGGCAATTGCTCTCCATATATGTATTCTGTGATTCAGTGTCCTCATACCCTCTGTCAGCTTTATCAAACAGGACTAGAAGCTCAGACAAACAAGGCCGAATGCTGTCTGACGGACCAGCTACATTTAGATTTAGTGCATAAACTTATGCCACGCGCTCTTGATACAAGTCTGAGGCTATTCAGTGTTTTATCGACATGTCTTCCAAATGCATGTGCAAGTGTTGGACGTGATTCTAACGCTTCAAATGAAAGCGTCACGATGCACGCTTTCTGATTAGCCAACATGCTGTCACTTTTTCCCTTACACAGAGCAGACCACAGTGTGTAGCAGTGGAAATGTCAATTGTCCTCCATATATTTTCTTGTAATTCACTGTTCTCGCTCCCTTTGTCAGGCTTTTGAAAAGGCACCGGCTAAAGCCTGATAGACTGACTGCATTTTGATTCAGTGCAGTGTCTATCACCCACAGCAAAAGTTGTCCATTTTGATTGGACCTCATGGGCTATTGGAATTTGACATGTCCAATCACTGAAAGTCACTTCCTAACAGGACAACATGATGACATCTTATTTAACTTGTAAAAGCATCCACGGTCTCGCTGGCTGCAGAAGTTTTTAATATACATGCACTGGGAACAGAGTCTGACCAGTATGTTTTTCATACCAAACCATTCTTTGATAAGGCCTCAGTCAAATAAGCCTGAAGGCCAGTGTGAGTGCCCAACTGCCAAGGGGAAGGGGAACATTCTCCATTCATGGTTTGCATTGAATTTTTTTCGAGTTTCACTATACTCGAGAAATGTTTGCAGGCAAGTCCATTCAAATTAAGGACGACTGCAACAACCTGCTAGCAGCCAAAGCAATCTTAAGCAGTTTTTTGGTAAACAATTTTAGCTTGCAATTGGCAGCTTCCAGAAAACCACTCACCAACCAGTCAGGAATACAGATTTTTCTCCAGTGACCTGTGACTGGAAGAAGATCTTTGATGAGTTTCTAGACTTATTTGACTGAGGGTTTTAAAGAAATGTCTGTGGAAACTCAAAATGGGACTAAAAATACTGAAACATATAAAAGATACAGGCTTGTTTTGTTGAAGTCAGACTTCAGTGGAAGTTCAGTAACTGTTTCACGTGTGTATTATTTATGTTTCTCTAAGAGGTTGGAAAGAAAAGCAACTGGACTTGTTGGAGTTTCTTGAGGGTTTCACCTCTCCTCCGAGAAGCTTCTTCATATTATTTATGGTTTTGTTTTTGTATTAAGTATTCAAGTATTTTTGGGAGAGACTGTGAAATTAAAATCAGAAATGATGAGAAATACTGGAAGATGGATAAATAAGGTATATTTCTACAATAAATGAATCGTTTGTGTTTGAGTCAAAATGATTTTCTGCCTTTGCTATCTCTGGCACACGGCTCTAAATTCACGTGTACCTGCTTATGATGTAAATCAAAATTTTATGTTGTGTTTTTTTGTTTTTGTTTTTAAAGCAAAATTTGCCAGAATAGCTGGTCACTGCAGAATTTGGAAAAGCATGCCTCTCGACCCATGTCGGAAATGTTTCAGGGAATATTTGGAGCAAGGGATTAGCGAATATTTATGGAAGTAGAGCTGAGGATAAAGTATGCTAGCCGTGTTCACAGTAATGAAGGCAAAGTGCAGCTCAGTGATGTTTTTTTTAGACAACAGCTCAACAGCAATAAAATGTCAGCACTCTGCTACGAAGGTTAATCTTTTGGTAAGATGCCTTTATTGTCCAGTTTTGTGAGATTTTTGATTTACTGTCTCTTTCTTTAAAGTTGGTTGGTACATTAGATATAGTTTTCCTTTTCATACTAATGAAATAGCCTGTTTGCTTGTGACAGAGGGTACACAGAAGAAACCTTCTATTAATCAGACAGCCCGTCAATGGTCCGACGGCGATTTCAAGCGACCAAACATCCAAAATGTCAGCGTGTATTGTGATGGAGAAAATGATCTTGAGACCACTGAGCTCACTTTAACTCACCATTTTACTATAAGTAGAATTTAATTGGCCTGAGCCTCAGGGACATTTGCTGTTTGTGTCTGCCTCCAGAATACGTCAACATTCACACTGGAGAGAGATGAAGAGGGCGAGGTCATGATGGAAGATGGGCGCAGTCGCTGCCCCTTTAATCCAGAGTATAAATCAACTGCCATCATTGTTGGTATGTATTAATGCGCACTTATATGAATGGCTTCCTTTTAGACGGGGAAAGCGGGCGCAGCTGTTTCTGAAACTATTTTGATGGCAACTCCATCTTTGATTCAGTAATGAGTCATGATGTGCCTGCTAATGTTGTTTGTCTGCGTCAGACTCTCTGATAAATAGCCAGACAGCAGCAGACATTGTTTTTGTTCAACTTCTTTAACAAGCAATTAGTAAATAATTGAACTGGATATGAAGAGGAGAAATGATTTGTCTATTCTCACTCAGACTGTTATGTGCTAACATTTCACTTTATTACCGACTTCAACTCCAGCCTGTTATTATTTCTTTGTCATGTGTTATTTTTATTGATTCCAAATTCAGTTCAATCTTTCTCTTCCTTTGTTCTCCTCCAGATGGTGAATTATATACTGGTACTGTTAGTAACTTTCAAGGGAATGAACCAGTCATTTACAAGAGTTTGGGTCAGGGAACTGCTCTGAAGACAGAGAACTCCTTAAAATGGCTGCAAGGTAAACTCCCATGTGTTTTTTCCTTCCACAAATCTTCCATTATGTACCGACCACTGCAGATAAGCTCCAAAAAGCAGCGATCATTAGCGAGGCACATTCACTAATGCATGCAGACGGAGAGCAAAGACAAGCGCTTGTAGATTGCGGGAGCCCAGCCTATCAGCCGTTGCACATGCACATCAAAACAACCTCATCCGGCTGCCACTGCTTTCGCCAGAGTAAGCTGCACTTTGCGCACAATTAAGACTCCTCTTGTCTTCTGATCTTTAGGTAATTCATGCAGACTGCTCCTGATGAGGCATCTGAGTACAATTATAAAGAGGATTCTGTTTCCTCTTCCCTTGCAGGATTGTATCACAGCTTGTTGGTGCAGACACTGACTTTTTCCAAATTTATCATGGCAGAAAAAAGTGGGGGGGGGAGTTTCCCTGTGTCGATTATAAAGGTGCAACGCAGCTGTCTAACCACACGTTTGCTTTTGTGTTTTTCTATCTCTAACAGATCCCGTCTTTGTTGGGTCAGCTTACATCGAGGAGAGTCAGCCTATAGGCAACTCTGTGGGCGACGACGACAAGATTTACTTCTTCTTTAGTGAGGCGGGAAAAGAATTTGACTTCTTTGACAACACCATAGTGTCGAGGATTGCTCGCGTGTGTAAGGTAATGTACACGGGGTAAGGGTGAGGCGATTACACAAAATGATCATGCAAAAGTATGAGGCACAGCAGGGCTCAAGCTTCCTGTCCTTAATCCTGGCACAATTGCCTCAAAACAAGATGGGACACTCCCATGTCAAAGCACATTAGGTAACATTAACTGTATATTATGCCTGAGTAATTGCAATGGAAACATGTCACTGGTGCATTTAAACTTTTCTCTATTTAACTGTACAGGCATGTTTTCAGCAGATATAGTTTCCCCTTGCCTGAATCATTGCCTCGTCTCAGGCTCCCTCCCTCCCCTTTCTCTGCAATGTCATATCCCACTCTCCTTCCATCTCCCTCACAATGTCAGCTGCACTTGTCCATCCCTCCAGCTCCTTGCCGTTCCTCCGCCAGCCCTTTGAGCTTTGCAGGCATTATTAGTATTCAAGAGTGCTTCACAGCAATATGAAATGCTTCTTCCACCCTACTATATGGCCTGTTTTCTTGCATGCAAACTGTAGCAACTGCAGAATTCACTGGGATCATTTAAACCATTGACGTCATTCCTCCTCCGTCCGCTTCTCTCTTCAAGAGTTCAGTTTGGTTGATCAGCCTGGGTAATCAGCCACAAACTCCATTCCCTTTCACCTGTCGTCAGATCAGTTAAAAGGCTATGAAGCTGCATGATATACATGCACTCAGCGTCCCTACCTGACTGATGTCTCTTGTTCATGGAGGCAGTAATGTGAGTAATCGTGGGGACAGCATGTAATCTTAAGTGACAGCTTAATGACTTAGTCCTACTAGGCTCTGGAACTCGGTGCGGCGACACCTCGTGCTGCCGGCAGAGCACCTCCTGGGTTCTATATATGGAAATCATTGACAGAAGTGCCCCCAGACTGTGGCAACTTGCTGCAGATGAACTGTGCAATAGAGACAGAAGAATAGCTTTCTCTGCTCTGTAAAGCACCATTATTTCACAGGAATGCAGCAGCTCCCTTTTTACTTTCTGACGTCTTTTCAGTAGAAGCTCTTCTATAGCAATATGGTAGTGCTGCTTGTGGTTTATTACCCATTTTACAGGGTGAATAATGCATCAATACGTGATTTGCATTTTCTTTTTTCTTTCTTTTTTTTGTATCTTAGGTGGCCCGATTATTTACAGCGCCACATTTTTACTTTAGTTCCTCTCCCTTTTTTTTTTTTAAAGGCCATCTTTCCTTAAAGTCAACTTACTGCTGATTGGCTGCCCTTCCCAAACAGATGTTTGAATAGCAGATGGGTGGAGCTTCTGCGGCTGAGATGACCACATTAGGGGCATCCACTCGCGTCAAGATTGAGGAGTCTAAAGTCTGAGCCAGTGATTCACAGGGATTACTTGTATAGCCGCTGACCTGAAAATGGCGGCTATGTTTATGCTGTCCAACAGTATAAATAAAGAAATATAGGACCACTTAAAGCATGTTTTAAAAAGAGAAAAATCCTTGTTTCTTGGCGTCTTGGCTTCACTAAAGGCCTTGCCAGCTATTTGCAGTCATGTTTCCAATGCAAAATATTTATGCATGTACAAACAACTATTGCTAGATTCCTAACCTAAGATGACAGATTTACACTTGTTTTTTTGCAGGAGACCTCTGAGATAATGAAGTTCTCTGAAATGGTCATTCACTCTGAATATAAAAATATTTTGTACATGTTCAGATTTGAGGTATAAGACTCAATATTTGATTGGAAATTGTGTCACTGTGGCATATGAGGGTTTAATTACCTCTGTGAGCTGTGTGTGAACTGCATAGGTGAGCAGTGATCTCGGCGGCCACAGTGTAGAACACGCTCCCTGTTGTTTTGAGAATGATAGTAAGCAGCTGTTCCTTTCACCATGTGTAGTATCCCTGCCTCTCCCATGACCCCTTAGGAAGGTGCACCTCACAGTTGGAAGTGTCTTTAGTAGAGAAAATCTAAGACTAAATCAAGACCGGCACAAAAATTCCCACTTTTTCTTTTCTTTTCTTTTTTTATGTCAGTGTATCAAATATAAATGTGTGTCTTGTGTGCTCCTCTGCTGAGGAGTGAGTGCTAAACTCAGATTAAGTAAAGCTGAGGTATGAAGACCCCTCCCTTTTGGCAGGCTCCAAATCTAATGCACTTTTGCAAACTGTCAGAAAACACGCACTCCCTTTTCTTTCTGTGTCAGGCCAAGTCCTGATATGTTGGTATGCGGTTTTATTTAATATATCAAAACCATGTTGCGTGTCATAGTTTATCTTGACGGACACTTAGAAAAAGAGAGTATGTTTCTTGTTAGATAAGATTAATTTAATGGTATTCTAACTACTGTTTTACTTACATTTTCTAAATAATTCTACTTATTCTACTACTTTTTTCCTTCTCCCAGTCTTTCCGATCTGCCCCCGCTCCCTTCTTGCCCTCCTCCTTTCTTTTGTTTATTCAGGTGTGCGCTCTGAAGGGCTGTGAAAAGTGGGCATGTTATAAATACTGCATGGCGCAATTTTCTTTACCTCGTGATCTATTACATCTCAGGTTGATGAGAATCTTGGATGTAATAAATACTATGAGAGTCGGCTAATGCCGCACAAGGAAGCGGGTTTATTTTCAGAGGGCAGCTATCAGAGGGGAGTGGTCGATGCGATTGTACAAGCTGTGCATCGGAGCACGGCAACAATAGCAGTGGACAGCTGAGAGAGCAGGAATGTGGTCTCCTCATTATGTGGACGGGCTACTACCTCAGCTTAGTAATTGGCTCCCAGGCCCTACATCATTCCCACGAGGGTGGCTTCACCTCACTCTTGAGCAATGTGATTGTTTGTGCGTGTGACAGCACATGGAGGAGGAAACGGAGGTAGTTATAGTTTTGCACTTTATTACCTCCTCACTCCTTGTGTGGTTATTTAGGAGTTGTTTTGGGTTTGGGAGACCATGCTGACGGGAACATTTGGATTTGAGGGAGGAAAGCTGTCTTGAGCATGGGCGAGGTCTCTTGTTTTCGGTCCTGCTCTTCCTTCCCTTCCTCCTAGTCGTGCTCCTCTAGTGTTTTCAAGCTTGCTCGCTGTATTTGGGAGGAGTTCCTTTTGGTGTGTGTTTACAAGCACTTTGATAATTGCTAGTCCTAGAAAACTCTGATAAGTATTTATGGGAATATTTTGCGACAGCTTGAAAGAAGAGCGAACGCCTTGTCTGTGAGCTGCAGGTGAAGTCAGGCATGAAGGACTGATCTTTATTTCAAAGCTGTAATTAATAACTAACCATTGTTTGTTTTTCTATTTCGCTATGCTCTCTCCTTCAAAGGGGAGCTGATATTTTATGCTGTGGCATCTTTTATGCAGAGCAGGTTTTTTTTGTTTTCTCTGTGTTGCATATTTTATTGTTAAAATGCTTTAAAAAATAAATAAAAAGGAGGGTCATGAGCATCTTCCGTTTCTCAACAGCACCCTCTGAAGCAAAGGGGATGGATTGCAACTGCGATGCAAAACATGGGCTCCAAAGTAATGTGTGCCTTTTCAAGGAGCTCGTACATTGCAACATATTTTAAGTCCCTTCAGTAATTTCACTGGAATGTTTGGCCTTCATGATCTGACAGTTTGGGGCTGTTTTCACTCATCTAGGGAACTTAATGCAGTTTGCTCTTAGCTTTTAAATGATTTATAAAAGTTTTTCTAGGGAAAGTTTTTGTGGTTCATATATAACATTGTTTGCTATCTGGTTTATTTGCTTTTTCATGCTTCTGACAGCAAATTTAAAATCCACTTGAGCTCTTAGGTGTACTCGGGCCGGGTTCTGTAAGGCTCCTGGTCCAGAGCTGACTCAAAGCCCATGGTGTCCTCCCTTCCTGCCACAGCCACAGCCTTTCCAGCTAAAAGCAGATTTTAGTCATAGCAAAGTTGAACTCCCAGATTTTGCCACAGCTCTGACCTTCTGAACTCAACTACTCTGCACTCCTCCTGCTTTTATCGCAAGATATCAGCGTGTTCCATGATTATCTCATGGAGAAAACACATTTGTAAGCCAAATATCCACATGCTCCACCAAACCTGCCTCCACCTTCGTACATTCTTCACACATCAATGATAGAAGCGTCAGTATGAAACCAGGAGGATTATGTCACAGTCATGTGACACATGAAGGGATCACTTTGAGTTTGTGGCTTTTTTTTTTCTTTTTTTTTACGGGGCGTTTTTTGTCTTTATGTAGTCGTCTTGTGTTTTATTTATTTTGTGATGTGTAATTGTAGTTGTGAAATAGATACTTGCGTTATGTAATGATATCCTATCTAACCATGTGCTCATGTTGTCTTTGCTGGTAGCTTTGTGCAGCTGTCTGTTGTTAAAGCCTGGTTAAAGGATTCTAGTGAAATGTTTAAGGTTTCTTCAGATGAACTGGAGACATCAGAATAATGCAGTCATAATTAAGTAACACTTTTTATCAACTCAAGTCCAAAAATAAGTACAGACTTGTACAACCATTGCAACCCCTGCCAGAATCTAATGAAAATTATTACAAGGACATAAAGTCCTCTAATAAACTTGCTGAATCTTTTTTTTCAGGGTGATAAAGGGGGTGAGCGAGTCCTGCAAAAAAAGTGGACTACCTTCCTGAAGGCTCAGCTCCTGTGTTCCCTCCCCGATGACGGCTTCCCCTTCAACATTATCCAAGACATGTTTGTCCTGAAGCCCACGGGAGACAGCTGGGAGAGCACAGTGTTCTACGGCGTCTTCACTTCTCAGTGGTACGACTCAAATGCAGGCGATGGTTGAGACTGTGACAGTGCTGTATGTCAGCTGTGACAGTGACATAAATCGCGCACACACGCTGTGATTTGTCACACTGTTACAGTCAAAGTTTACACACAAGCGCGGCTCGCACACACCCCATCTAGAGCCAGTTTTTATTTAATATCTGCGCTCACACTTGGCAAGTTGTTGTTTTTCACTTGGCTCCTCTGAATTTAGAGCAGCTGTAATGTGCTTAACTGCTGATACGAGCCAATGTGATCCCAATGGTTAGTTAATGTATCAACAAAATAAAGGTTTTAATAAGGAAATCGCTCATGCGCCCACTCTGCAACTGTTCTCCATTGAGAAACTGCCATTCCAGTTTCTTGAATAAAATCATGGCAGTTGCAAAAAAAATCTCAGAACATGTGGAAAATTGTGTGATGTCGAGTTCTGATAGGTTAACATTTTGGTTCATTGACCAGTTGTTCACAGCTGAAACCCTTACATCCTCATTAATACGTTTACAGGTATAAAGGCGCCTCGGGAAGCTCCGCGGTCTGTGCCTTCACTATGGAGCAGGTGAAAAAAGCCTTCAGCGGGCGCTACAGAGAGGTTAACAGGGAGACACAGCAGTGGTACACCTACAACCACCCTGTACCAGAACCACGGCCTGGGGCGGTGAGTTGTGAAGGCCATATCTTATGACAAACAGTGCAATTCACTGCAACAAGACACAACTTCTTTCTGTGGCTCTTCATTCAGTAACAGATAAATGAGGATAAAGAGCTGTCTTTGTTGTCATGTGTACAAAAGCTATATTAAACACACCAACAAAACATCCCGTCCTACCTGTAGTGTTATTTTAGGCTGTTGAACAAGTCTGACGTGAAGCAGATGTTTCCCATTTATTTTCTTTGTCTGCTGGAAAACAGAAAGTACTGTCCTGCTGTGGGTTGTACGAGAGCCAAAGAAATGCCTCAGAGCATAAAAATAGAACATACAGCTTAAGAACATGATTAAACCCATCAGCCAATGTGGTAGTTTTAAGCTCCTTATCTCACTGATTCCATTTTCATTTCTGTGTTCTTAAGTAATTAAAGCCAAGGTCAGATGTAATTCAACACCCCATCGTATTGTATCCATTTTTCAGTACTGCTCAAATAATAAGCAGAGATTCTTTTTTTTTTCTTCTTCTTCTTCTTTTTGTTATTTACTCTCCCCACAGTGCGTGACCAACCACGCCAGGCAAATGGGAATCCAGTCATCCTTGCACATGCCTGATAAAGTGCTCAACTTTGTCAAGGACCATTTCCTGATGGACAGCGCGATCCGCAGCACGCCGCTGCTGCTCAAACGCAGCGTACGCTACACGCAGATCGCTGTGCACAAGATCCAGGGCATGGAGAGAGCTTATGATGTGCTCTTTATTGGCACAGGTGGAGCCTAATATATTCTACAAGCATTTCATTTAATAGGAACAAAAACAGAGCAGAAGAAAACTGTCCTCTGAAAACTATATATCTCACTTCCGCTTGTTCTGTGTGTCTTCCAGATGATGGAAAACTCCATAAGGCCATCAATGCCAATGACAAGATGCACATTATAGAGGAGATGATTCTGTTCGCTGAGCCGCAGCCAGTGCAGCACATTGAGCTTGATCCTCAAAGGGTAAATCACCACCTTTACCATATACACTGTATATAAAAGATGAACATAGCCACAAGGGTATAACTACTCCCAATTTGTTAAATTTAGTGTCTTTGCTGCCTCCATGTTTTTGTTTTGTTTTTTGTTTTTTTGTGACCATATTAGGACAAGAGAGAGTGAGAGCTTATCAGCTAACACTGCCAAGCTTTTTTTAGCAGAACTCATCAGTACACAGGTGCTGGTCATTATTGTTGAGTAACATATAAAACAAAAACCTAAAATTTCACTCACCTGAGGTAGACCACAGACTTCATTTGGTTTAGTACCGTATTTTTCATACCATAAGGCGCACTGTCTATGAACGGGTCTGTTTTTATACATAAGGCGCACTAAGTGAAACAAAGTCATAAGTCAAATTTTACTCAACTCATTCTTCTTGCTGTCTCCACTCCTGTACCATTGATTCATTAATGTTGAATTCTCTCGCAGCTGCTCTATTCCCATTTTGTTGCACTATATTAATGACTAACCTCGTATTATGGATGGATTGTCTCAGTTGTTCTCCTGACTGAATTGCCATGTGATTGCATTTGTCACTAACCATCGTGAACCCTCACCTTAACTTTAATCGAGTGGAAAAAAAAGTTAGCGTTCATCCTCCAGCTTCACTGTGTTTATGTTATGCTAACTTAGCTGTGTTGCTAGCGATCACGTACCACATCATTATATAACAGCTAGTCCAACTTCAGTAACCCTAAAAAAGTCACTGCTGTTTAGTTTTCTGTCTTCCTTTATGTTGGAAGTGATAGCAGAGCTGTACGTTTTAATTTTTTCAGAAATCTCTCAGTCAGAACATGCTATATCATGTTTAGGTGGAAACTAGTGAACTAACTTCACGCTAACTTCTAACTCCGCTAAATGTAATAAATTCTGTTTTCATGGATGCCTGGATGTTAAACTTAACTGTTACACCTGGTAAAGCAGCCACACTGATCTTTTTATTAAAGAGTTTTTAACTCTCAGTGATGCCGCAATATTCGTTTGACTTTGGGGCCTGAACTGGATGGTGTTTTGGACCCAGATTACTCCGCGAGGCTCCTGACTACGGTAGCCATAATGCTCTGACAATCCATCAAGTGGTGCGGCTTCGTAGCTTACCAAAGTCGTACTAAAACAGTTTTTGACTGATTTTTGAGTGTCGTATACTACATAAAATCGATTCAAGGTCAGTAAGGCACACTGGATTATAAGGCGCACTGTCGATTTTTGACAAAATTAAAGGATTTTAAGTGTGCTTTATAGTGTGTAAAATACGGTACACTTGATCACAAAGTATGATTCTATTAAAAATGCTCCTGAAACACCAAACAGCAGTCGAAAGGTCAAGTTCACTGGCTTCAGTTAACAGAGTTTAACCCTAAGAAACGACCACGAGATACAGACATCTGTGTCCGCATCCACCTGTCAGTCAAAACCACCAGTCAAAGCTAACTTTAAATGGTAAGAATGTTTTAAAGGTTGAGTTTTTAAAAGTTCACCGGCTATCATGTGGACATTAAAACAGCTAGCCCTTCTTTTGGCACTCTTCTCTTGCCTTTATTTTTAGACTCTGAAGGTGTCTTCTTGATCATTAGCAGTGTTTAAAGCAGAAAATAAGGTAAAATTGATTTACTACAACTTAATAACAGTGTAATACAACCATAGTGGCCGTGTTGCTTTGTATCCATTTATAATAAATACTTTATCCCATTTTCGAATGTTTGGTGTTTAATTTACAACTAATGAAAATGTGGAAGAGCGCTCTTTATCAGAGCACAAACTGGCTTCAGACATCTTCTTTCCACAGGGGCCATTCCATTGAGTTTTCCTGTAAGTTATAGCACCGTCTGGAACGGAGTTTATGATCCTCTCTGGCATTTTACCCAGAGCTAAATTTCATTACCTTTTCTCTCTTTATTACATAATGGCCTCTCTCGGGGCGAGCAGCCAAACCGAAATCTTATCTTAGATTATGTAATTCTAATAAAGTCTGAGATACTGTTTGTGAGTGTATTCTTAGCTCCAAATAGGGAAATGAAAGGCTAAGACAGAATGCTTATGGTGTCTGTCTAATACAAGGGCCAGAAAAGCTGGTCTAAATATAGATTGTATATTTGGGAACAAGGGGGAGCCGTGCGTCACTATGACAGGAACATTAATGTTGCAAATGCATATCTGATGCACAGATGTAGGTAGTAAAAGTGCTAAAGATGCTCCTCAGATGGTATCAAGAGAACAGCTGGTCAGAACTACTCCATTGTGTAGGTTATGCTTTTCTGTTGTAATTAATTGTTTAGCATTTTTCGTCTTACTCTGCAACCAAAAGCAGAATGTTTTTTACCTTTTATATTGTAGTTAGATCTGAAATGCACTCCCCCCTCCCCTCCCCCCTCCTCTACAGGGTCTCTTGTTTGTGTCATCTTACTCTGGCCTGGTGGAGGTTCCTGTAGCTAACTGCTCCAACTACCTGAGCTGTGGTGAGTGTGTGCTGTCCAGAGACCCTTATTGCGCCTGGACCGGACAACTGTGCCAGGATGTCAGGATGGCTCCACCTGACAGGTGAGAACTACAGCACGCAGGAGGAAGACATAATTACACTGTGCCTTTTACTGTTAAAAGCAGGAAAATATGCAAGGATAAAAATTCCTCGTTGCTCAACCTTATGTCTTTTCTACGAATGCGCTTTTTTCTTTGAACGTCTACCCAAACAAACACACAAAATAAGCATTCAAGGATCTGCTTTATGTCCCTTAGTGTTAATTTTAGAACAACATTAGTCACTGTATTAGTAAGTTTTAAATGAAAGACTTGGCGATTGCGATAGGAGACATTAGTAATGTAATGTAAGGTGCCTGTCATTACATCTGCCTGTTGTTTTTGTTTGGTATGTTTTGCCTCAGCCACTGGCAGCAGGACGTGGAGGAGGCTGACACATCAGCTATTTGCAACAGGACTCTTCCTAACCCCAGATCTGCCAGACCAGTAGCTTCTCGTGAGTGTGTTCTTTCTGCACAGTGGCCTTTAATTTAAGTGTGTCTGTCACCTCACGCACAAACAGCATGCACTTAGAGTTCACAAAAACATGTTGCCACTACTGTCAAGTCATGCACATACAGTTGTAAGAAAAAACAAGTTGCATATTCATGCAAGTTGTTTTCCAAATTCCAGTTTTGAATTTAAAGTGCTGTAGTAGGAGCTTCAGGCTTATATTTAATGGATATAAAGACAATTGGCTCAGCATTCAGAAAAAAAAAGATTAAAGATTAAAAATTTGTCTACTAAACCTTGTACCTCAGATACAGGAGAAGCAATAGTTTTCATCCTAGATCTGTCTACTTGACGGTATTCTTGAGTCTGTAGGAGTTTGTATAACTGCATGGGTTTCCTGGACTTGGGGAAAAGTCATTTGACCAAACCCCTAAGCTTGTCTAGTGGGGAGTAGTTCAGGAGTATGGGATATTGGGTCAGCTGTTGCAGGCTTTCCAGTTCCTGTACAACCACAGTGTGAACTTCGTTCTTAATGCCAGCAATACATCATATTTCTCTTCCCTGTGGGTCGTGGGCTCAAACGGTGTGTATGAAAATCAGCACCTCCATGACTGAGACTTTGGTTCACAGCTGTAAAAAGGTGGATTCCCCACTTTGATTGAGAAATTACTTGTAGCCTCAAATAGAGGAGTTGAGGAATTTTAGGGTCTTATTCACAAGTAAGGGGAGAGAGGAGCAGGAAACAGATTGGTGCAACAGTGATACGGGTGCTGTACTAGTCTAAAATGGGGAAGAGAGTCCTGTACATGAAAACAAGGCTGTTGATTTACTAGCCCATCTACATTCCTACCCTCAGGTGATTTTGGGTATCCAACTAGGGTGCCTCCTGGACACCTGCTAGGTGAGGTTTTCTCCGTATGTCCTACTGAGACTAGAGATTAGATCTCTAAGTTGGATTGGGAACACCTCGGTGTCATCCTGTGAAAGCTGGAGGGAGATGGCTAGGGGGAGGTAGGTCTGACCCAAACCCAGATAAGTGGCAGAAAATAGTTGAATGGTGTTGAAACTAAAATGTTTTTGCTGATGTGTTTTATGCACATAAGATTTTAAATGGATTTAAGTAATAGAAATAGAAATAGAAATATGGTGTTAATTTGTTAGCTTCATGGGTGGCTCTTTATTATTTAAGAAAAGAGCCATGCTTTCTGTTTATATTCTTTGTGTCTTCAAGTCGGTCTAAGCTAAGCTAATGAGCTAAGCTAACTCGTCCTGGCTGTAGCTTAAAATTAATTGATCTCCTCATTCTTGGAATGTGAAACTACACCTTTAAATGAGACTTTCTTAATCATGACTGCCAGGTTTATAAAACCAAGATGAGTTGTGATAGAAACACACAAAATCTCATGTTAGATGTTCTGTCTTCTGTCTGTCTTATTAAGGATGTTTTGTGTTGGTTTACACAGCATGTGTGTAAATATAGGCTTAGTGGTCTACTGCTAATTGCCAGTAATTAATCAAGTGATCATGCAAGTGTTTTTCTTCTTCTTTCCCTATTCAATCCCTACTCAGCTGAGGTCTGAACCAAACTGTGGGTTAAAAGATTCATTACATCCCGAGTCGGTATGCAGTTGGTCAAATTACTGGCATGTTTCAGTGTTTTGAAACAACATTCCTTTTATTTTTGTTTGTAGGTGGCTCCCCTTGTCAGCTCATTACCATCCCAGCCAACACATTTAGAGTCCTGCCATGTAAGCTGCGGTCCAACCTGGCACAGAGGAGGTGGCGTTACAGTGATAGCGCCAGCCAGTTCCTCTATGCTACCCCCGAGGGAAACCTGGTAGTTGTGGCTCAGTCTGAAAGGATTGAGACCTATCAGTGCTGGTCAGAAGAGGAGGGCTTCCACCAGCTGTTGGCCAACTACTGTGTGAGGGCAGAACCACGCCAGGAGAGTACCACTCTGATTGGTCACTCCCGCACGCCTCACATCACGCGCGAGGAGACCATCATCCTGCCTGGCGAGTCTCGCTCTGAGCAGGTCCATACGAAGACGTACTGGAACGAGCTGATTGTGGTGTGCGCTCTGTTGGCCTTCTCCCTCGTGGTGTTCTCCTTGTTCGTCATCTACAGGAACCGTGACCACATGAAGTCCATGCTGAAGCAGGGCGAGTGCCCTAACATGCAGCAGAAGAAGCCACGGATAGTTGGAAAGCCCACAGAGAGTTTACCGCTTAACGGTAACACAATCCCCGTTTCTACTTCAGATCACAAGGGCTACCAGACGTTAAACGACAACTACATCTGCAGCACGCCGACACACGAGTCCTCGCCAGATAACAGCAAGAGCTTCTCCGAGGCCTCCGACAGGCGGCCGCTTAACCTGAAAGAGAGCCACGTGGAATACTCCCCAACCTGCCCTCGGCCCAGAGTGAGGTTAGGCTCTGAGATCAAAGACTCCATCGTCTGAGAGCACAGCATTCATTAAGCGACGACACCCTGTATCTTCACGAGGGATACAGGCCACCGAGCAAAGGAGAGGAGACCCAGACATCCTCCTATATCACAGCACATCTTTTATTTTTGTCATCTTAGTTCTGTGATCAGAGTGGAGGTCATTTTGTTTAGTCATTTCCACTCCGAAGCCAGAGGTCGGTCCGGTTTGCTGTGTAAGGCAGAAAAAAATGAAGCAGCACAATACTCCAGTTTGAGCCAGGATCAGGAACCATGGCAGCTGCTAAGAATAATTCTCACACATTACTTTTTTCTTTCTTGGAGTCATTCTCATGGCCACTAACACCATATGTGGGTGAGCATAAGGCTGGGCAATATGGGGGATAAAAAACAATAAAATAAAAAGATAAACAGAAGACCTTTTAGTTCCAATGTTTATCACACTGTCTTTTTAGGTATGCAACAATACAAAGTTGTCTAGTCTAGATATACATCATATACTATTACAACCACAGACAGCGAATTTAAAAATATTTATATTTTACCCAGCCCTGTTTGAGTAATCTTGCACATTCTCTGCAGAGTGTGGCAGCCACACGTCTGTTATTATGCACACTAGAGCCAAGCTACAGCTACATGGTGACCAAGAGTTCAGGTTTAGAAGTATTATAGTACATGAAATGCATATTCATTAAGATCCACGGATTATGGACACAAGTCATAAACACATTTGTCCCCATTCGCTGAATAAACGTCATGACTGTATGAGGATAAATAAGATGAAAGCTGAAGCGGAGGAGGAGAATACGCCACACCACTGTCTCAATGAAAAAGGACTGCAACGTTAAGATGATAGAATATGTGTAATTATATATGATGCTACGCCTATATGCTGACGTTTACCTCCTGAATGTATGTTGTCGTCGAGAGAAAGTCTGTTTCACTCAAACAAAACTGCACCACAGATGATTTAGAGAGACGGTTGCATTTTCGCTCATCTGAGTCAGCCCTGCTCTTGAGTGTTGACCTGCAGATTCCATGATGGGTTTCTAAATGGACTTAAAAACAGCTGCCCCCTTTTTTTTATGTGCGTGTGCGTATTTGTTTGTTTTGTTTTAATGGAACTGAAATTCCAAGTGCAGAGAGGCAAAGGAACAAAAAGAAATGGGGACAGCTACACCTCCACCACATTTGGGGCAGCACCAAAATCATCGTTGTGCACTGTGCCAAAAAAAGCTAAACAAAAATAACTTGATTGTCTTATCTAAATGCAATAGTGCCATTCTCACATGCCCATCTCATGCTTTGTGTTAGCATTGATCACTGTCAAAGAGCACATGATGACGGACCCAGGGAATGGGTTTCGCTAAAAGTATTGTGGCACTAATAATAAATAAATGTAAAGTGCAAGGTTGGGGATTTCTAAGACTGTTAGCTCATAGCAGACTTTACGGACTGTGTTGGGCAAAATAATTGTTGTAAATTTTGAACCGGGGCCAAATGTTTTACATGGCGATTACGTGCCATGTGGTTGTCAGGTGTGAAAATATTCCAGTTTTCCTTCTGCCATCTCACCGAGACACATCTGAGACGGTTGAGCTCAGCTTGTCTACTTCAAGTGCTAATCAAGCCACTCGAAATGTAAAACTTACAGAATAAGTAATAACTAATGCTGCTGTAGGGGAAAGGAAATGTTGCGAGTTCTCTTGTCCAGACTACAGCTGTATGATATCATGGCATAGATACACAGACCTTTTGTATTAGCTCAGTTTGACCCCGCCCCCACCAGGTTACAGGTCCCAGACTCGCCACACTCAGTCAGAAGTCGAGGTGACATAAATGTGAAAGCACAAGTAATCAGGGTGTTGAATACTTACAGGTTTGCACATTTCACTAAAATCAGAGCTTGTTCCAAGAAATGCAACTACTGAGGTGGACGGTATGGCTGCTAAGGAAAATTTTTAGTAATCAGTTATTACAGGGACCAGTGCAGCCATTGCAAACACTCTCGCACCCACATTGCTTAGACTTTTGAGACTTAACGAGCAGAATTTTCCAAAGATGCAGAACTCCGATCATGTTGTGTAAATCTGAATGAGAAACATTTACACAGCCGTAAGGACAACATGGCACCACATGTCTTAGACTACAACACCAGGTCACTGTATTGATTATGTAAGCCTACAATATATATTCCAGTGTCATGCAGGATCAAAACTTTGCTTTTTCAAACACTGAGCAGATGAAATGTTATGTAACTGCTACAAGTTGACAAAGTAACTGCACAGCATACTGCGCAACAGTGGTCAGTGTTTCCTTTGTTTCTTAGGTTTTTGTTGTGTGTGTGTATATACAGTACCTGTGCTTAATATTGTGTGTTTTTAAGGGACCTTGTGCAAGATGTGTTGTAGAGATAGTCGTGAAACTAGAGAGTGAACACTGGTGATTTTTTTGATTTTTTTAAATTTTATTTTATTTTTCTTCTTCTTTAATAGTGCTTTACTGCCTAATTTAGAAAACATTTGACCACGCTGTTAGTTTAGCATCTGGACTAGTTTTCACTCAAGCACATCAAAGCAGGACAGAGATGGGGGTTTTTCATGCTACTGATGAAAGTTTGATGAAGAGATCAACATCTTTTTTTTTTTTTCCTGTAGTTAATGTGATGCCACAGCTTCCAGTTAGTTACTTTAGCTTAGCATTAAAAGGGAGAAACTCTGTCTGACTTTGTCCAAAGGTAATCTTAGTCTGCCATTATGAAACGTATATAATAAAAAAAGATGGACCAAGTCTACCCGTTGGTTTTAAAGCCCTCTTCTGAAGCCTTGATTTTAACATTTTATAATTTTTGTCTTATTGGTGCATTTAAAACCTTCAAATTGCACCACAGACATAATTAAAAGGTCCACGGCTGTGAACTATGAAACAACTTCAGCGTAGCCAGTCTTTGCATTAGTGGGCTTCACAAAACCTAAAACCTGCGTCAGAGGTGACGAGTATCACAATGATGGTTATCAACTTTCAGTGTTACCGCGAGCTCTCTGCTTCAGGTTCTGCTCATGCAAAAAGGAGCTTTTCACGTGTCATTTGACTTTTCTTCCACTCAAAACGGATCAACTGAGTCACATCTACTCCAGTCACATTATGAGAGGAGTGGGCACATCTCTAAAGATTATTATTTTAAAAAATGACAGTAAATTGCTAAACCAGAGCTGCGAAGAAAATGACAGTAATAATCCAAAAGTTGTTAATCTTGTGAATTCATGATCATCACAAGGGTACCAAGTGGCAGAATGAATAAACTCAACTTGTATTTTTTTTTTTATTGCAGTTTCAGTGCTGCTGTTTATTTCTCATATGACAGCTGCACATTCAAACTCTGAAACTTGATAGTTTAAAAATGACTTACAATGATTGAGCAGGTTGTTTATATAAAGCATGACTCCCAACAGAAAATCTAGATCAAACATTGAAGCATGTCATAAATAAAATAACAATTTTACCTTGAAACTTTAAACGTATAATTAAGGTTAGGGTTCTATTTTCACCTGAAGTTACCACAGTGATCTAGCCAGGTGAAAGGAGAGCCTCCTTTATGATTCTGAAAACTGATTATTTTTTTTTTTTGCTTAAAATGGCTGCGAAACTATAACCTTCATAGCACACCCCTCATTTGAGCAACGAGCATACAGGTAGCAGCTACAAGCGCCCGTGTCAGCATTGATCTGTCATTCAAGCTGCCACTTTCATAAATATCATTTTAATGGAATTTAAACAGGAAAATTACTGAAGTAATTTCTGTACCAGGCTGTGAACATGATTATTTCTGCCTTGAAGTTGGGAGTTTTGACATGGGGATCAACTTATCTTTGGGTCCAGCCTCAAGTAGCCATTAGACAAATTGTGCTTTAGGTGTCAGCCTAAAAAGTTCCCTTAAAGTATCAATTTTTAACACTTTGGCTTTAGACTATTTATCAAAAGCAGATGCAGTCTTTTCTGCCCTTGGCTTTGCATATGCTGGTATGAGCAGACAAGCTGGTTCCTCCTTTTTTTCAGACTTTGTGCTAAGCTGGGGTATCAGGCTTCTAGCTGTAGTGCATAAATACGAGCGCGATATCAATCTTATCTAACTCTCAGCAAGAAAACAAATATTCTTTTCCAAAACTATTGCAAGCTGAGACCAAGCAAACAAACCAGAGTATTGCATTTGCCAACAGATGGATAACCAAAATGAAACTGATTCCAGAAGGCTTGTGTTTTTCCATTTCTGCTAACACAGATTTTTCTAAACTATATGATATCTTGGTAGCCTGCTTTGATTTGTTTGGTGGATAACTTCACAGCATAAAATGCCTTTGGATATCACATTGCTCTGCCTTTAGCCACGTGCCACATTGTACACTACCCAGCAGTGACCTCACCAATAGAAACATGGTGAATGGCGTGATTGTAGCCCTCAGTGGGCATCTTTAACTCCACAACGCAACACGGGTCAACAGTAGATTTACAAATTCACCTAAGCCACCATTAACTTAACCTGCTAACTAGACTGGGAGCTGCTCAAAATCTTGTACCATTCTGCAGCCTTTGCTCATCTAAGAAAAAAAATGGTGCTGTACACATTGGAAGCATCACTTCCTCTGGTGAGGTCACCTATTTAACAATACACCACCTGATCTCGTTTAGAAATGCTGAAGTTAAAATGCAGTTGGACCTTGCCAATTAATAAGCTTAGATGAAATATATACTGTGTGATAGCTTTGCATATTTATCAATGATGGGCCTTTTCCATAAAAGGCAAACAGTAGTACAACAGTTTTGAGTAGCTCCTTATTAATGCAACATACTGTACTGGATATGAATGTAGCCAACTATATATTTGTAGAACACCTACTGCAGTATATTTTCCTAAAATGGCTTAAGTAGGCAATCCATTGCAACATCTTTTTTAGGATTTTATTTCTTCAGTCATAAATGCAAAGAAACGACATCATACAGTTAATAAACCATTTGTGCTGCATGGTATAGTACGTGAACAAGATGCAAGCACAGCTCCAGATCCTCCATATCAGCTCAGCCATGAGACGGCGACAGCCTCGCCTCAGCGTATCGAACATCATAAGCTTAGTTGACTGAATAACGATTAGACAAATGTGGTCTTGCCTGCATGATTTCTTTTTTTTTATTATTATTATTTGTTGTGTACAAATAACATTGTGAACTGTATTTTTTTGTATCATTGAGATTGTGACTGTTGTTTTTATTATATTGTACATAAAAGGCACTTTATTTTAATTTTTTTTAAATAAATGAATAAATACATGTTTTGACACATGCATGTGGAAGTCCATTTTTGCGCTACAGATTACGGTTTATGTTTGGGGCTCTTGTGTCATTTTAGATGTGGAAACAAAGCAGTAACTCATAACCTTATACTTTAAATATGCTCAGGGTTGCACA
This sequence comes from Aulonocara stuartgranti, assembly GCF_965226115.1. Classification (NCBI taxonomy): domain Eukaryota; kingdom Metazoa; phylum Chordata; class Actinopteri; order Cichliformes; family Cichlidae; genus Aulonocara; species Aulonocara stuartgranti. Next base: position 12,401,623 of record NC_138939.1, on the reverse strand, counting down.
TTTTCTATATAAATGCAACACATACGATGTTTACACAAATCCTAAAACTAGAGAACTAATCCAGTTTTATGTCTGTGAGAGGCAAAATAATGTGAGCCTTGAGGACTGGCATTAAATTTCAAGATGATGTTGGAATCAGACGAGCAGGTGCCCATCTTTGTTTAAAGTCTACATGTTAGTGCTACTTGTCAAACCACTTGTTGCACTTGTTCAACTGCTTGGTAACACAAATATCTAGTTAGCCAATCACACTTTTTTTTCCAAGTCAAGTGGCTTTATTGTCATTTCATTTCATTTAGAGTACACAGTGAAGTGAGACTGTTCCTCCAAGATCATGGCGCAACATGTAACCTATAACAGCCAATCAACACAGGACTACATAAAATCCAAGTGTGCAAAAATTGCAAAAAAACAAAAAAACAAATCAAAACAAAAACAGTGCAACACCAGACAGAACAAAACGATGCAGACACAACAGTGCAATAGAAAAGTACAACAAAGACAGCTGGTTGTGCAAAAAGTAACTTGATGTATGAAGGTGTGCGTGTGTATGAGAATGTGCAGATAAGCGAGTGTGGCTGCAAGTCAGTGCATTTAGACACATCAAGGTGGTTAAGATGAGCAACAAAGAATGGGGAAGAAGAGTGATTTAAGTGACTTTGAACATGGTATGGTTTTTGATATCAGCGGGGCTGGCTGTGTATTTTTAAAGCTGCTCATCTACTCAAACTTTTCCCACAAAATCATCTCAAGGATTTACAGAAACTGGTCTGAAAGAGAGAAAGGAAGAGGAGAGGTGAAGAAGAGAATCAAGCAGCACCAGTTTAACAAAATGAGAGATCCCAACCTCTGAGCCTTACTTTAAAGTGATGTCAGTTAAATATGGTGTTTGACACAACAGTATGATGCATTTTTTAATCATGACCAAGCTAGAATTGCATGTAATGATGTCAGCTGTAACCATTTTGGGACACTTTTCATATTAAGGGCCACTTTTAATGAATACATAACAAGGTGTAATGTGTCACGCTATTAAATATGCTATGCTATACAGTTCCTCAAAGATACCCCTGTGAACCCTCAATTATAGGTCTTCCTGCTGTCTCCTCTATCCTCCAGATGCCTTTAGAAACTGAGGCATCCTTTAGCGTAGTGTACCGAGGCTGATTTTCAGGTCACAGACAGGAAGACGGTGGACAGAGAAGGCAGAAATTAGAGAAATATGAGAAGCCTAAAGTATTCAGATCCTGCAACGTGTGCTCTGTATCGCCGACCATCATTTTCACAAAACATCTGCAAACATCCAGGCTGTTTGGATGATTCACAATTTACTGCTTTATAAAAGGGCCAGATTGCAGATGTCTCTTCAGAGAAAGGAAAAAATGTATCATCTGTCATTGTTGTGTAATGACAGCTTTTATCTGACCCGCCGCTGGTCTCCAGGCGGTGGTTAAGTGCTTAAAATTAGTGACTGAGTGCAGTTTTTGAATGTAAATTTTGGCCATCTGGCCTCAAATACCAGATTCTCACTGAAGCATATTTTATTCAGAGAATATCGAAACCAGGTTTATTACTCATTGCTCATGTTTACAAATGCACTGAAACACAGCACACTGGGCTTGTATTCTCTTCCTATGACAACTTGTGAGCACTTCTAGAGCTGTATTAATGCCACTTTTAAGATTTTACAGCAACATAGAGATTGAGAACAACTGCAATAGAAAATGCTTAGGGTTCTGATTTGGCAGGGGTAATATGGTATGTGGTACCAACATTACTGAAAACTTTATCAAGACAATGGTACCTATAGATCATATGACAAGATTCACCCCTGAACCAGTTCATCTTAATTTCACTGGCAAAAATTAAATGGAAATTTCAACCTTTATCAATAACAAAGCAATGAGATTGACTGAAAGCTACATTCTGTGGAAGGTCTTCATGAGGATTGGTGGTTGCTCCTACACTCATAGGGGGGTACTTGGGGATGTGGTCCCTCTCCTGACATGCTTACATGTCCATCATCTGTAGAGACTGCAATAAGGACACCATCAACAGCCAGTGTACCAGCAGAGGACTCCAACCAGATTATTGGCACTATGACAGCTTCAGATGAAAGCTCATCCAGGACCCATAACCACTATCCGGCCAGTGCCATGAAATGTGTGAACCATGTTTGAAACATCAAAGCTTAAATTATCAGTGAGATAAATCTGCCTTGAAATGGACCCCTGTTGGAAAATGAAAGGGGGCAGGCCTGAGACCCCCTGGAAGAGTATAGTGAAGGCAGAGTGCTTAAAGCCAAGACTGCATTAAGTGGAGAAAACATGCAGCTGTATGTTCCACTGGGGACAGGGTAAATAGTACAGTCCTGCTTCTGAACTTTAGATAAATTATCTTCAACACACAAATTATTTCTCAGCTTATATTCTTTCTCTTTCTTTTCCTTACATGATAATGTTAATCACATTTTTCCAAAGTTTCAGGGTGGAAGTTGTTTTGTTTTGTCTATATTTAACCCCATTAGTGCATATTCCAGTAATAAACTTTAGCGGGTTCTTTATCTCCCAAATCAGATATTAATGAATTTCTAATTTTAACATTTTTATAAAAAAGTAGTTTTATTTTCTTAAAACTACAAAGAAGAATTTCTCTTTGTTTTGTGGTATTTTGGGGTTTTGGTGTATATTATTTATTAATGTTTAAATTTGGGTTTCTGTTTTTCTGTTTTTTTACTGTTTGATGTTTTAATATTTGCTTGCTTGTTTGTGGCGTCTTCAGATCCCTGTTTTGAGTCTTCTATGATTCTGGTGTATTGTAATTCCTGAAGTTACCTTATGGTCGCTTTATTCAGGATTTTCAGTTTTGTAATCCAGGGTTTTGAGCTTTACTGTAATTAGTTGGCGGTCTGTTTCTCCCTCTGACATATCCACTCTTATTTTTCTTGTTGTCTTTTACTTGTTTCCTGTTTTACTTTGAAGGTATTCAGGTATTCACACATTATGTCAGCTTTGGTTCCTCCTTTGTAATTGTCATGGTTGTCTTGACCCTCATGTTTTGTTCTCCTTCTGTTTCTCATTCCCTAATCAGCCCAGTCTGTCTAAATAGTCCTGTCTCCCCAGTTGTCCTTGTCAGATTGTTTGTCTCTGGGCTCCACTGTACTGTCTGTTTGCTTGTAATAGGTTTCTGGTCTGGATTCTTGTTTTGCGTTTTAGATTTTGTTCTTTAAACAGCTTAGTTTTGTTTTACATAGCCTGTCTTCCTGTAAAACAAGGAAGACAGGGTATGTCTCAAATGCAGTCCTCTAAATGTAGAGGACTGCATTTGAGTCCTCTACACTCCACTCAGTGATAAAGTTGTCTGTGAAGTGATCTGGTGATTTTATTCATTTGAAACTAATACAATGTGCAGATTTCTATAATGTTAATGAGGAATGACTAAATTTCAGTGTTGCATTGCATGAGGTGCCAACTGAAAAGCAAAGAAAGAGGAGTCCAGAAAATGAACTGGGAGTAAATGTGGCTCCTCTGTTGTGCTGCTGTGCTGTGCAGAGTGCACAGCCTCTGCAGTTTTGATATTGTGCATTTCTCTGTGACAAACCTTCCATCAAACCAAGGCAGATAAGGGCTTTGCTCTGCATATCTCTTAATTTATTTACCTTGATAATTCACTGTTTTGTTGTAAGAATAAGTGTTGGCGAGGGCTGTTATTTTCTGATTTTCTTCAAATGTGACTGGAACAATCTGCTGTTACCTTAATAGGAGAAGCCTTGTTTCCAACTCACATTTACAGTTAACTGGGTAAATTTGCATGGAGCAAAGAGCTGTGCAGAAAGTCTGTGTGTTTAACTAAGCAAATGTTTTATCATTAACAAATATTTCTTCTCTAAGTTGTGTACCAAAGAAAACCAGAGCTGAACTATTCCTGCTTTCCATCAGATGCTGTATATACAACTTTGACATTTGTTTTTATAGCAATTTCAAATTAATCTCTCAACAAATAAATAAATGTGTTGTTTGCACTAGATGGGCTCTAAAAAGGAAAGAAAGCAACTCAAGTCACCCAGTAAGTAACTACACTAATGTGAAAGTGGATGCTTATGGTCATCCCAGTGTAGGTAATCTGTTTAGACAAAACCAGCATTATTGAGCACAAAATCGTCTGCAGGAAAGTCTCAGACACGGTGGTGCACTGTGAGTAAATCTCACCTTGCTGATAGCTCAACACCCCTGCTGTGATAGAGATCAGCTGCTAGCGGGAATAATAGGCCTCTTCCCTTCACAGACTTCACGTGTGCAAAAGCTCTGATGGTCACATTGCTAAAGATCTGACTGTGACTGGGCAGAGGACTCTCATCTCAAATCCATCCCTAGAATGACTCACAGATAATTAAATAAAAAGCTTTTTGCGCTGTCCTGGCATTTTCTTTCTCGCTGTTGTTCCCCACGCCTGTGTCAGCCTTTCTTTTCAGTTTCTCACACTGCTTCTCTGCATGTTGTCTCTCTTTTGATGCCCTGTGACAGATCCCATTTACTTTCAACACCAGCACCTCATCTGTTGTCACCAAGCATTTGATGAAGAGCAAAGATGGTAATTTGCTATTCATTATTAGCAAATCACCGCACTGTGAAAAGTGCCTTTTGTTTGCAGCAGCCTTGAAAACAATTACAGTCAGCGTGCATTTCAGCTGCGATTGCGTTGCACATTTCATGGCAACGCTTCGCTGATAGTGAAATTGAAAAGCAGATTTACTTTTCACAGTCCATGAAGGAAACTGGAAAATCTTTTAAATCAATCCTGACCCAACTTTCCAGGTCATACATCAACTCAACTCTCTTCAAAAAACACATTATAATATTAATATTGTTGACTTTTAACCCACCTTGTACAAAGTTAGTGTAGCTGACATGAAAACTGGAACTTGAAACTTAACGCAATATGTCCAGATTATGAATGTGCTTCAAACGAAAAGGATAAAAACATGAATTTGCAGTTTTATTTGTTGGTTAGATAATAAACTAAGAGCAGTCATTCTCTTGAGTCTCCATGCACTGGGATTTAACATAATGTTGAACCATTAATATTCATACCTTTCATGCTAATACTTTTTCATTTTCAATACTGTCTGATTTAATGATAACCACAGGTTCATATTAACAGTTTGTTAGTCGATTTATGAAGTCACAGTTAGGTCCAGAAGTTGTTTTTGGTTTTTGGGGTTTTTTTTAAATGTTGCCTTTGTACACCAAAGACATGTCAGTTAAAATAAACTGAAAAACACAAACCCATCAGGCGGCATTCTTACAAAGAAAGAATGCCCTCACCAGCTCAGCACCAGCACCGGGCCACTGATGTTTATTGAGTGTGTGACTGCTGAGGATGGATTCTGTGTCTGCTCAGATTCAGCCAAATACTGAAAACCAACTGGACAGTGCTTCACTGTGCAAATGGATAAACACCCAACGTATACTGCAAAGGCAACAGTACAGAGGTCTTTACATGGGACACAGAGGCAAAATTACACAAATACTCTTGTGCAAAAAACTATGAACCTATCTCTAACTACACATAATAGATTTGTATGAAAAAGGTTTGGGATCCATCAGATATTATGTTGTTTTCAGATATGAATTATGATGTTTTTAATGTCGACACTACGTTTACCTTCTTAGCATTCACCAAATGACCAGTGACCCATTTGAGGCTAGGATTGCGTTTTTGTTTCAGACGGTAGGAGATGTTCGATTTGAAAGGAAGTCTAATACACTGACTCTGATCTTAAAGTTATTCTCTCAAAAGAATTTTCACATGGCTTGTCAAAACAGGAAAAATAGTTACAATATAAAGAGTGGACGTTATTCAAGCATAAGAATAGATGGGTCACTAATGATCTGGTGGATCTTAAGAGGCCACAGATTTCCCCTCATGCAGATACAAAGTCCTTATTGCCAACCTGCAGACATTTTTGTGCTTACTTTTCAGCTTCTTGGCAAACTTTATAATTCAGAGATACTCTTTTAGCCTCAGGTTTCAATTCTCTATCATGAGACGCAGTCGTGTGTAAAAGTTAAGATACGCATCAAGAAAACTGTTAAAAGAACAAAGCATTGTTGGAAAAGTTTCTCTCTACAATATATCAGTGTAGTGTTATGCATTGACATGTCTTTGGATCGATATAAAATGATTAAATATTTACAGACATGTCTGATTTCATTTACTCTAGCTGAAGCAGCAGCTTAACAATGTAGGAGGATGAGGTGCGCCTGAGAGCTTACAGATAACATATTCCTCCTGCCCTGTCATTATTTGTAGTATTATAACTCTGAAGAGACAGCTTCTGTGATAACATAAGGCGCTGTGTACACGTTGTTGCTATCAACTAGATACATAATTTATAACATCCATCATTCCTCGTGCAGTCATGATCCAAATAAATGGGCACACCAGTATCTTGTTTAAAGGGCTGTTGAAACACGGTGCTGCTTTCACCCTTGAAAAAATGAAGCAGGAGGAGTACCTGCCTGTGGCTACATTTATCAGCTATATGATGATGATGATGATGTGATGATCACATTTCTTCTTAATGGAGAACCTTGTATACACATGTTGTCAGAGTAACATAAGGTTGTGTGGAACTGCTGTAAGCAGACAAGCGTGACATTGCTCGTATAGTCACTTCAGGAAGAGTGCACCAGTGTTTACTTTATATTGCTGTGGATTTCGATTTCAATTGATAAAATAAATACAATTAGAAGACGCCCCACTATCTATTGGTCGACTGATAAAAGTGGCATTTCCCTCCCATTAATCTGTATGTAATTATCCACAACAATGAACTAAAAACATGTCGCATTTTTTTTTCTAAATTACAAATCATAAAACTTAAACTGACACAATGATTAAAAACCTTGGGGTCTGTGAAGGTTCTCAGTTATCCAGGTCATGGTAGTTTAAAGAGCTTGGAAAGAAAAGCGCTTGGACTTCTTTAAGTTGCTTGAAGACGTTTCACCTCCGTCCTGCTGAAGGACAAAGAAAAAACATCAAGTTATGAAGTCCCAGAAATTCTCTGTAATCAAGACTTGGATCAGGGCAAAGGTATAAAACGGTTTCTGGGTGTCCCTGGAAGCACAGAGGCCTCCAGTTTGAGCTGGAAGAGAGCTCAGCATTCACCCAAGATGAGTAACTGAGAAAAAGGGTCTTCTTCATTAATCAGGAGCTTGATTCAAATCAAAAGATATGACAGTCAACTTGATTTTAAAAGACTCTGTATGAATAAGCAAAAACTGTTTTATTTTAGATTTTTATCAGAAGAGAAAAATAAATATTTTGGGCAAATCTTAAAGCACTATTAATGGCCATTATTCCTCCCCACCTGACTAATGCAGCGACGCATGTATGGTGGGAGAATCATGCAATGAAAGAGCTTCACAGTGAATGAGGTGAAACACAGGAAAATGTGAGTGCAGTGAGCTGGGGAAACATCGGGCATCCACCTTTCATTTCTTTCAGTGACACGAAGCAACCAAAACAGCCCTGCATGTACTTCAGGACTGAGTGTCCAAGAGTGTGTCAGTGGGCCAAAGCCCAGAATTACACCCAACAGAATTTTGTACACAGACAAAAAATATGTTGTAGCCTGTCCCAGCTGTCACAGGACAAAAAGCAGGGTATACCCTGGGGAGGTTGCCAGTGTGCTGGAGGGCCAACACAGAAAGCCAGACGACTGTTCATGTTCACATTCACACCTACAGCCAATTTAGAAGCATCGGTTAACCTAATATGGGTGTGTTTGGAGTATGGGAGGAAGTACGTGTAGGGATTCCAGCAGGCGTCGGGAGGATGACCCCAGTTGGCAGGTGGATTCAAACCCAGGATCTCCTTGTCGTGAGGCAACAGTTTTAACTACCAGTTGTATGACATTGTGGTAATACAGCGCAGTGATGCTGATTTTATTTTTCTTTATCTGTATTAAATGTACCCTCCGGGTACTCCGGCTTCCTCCCCCTGTCCAAAGACATGCAGCTTGTGGGGATAGGTTAATTGGATAATCCAAATTGTCACTAGGTGTGAATGTGCGAATGAATGTGAGTGCGAATGGTTGTCTGTCCCTGTGTGTTGGCCCTGCGACAGACTGGCGACCTGTCCAGGGTGTACCCTGCCTCTCGCCCTATGACAGCTGGGATAGGCTCCAGCACCCCCCGCGACTCTGAAAAGGATAAGCGGAAGCGAATGGATGGATGTATTAAATGAGCACAATTTTAATATACTTGAAATCATTGTTTTGCTTTGTCACTATCTATTATCCATGAATATACACCGATAGGGGGAAAATAGCTTTAGTTATGTTAAATTAAATGTAGTACAAAAAGTAAAAGGCTCCAAATACTTTCTGAAGTGACCAATATTGCTTTTGCCAATGTATCCATTAGGCTCTCTAAAAATGAGTCCATTTGCAGTCTGGAATGAGATCAAAACTGGTAGAATTTTCTGTTTTCCTTTCCAAAAAATATTTTTTCAGCCTAGGTGATAAAAAAAAGCTTTGTGCTCTAATATTCACACAGCTAAGCTCCTGCATACAACCACAGCCTTACACTGTTGACTCCTGAGAGTGAAAAATATCAGGACTGGATCTTATGAGCTGTACATGGTTCTTGAAGAAAGGGAGATATCTTAAATCCTCCAAGTCCATCCAAGTCTAAACTCAGTTTTCCTGCCCTTCTGAGATATAAGCTCTGTGTTTCAATGGGAATGTTAACCTGTTGATGTACATTTATTGAATCTTCATAACAATTTAACATTGTTGAATCATTTAAACACATTGTAGAGATGGGATTCAGCTAAATAAGTTACCACAAGCATTCTGCACAGTGACCAGCTTCAGACCATTTCTGATATACCATTTTTTTTTTTTATCTGGGGCTTCTTTTCTTTCTTTAAATTTCACCTGCACTGCACCTGAGGGTCATTTTTAAAATTGTGAAATGTATAATTAAAGTTAAAATTTGGTTGAAACGACACTTGTTTTTTCTTTGGATAATTTGAGCCCATATTTAACATATGTAAATCTAAGCAGCTGCAGTACATCTTCCCCATTTTTGTGCTTTGACACTGAGCAGTTTAATGTTGTAAATAGCATAAATAAAGTACCCTCCTATCAGCAAGAGCCCTGCAACAACAATGCATTTCCCCCAAAGCTTCCATATCTCAATAAATTCAGCAGAGAGAGCCTAAAGAGATGAATTTAATTAGAGGAGCTGACTTCTGCTTCTCTTTGCATTCTGCTTCTCTCACTACTTCTGAGCTCCTCTCATGGTCTGTTTTAAGAAAACCTGCCAGAACCCACAGTCAGTCTGTTGGGCCTTATGCTTGAATTTTTCTGAGATCTGTTTCGAGTTGTAAGCAGAGCGCCGTGGATGAGAGCGGATAAGGTTTGAAATCTCTTGAATTTAAGCAACCTGCTGATTTAGCATTTGCTCCTCATCAGTATTCAGCTCTTCAGCTGCTCTCCTGCTATCGGAAACGGAAAAAAGCTAAAGTGGTGACTTAATTATACGCCCTGTAATCTGAGAACCGAGGAGAGAAACTCAGTGGATTTCAGTAAGTAGGCACACCGATTATTGACTATAAATAGGCAGAGCTGAATGCAATCAAATATCAGCAATATGGACTTTCTGGTGCTTAGATTTGGCCAGTATACAGCAGCAGTGCTCCAGCGGGTTATCTGCATTCAAGAGAGGCAGATGTTTCAGTAAAGCAATTAAAATATCTTAATTTTTTTTAACTGATTGTTGGCCCTGCACCGAGCAATAAGAACGCAACATAAAATATATCCCAAAAGAGTCTGGATTTCCTTTACTGGATAATTGTTTTCAAAAATACAATGGAGTTTGCTTCCACCTAGTGGTGGAACTATGCCACTGCGGCGCTTCGCTGTCTGGCGATACACTTTGTTTGTACAAGCAAAGTATACACTTTGTATACAAGCAGAGCACAAAGTCTCTTCTCCCTGACGTCAAGTTATGTATCTTATATAAGGTGGAAACCAATTATATACTACTATAATTTATTTCCCTAACTGATAAAACACAAACTCTTCTTAACTAAATGCTCACTGTCATAAACTAAATAGCTTTCGTCACATTAGACGTGGCTTACAGATCACTTTACTCCTATAAAGCTCTAAGCACACTCTGATTTACTAAAATCAAAACATGTTGTACAGTGACACGCACAACAACTCATCTGTCTTTATTGCCTAATTGTGTAACTAATTTGACTAATACACACCAGGTCAGAGAGCCCAGCCAGCAAGACTTTAACAATCTATATAAAGAATCTGAGAGGCAGAGGAGAAAGAGTGCATGAGTAGTGGAGGAAGAAAAGGAAAACAGTCATTTCTCATTAACTTTAAGCAGCTATGAAAGACCATTTTCTTGTTCATGGCATGTGAACACGCATGTGGCAGTGTGATTTTCCCCACACAGCCATCTCTACTCAAAGAATGGTCTGACAAAGAGAACATATCCAGTGAGCAGCAATCCTCTGGATGAAAATGACATGTTCATGCTGGATGTCAGAGGAAAATAGCCAGCTTAAATAACCACTCATTACAAACAAGATATGCAGAAGAGCATCTCTGATCACACAACACATGGAACCTGGAAAACAATGGCCCAAAGCAGCAGAAGACCATATCGAGTGCTGTCAGTGATCCTCCATGAGTAGCAGTTGCAAGGAAGAAGAACTGCCTTTTTACCGGAAGACACCTCCAGCAGAACCATCGGCCTCAAAAAGAGAGAAAACCAGAATGCAGACACAAGGACAAAACAGACTATGACCGAGGGTTCTTTGTTTTGATTATGAGAGTAATTAATTCAATGAATTCTTATTGAATAATTGTCTTTTTATTTATAAAGTTATATGCATCAGGGCATAAAAATCATCTGAAGCTCAGCAGGTTCTTAAATTATTTAAATGATGACAATATATGACATATATATATATACAGGGCAACTATAGCCAGGTGCTGCTATTCAGATGCATTTGATGAACTGATCATCAGCAAGACCAACTCTAGAAAAGCTCCATACTGTGGACACAAAACTTCAGTGACCTTGGTTATCCTGTTTAGGTCCATAGAGGGCTCCCCTGTTGACTGCAAGTACAATATAGAACATAAAAATTCATTATGCGGATCTTCAATGTAATCGAGGGGGACACACCTTCACCTAATACTTCACACCTACACTGGAGTTTAGTTTCAGTTTCCTGGGTGGATTTGCCCGTTTCCATTTAGATTTTTGGCTTGAAAATGTTCTGTTTCAGTTTAGCTTTATGTGTTTTTTCTCAGGGAAAGGTTTTTAGATGTTAAGAATAGACATTACGTAACAATACTTTGGATCACATAGTATCCTAGTAACAAAAACACCCTGTTTAACCACGAGAGAAGAGAACATTTCCTGTTTACCTTTTAGTTTTATGGGTGAACAGTATGTTTCTTTCAGGATCCAATTTATTTATTTTTCAGTGTCTTTTTCCCTAAACACCCACTTTCAGTTCACTATGATTCTGATGTTGATGCTGGTTCTGTTAAACATGGTTTACTACAAAAGTGAAATATAAAATTTCAAACAAAACATAGGTTTATGTTAAAAACCAAACATTTCCAAAGTCACAAATGACCCCACACAGCTCTCCAGTACCCTACCCCAACTATGAAAAGCTGTATTAGTAGACTGAATAACTAATGGCAGGATACACTTTAGAAATATCACAATTCAAGTAAATACGGTTGCTATGGTCATAAATGACCACACATAGTGGACTGTTTTCAGATATCTTTAATCTTTTGCTCTTGTTGCTCAATCCAGGTTTAACCTCATTTTAAGCCTTGTAGACACTGTCTTACAAGACCTGTTTTCTCCCTTCTAGTATATAAGTAAACAGCTATAAACACATCTGGAGCGAGGCCTTTTGTAGCTGTATTTATGACCCCACATTGTCCCTCAGTCTATACCTACATGTGGCACCATTACAAAGGTCCTTTGGTAAAAGACTCACTGTTAATATTGACATACTGATAATAAGTCAAACAAGTATGAAACAAACAAAAAAAAGATACACTTTATTTGAAACCAGCAGGGGACATCTTTGTACAAAAATACACAACTGTTACACAGATGCTTTGTGTTGAGAATTGTTCATCATTATTCTGCTCCTTACACCACTGATGCGCCCCTGCATGCAGCACCAAAGTGACACAACCGCTAACTTGCTCAGACATAATTTCATCGTGTAAAACAACAAATCCAACAAGCAATGTCATTTGCCATAGAGAGGAAAGTCAGATCCTGGATTCTTGAGTTTAGACAAAAATTAAAAGATCCTTTCTTATAAATATCAGGTAGAATGCTGAACAGGTTCTTGAGACACCGAGCTGAATTTGTCTCAAGACTTCATTCTTCACTTGGTCTTTCCTTTCCCTCCTTCATTTGCCTTTTTTTGCTTCTGTTGCATTATCTCTGCATCCCTGGAGGAGAAAAGGGAGACATTTCAAGAGAGGACAAGCTTTATTAGGAGACTGAAATGTGCGTGCACACACACAATCACATTATGTGTAATATATGTCTAACTGTTTGAAAGACAAATTCCTTGCCTAAAGTACTGCAACACACATTTTTGTTGTTGTTTGCTTGTTTGTTTTGGGGATTTTTGGTGGGGTTTAATTTACTCAAGCATAAGATGGTTTTGTGTGTTTATTATTATTATTATTATTATTATTATTATTGTTAATAAAGGTTCAGAAATATAGGATAAATAACTTCTGTTAGGTAAGACAACACTGATTCATTGCCTTTACTATTCAAGAACCAGTGCTTACACGTACAGAAGTTCCAATGAAAAAGCCAGAAACCCCTGAATATGGTGTACAGGGTTTTTTTCCCTTCACTTTTTTTTTAAAAATTAAGAATTATTTAAAAACTTAATAATTAGGTATGGAATTAATAAACCTTTGAATATATATATTATAATGATGTATAAAATATGTAATATATACATTTATAATTTTTGTATTTTCGTAAATATATAATAATGTACGCATTTTAATTAGACAATTATAATACAACTATAAAATAAAATAATTAAAAAACAAACTAATGAATTCTCCTAATTGTTAGTACATTTTACCTTTAACATGCGCACTATTTCCGTCACCTTGTGCTGTTTAGAAAACTATGCTTTGGTTTGTTTCGTTTGTGTGCATCCTACACTTCTTTAACCTCTTGCAGAGTGCAGGCTTACCTCTGTTTCCGGGCAGCTGCAGATAGCCCATCCTCATTTCTCTTGCCTTTAGTCTGTTCAGTATGCTTTTTAGCATTTTTCTGGCGTGCAAGCTCACGCTGGTTTCCTCCTGTCATGTCAATAAAAAGGGTAAAAACAACAACAACAACAAATCAGATGAAAAAGCTGCGCCTTGTAATGAGACACTTGACTTAAGTTGCTTCCAGCAAAAAAGAAGTAAAACACAAGCTGAATTTAAAAAAGAAAAAAAAAAGGAAATCTGTGTGTCTACAAGTCGAATAGTTAAAAGAAAAACAGTATGCTATGATCTGCACGATGAAATATGAAGATGGTGCATCGCCCAAAAGCAGCCGACGTGGCAGAGAGGCGCTCCGGAGCATTTTCTTAACCAGAGCAACAACACAGAGGGCATCAAAAGAATTCGCTGCTATCATGGTTTTTTCCAAGTTCATGTGCAGGATTTAAAAAAAATATTACTAGTAAAAACACGGAAGCTGCGTTTAGACCAGAACACCCATATTTTGTTTCTGTATTGCGTCCACACATACAGGCCAGGGCTCAGAGTAACGCCCGGACAACAAGCGACCCAAAGCCAACACACGTACAACGGGACGTTATGTAACACATGTTAGCAAAAGTCTATGTCCTTCATTAAACCAAATGAAACAGCCAAATTAATTGCGTCCTTAAGTTATTGCCCAAAACGACAATCCTCTATAGAATCTATAAAATAGGATAATGTATGTTACATGAAATAGACGGAACCCAAGTCGATCAACGACAACCATGGGTGAAAAATAACAAACACGGAAAACAAGCATCCGACCAAATACATGAATCCCTCAGAGCGTAATAAATGTCGGTACTCACTAGTCATTTTAGTGATCGAGTCTTCTTCCCCCAAAAATCCAGACGAGCTCAGCCAAAGGGCCGCTGACTCCCTTCTCGACGCTCCCGTTGCTGTTTTTCAGTTTGGTCGCGAGCCAAATATGCGCGAGACTTCCGCAAGAGAACCAGAACATTCCGCTGAGCCACACGGGACTGCACATGCGTCAAGTCTGGTCGTCAACATGCCACGACGGTGAAGTTGCAAAGGGGTGACTTTTTTAAATTATTATTTTTTTTTTTTAACTTTTTAGCATTTTGCAAGGACTTTACAAATCATGTAGTCCACGTGTTAAAAAAATACAAAGACCATCAATGAACCGTATACAAAATGTTCAAATTATGACGCTTTTTTATTTCTTTCAAATGTATGCTCGTTGTGAATATGACGCTACCAAAAAGGGTTGGGAAAGAGGCAGCAAAGGACTGCAAAATCGGTGTGTTAAAATTTAAATGGTAGAAAAACTGTTAAAAGAGTATGTACAGTACAAAGTATATGCAGTAAATACAGCACAGCAAAAGCCTTGAGACGGCTCTCAGTGGTTGATATTTTACTAGGAAAATAGGAAATTCAGTGTACAAGCCAAAAAAATAATCATATACTGAGGGATAAAGTTAATCAGTTAAACCATTAGGTTATGGGAAAGAGCTATTAAAGCTAAGTTGAGAGGAGATTTAAGAATCTCTGTGCAGTACGGCTTCATTCCAAGAAGGAATGAAACTCCAGATGTGATGTTTGCTTTGAGGTGGTGGAGAAATATAGAGAAGGTACCAGGATGCCAAGAGATGACAGTAATCAGAATTTAGCATAAACAATATGAAAGCATGAGTCTGCCTTGTATCAATGGTTTAGTCAGTCAGCTGCCGCTCTGGTGGTATTACATGATGAATAAAAACCTAAACATTACAAAGATTCTTGCACACCACTCCCGATTTAGCACAGGGTGCTTACAAATATTGAATGACCGTTCCGCCAGATTAAGGGTCTAGAACCAGCCCTTCCACTTTACAGTAATATCACTTAGAGCTGATTGTGGATTATCTGAGAGAGTTGAAAATTCATGGCCTAACTTGGTGCAATGGTGTCATTCTATACACTTTACATCTTTAATTTCTCAAATATTTGTAAAGGAAGACTGCATGGCTGTGACCAAAAACACCAATATTCAGAGGTAGATGGAAAGATTTAGCTGAATGCTTTTGTCCAAACATGTGTGACTTTAGCTAGATTTCCTTTTTTTCTTTTTGGCCAAAACATTTGTTAGTATTGAATGCTGACCTCTGTCCTAGACAGTTGGTGACTTCTTGAAAAGCTTACTGCAAAGAAGCCAGTAGGTGGCAGACTATACTAAAGTAAATGATGGCACACAAATATTTTCATCATGGATACAAAGGCCACAAGTCATCTCCAACTATAAAGCAGCGCTGATCATAAATGTTTGTTATATTTTTGTTTATTTTTTATAGATTTTTACTGTTCACACAATGAAATGATGATCCTAGTGACTCCTAATGACTCCTGATTGGCCTAATTGGTCTTTTGATCAACAGCAGGAGGCAGAAGATATATTATAAAACTTGCATTTCAACTCTTTGCACCCTGGATTTGCCTACAGTAGTATTTTTTTTAAGAATATGACTGGCACCATAATTTTCATAATTTTCAAGTCATCTAATACATACAGGAGGTAGGTTTAACATTTGTTGTGGTTCATGTCTCTAGCATCAGATTTGATTTTTTTTTTTTTTCAGATTTGATTTGATTCCAAGTGTTGAATAATTTTGCTACCTCGTACTCACTTTTATTTCCTATTACAGTATGTGACTCTTTTAATTTGGTAAAGTAAAATTGTAAACTTTCCTTTCAAAATGCGAGCCTAACCACTGAATGTGAAACCAGTGAGATGCTCCTTAATGGTATTGTGTAATGAAACATCACAGGTTGCAATCCAAATATGGCAATGGATGCTTACAAATATTGATTTAGTAGAATGAGAGATGGTTTTTCTGAGATGGTGAGTGACTCCTAAAAAGCTGACTGCAAAGATGCCAGTAGGTGGCAGACTATACTAAGGTAAATTTGGAAAGAAGTCACACAAACAATACATTCGGAGATTTACATACTTTATACGATGCATTTAAACTATAAAAATATCAAAGCTAATTATTCCATATCCAAAATGCTTCAATCAAATTATAATACAAAAACATATCATAAGATCAGGTAAAACTCTTGAAACAAAAGGCTACAGTAACTTCTCTGAAATCATCTAAAATATGACATTTTTCTGTTAAGGCGAATAGCAAAACGGGGGCTTGTTAAGTGGAAAACCATGTTTCTTAGCAGTGTTTATATTCTGACTTTACTCGCTGTCTGGTTGCTAAATACACTAAATGACTGAGTCATGTCTGCCCAAAGCTGAACTTGTACACAGACACCACCGCTATGAATAGACAAAGACATAATTTGCATTGTCTAATACCCTTATATATTTACTTCTTATTTCATGTTGATATAAAAATATGAAACAAACTGAACAACACACTGAAACCGAGTCCACTGTCAGATATAGTGTGTGTGTGCATTTTTTAAAAATAGAAATCCCAAATTGTGTTTATAGTGGTGGAAATGAGTTGGAGGAGGAAAATGAAGACAGGGTTGGGTTTCTTTCTCAAAGGCAAATACTGTATTTTAGGGACATAATTACTGTTTGAATACAATGAACTATCAAACTGCTGCTGCAATTGTCTAGCCAACAGTCTATTTGGGTGAAGAATAAGGTCTTCTTAGACTGTAATTATATTCTGTAAGTTTGTTCTGGTCTGCAGCTCTCTCTGCATGTTATTTCCTCACACCGGGCTAAAAACTTACTCTAAGTGATCAAATACCCTTTTTTTCTCATTAAATCCTACAGGTCAAAATTATGTGTTTACCACAAAAATAATGAACAGTCCCTTGGAAATGTCCTTGTGACAGGTAGTCATACATCACTGGCTAGAGTGCAATTTATGCACCTTTAGCAGCAAAGAGAATGCTTGTTTTTGTATTGATTTTTACTGTAGGCTGTTGCTGCAGCATATTTTATTTGAGCTTAACCTGGCAAATAACTCTAAGCTCAAAGTCAGCCAGCAGCTGAGTGTTGGCAGCACAAGGATTCTCAGATGGAGTTACATAAAAAAAAAATACCTATTTAAAGAAACATATTAAGGAGTAGTTGCTTTAATGAAACATTTTTGGATGTAATTTCTTTTTCCAAATAGCTGAAAGTTATTTCAGTTTGAAGAAGAAAGCCCAGTGTGAATAAATGCTGTAATAAAACTTTATTGTCTCTAAGAAAGAAACTTTAGCCATGTTGACCAACCCAACGCTAAAAGAGAGATTTACCATGCTTGCATTGAAAGCTACTGCAGTTTTGCTAACAGTTAATTTCTGAGCTTCTTTCTGGTGTGTGCAGATTTTAAAATTTTTATGTGTTTGTTTTCTTGAAGCGACTCAGTTACACACTCTTATTTACTTAACTAGCTAAAAGTTACTTTCAATCACTGCCTCATCTTGTGGTCCATACTGGTATTACAGCTCTTCAGCGCAGCACGTTACAAACCAGTAACAGTTGTTTCTTCATGTTATGCTGGTAGCTTTAGTTATTTCCTTTTACCTGTTAATGTTTTGTGATATTAAAGAAAATACATCTGAGGCTGGTGTGAATATCACTTGTAGTGCAAGTATTTGATCTTAAACCAAGTATTGGCCAAACATGGCAATAATGCTGCAGTTTATTTAGTTCTTTCCACAATCATAATGATTCATTCACTGCAGATCATAAACAGAACAGAACTTGAGTAGATTTATCATTTGATCTGCTTCATTTCTCCAGCAGCAGATTTGTTAGGCTTCATCTGATTCTTAGCACAAATTTAATAACTTGTTGCTTCCATTTATTGTGATTTAAATTTGGTTGTTAAAGTTGGTAAAGTAAAAATGGAACCATTAAAAAAGCCAGTTTTCACCCAAGCCTGGTGATGGGGACAAATTCAGTTTTTTATTTCAAAAGCTACCCATGTGCCTTGAAGTATTACGTGTGATCCACATACTATATTTAGGAATGTTCATGCTCATATACTTGAATTCGTTTTATTAACATATTCAAAGAGAGTGAAGAGATCATTACCAGGCATCTATTTCTCCTTGGAATCGTACTTACATTATCATGCTGTTCGGCTTCAGTCCCTTCATGAAGGGGTTAGAATTGTCTTAACTTTCTTGTTTATACACCAGAAATGCAATCATCTTTGACCAAAATCATTCATATATCACTTGATAAATGCCCTAGATGGGGTGATTCAATTTTAGGAGATAGTTTTTTAGCAACTGCAAGCAGAGGATCTAGTGGGTAAACAGCCATGGCTTCATCATGCCACTTGCGTGCTGGAGTGTGAAGACTTTAACAGCCTGTAGAACAGCATGTCAAACACTGTGGTCAGTTTATTGGGCTTCTGGTGACGCAGGGCAGCCCAGGATGTCTGCCTATGACTTGTTTTCCCCACAGCTGCTTGCAGTGACAGCATCGAGCTTAAAGCAAACTATTTTTGTCTCCGAGTGCAATTATCACCACCTGGTAATTTTGTCAGTGTTGACTGCTTCTGCTTTACAAAGCCTCTAATTGTTAATGCCGTCCTTGTGAAACTGGTGCTCCTCACGCCGTGTCTCCAATTTAATCAAAGGGAGATGATAGGGGGAGGGGAAGCCAGTTTTCCATTAATTTCATACTATATTTAACCAGAAAATTTAACATTAGCAGTAAGAGTCCTTTTCCTGTCATTACATAGAAATGTGCTGTGGCAGAAATCTCTTTTAATTCAGAAGTTTAATCTGTGCATATAACAAATTGTTGTGCAGATTCGGCTATGTGATGCAAAAAAGCAAAACTGGCACCTGGATTTAAGCCTTAAGAAACAATATTAAATGGTTGTACAACAGATTGGGTTTTTTAGACCAACAGGTGACAGATGATTCATGAAATCATGGAGTGTGTATAATGTGACGTGAGGACAAGACAGCCTCCACTGAATCCGCCTCCAAATTTGTCCTCATACATATAGGCTACACTGTTTGGACCAATCTCTGTTCACGCTGATCATGAAGTGCTGGAATCACTGATGTGTGGCAGTATAGACTAAGTGTGACAAGCTGGACGTATGGTGCATTCCTCTCTGTCTCATTTCACCGCTGTCATCCATCACGCTTGCCAGAGTCCTGCCCGCTGTCGTCGATGATTGATGGGACTTGCTGATCCCATCTTCTGCATTCCCTTAATGTTCCTCATGCCCTGATTGTTGGCAGCTAATTTTGACAGGAGGCTATAAGATTATGTTGCACACTCTATACTGAAAGTACTCTACGTGTATTCTTGCACTGTTATGAAAAACACATTTTCTATGTAAGTACGTGACGTTTATTTATAAAGCACTTTTCACAGGCATGTAATCACAAAGCACTGTACAATCAAAATAATAGAAAATAAGACAAATTACAATAAAATGGAGTAAAAAATTCAATTACAGTTTATAGCTGTTATAACAAAATAAATAAAAAAAGAATAAAAGAAATTTTTTTAAAAATCAGAATCAGAATACTTTATTGATCCCTATGGGAAATTATTTGAAAAAATAATTTAAAAAAGTAACTATTATTAGGAAGCCACATTAAATGAGTTTTTAATAGCTGTTTATAGGAGTCAACAGATCCAGCTAAATGATGTTGGACACCATTCCATAGCCTTGCTGCCACAAACTGTAAGGCTTGATCATCAGAAAAAGAAGAAATGTCATTAAAAGATTTAATAATGCCAGCCAAAGGAATAAAAATAATGGATCTGGGGTTGATCCTTATAGAACCTCACAGGTTAGAGATGCAGCAGTAGAAATGGGGTTGCTTAGCCCAACAGAGAAAGGCAGATAAATAGAAGAAAAATCAGTCTAATGCTAAGCTGGCAGCTTGGTGGCACGGTGGTTAGCACTGTTGCCGCACAGCAAGAAGGTCCTGAGTTCAGTTCTACCATCAGGCCGGGGTCTTTCTGTGTGGAGTTCTCCCCGTGTTTGTGTGGGTTCCCTCCGGGTACTCCGGCTTCCTCCCACCGTCCAAAGACATGCAGTTTGTGCGGATAGGTTAATTGGATAATCCAAATTGCCACTAGGTGAATGTGAGTGCGAATGCTTGTCTCTCCCTGTGTGTTGGCCCTGAGACAGACTGGCGACCTGTCCAGGGTGTACCCCGCCTCTCGCCCTATGACAGCTGGGATAGGCTCCAGCGCCCCCCGCGACCCTGAGAAGGATAAGCGGAAGCGAATGGATGGATGCTGAGCTGGAGATACAACTTTAAAAACTTAAGCCTATTAAGTAACATACTATTCAACAGCATGAACGGCTGCATTGAGTACAGAACAATTCCCTGAATCAGATATCATTATAGATCCTTATAAGAGTGATTTGAGTGGAGTGCTGATTTGGAAAACCACATTGAAAAGAGTCAGAAATCTGTAATTTGCATAATAAGGATCTAAATTGACTTTCTGCAAGTTTTTCCAAGAATTTCCTAATAAAATTTGCTGATAGTTGCCAGCAGGGTTGGTGGTTTTGTAAGTAATGGAATTATTTTTTAAAAAAAATCATTTTGTCCTCCACTACCATCCTTCAAATTGATTCAAAGAGAATGGATCAATACACAAAGAGAGAGAGAGAGAAATTGCACTGCTTAGGGTTTTGGTGGTGAAATTGCAGGTCATCATAGACACACCACGCACAGTTTCAAATCCTGATGACAGCCACCAGTGATCTGATATAGAGGACAACCTTATTTACACTGTTTGAGCTGGAACTGAATAGTTGTTGTGTATAGAGACAAAGGGGGTGAGTATCCATAGGTTTCCAACACTGAAACCTAGGATCACGACTGAATTTATGCCAGTAAAACAAGGTCAAACTTTGCTTTGTATTCAGTGTGAATCCTCCGTTCCTTCAGAATATCTGCAACAAATGAGTGTTTGTACAAAAATAGATCAGCAGTCTGTAGCAAAACTATCTGAGCTAAATGCTAAAGTTAGCATGCAAGCATGTTCACAATGAAAATCCCAAAATGCTGTCTCAGAATTTCACCAGTTTTGCCATCATTACTCAAAAAAGTAATCTATTACATATCTCTTTAAGTAAAAGATTATTGTTTCCTGTAGAACGTTATTTACACAATTGTTAGTTAGCAACATAAAAGTCACTAAATACATGATCCACTGGGACCATTTTTACACACATTGTCTAAAGTTCCCACCACAAAATGATCTTCTTTGTTTTTAACTTTCACTTAATATCTACAGCTGAGTCTCTCAAACATTTTCTGGCATAACCTTTGTTAGAGCCAAAAAACAGCTAACCCTCCTCACCCCAAAACATTTTAAAACAATTTTTAAGGTCAACACACATGCAAGCTTTTATTTTCCCTAAATAATCATAAACCATACCGCATGCATGCATGCACACTCTCACTCAGTGGGTTTATTTCGCACCAAAATAGTGTCCCTTACAGTTTAAGAACCACTAAGACCACTAAGGAAAAATTATGATCAAAACAAGCAAAATAAGCCGTTTACTCTTGACATTTTAACAATGAATGGTATTAATTCAAAGATACAGAGATAAAGTTCGCTTTATTTAGTTGTAGTGAAACTGTGAGAACTGTAACAAGAACCAGAAATTAAGAATATTCACCTTTTGGGGTGTGTTTGTTGCAGTGGTAAGGCATAACTTTTACTCTGAAGGCGAACGTTCTCCATTTCCAGTATGCATCACACTATTGAGAGACCTCTATCACCCTCCATTTTATTAACCTGTGCCTTTTCCCTCCTTTGAACCAAACAGAGAACTTTCTACAGTATAAATGCAGGTTTTACTGTGGAAAATACCATTTAAAAGTGGAAATATTTTACATGGTTGGGAAAAGATAGTGCACCCTGGCATGTGATGTGGAATTTCTGCCACAATGAGATCAATTCTTAACAAGAAAAAAAGGAAGTCTTTGGTATGTATGCACTGCTTGAAGTAAAACAGTTATTCAGGGACATAAATCTTTCCTTTTCCTTTTCTCAATATTTTCTGGGACATAATGGAAACAGCACGCGAATCAATATTCTTTCAAAAATAAAACTTCTGTGAGACAGATCCAGTAACCGGCTTTGACATCCACCTGTTTCTTGTCAGTGGAGGGAGGGTTTTGCTGTTGTAGCGTGACAAAAGGAACCCCTCCTACTTCTCACTCCAATTTCACCTGATTTGGAAGCCATTGTTTAACCCTGACATGCCTGACGGGAAACTAGTGCACATGATCAAAAGTTGGGGATAAATGAGGATGTGTTGAGTGTAACAATAATCTGCCCTGGAGTGCAGATGCTGTGCCATGGAAACACAGTTTGGCCGGGTGGAGGTTAGACTGAGCTGAATTTCTCTTACAGGAGTTTGGGTGTAACCAGGTATTAACGTTGCATGTAAGGAGGCACAGTGTCAGTTTTATGACTGTGGGGCAAATTAGGTTGATGATGCATTCAAAAATGCGTCCATGAAAGTGGAAAGTTATGTGTGTAAGCTACTAACAGTGCTCTAATTATATTGAAATAATTACCAGCCAAGAGCAGCACAAATTAGTCGCTCAAAAATGACCACACCTAAGTGAGGGAGTGAGTGCTAACAAAAATAATGCAGCGCAATGAAAGGTTTTATACGTGTTTCTCGCTGAAAACATCGTGGCAATTATGATAAACAAGAGAAGGCTGAAGGAGAATCAGTATGACTTTCAATACAAATGAACTCATCTGTTACAAATTGCTGGGGGCTGTGTGGGGGGTCCTAAGGATTTAGACTCAGATGGAGCACAGGATTTATTCAGATGCGAGCCGCAGTATAACAAACATTTCCACCATTAAACCTGAAATCTGTATGTAACAGCTGACGATGTGCAGAAGAACACCAAACATTATTTGCCATGAGATCCTAAGCCATCGATGTGTTAGGGAACGTACTGTTACTGTGCCACGTGCCTAAATGCGTACATGCATTGCCATTGTTTTTCTGCAGGCTATGTGAAGCTGCAGGTGTTATTATTTTGACAGACATTTCATGTATGTATGGCTCAAATAAAGAGAAGTTAACAAAAGAAAATAAATGAAAATCTCTCTGTGTGTGCACTGCTGAGCAAAGATACTGTAGTTATTTACACATCTGTCTAGAGATGTAACAAAAAATCGGAAACACGATTCAATTTGGATCAGTTCTGCTCAGTTTAAAGAAAATACTGGTATTATTACTAAAGAGTATTATTGTAGGGTCTTTGAAGTGATTCTTATTGGGATTTCGCAGTATATAAATTGAAAATTGTATAGGTCAGCTGCAACATATATTTCAGGTTTACATGGTGGAGTAGTTTGTAATAAAGGAGCTCCCCTGTAGATGAATCCTCTGCTACACCTAAGCTGTCAGGTATATCTAGATCTCTGACTTATGTGTGAAGTGGTAGAATTCAAAATTCACCAGAAAATAAGTGAAGGAGCATCAGAGGGCATCAAAGTTAGAGACCCAACAAACCCACATAAATAAATGAAAAAGAGAGAAGACAAATCCAGAAAGGACACAGGTGTAAGCATCATGATGGTGTTGAAGATGATAAGACAGAGGATTTAATGATCTTAAATTTCAGTCTGACATTTGGTCACTTTTACTCAGTTATAGCTGAATAGTGTAAGCTTGTCACTTACATTATGCAATACTCTTGGAAGTAAATAATACCTGCATGTGCACATGGGCACGTGATTGTTTTGCTACTTCAACAAATACCACTACACCTCTGGATCCGCTGTTGGTGTGATTGTGTGGGGGATATTTTCTTGGCACACTATACCCCTAAACACCGCTATGCAATGTTTATAAGCCCCAGCCAAAATGTCCACGTCCATGTCTTTACGAATACTGTGTACACACTGGGACAAGTTGCAGTTACAATTTTGGACCGAGAACAACAGAATGGTTTAAGAGAGGAATAAAGGAAGCTGCGTCTACCTGGAATGAGCACCACTGAACAGAAGTGCTAGCCTACAACACCATCAGCCTCCTAAAATGCAGTTTTGAGACCCCTTCCCAGCCACTTCACTGCTCACTCATGTGACCCTAACGCCTCACCTGACAATACGGTGGGTCTATGACTCATGATGACGTCTGAGATGACAAACACAGTAGAGGTAAAACACCTGGGACTCCCCATCAGCTGTTAGAAGTGAAAAAGCTTTTTGTTTGAGACGTGAAACAATCATGAATATGAAAAGAACTTTAGTTACCTTTAACCTGAAAGCTTAAGACTGTGAGGGGAAATGGGTGCTGAGAAACACTACTCACATGATAACACCTCACAACGTGTGGACTTTATGAGAATAACAACCAAGCAGCCGATGTAATTTCATCTGCTGTTTCACAAAATTGCTCCCATCATGCCACTTTTAGATTTCACTGAGCTATGTTGCAGTGTGAGGAGCAAAACATTACAACCTGTCCTCTGATACAGCTTAATTAAATGTTCTTTTACTTGCCTCGGAACAAAAGCCATCATCCGAGGAGAAAATGATGGCTTTACTTTTCTAAATTTACATCAGATGTACACTTAGTCCTGCTTTGTTTGTAACCTGGTTTTACCACACCATATAAACATCATGCGTTAAATCAGCTGGAACGGCTGTTCTTTACTTTAGTCTTTGCAACATTAAAGCAGTCGACTAAGAAGAAACATGAATCTGTGAGGTGGTTTTAGATTTTCATTGAACGTTTTTTCAACATGCCGAGCAAAAGGACCGGTCTCATTACAATAATGAAATGAAAATGTGACATTGTCCAGATGATGTGTTTGGCAATGGTTGCCAAGGTAACTACCATTTCTCAGCTAATGCATGATGTCCAGAGTTTAGAGATGACTACATAACGGTGGATGGTGCGCTGGATCATACCAAATGCCTCTGACAGGCTTACATGGTTCAATTTCAAATTGAGTTTGGAAAGGGATAATTGCACCAGAGCAGACACACAACCCCACTCATAGTTGTCAAAATATGGATCACAATCTCTTATTTTTGCAAACATGTTGCTTTTTTTCCCCCATCTGTCTTTGTGAATAAGCTCGTCTCTGTCTCCTGACTGACGGCTCTTCACTCTGCATGTAAAGTGCAGAAAATTATTCCATCTCTGTGGCAGGTAGTGCAGAATCACTGACAACACTCTGTATGCACAGCATGTTTCAGACTCCAGTGAACTCAACGGGGTGTCTCTCACAAAAAAAGGGAGCTTTAAAGGGTTTTTGTACATATTTTAAAACATAAACTAGATTAATAAGATGGCACAGAATGCAACTTAAAGTCATAACAGTTTGATTTTATATGTTTGATATTTTTGTACCACAGGAGTAGCAGACTTAAATTCTCTATGGGCCACTCAAGAAGAGCCAGTCATATACACTCACTGGCCATTTGATTAGGTATCACTTATTAGTACTTTGCCTTCAAGGTGTCAGGGTTTTGAGTTCATTGTGTTTTTTGTGACTTTTCTATTATAAAGATGGTTTTAGTTCCAGTTCTACAGTTAGACTCAGGTTATTTCTATGTTTCTGAGTTTCTTGCATCCCCAGTTTGTGGTTTCTTGTCTGTTAGGTTTCTCTTGTGTCTCTGTCTCATCCCTGTGTTGAGTGTAAAAGTCTGTCGTGTCACCCGTGTTTATGCCTCTCGCCCCTCCGTGTATCTTAGTTATATCGCTGTGTTTCGTCTTCCATACCTGTTTCCCCGTTCCTCTCCTTGTGTCTCATCTGCCTCCCTGCTTGTTTATCCCCATTGCTGTGTCAAGTTGTGTGTCTTAAGTCAGCGTCTCAGTGTTTCCTGTTTTATTGTGACAGTCTCTCATCCTGTGTTCGCTGTGTTAAGTTTTGCTTCCCCCTGTGTCATCCTCCAGCTGTGTTCCCACAAGTTTCCACTTCCCTCGTTATCCCTTAGTGTATTTGTTGTCTCGGCCTTCCTCTTGTCCTTTGTCGGTGCGTTTGCAAATCACCCGTTAATCCTCCCTCGTGTCTCCATGTTCCCTCGTTATTTCCAAGTGTTTCAGATTTCAGGTGGTAGGTGTCATTTCCGTTTTAGTCTTTTTGGTTTTTCAGTTTTTGTTCATGTTTGCTACCAGCCATAATAAACAACTTACTTTTGGTTAAGTCTTAGTCCAGCTTCCTCTTTCTGCGTTTGGGTCCTCACACAAAAAATCACACAGTCACACATAGATCGTGACACAAAGCTGCCGTAATAGCACAGATTTAACAAAGTATGGAAACGTTCCTCAGAAAATTTTGCTCCATATTGACATGGCAGCAGTTACTGCAGATTTGTTGGCTCCACATCCATGATGTGGATCTGCTGTTCCACCACATCCCAAAGATGCTCTATTGGATTGAGATCTGGTGACTGTGGAGGCTATTTGAGTACGGTGCGCTTATTATCGTATTCAAGACACCAGTTTGACATGATTCGAGCTTTGTAACATGGTGGGTTATCCTTTTGGGAGCAACCATCAGATGATGGTCATAACGAGATGGAAATGGTCAGAAACTACACTCAGGAAGGCAGTGATTCTCTTCCACAGTGTGTCCTCGGTGCTATCTTCCTCCCCTCACCCCCAACTGGCCACTGCAGATAGTTGCCCTTCTCTGAACCAGCGTCTGCCATAGGTGTCTTGCTCCTAAAAAGGAGTTTTTCCGTCCCACTGTCACTGTGCTCATCTTTGTCTAATTGTTGTTGTTTTTTCTCTAATATTGTCCTCCACCTTACAGTATAAAGTGCCTTGAGGTTTGTTGTTGTTGTGATTTGGCACTAGAAATTGAATTTGTATTTAAACGAAGGACAGCTGGTGCAAAGGGGCCTAAATTGTACCAAGAAAATATGACCCCACACAAATACACTGCCATCTTGAACCATTGACACAAGGGACAATGGAGTCATGCTTTCTTGCTGTTTATGTGAAATTCTGCCTCCATCTGCTTGTTGCAGCAGATATTAAGAATCATCAGAGCAGGAAATTTTTCTTCCAAACCAAATTGTACCCAATCAGGTTAAGAGATGCTCTTCTGCATACCTTGGCCATTATTTGAATTACTCTTGCATTTCTATCAGCTGGAAGCAGTCTTGCCATTCTCCCCTCCCAGAGAACTACAGCTCACTCGATATTTTTTCCTTTTCGGACCATTCTGTGTTCAATTTGAACTTCAAGAGGTTGACTTCCTGCATCTTCTAAATCGATTTTCTTGACCACTTATTTCACTTCAGGTCAAAACAGGAACCATTCCAACTGTCAAAGGGTGGAATTAGCCCTCAATCACTCAACAAAGTTGCTTAGCAGTTATTAGTTATTCAAAATAATAGATAAAAATAAAGCATTCTGATTACAGTTCTACAGGAGGACAACCATTCAGCCCACTCACAACAGCCTGTTTAACATTAGCCTGTTAACCTTCCTGCAATAAAGACACCAAGTCAGTGTCATTGCTGATTAAAATCTCCTGCTATTAGTTTGCTAGCTGCCACTGGCTTTACCGTCTGTGCTATCATCCGCACTATCATCCACCATGTACTGATGTAATCTGCTGACTAGAGCAGGGCGATATGACCAAAAATATTTATCACGATATACATTTGAAAATTTGCGATAACGATATAACTGACGATATAATTGACGATATAATTGACACTAGACAAAATACTTTACAACTCCACAACTTTATTAGTGCAAAAAAACCCCAAAAAACATCAATGTATTTTCACTTAAACAAGCAGCTGTTTTTTATGTGCATTAAGTTATATAAAAATTTAACAGTGCAAATGCAAATTCCTTGTTGACAGTTTAACCAAAAGGCATTTCCGGTACAAAGCTAAACCAGTTCCACACCACTGAAGTTGCAGCATTTTTACAAACCAATTCGGGTTCATTCGTTTCATTTAACGATCCGCTTTCGCCCTTCTCATTCTCCGTCGCCGCCATGCTTTTTCTGCCATGTGCCTATGAAAACAAAAGCACTGTGCATGCGCGTTTTACCCATATTCTATCTCGATATTTTATTTTCTTATCGTTGCCCAACATTATACCGTGAACGGTATGAAACGGCCCAGCCCTACTGCTGACCATTATGAGTTAAAAATCCAGGTAGCTCTTCTTAGCGCAATTCAAATAGCCGTACTTATCTGAGTGAGCACACTTATGCATTTGAAATATTAAGATTAATGTTCGAAATGTGATATGAAACAGCATTATTACGCTGCACTGATGAGTGAGTTGTTAACAAAGGAGAAAATAAGTTAGGAAAAACATTTAAACTAATTAATTCTTCACCTGTTTATATAATTATTACAGGTACATTGGAATAGTTAACAACTAACCAGTTTCTCTGGTTAAAGTGCACTAAGTGTAGATATAATTATTCAGACATGTACTAAATTGTACTAAGATTTTATGAAAAAAATACACAAATATGTGTGTGTGTGCTCGGCACACTACCCACGTTCCCAAAAGATTGTCACTAAAAGTAGCATCCCACATGTGGGAGTTTCCTCCATAGCAACTCGCCTTTCACAGGCCTCAATTAGCTGAGTGGCAGGACACATGGGAATCCCTTGCCCATCTCGAGACAGGGCCCCAGGGACCAGAGCAGAGGTGAGAGAGCACAGAAGCATGTTTCTGTACAGTGAAGCCCATTATTGTTGCCGTGAGGAGTAACAAATATCCACAGTGCCTTTTCCCTGAGAGGACACGTGGAGACAAATATTATGAAGGATGGAATTAGATGCATCGTGTTCCTTTAGTCTTACCGCAGCTCCCAGAGCTCTTCAGCTATAAAAGCCTATGTTATGCAGATGATGATGAATACTTAACACAATGTGTGTTGTGTGGGAGTTCATTATTGTATACCTTCATCTTCGAGCGACGCAGTTTGAGTACTGCAAAACAGATGTTAGACCTCACAGAGGATATGAAAGAAAGTACACTTTTGTGTCAAATGCTGAATATAACAAAAGTTAGAATTTTTATGCTTATGCTTATTCCATTTCCTAATATATTTTTGCGATTCCTGCTCTCTGCTCACTACGTCCACTTCCTCTCTTTGTTTAGTTTTCCATCAGACCTGCGTCTAATTGCCCAATACTCACCTTCATCCACTCACTCTCCAGCCTACCCTTATTTTGCCTTCATGCCTTCCATTTTTTATCACCTGTCCGACCGCCTCCTCATGCATAACCCTAGTAAAAAATTTGTATTTTAGTCTCTCTGGCCCGTTCCACTGTGAATACTATTACCCTCTTCATACAGAGTCTAATCCATTCAGGCTCTTTAGCTGCAAAGTGCTTTTTATTTTTTTATTTTTTAAGGAGATCCTTTTCTTTTTACTAACAATTAAAAGAAACCATCACCTGAAAACACTTTTCAAGTCTGCCTGATCGGAGCATATTTGGTCCATCGGCCATCTGAACAGAGCCTCTGGTCCACATTCACATGTCAAAGGGTTAGGGTCATCAGTCTGTGAGGGTGAACAAACACTTGACCCCAAGTGTAAGTCCAGTTAGCTTGACTTGTGTGTTTGCTGAATACCATGGTTTGGCTTGCTTGAACAGATTTGCCAGAGCCAAAGAAACACCTCAAATGACTGAACCACAAAGTAAAGGTAGGCATTTTGAATGAACACTAGTGGTGGAAGAGTAGTGCAGGGGTTAGCAGTGGCTCTTCACAGCAAGAAGGTCATGGCTTTGAATCCAGAGACAAGCTGAGGATTTTCTGTCTGCACGTTGTCCCTGTGGTTCTTTATAGGTACTTCGACTTCCTCCCACAATCCAAAGACATGCTTGTTTATTATTCTAAATTGGTTGCACGTGTGAATGAGTGTGTAAATAATCCTTTATCCCTCGGTTTTAACCCTGGGACACATCGGAAACCTGTTGAGCGTGTATTCCACCTTGTATCCTGTGACAGCTGGGAAAGCCTCCATTTAAATAAGTCAAAAAGTCCTTGATTTTGCATGTTTCTCCTGTTTTTTTTACCATATAATCTCACACTCTTTATCCAGCTGGCATCTGCTAGTTCTCGGTGGTTCCTTGTTTGTTCTTGTTTTTCTCTTTGTTTTGTTTTGTTTTGGGTTTTTTTTTTTTGGGGGGGGGGGGGGGGGGGGGGGGGGGGAATGTAGAATTTGGACCCAAAAAAAAGTTTTATAAGTGGTTACGTTTTTTTGCTTTTTATTTTTAAATCTCACCAATTCCTACCACAAAGTAAATATAATCATGAAGTTCATTGTGCTCTTTTAGAGTTTTTCTTCAAAAACAAACCATGTTAATAAAGTGTCATCTCTGTAATGAAAATCAAAGAGAGGAGCAGTGGAGTAAAATAAAGAAGAGATCAAAAAGACAAACTGAGGCATGTCCAGAAGCTTAATCACAGTGTGAGCGCAGGCCAGCAGGCGAGTGGCGAGAGGGAACAAGAGAATCAGCCCAAAGTGTAAATACACACAAAACCTTTTATAACTACCAAATAGAACTTCAACATGTAATAAATCAAAAACAGTACAACAGGCTTCTTCTAGAAAGCCATCATCAGCTGGAATATTTGTGCATTAATGATACTTTTGTCATGATCCTGGGCCATGTTGGCCCAGCAGTCTTAGTATTCATGTCTTTTTGTATTTTGTTCCTTATTTGATTTCCCCTTGTGACTTTTATCCCCTGTGTGCCCCTCTATGTATCTGTGAGCCCTCGTCTCCCCTCGTGTTTCATTCCATGTTTCCCCAGCCCACTATGCCCGTGCTCTCTCTCTCCTCCTGTCTGCACCTCTGTGTACTTCCTGTTTTACTTTGACAGTCTCTCGTCAGTATGCGTCATGTTGTGTTCACTCCTGCCCTGTCTCGTTACGATTATCTGTGTTACCTGTGTTCCCCGTGTGCTCCCACTTCCCTCGTTAACCCTCTGTGTATTTGTCATGTCGTCAATGTCTCCTCCCCGAACCTGTGTGGCTTTCTGTGTTCCCTCGGTCTTCTGTTAGTATTCCCAGTTTAGTTCTGTTTCGTTTTAAAGGCCTGCAATAAAGCAGTGATTTTGAGTTCAGTTCCTGTCTCTGTGAGTTTTGCGTTTGGGTCCTCATCTGCCTCCACACAGCCAGTTCACGACAACTGTTTGTTCTTACACTTGGAACAATTTGACTGAACCCTTCACAACAAGGGGGCAGCATCTTACCAGTAGCTGTGCTGGGATATTTTAGGATGTGTGCTGATTTTTGATATGTCTTTTAAACTACCACTGTTTATTCAGGATGATTTTCCTTTTGCCAGGACAGTATTATGCAATAATAATGACTTGTGGGGTTAAACAAAGGTTATGCTGATTTGCTGGGAAATACTCGTATTATATTCAAGTACAGCCCTATTCCAACTCCATCTAATGTCTCTCCAACACAATACACAGACATACTGGTTAAAAGACACAGGCAGTAATTCTTTATTTATGTTCTGTTGGTAGTTTAAACAGTTAAGTATCTTTAATATGAACAAACATGATGTTTTCTCCAGTTTAAGCTGTAAAAATGCCAATGGAGTACTCAGGTGGAAATCAAGGCAATCCTGACTGCTTGTTATTGTCCTGCTCACTGACTATGACTACTTTAACTGTCAGTCAGTCATCACAACAGAGCAGGTGTCCAGTCTGTTTGGTAGCATATCGATCAGATCAGAATATTTACAGTATAGCTAAATAACATACAAAATCAAAAGGGTCTAAAAAGTATTTTTGTAGTATTATGCTTCTTTTTTTAATGCTTTTTTTCTATTGAAACCCCTTTCTCATGTTAGATCTTTTGCCCTATATTCTCTCTATTCCTTTTTGCATGCAGCTGGTGCATAACCAGAATAACATGACGTCTGTGGCCTAACTGAGTCATCAGGACCCCTATGAGCTTCCGGGAAAACCATAGCTTGGTGAATGACTGTGCTCTCTATTTCCCCACATAAATCTCAGGATGAGACAGCTCCAATCATCCGGCTGAATAACAGGAACACAATGAACAGTGTTAAACTCCAAGATAAGACACAGTGCAGCTCGTTTTATGTCTCCAGTCCTTTGACTTTCAAGTGTGATTACCTGGATATAATATATAATACAGCTCTTGACAAGGCGATGACTTTAATCAAGCTTCAAAGGCAAGGCATCATGCTGTGGCACACACACGCACACAAAGAGAATAGGCTGATTGTTTTTCTCTTAAAACATGAAAAATGTGCCAGTCAGAAGGCTTTGCTTAGATGCTTCACATGTTGATTGTCTATGTTTGGGAGTCATTGTGAGCTGGTGCCCGTGTAGTGTTCTAATAAGTGTGTGTGCCCATCTCTACTTTGATCAAATCAAAGTGAAAGTTATGAATGTAGTGTTGTTTTTAATTCCCTATTGTGAAACTTTAAATTAACATTTCATAGTTTACAAACATTTGTAGCCCTTTTAATCTGCAGGGGTACCATGTGTGCTTCTGTGGACTCAGTGAAGCCACACAGCAGTTTGTGAAATAGTCACAACCTTTAATCAGTTGACTTGTGTTTCTGAATATGATTTTCTTTTTCATGTCCTGAACAAGGTTTTATATTTCTTCAGACCTGTTTTTACTGATTTCATGTTCACATAATGAAATTAATATTTTCCCTTATTAAAGGGGGGGGGGGGTCCATATTTGGTGGCTGGAGGGATTGGAGTGACTCATTACAGTTTGAGTCATAAATGTCACAGATTTCGAGACAGAATCTCCCATTTCACCGCATCCCGAAGGTGCTGTGTTGGATTAAAATCTGGGGACTGTGGAGGTCATTTTAGTGCAGTAAACACATTGTCGTGTTTAAGGAACCAATTTGAAATGATTTAAGCTTTGCAACATGGTGATGATGTGTACACTGTGGTCAGGGACATGGTCTGCAATCAATCCCAATGTTCAGCTGATACTAAAGTGAGTCGAGAAAATATATCCCACAATATCATACCACCATCAGCCTGAACCCATCCATGTTTTAATGTTTATGCCATGTCTGTCCCTGTCATCTGATGTTGAAACAGAAATCAAGATTCATCAGACTACCCAATGTTTTTCCAGTCTTCTGTTCTCAAATTTTTGTGAGCATGCACAAACTGTAGCCTCAGTTTCCTGTTTTTTCCTGGCAGTGGTGAACCCAGTGTGGTCTTCTGATGCTGAAGCTCATTGTGGTGCTGAAGTTATTGTTATCTTACTATAAGGTTAAAGCACTCTTGCCATTCTCCTCTGAATTCTAGCATCATCGAAGCATTTTTTTTACAAAGATCTGTCACTCACTGAGCATTTTCTCTTTTTCAGATCATGCTCTTTAAATCCTTGATGTGGTTGTAAGAGAAAATCCAGTAGATCAGCAGTTTCTGAACGACTCAGATTAGCAACCATGCTACTAAATGCATCGAGTTGCTGCCATTTGAGTGGCTGAATAGAAATTTGCATTAGGAATGTAGATTGTTTTTTCGCAACCAGGCTGGTGGAAGGAAAGAGCAATGTACCCTGCTACAATGACGCAATTGTGGTGTCATCCAGTGGTTTGTGAGCCAAGGTTGATTTGTGTGGGTCTGCTTCGGAGCACAGAGTTTCTGTGTTGCTGTCTTGTCCTTTGAGAAGCAGTTTTCATAACCTGGTAGACACTTGATCATGTAGTTATATTGAAGTGTTAACTAAACTAACTTCAATTTCAGTCGGGACACTGGGACTTAAAAACAGTAAAGAATCACCAGGATTTTTTTGATGCCTTAGCTGCATGGGTCTAATTGAACACACATTCTAGCTAACATGCTAATAAAAACTACATCTGAACTCAGACTTTTTGAATGGTTTATACATTGACTGCATAGAAAATGTTATCTGAGATTGCTGCATTAAAATGCAAAAGGTAGCCATGAACAACACGTTCTCATCCCAATGTGTAACATACCGACGCATGTGACAAATCGTCAGTATGTTACGCATTCAGGGGCATGGGAGGCAGTTGCAGTGAACCTATACATGTAAATGTGTTTTACGTTTTGATCATGAATCACTTTGGAAAACACTATGTGATAGGGTTAGGGTTAAGGTTAGTGTTAGGGCTGGAATGGACGGCTGGAGCCTCTGCCCTAAGCGTATGTTCATGCCGCGGACGGCATTCTGTTGGATTCAATTGAGAACACAGAGCATCTTATAAAGATGCAGAAGGGTGCCTTTCGCGTTCCTATGAGACACCGATACAAATCGTCGGTATGTTACACATTATGAAAGAGAATGCACTGCCATGAACCATGAACATGGTCAACAGATTTAGTGAAGTGGCTCAAATTACATTACATGAGACACAGCAGAAAAACAGCTGCTATAGCTGCTTATTCCACCACTCACCTGTCAATCAAAGTAGCCACACCCTTAATTGTGCATAAATTTAAGCTCTACGATTTATTTTTTTTTAAGGTTAATTTTTTTTTAAAGGCACTTACCAGGGGAGTAAAAAAGCCACTCAAATTCCTTTTTTCCAGGCTGCGAAGTTGAGGATTTCAACATTGGACTCTATGGGGACTGACTCTCTTCTGGAACTAGCCTAAAGTGGCCATTAGGAAAACTGCAGTTGTGGAGGAAATGGCTAGGTCGTGCTTTTTGTTCCATACTGAAACATCTGAACAAATACTGAATTAAAATTTGTTGCTTCATAGCTTAATTTGCAAATTTGAATACCAAATATTTGTACTGATTGGCATGAAAACTGCTACAGACATTTACGTCTCTCTCAGGATGAACTGTAATCACTTTGCTGATCCCCTGACTTTTCATCCAATACCTTCGTAACATTTCCACCATCCTCAGTTAAACCTTGTGTTAAAGGCTCAACAAATGTCTGCATCATCACAAAGATTAGTGCTGACACTGTGTGTGCATGGGATACTGCTTCTGCCACCATCACATATTTAACTACAGCAGATCCCACCTGTTCCTTAGTGATTTTAATAAAATCCCAAAGGATATTACAAATGCATTTTTAAAGCTGCTGTCACATCCTAATTTGTGTTTTACAGGCATTAGATGCATCAGTGTGTGAAACTCCGGTCACAACATGAATTCAAAGACACAGACTGTTTCTGGTCCCTTGATATAAATGCTTCAGTAGTCTGGTGTCTGACTTTTATTGGATCACCAGTCACTGTGTCCCTGTGGTTATGTGAAACCAGCTCCTGCTCCCAATTACCAAATCCTGCTCCAGAGGCGTGTGCTGCCCATTATTTTCTTGTGGGTGTAGTAACAAAAAGCTGGGTATGCCAGAGAAGACTGATTTTTTTAAAAATCAGAAATTGTCCAATTATGCCAATTAAATCGTAAAAAACACAGACGCTAACCATCTCACCATTGTTGAGTGTCTGCAAGCACGCTGAAAACAGGGAATTAAAAATTTGAGGCTTTTAAAAAAAACGACTTAGAAAGGGTATAATCATTATGTCCTAGACATATTAAATATTTTATTGCTAATGTTCAAATCCTTATTTACAACAACATATTTATTTTTAATGAAAACAAGGAAGCTAATCGAGGCTGAGACAAAATTACTTTAAACTGCTTTTCCCATTCCACAAACAGCAATCCACATCCCACCAAGCAAAATGCACAAGTTCAAATCTGAAAAAGGAAAACCCTCCCTTATCCGCCACTTTATTGGGTACACTTTGCTAGTACTGGTTTGGACCCATCTTTACCTTCAGAGCTTAATTATTCATTCGCCTCTGTCAGCCTCTGTCAGTGCGCCCAGGGTGGCTGTGGCTACAATGTAGCTTGCCATCACCAGTGTGTGAATGTGTGTGTGAATGGGTGGATGACTGGATGTGTAAAGCGCTTTGGGGTCCTTAGGGACTAGTAAAGCGCTATACAAATACAGGCCATTTACCATTTTTACCATTCAGCGAGGAACTGGAAACATTTGCGGTGTCACACAGTTGTTGCAGATTTAAATCTTCAGTTCTAACACAACCCAAAGGTGCTCTATTGGATTGAGATCTGCTGACTCTGAGGACATTTGAGTCCAGTGGACTTATTTTCATGTTCAAGAAACCCCTTTGAGATTATCTAGGCTACAAAGGCATGGTGCATTATCCAAATGGAATGGATGTAGTATAAAGATTGTGGGTATGGACATGGTCAGCAGCGATACTCTGGAAGGCTGCGGCATTTAATGATGTTCAGTTGGTACTATAAGAGCAAAAAGTGTGCCAGGAAAATATTCCCCATATCATTACTCTACCACCAGCAGCCCGAACTGCTAATACAAGGCTGATTGTATTGCTGATTCAGTCCATGTACGCAAAATTAATGCTTCACACTCTTAAAAGACAAAAAAAAAAAGGCAACATTTTGAGGTTGGATGGATTGTTGGTGCTGCTCACACCAGAGACCCAAGTCAGCACATGAAAGATCTTCACACATAGTTCTTTTATTTTCAAATACATTATTGATTACTGCTTTGGTTGGGTTTAAGCATTAAAAGCAATTTGGTTGGGATTAGAAAAAGATGATGGTTTGGGTTCAATTCAAACTATAGGAAACATGCTTCCCATTGAGATACTTTGCCTGATGACTGGGTCATGACCACGGAGAAATACATGGCTTTTCACTGACTACTTATCATTTTCTCAGGGGACTGGGCTGGAGATACAGCACAAGATGATTTCCAATCTTCTGATGAGTTTCCTAATCTTCATTCGATACTTTTAGTTTGAAAGGGGAACCCTCCGCCATGATTCAGATCTAAACTTTTTCAAATACTAGCAGCAGCATGGAGGCAAATATTAGTTGAAACAGCAAAAACCTGTTTCCTTGGAGTCTTTTTTCATCTGTCATCAGTCACACTTGTAACCATGGCTGTAAAGGCCCTGTGTGCTCAGGAAAACACCAAAACACCTGGGTCTGCTTATCAACGAGTGCATACATGCATGCGTGTGATGCCACGGAAGAACACACACGCAGACATTCAGAGGGAATCAAAAGCTGATTCAAAAGTCTGATTGTGTTGCCTTGTGGGAAAGCTTGTGCCCACCTTCACTTTGAAGACAGTGAAAACAAATGTGTAACTCTCAGTTGTGAACGTAATCCGCAGCCTTTGCTGAATAAGCCCGTGTTTACACTACACGGTTCGCAGGTCCAGATGTTTTTCTGTTATTTTAAAGTAGGAAGAAGGCGATTACTGCGAGCTAAGCTTCTGAACTCTACAGTCATCAGGTTTGATTGTTTTGATTAAATCTTATCTTACATGGAACTTTTTCAGTTTGACCCTGGTTACCATGGGAGTTTTCAACGTATGTGAGGCTCTTTTACACTGACCTTGTCTTGCCAGTTAGGGAAAACATGAGATCAATTTTGTTACACTAAGCGCAGCAAAAAATAACAAATTATCAAGTTCCACAAAGGCAACAAGTGTTACACAACATAGAGGAACAAAACCCCGACTACAGCTGCAGCTTTTAGTGAGAGACTGAGACATCCTGGACCGATCTGCTGCCAAACACGCCTCACAAGTAACACACAGCCTTGAAATTCCACCACTTTTGAAACACAGAAGTTAAGAGTGTTGATCGATGCTACAAAATCAGGATTCCTGACATATTTTCAGTCAGCCAATATGTGCTTAATCTAGAGGCTTTCAAATGTGTCTGATGATTTACTGATTACTTATTTTCAAAAGTAATTAATTACTTAGTTACTTAGTTACTTAGTTACTTTTTAAAAACACGATTTACAACCTGAATAGGTGATAAAGCTATAGATCTTTCAGCCCAATTCTACTTTTTCTACATAATCCATCATACAAAATGTAATCAAATGGAAAAGTCTCTTTTTAAAACTTGTTTAATTAGTTTTAACCTTTTAACTTTATGCATCAAGCAAAAATTTAATTATATGCAACATTCTCTGACTGGAAGAAATTTGTTTAATATTTAAACCTATTTTCTGCACATTCCAGCACATAAAATATATATATTTTTGTGTTTACACTCACTCTTTCAAATAGATGCAAGTAAAACACAGCAGAAAATAAATAACATCAAAGACTCAGCGGTCCTGTTGCTCTATTTTCACCTGTAAAGCAGGAGTGGCGTAGGCGGAGGTTTACCCTGGTGCAGGTGTGCCGCAGCGGTCAGTGGAAGAATCCGCGAGTTTTTCTGTGAGTTTCCCATTACGTCGTAGCGCACTCGGTGCTTGCTTGGAAGTTTAGGGGGGGGGGGGGGTTTCGCTTTAAAAAGAAGTTTTCTTCCCACACACAACGGACGCTAATGTTTTTGTCACTTTTTATGGAATCAAACTCAAAGTAAGGTCAGTACTTCCAAGCTTTAAACGCTGCACGCTCATACTCTCTCCCGCACTCGATATATGATGCACTGTTGATCTGCACACAGCTGTTTTCACAAACGTCGCACTCGCTTAAGTCACTGTCATGAGACATTCTTGCAAAAAAATCACGGTTTTAGTAACGCAGTAACGCAGCGTTCCTACAGGAAAGTAACGGTAATCTAATTACCGTTTTTGCAATAGTAATCCCTTACTTTACTCGTTACCTGAAAA
Organism: Aulonocara stuartgranti; assembly: GCF_965226115.1. Lineage (NCBI taxonomy): Eukaryota > Metazoa > Chordata > Actinopteri > Cichliformes > Cichlidae > Aulonocara > Aulonocara stuartgranti. The sequence continues at coordinate 12,362,731 of NC_138939.1, read as the reverse complement.
AAGTAATCAGATTACAAGTAACGCGTTACTGCCCATCTCTGGGCGTAGGCATTCAAAAGGGTTTGTGGTTACGACCTACCTGTGGTGTACATTTTAATCCTAGAAAATTTAAGTACACATTACTGTCGACCAAGGCCCACACTCTTATAAATGCTAGCAACAGCATTGGTGACTTGCATAAGCTCTGTTGTAGGATCTACATTGACTCACTGGAGACGTATAATTTGAGCATGAAGGCCCAGTCATGCAGACATAGAGACCAATGAGTGAAGCCCTGGTAACCACTAAAATGAATCACTAGGAGGAGTACAACGCTGCGCTGAAAGTCTGCTTGTGATTGATTTGATCGTTAGCAGGTTGCTTTGATCACCTGCTGTTTGTATGCAAGACGCCGACTTATCAGCTTGCCAGCCGTAGCAAAACAGCAAAGAATACAATGCAAACAGTTAGGCCTTTTAAGCAAAAGTTGCCCCTTTTAAAATATTATTATATTTAAGCAGCAAGACACAAATTTTACTTTGGAGATGAAAGTTATCCAGTTCTGGTTTTCGCTCCATGTTTGCAGACAAGTCAGCATCTTCCATGCAAACTACAGGCAAACGTGGTAATCTGTTACTAACCAGTCCAGTCATGAGGTGATTTTTGGTGCAACCACTTTCATTTTGCAACACCCAGAACTGCTGTCCAACCACTCACCAACCAGTCAGGAAATACAAATTTTTCCCCAACAACTGGAAGTTGCCACAGGGTCACTGTTCAGTCTCTAGCCCTGAGTGACTGAAGCTCTAAAGGTTTTTCTTTCAGTGTGGTTTGTAGAGGTCCACAGATCAATGGTAATAAAACTAATCATAATGTCAAAAAACTAACCAAGCATTGACACAATCGAGACAAATTCAGCTTTCTTATCTTTACTTTAGTGTCTGCATAAACTGCAAATTAACAACACACTATTTTACCCCAAATCTCAACTATGAGCAGAAAATCCCAACTCAGCCTGCTGCACATGCTGGAGAGTGTAACCATGCCGGATAACCAGCAAAATGTGGACCTTTAATGATGCTGACGTTTATCTATTTGCATCATTTCTAAGCCACAATAAATAAATAAAAACAATTAAAACAGCAGTTAGCATTATGTGGAGTCATTTTTGATTGTGTTTCAGACTAACATTAAACTGGAATATAAGATTAGGAGTAGCAGAAGTATTTGGTTGCTGTCTTATCTTGTCCCCCTTTACAGAAGCCAAATTAAACACGTTGACACGCAGGGGTGTGTCGAGTGTCTTGGGACATTTGATAACATAACCAACTATACTTCCATTTTAACGGCTCATGTTGAAGGTCATGAAGATATGCAAAATATGCCAAGTAAAATAGCAGAGCAGAGATATTTGACTTTTTAAATATCAGAGAACATAACAGTATTATCTGTGGTGCATTTGCATACATCAGATTGTCACACTGTAAAAGGTAAACACAGGACTCCAAGTAGACAAAGCAGACAAAACAGACACACGTGCGAGTCTTTTATTGGACTGAGCATCATCATATCACCATTGGACTGAGAACAAAATCCAAGAACAAGACCTGACACAAGGATTATATATGTAAACATAGGGCTGACTGAAGGATGAAAACCAGGATAAGAATGAGACAAAGGTTAAAGTAATTAACACAGGAAAGAAGACTGAGACAGGAAATAAAAAGTAATGCAGAAAAAAGCTGACCTTCAAAGTAAAACAGGAACTAGCCAAAATGTAAATATTAAACACAGAGAGAAGACTCACATTAGACGTGGTTAAAAAACTAAAACATCTATAAGGATTAAATACTGAAACTCATTAAAAGGGCAAAGTAAAGACAGGATTCAAAGAATCGATAATGTTATAACAAAAAAATAGTAAACCTAAGTAGACAAAAAAAGGATTTCTAAAAACAAGTCTAAGTTTTTAACTTTTGTTAGAATGCTATAAACTTTCTGTTGTGTTTGACACGGGAAGCGCCAGTTTCACACAAAAGGTGTTAAGGTGCCTCTGTCGATACCTTTCTCAGTACTTTCCCAGTCTGACAGATTCCTTGCCAGATGAAATAAGTGTGTGTGTGTGTGTGTGTGTGTGTGTGTGTGTGTGTGTGTGTGTGTGTGTGTGTGTGTGTGTGTGTTTTGATACAACTTGAAACAACTTCTAGGGTTTCACAGCTAAATGTGCAGTTACTGTACATGATGAATGTGATTCTCTGTGTGTTTTACTAATATGTAAATACAGAATAATAATGTTCACTGCAAATAAAAAGGAAGTCACTTATTAAAGGCAAAAATGGGTGAAGCTTTTGCATGTTCGTGTGGTGGTTCATGCTGGGAAAAGTATTTGGTACGAGACCTTCTGTGCTATCTGCTCCTGTGAAATGCTTATCAGGCTTTGAATGAGTCACACCCGTCTGGCTGACGGTGCCAGTGCTTTTTATTTAGTTCACTATATTATAAGACACTGCGCACTCACCAGTCATTTTATTGGGGAGGTTTGTTAACGCAAATATCTGATCAACCACATGGCAGCAATTCTGTGGCAGAAACACAAAGCATGTAGGCATGTAGACATGGTCAAGACAACCTGCTAAAGTTCAAGCCAAGAATCAGAATGGAGAGGAAAGGTGATTTAAGTGTCTTTGTATGGTGCCAGATGGGCTGGTCTGAGTATTTCACAAAGTGCTGATCCGCTGAGATTTTTCCTCACAACCATCTCTCACAAAATATCAGGAAGTGTCACGTCTCCAAGCAAAAAGAGCTATTGTACTTAATGGTTATACTGCTTCAAGGTGATAGCAGGGCAACAGTAATTCAAATAACCATTTGTTACAGCCACGGTATGCAAAAGAGCACTTCTGATCTCTGAAGACCACACCAGGTGCCACTCCTGTCAGGTAAGAACAGGAAACTGAGGCTGGAATTTACACAGACTTGCTAAAACAGGACAACAGAAGATTATCTGGTCAGATGAATCTCAATTTCTGCTGCAAAATTCAGATCAGATCAGAATTTGGTGTAAATGAAATGAAAGCATGGATACATCCTGCCTCGCATGAGCAGTTGAGGGCTGTTGGTGGTGATCTAACAGTGCTGAGGAATATTCAACCTCCAAAACTAAGCATTGTTTAAACACCACAGCCAACCTGAGTGTTGTCGCTAGCAGTGTCGATCTATTTATGACCAACTGTGGTCAAATGTGCTATGTCACGAAGCTCAAGCTAGTTTCTTGAATATCACAATGAGTTCACTGTATTCAAATGGCCTCCACAGTCAACAGATATCAGTTGAACATACTTTTATATTAAAGTGCTTGAAAGCCACATGAAGATGAACTGCCTTGAGTGTTGTTGCTTGAGTCAGCGTTGGCCTGATGAGCAGACCTATCACTGCTCATTTTAGCTGTAAGCTAGCATCTCAAGGCTTCACTAGCTCTGACTGAGTTGCACTGTGGGTAAAGCTCGATTTTTAAGAAGAAAATGTGAAATAAAGATATTTCTACTTTTAATTAGCGTTCACCTACACATGCTGGATCTGACCTGGGGATGCTGAGCAGGGCTGAAAGACAATTCAAGTTTTTTTCTGTCGTCATCAGATTGTAGTAGCTCTTTCCTTTTCACCACACTAATCCAGTAGAAAAAGAAACTTATATCTTTATTATTATTTGCTTTAGTTGTGCTTCTTTTTTATGTACTTCAGCCATGCTGGATCCATAGTGTAGTCATTATATGTTGTGTCTTGAGTTACGTTAAGAACAAAAATATTATTTTCAAGTTGTGCTGGTGATATTAGCTGTTAGCTTTTTAAACGCAGACTGCTGTGAATAAAGCAAACACACTCAGCTGCAGGTGTCCTGGGAGTCACCGACCTCAGGTGTCGAGTCACTCCCAGGGGGTCAAGGCCTGCATTAGCAGTTGCAGCAGATGGCAAACCGCAGACAATGAGTGGATGAGACAGACAAGCCAGGTACAGAAGAGGGAGGAGGTTGGATGGGTTAATCTTCAACTGCTCATCTGTCAGAGGAATGACTTGAAACCTACTCATACCTGTGTCGGTGAATGAACGGGAAGGACTCCTGTATTTGTCATACAGGGGCTGGATTTACACATACACAATCCTTTTGTTCAAGTTCAAGATTTAATGGATGGGGATCAGAATAAAGCTTTCCAAACCTCTCCAGCATTGACCTGCAGTAAACCCTCCTCTTACGTACTTTCATTGACACAGCAAAGCTTAGCAATTTACCTAAATAGGCTTACTTATCAAACTCTTCTTCCTTCCAAGCTCCACCCTTACTCGTGCTCTTTCTCACCTTTTTGCAAACACTTAGGTTGCTTTGATTTGCTGTCATTCAGCTGGGTCATGCTTGCTGGGCTGTGAGACATCTAAATCACTATGCAAAAATCCTTAACAGAGAGCCGTTCCTGTTTACTTTGCATTGTGCTTCAATCACTAACACAACAGACAGTTGACAGACCGTCAAAAATGAAGATAACTTAAGCATATTAGCTAATTAACTCCCCGGGATAAGCATCATTCAAGTCAGGGAACGATGCTTATCCTGCAAACTGACCAACAATGTGATTGTCACTGGATCCATTTCTCTTTCTTTCTTCCTGACAGACATTCACCTTGTAATAACGTATCTATAATATGTATATAAATAATGATATGTACATAAACAGTAACTGTGTCTGCATGTATTTTATTTCTGTGTCAAAATTTACGTTAAATACATTAAATAAATTATTTTAGGGGTCTAAAACCTATGGCTCCTGAGACATATTTGGCTCTTTTGGTGATCTCAAGCAGCTCTCTGTGACATAGGTGCATACACATAATGATTTGTCCCGAGTTCTCCAGGCTGGATAAGGATGAAGATAAAACTTGATAATTTCATAAATGGAACAAAAACATGGGTATTCATCTACTTAACATGGCTGTTTTGTTACTGTGGGCTTAAAGTAGTTATTACCTGTGGGTTACTGGGAATTTCTCTACCATTCAGGACAAGTGTGGCTCTTAAGCAAGGAAGAAGAAAACAAGCATGACACCATCATTTTGGTGATTTTATGTAAATATAACCAGTGCAACTGAAAATTTACTATATGTTTTAAATAATAACTTTCCTGGAACAGCTGTTGCACTCCAACCACCGCAGTATTTGTCCTACTGCTTTGTGTCCTCAGCTCAAACAGCACTTACATTTATCATTGTTATCATTATTATTATTATTATTATTATTATTATTATTAATCTCAATGAAAGGGTATATTCTAACATAAAACAAACTGGCCTTTTCTTGACTTATTCTTGTTTAATAAGTCAACAGTGTTGCTAATCAGGCACTTATGTATCATCTAACGTGCCAGACATAATACTACACATTTACAGTGTTATGGTCGGCACGTTTGCCATGCTATTTAATGAGAAATGTGTCATGCTTACACAAAGGTTCTGTTTTTATCTACTGGCATTCACCAGGCCAGGCATGACATGACAAGTAGATCAGCATTTCTTAGCATTCTTATTAGCATAGTAAGAATTAGATTTTAGCCTCCAGGTTTTGCAGAAACTTCGAATGCATGGAAGATTTCTGCACAGCTCCACACAAAGACTCAGACTTTCTGTTGCAGATGAAGGTGAGATGGGAAAAGATTCCAGCTTTACGCCGACTTTGTTGCTAAACTTAGACACATGTGAGATGCTACATAATTTATTTCGGCTTATGCTGCAAGCTCAAGAAAACTTCCAAACTTAACTGTGTATGTAACATTTACATGTTTTTCTGCACTTATATTATCAAAGGTTTAAGTCCTTATTATATTCCCTAGCTGTTTTTTGTTTTGTTTTTTTAATCCTGCACTATTCATGTTTTCATTAGTTGTGACAGTGCAATATGTCATTAAAACTTTAAAAACGTCCCTCCTCTTTCGGCCCTGTTTTGGTCTCTGAGTTCGTTAGTTGCTGATGGTGGTGTGTTCTTTAAAGAATGACACCGGAGGTCCATTGTGAAACCTGTTAGAATGACAAACCAACCTCTAATGGCCATGTAAATAAGGGCATGTAAGATGTGTGTTGGTGTCACCTTTAGATGTGAAGAGATCCACGCACATATTAGGAAATCTCATCTTCATGCTTAATGTGTTTTTGTTTTTTATGTAAACCATAATCTTTTTCCAATCTCCCAAACAAGTAAATTCGCTGCCTCAGCTTTCACTTTGACTGCATATTTGGTGAAAAAGCGAAAGACCAAGTGAAAGTAAGTGGATTGCAGTTGTTTAGTAGAAAAGTGGGTGTGTTTCTACCACCACTCTCCCCCAAACTACTCCAACCCCACTCCCTATGACTCCCTGATGCAGACTTTCTGTTTTTTGAAAGTGGAAACACTCCTGCAGAATAGGGACAAATGACCTTTAATGCTGTTCCAGTTGGATGACTTGTGTTTCATCACAAGGATGTGTTCATGTCACACAGTGATGCTCCAGGAATGTGTTTCCATGTGGGGATTCAGCCAAAGCAGGCCCTTACTGGTCGACGCTGCATTGCACTGATGACCCTCTGTGGCTCCTGTGTTGCTCCTTCAATTGGCATCCCTGCTGTGATGACAGTGGCTCCATTCAAATAAATGGGATGTCTGCCTTTTTTCTGTAGGGCTGGAAAAGGTGTGAAAAATTCTCAACTTTCTTTTATTGGAGCAGGTCTATTTGTTTCTAGATAAAGTATTTACACTAAAAATGTCTTCCTGCTGCTGCTGTTGAGATAATAGTAAAGTTGTCTCACTTAAAACCAGAATAATAAGCAATCTGCACCAAATTCGTTAACTTAAAAAAAACTACCACTCAATTTTTAATCTCTCACTAACAACAGAAAAAGTATTCAAGCTGAATTTCACTAAAATAAAAATAAGCATTATAGAGTCATTAAACTCTTGTTTTTTTCCTTTCCATTTAGATAAATCATATTTAATTCAGCTTCCCTTACTGATTTGCTCGGCTCCTCATAGTTTAAAGATCAAAGCTCTATAAGCAAGATGTCCAGTTCTGCCACCATCTTGAAAGGACTGCAGCACTTTTTTGGAGGTTTTCTGAGGCATGAACTAATTTAACTTTGATTTCAGTGGTTACTGAAACATGAAACATACATTTATAAAGACTGTAGTTGACAAAAACACTGGAAAGGTTGGGTCACTTTTTCCATAAATAAGATTTTTAAAAGTGTAAACGTTTAACCACCGTCTTTACTTTTGTGAGATTCCTCTTAGAGCTCATTCAGGATAACTGCCACGTTCCTCTCTCATAATGTCTTAGACAGGGTGACCAGGTCTCCCGCTTTATATTGGACTGCACAGTATTTTTTATCCCTACCCTCCCCCCCGTCCCACATATTGAGACAATGTCCCACATTTTTACTGGCTGAAGTTTAGCAAAGTCAACACTGCGAGTCTCACGGGAAACGTGTGGCTCAAAAGGAGATATATTGAAGATGCATCCTCACTGAAACCCAGTGATGATTACCAGACAGAGTAGCAGCTGAAATAACAGTTTTAGCAGTTACTGTGATAGAAAAAGGGAACGCAAGTGTGCAAAGACCAGAAAAACAAGGCAGTTTCCATTTGTGTTTAAACGAAGTCACAAAATACATTTTTCCTTTTGTATGACTGATGCCAAACTTCCATCTTGCATAGCTAATGTGTCCCACAGAACCATACTCACATTTATGTTGTGGACTCAGATTTGACCCACAGTTCATTCTAAAGCATTAGTGCTTCTAACAAAAACTTTTCAGTTCTGCTGCTATAAAGACAGTTATGTAGTGACCACCTGTCATTCCACAATCCATGGATTTATTTGTTAGATTTTTGTATTATATTGAGAATTTTATTCAGCTGTGGTGATGAGCAGTATGGATGAAGTTAGGTAGGAATATCCATGGATTATGACATTCATAGACAACGCTATGATCCACAGTGGGAGGGAGGGATCGAGGACATGTGGAGGTAAGCTCTGGAGAGAAGAGGAATGGAAGTCAGCAGATACCAGAATGCATGAGAATGAGAGGACGACAGGTGTAACAGTGAAGATGCAAGGAGCTGAGGTAGTGAACCTGAGGTCCACATTTCTAAGCAAGACAGTGCACAAGGGGTGAAGAAGAGAGCAGGAAGCAAGCAAGAAGAGGAAGGGTGGAGTGGGTGGAAACAAGTGTCAGGAGTTATTTGTGACGGAAGGATAGCAGAAAAACTGAAAGGGAAGAATTGAAAGATGGTAGTGAGACCTGCTATGTGTGGATTGGAGACACTGACAAAAAGACAGGAGGCCGAGCTGGAGGTGACTCGATTGAAGATGTTAGAGAGTTTTCACTGGGGATGACCAGGATGGACAAGATTAGAAATGAGTGCATTAGAGGTACAGCTCAGGCTGAATGCGTTGGAGACTAAGTTAGACAGCATTTGCAGAGGAGTGTTGGTGGATATATTGGACAATGAATTTTGAGGCCATCCAGAGGGTTGAAGTGAGAGATGAGGATGCTGGGGATAGGGTGAGAAGGAGGCAGATGATCTCCTGCTCCTAAAGAAAGCAGCCAAAAGAAGCTCTCCAGCTCTGTTATTTATTTTTATTTCACTTCTTTTGTTACATTTCAGATAATTGAGTTACTTTGTCTTGTTATTTTTGTTACTATTTTATTTAATCGATCTGTCTTAAATACATCTTATGTCAGAACGCTTTAAAAATGGCATTGATAGTTTTACGAACCAGAATAAAACAACAAAAAAGTCTGACAACACTGCTTACACGCATGCATTTTTTTCCTTCATATGTAAAATGGGTAATTATGGTTTTCCCCTTAGCTTTTATTTAATTATTAAGCGTTTAGTTTTGCACATTCAGCCTGTGTATCGCCACCGCTCGGAGCCATCAGTTCACGGCGCTATTGTCACCGAGCGAGGCCCCGCCCTCGGCGTGACGCGGCGGGGAGAGCGCTGAGCCGAGAGAGGAAAGCAGCTTTAATTGCACAGCAGCGAGAAAAGCCAGCGATGGCTTCTCTCAGGCAGGAGCACCAGTACGGGCTCTCCTGTGGAAAAAACAACAAAAACAGCCCCAACAGGACGCTGTACCATGTCAAGCTCACGGACACGGCTATCAGAGCGCTGGAGGCGTACCAGAACCTCAAGGTACCTTTGTGGTTTGTTTGTTTTCTTTTTGTGTGTTTGGATGTGAATTCATGCGTCAAAGTTTCTCTTTTATCTTCTTTCTAAAAATTTCCACTACCTAATTATTGTTAAATTGTTTTTCTGCGTTTATTTAGCTCACGCTTTTAATTTAGTGTGTGTTGAGGTTGTGGCTCCGGCCAGTACAGTTACTTCTGACTGAATCAGTTGGCTTCGTGGCTGGGTAACATACCAGAACTAAACCCAGTGATTGTCAGGAAAGACGAGCCCCTCAGCTGTTTGCTGGGAAACCTTCCTGGTGCTGCTTCAAAGTAAAGCAGAGAGGCAGCACTCTGCATAGTTATCTAATTGACAAGTAGCCTAGTTTGTGTCATAATTGGCTCCAGTGGAGATCATTAACAGCACACAGGCTTTATTGATTGTGTAACTTGTGCTTTAATCTGTTTAAATGTAAGATAAATTATATTTACTGCACTAATTCAGATTGCATAATTCTCCAAAGACGCCTATATGCAACTACAATAGCCTCATTTTCTTTTTTCTCATTAGGGGTCTTTATCAAGTGAGCCATCAATATGTTTCAAAGGGAGCCAAGGGGTAAGTGTGATCATATTTATTTGTTTGTTTTCACATGTGCACATAACTGTATTTTTATGCTTCTGGGATTTCAACCCCATTTATTTGTTAACTAAATTGAAAAAGCCTGCATTGTTGTTCTTTAAATGAATAAAATAGCAACATTTCTGACTCACACTCTCCACCATGCTGCCACCCTCGGAGCGCTCAGATGGGAGCTTATAGCTGGTCTCCTCCAGCAGATAGGAGGCATGCAGGTTACTGGGTCAGGCTGTGGAGAGGCTTTGTTGGGTCAGTGCTGGGGGAAGAAGGAGGGGAGGGAGAAGTGCGCAGTACACTGACAGAGCCAGAGTCAACAGTGGGGAAAGGAGTTATTATGAGTCAAATGAGGAGCATTAATAGATACAAATTAGCCTTGTGCACCTTGTTTCTACTTTATAAAAATGCAAGTTAATGTTGCATGTGTGTCGCTGGACATCAGGACAGCAGTGCATTAGCAGCTTTCTTTGGCTCGTGAAATTCAGCCATAATCTGCAGTAAGCAGCCTGAAGTATGCGTGTTTTGACTCAAGTCGGGAGCAGCTGTGTCCTTGGGGAATAGTTTCTTTTCAGGCAATGCTAATTGCACAGGCTGGTTGGAAAGAGTTGAACCCCCCCCCCCCCCCCCCCTTTCCTGTCATGACAAGATGAGCTGAGTGGTCCTGAGCTTTATGAGGGAGTGGGGGGGCAGGGTATGGATAACCTGTAAAACCTGTAAATGTGAATAGTGGTGGAACGTTTGCTGCTTCTAATTTGTGTATGTGTGTGGGGGGGTTTTTTTGGGGGTTTTTTTTAGTTTAAGAGTAGTGAAAACAATCTTTTACTTTTCTGACAGTAAGGTGTGGTGCCTGTCGTTTTTGTAACTAGTCCAGGATTTTTCTAACCTGCGTCTGACCTGACTCGAGCTGTCACAGAGGATTGATTCACATGTCGGTACCTCTTTGCAAGAGTTGGAGGTAAAGAAGCGGTCAGTCGGTTCCTGTTTTTGTTTGTGTTGTGCTCTGTACGGACTGCAACTCCCATTAGACAAGGCAATGATACGAGTACGTATGGCAGTAATTTAGAAAACGAATGCTGCAAATCCGAAGCTGATGGCGTGCTGAGAAATGCCTGCAGTTAGAATACAACCAAAGATGATAGTTGGATTCCCTGTTTTATTTATTTTTATTTTTTTTAATAGAGAAGCTGTTGTGCGTGAAAAGTGAGTTTCATTAATTTGGGTTTGTCCTGTGCTCCATGCACGAGGGAAATGGCAACTGACTTTATATGGAAGTTTTGCTCAACAAGGTGGCGTGTTGGTAGTGATAGAGTACTGTGCAAAAGGCTTAAGCCACCCCTAATTTCTGTTTATTTTGTGAGGAAAATTGGAAATAGGTGCTTTCATCTATTTAAACATGTGGAAACATACATGGAAATATAAACGCAAAATACAGAGTTTGAGAGTCAGTATTTGGTATGACCACCTTTATTCTACAACGTAGTCTTTTCTTGCTACTTGTGCAGTTACCTCAGATTTTTCAAGGACACACTGCACATCATGACGAGAGATGCCAAGGTTTCTACTAACTCTTAACAATGGCTATTAACGCTGCCTAAAGATAAAGTTTAGGATTGGTTCTTTGTTAAGTTGTCTGTTGTGTGCAGACACTTTTCATCCCTTAAGTGCATAAGTTACGTGATTCACAGGGCAGTGTTAAGTGGATTACCAAACCAAAAATAATACAATGAAAAATATTCTTCTGAAAAGATACAAGGACTGGACTTAAAATGAGTGAAAAATCAGACAGTTTCACAAAGAAAAGCTGGAGAACTATTGCTCAAGAGCAAAAAATTGTGAGAAAGTCTGGCTCCTTAGAAGCAAAATATACAGAATTGAGGGGTGGCTCAAGACTTTTACACACTGGTGATTACTATTAGTAATACTACTTGTAGTCTTCGCTATTGTCATTAATATTACTATTGTTGTTATTGTACTGTTATTATTTTTAATATACATTTATAGCAGCTTAAGAACATACTTTACAAAGTGCTTAGACAAGCAAATTCACATGTGTTACTCATAAAAAAAATCCAAATCACAAATATCCATTACTTTGCTAATTATCCTGCATCCAGCACTGGTAGCTTTGTTTTGTTCAAATCAGCTTTGCTCTGATTATACTAATGCTTGGGTATGCACTGGTCTCTGGTCGCTGCATTAGTTACAACAAAGCAGTTTAGGAGAGACTTATGTGTGTCTCATTGCTGTTGACATAAACTCAGACATGATGTGCAACAAAATGCTGACTATAGTTGACTTAACAGCCATGACTGTCATTAACAGTGATTTTCTGAAAGTTAAACTGAGCTCCTTTTAATGTAAGGAATGTGTTGAATACTCTGTCATATCGGGAGATCTGAGTGAGACATTATTTTTTTCCCTGACAGTTCATCTGCGCCTCTGTCATTGTGATGGCTCAGGGATCGGAGAGAATCTGGCACTCCTCCCAAATATACGGCACAGATTTATAAGCGAAACGAATGTTTAGAGGTAATTACAGGAGCTGTAACGCTCTTGATTACAGCGTGAGGCATCATGACTTCAGTATGCATTAGCTCTCCCTGTCTGCCTGGCTCAGACGTTGATAAATGTGGGGATATACGCGTGTGTGTCAGTGGCACACTTTTGCTGAAGTAATAGCTAGGTTAATGACATGAACTCTGACCTGCTAATTTTCCCGTCCCATTACAAGTTGGGAGTCCTACTTTTTCTGTGTGTGCCAGTAATTGAGCAGAGAGATCACACCTTCTGTGTTAAAGCGTGTTTTAGTGATGCAGTGAATGGCACATGTATGCACGCGTTAGTATGTGTGATATAATTTTTTCTGCTTGCTTTGGCCTGGGTGTTGGCAGGATGTTTTTGATTTGGGTTGGTGTGATTGTTTATCCCTTGTGTGGTCTACAGACATGATTTATTCATATCTGACCTCCTCTTTCCTGTCCTGCCCCCCTGTGCCCGGTGTGCTGCAGTCGTTAGCCTGGCAGGACCAGCGTCGATCCCTTAAGGTCCATCTGCATGTGTGCCGTGTGTTTGTTTGTTTCTTTTGCCGGAGTGAATGAAAGGAGAGGATTTTGGCACTTATTTTTCCACAAGTGTGTGTCTGTGCGTGTGTTTAGCCTGCCTATGCTGAGTTCCCGAGAGTCCCCTCTGATTGTGTGCCGTCTCCTCTGATTTGAATAACAATGAGCGGGGGAATGCAGGCGGTGTGTTGTCACCCTGCCTGGATCACCCAAAATGAATCAGGTTTTTCAGACTAATGTGTTACAGTCGGTCCAGATGTGTTGTGGCCTGCCCCGAGGGTTTGTTTGTGCCCAGCGTGATAAAAACTTCCCTGCTGTGGATCTAATGGAGTGGGGAGTAACACAGCAAACAGCTTTCATCTTAACCATTTAGTTATTTAACCATGACCAAAATATAAAAAACATTGATGGTACTTCTGTCACATCATTACTGTGTACTGTATGTGGATTATCTAAACAGTTGCCACAAAGGCACTGAAAAGTATGTGTTCTGCCCAAAAAAGTCATCTTGAGATATGATGAAGTTGCAAACCACTGCAACTAAGCTGGGAAAATCTGTCAGGCATTTTATAAATTATACATATAAATTTATACATTATACAATACTGTATTGTATGTGGCACTGATTATATATTTTTTCCCTACAGTAGAAACAAGCATCATATTTATTGATATGCCTTTATTTAAACAGGAAACGTGGTTGAGGGGTATTTTACAAGGGAGATTAGAGGGGTTGTACTACAAAACAAAATTAATGTGTTAGCGAGCTTAGATTTATGAAGGTGTCTTTCTTTCTACGTGGGTCAATCTCTGTGTTAACTTGTGCTGAACACACAACGTGGTCTGGAGCAGAGTTTTGGTCTAAAATCTAACATCGAAACTAGAGCAGGGCGATATGGCCAAAAATATTTATCTCGATATATATTTGAAAATTTGCGATAACGATATAACTGACTATATAATTGATGCGAGACAAAATACAACTCCACAACTTTACTAACGCAAAAACCCATCTTTTTATTTTCACTTAAACAAGCAGCTGTTTTTTATGTGCATTAAAGCTATATAAAGATTTAACAGTGCAAATGCAAATTCCTTGCTGAAACTTTAACCAAAAGACATTTCCAGTTGAAATGGGCTGACATATCCTGAGCATAAACATGTATAATATCCACTAAAGTTAAAAAGAGGTGCCTTGCAACATTAAACTGCAGTGTGCCAAATAAAAAAAGTCAAATACGTATTTTTCGGACCATAAGGTGCACAGGATTACAAGGCACATTAACCGAAACAAAGCAGTCGGATAAATCAAACTTTATTCAACTCATTCTTCTTGCTTCCTCCACTTCTGTACCATTGATTCATTAATGCTGTATTCTATCACAGCTGCTCTATTCCCATGTTGTTGCAGTATATTAATGACTAACCTCATATTGTGGATGGATTCTCTCAGTTGTTCTCCTGACTGAAGTTTGGTCCGTTTACAGCATCCTGCCATGCTATTGCATTTGTCCCTAACCATCAGGAACCTTCACGTTAACTTTTATCGAGTGGGAAAAAAGTTAGCATTCATCCTCCAGCTTTACTGTTTATGTTATACTAACATAGCTGTGTCGCTAGCACATCATTATATACCACCTAGTCCAACTTCAGTAACCCTACAAATGTCACTGCTATTTAGTTTTCAGTCTTCATTGATGTTGGAAGTGATAGCATAGCTGTACGTTTGAATTATTTCAGAAATCTCTCAGTCAGAACATGCTATATCATGTTTAGGTAACTAGCGAAACTAGCGAGCTAACTTCCGCTAACTTCCTGCTAACTTCTAACTCCGTTAAATGTAATAAATTCTGTTTTCATGGATGCCTGGATGTTAAACTTAATCGTTACACCTGGTAAAGCAGCAATGCTGATCAATTTATTAAAGATGAAAGAATTTAGACAGTTTTTAACTATTAGTGATGCTGCAGTGTTCGTTTGACTTTGGCACCTGAAGTGGACAGAGTTTTGGTCCCAGATTACTCCCAGATTTACGAGCACCTTAGTCCGTCAAATACAGTAATAACGACGGCCCGCTAGCATGCTCTAGCAAAAATAGTGCTTTGTTGTGTATCTGACAGACAAAAGCTAAACCAGTTCCACACCACTGAAGTTGCACCATTTTTACAAACCAATTCTGGTTCATCTGTTTCACTCAACAATCCGCTTTGCCTCTTCTCATTCTCCGTTGCTGCCATGCTTTTCGGTCATGTGCGCATGAAAACAAAGGCACTGCGCATGTGCATTTTACCCATATTCTATTGCGATATTTTATTTTCTTATCGTTGCCCAACATTCTACCGGTATTACCGTGAGCGGTATAATATCGTCCAGCCCTAATCGGAACTTTTCATAATTCTTTTATTTACAGTGTGTTTAAAGTTCTGTGTTCTCTGGGGAAGGAAAAATGTTCATAGCATGAAGCTTTTAAGCTGCAAGCCTCAGTCACACATGTCTGTAGACTAATCGGTAATGACCTCTAGCAACTACAGGTTTCTATTGAAACGTGAGTATTCCTCAACCATTCGGTGAGCGGCTGCTGGAGGTTTTGGAGGAGTTGGTAGGTGAAATTGGCTACAAAGTCTGTGGATAACTTATTTAGCACGTCACAAATCCATAATAGTTCCAGTAAAGTAAAAGTAAAAAATTTTTGCAGTTTTACTACAGTTTACGTTCATTGGCACCATCTTGGGTTGTTCCAGATACAATTCCAGATCCAAATTCCATCTGGGAGCTTAGAACTTCCAACTTATTCAGCAAAACACACTGAGGCAACCTGCTGGCGACTAAAGCAACTGAAAGTACATGTTAGCAGTTTCACCTAGCGACACCAAGCAACAGCTCACCAACCAGTCCAGGAATAGACATTTTCCCTAGCAACCAGAGGTTGGCAGGGGGTCACCAGCCTGTCTCTTGGCCTGTATGACTTACGACTTGCTAAAGCCACTGAAGGAAGCCCAGCTATAAAGTTTCTGCAGCACATACTGCATTGTCAGTGGAATTTACATACTTTCAGTTGGTGATACAGAACATTTGTAGTGTTTTCATGCTTGGCTTTAATCTAGGGCTGAACGATTATGGAAAATAATCTAATTGCGATTTTTTTTGCCCCAATATTGCGATTGCGATGCGATATGCGATTATTTTTTAAGGTCTTTGTCTTCTGTATTATTAAACAAAGACAAGCAATACATCATATAGTATGGCCAATACTATATTACATTAATTTTAAACTGTTCTTTCCTGGAAGACAGACCTCTGTTATGATGACATGAGGTGATGCATGAATTGATGACTGACATTTTTATTTAACTTCTTCAATCACAACAGTATATTTGAACATACACAATAGTTTATTTTTAGCTTACAAACATCTGAGCATAAAGTGCTGACAAGGAACCCTGGTGTAAACATTAAAATGAAAGTCAGTACAATGTGCAGATTGCAGAAATATACATAAAAAAAATCAGTGGCTTTACCACACTCAGTTTTTCGACATCTGTGAACTACTAGACAGTCATTCAATTAAAAAATAATATTAAATAAATAAAACTAATAAATAAAAAATACACACATCTTACTGATCTCTGCAGTCAGTAACATTACACATAAAGTGCAAACATAATAGCAATTGTATAAACACACACACAAACACGCCTTTAAAATTTAAAGGCGTGAAATTGGACGGTCTAGTTCTGATTAGCGTCACCGCTGTCTCGGTGGAGTTTAATAAACTTGGCCGTCTGCTTCTTGCTATCTAAAATATAACCAGACACTGGTGTAAATTCTCGACTGTCTCATACTTCTGTTTAATAAGTTTTCTGTTTGACGTTTAGTCAGCTGTGTGAAAACCAAGGAGGAACCCACCCGGGGGATTAATAAAGTTTTATTTTATCTAATCTAATAACTTTAATCTCAGCCAAACCGATTTACTCACGAACAAACAAAACACTGAAAAAAGCCCAACAATAACATTTTTAGGTTGTCTAAGTGACTTATATATTACGTTTAACCCGAGCAGCGAAACTCCGCGGTGATCTGAAAATGATGTGCCGGGAGTTGTGCCGTTCTCGGCCGCATCAGTAACCCTCGAGCTCCCGGCTAGCTGTCGAGCTGGTGGGTAGCAGACGCCTCTGAAAACGTCGAAGCACTTTTGCAAATATGGGATATCTTGATAAACCGAGCAGATATTTGATGTTTACATAACTACTTTCTCGCCTGAAAATATGTTAAAAGTTTATTTTGTGACCCTGAAAGATTAGTATGAGTAATTTTAAAACTTAGTAGCGGCCGCCATTGCTGGAAACTGGAGTTTGGCTGGGCCGCGCTATGAATTCTGGGATATGGTAGTAATTTGGACAGCCTTCGGCGCGTCGCTGTGACGTAATCGGTCTACAAATGCGGCCTCAGGAGGATGCAGCCCATGAATTTGGACATGTCCAGAGTATAATCGCAGCCTTTGCGGTTAGAAAATTGCACTTGATCATGTCGCGATATTATCGCAAATGCGATATATCGTTCAGCCCTACTTTAATCTCCAACTCCAAGAACAGCAGCTAACAGAGGTTAGGTTAGAAAATTGATCAGTTACGTTTATGGCTATTTATCACCAGTGATACCTATTTAAGCAATAAAATTTCCCTTTGATCTGACGACATATTAAAGTGGTTTGAATATCTAATTTATTAGGATGATCACCCTAAGTAACCTGACTGACTATATTAATGTTTAAATCCAAAGGTCGATGTGTAGCTGTTGTCTTGGGTGGGGAATCAAATAATGTGCCAGGCGCACCTTTTAATGTGAGCATGTCCAGATCCTGAAGCAGAAAGTCTGAGTTAACAGAGAAAGTCGATTACCACCGTTGTGATACCAGTTATCTGACTGAGCTTTTAAGTTTAGTTAAGGGAGCTGAGATGAATGAAGTCTGGCTGTCTTGAGCTTGCTTTGTAGTACATCGTCTGTCCAAGCTAGCACCCATGCCAACTTAAAGCATATTTTTTTAAATGCAACAAATACAACATAAAATACAAGATATACAAAATGCATATGAAATCTAAACACCCACAACAACAAAATACCAGGCCTCTCAAGAAAAATGACTGCACACCTCCTTCAGCATGTTTAGAAAATGCTGTCTTCTGAGGGGGAAAAAAATCAGTGCTCTTTCTTGTGAATATTCTTATGTGCTGACCAGATTATTTATGTGTTGGTGAGGTTTTTTGTTTTGATTTATTTTAATAAAAAATGCGGGCGTTCCTCTGAGATTCATTAGCTCTGGAAAAGCGTCCTCTGTCCAATCAAGCAGCTCGGAGATCCAGAGCACATTTTGGTTCACTTATCCCGATTCCTGTCTAATTCCCTTATGTGAAAACTTCACACACAAGTTAATGAGGTGTAAAGGGCCACTTGTCTCTCCCCGCCCCTGCACACGTGCATCATGGTACGTTGGGTAACATACCCTTCAGGGGAGGATCCTGCTTAGTTTGGAGGGTGGAAGGAGTGACATTTTGTCAGGAACAGTGACCCACAATTTGTTGAAGTTGGCAGTCTGGCCCTCGGGCACCTGCCAGAGATGTATCGTTCTTGGCATTATAGGGGGGAGAAACCTCGAGGGATTCTTGTGGCGCAGCACCACTTCCTCCTTTTCCTTCATATCGGCCTCTTCCGCCCCAGTGCTGGAGCTTGCAGGTCTGGCAGCAGCTCTGCCCCTCTGTGAAACTGCAAATGAAAAGGAATGGAGGGTGATTACAGGCTGGGGCTTGATTACATGCACTGTCTCCCACTCATGGCAGCCACATTAATCACGCAGTGTCGGCATGTGGAACTCGGCAAGAGAGAAGACACAGTATAGCTCCAAGCATTGACTGATTGACTGTGGGATCATAAACGCACGCCTGCATAAAAACACTCAAAATCACTGGTTTCTCTCTTTGTATGTTTCTCTTCGGCTCTGCCACCCCCTGCCCCCTCTCCTCCAAGCAGCCTGAAACACAGACACACATTGTGTTTTGTATCTCTGTCCTCCATTGTGGAGGGGACTTGTCTTAAATGGCATGTGTCAACTTGTGGCCCTGGGAACGATTCGGCCCTTTTGTTTGCGATGAGATGATGAGAAGTAGTGTTTACTGAAGTGTGGTGAGGATGAGGGTGGTGGTTGGCTGGCTGTCTGAGCGTGTGTGTCTGTCTTTAAACCAGTGGTGGAGATGTTTGGCTGATAGCTACACTTTGGCCTTTCTCCCCCTTCACTCTTATGAGTGGCAGTAATGCTGATTACGCCCCGGTGAGACGAGCTGGAGCTGAGCCTCTTTGCTCATGCTGGATTAGCACAGACACACATGCACAGTTTGCATTAGCAACCAGTTCAGAGTGACTTGCCTCCTGCTGATAACAGACAGTGGTGGTGGCGACAGGTTTCACTCCCTCCTCCACCTTCTCCTCCTCCTATCAACCAGAAAGGGAAGCAGTGCCATGGCATCTCACTCTGGAGCCGGGGAGGCCAGGACAAAAGACGGCCTGTTTTCAGAAGGCCATTACTCAGGCTGCAGAGGATGTGGAAACAATAGCCTGCATGAGATCTACACCCAGACCCCACATTCAACCAAAAGCTAGCAGGAAACATAAGCCCTGTGCACCGACAGCAGTCTCTCACAGTTTTTGTTCAATTGACTTTATAGTTTGATAAAGCCAGGAAAATGAGCCTTTCCCGTCCTGCACCTTCAACATGTGGAGACATTTATGACAGTAGAGAGTGAACTGTGGCTCATTAAGATACAGTCACCACAGAGGCTGACAGACTCAACTTTTACTGTGTCAAAAACCCAGCAGCTGATTCTTTTCCTTCAGGAACAGCTGTGGTTTCATGGGGACTATTTTTCAGGTAGAAATTAAAAATCTTGTGTGTGCAAGTGAGTGGCTTTGTCTGGGATGAAAGTTGTTCAGTTTTGAAACTCTGTCTAATTAAAATGGAGGTTTTGCAAGATTGTGCAAGCTTTACAAACTAAGATTCAATGTTTAGATATGCTGGAAAGAAGCTGTCCAATGTCTGCAAACATTGTCAGTGTCCCTGGTGCATCAGCTTGTTTTTGAGGTTTGAAATCTTGCAAATGCGGACTTGTGAGGATGTACATTTGCACTCATTCTGCTCTCGGAGCAGTATGTAAAGACAGCCACTTTTCAAAGATCTGCCCACACACTTCTGAGCTTCCAAGTCATGCAATTTATGGCAGCGTTATCTCTCAGCTGTGGTCTAAAACTCAGAAACAGACGGTGTGGGGAAAAATAAAAAGCTGGCATTGTGGAGGCAGGGGTACTTACTCATAAACTATTGTTTGCCTTCAGCTGAAGTACAGTGTATTTACTGCGTTAGGTGGGATCAACCTCGAAGGATAACTCATTTTGAATAAAATTAGGGTGTAGCTCGTTGTATACCTAACTATGGTGGGTAAGAGTTATTGCTAGGGTTTTTTTTAAGAATTAAACAAAAAAAGATTGCATGGATGCTTTAGTGATCAAGCAAGTCTGAATCTGTAAACTGGACCAAGCCAGACAGCGCACGGAGCCATAAATCCCGCTCACGTGCCCGTCATTGGTGAAACAGTCTGTCAGTCGCACCTAACCCAGTCATTATGATGTGCTTAGACTATAGTTACACATGCACTGAAGCCGTGAACTTCTCTAGACATTACTCATCATCTGTATGCAACAATGCAAAAGTCTGATTAGATGAATAGACCTTAACCTGCCAGTTCTTAACCTCCCACCCTTTAATGTCCAGTGAAACACGTGTAAGGATAGCACGGGTGACTGCAGCCATCCTACTATGAATACTTTCCGAGGTAAAGGGCTCTTGGAGTATGTAGGGTTGGGTTGACAACATTTCATTTAAAATAAATCAGAACTGCGTCACAACACCACCGTAGTTCACCTGCTATGTCAGCTTGCTGCTATGTGGCAGGTCTGGCTTCAAAAGTGAGTCGAACCCCACAGACTGAAAAAGCCCGACTGTACAGCGTTAAAAGGCACGTTTACATCCCAGTTTAAGGAACAGCTTTAGCCTCTATAGATTACTCTATAGGGGGGTTTAATGGATTTTATGACTAATGACTTGTTTTATAGTAGAGACCAGGCAAAAGCTTTGCGCTTCAGTTTTGGTGAATTAAATTGTAGTGGGGGGGTTATTTTCAGTCTTGTTTTCCGCAGTAATTAGCAGATATCTATCTGTATGTTACACCCAGCTGTTGGACTGTTGTGCTCACTGGATTGTGCTGCAGTTTGCGAATGCGGTTTTTTAACCAAGCCTGCCAATGTTGGTGTTTGCACTCCACGCTTCGTTTAAAATAACGGAGACTTGAAAATCTGTAGTACAAAACCAGTGAGTGCCATCACGGAGGCCACGTACATCTTTTATACTGCCTGTGGCCTAAACCACACGAAGCATGTAGCTTGAATGCTTTTGAAGTGGATTATTTCCTGCTGTGTGCTACGTGCAAGATGTCTCTCTTTATTCTCCTTGTTTGTTTCCCGTCACATGAACCTGAAAATACAACTGCTGTCTCATTATCTGACAGTATTTTGTCCTAAAACTCATTAAACAAATTTAATTCTTGCCAGGATTTGACCATCTGTACATGAAGTTGCATTATAGATTATAATGGGATAGTGAGTAGCACAATACTCTTCAGCAACAAGTTGCAGCTTGTATGGAGGTGTACAAATGCAAAATTTTGTGTAAACATAAAATATGTACTTCTATTTATTTATTTTTTTCGTTTGTTTGCACAGATGTGGCATTCAGCTCAACATTCAAGAAACCGAGAGAAATCCAAGTATAGATTTCCCAAGCCTTAAACTGCTGCTGCGTTCCCTTACACAGTCCAAGGGGGTGAAAGTTTAAATGTCTGCTCATTTATTCGGCCTAATATGTAACATGATAAATATGGAAAGATCATGATTAAAACTGTTGGAGGCCTGAGGGAATGGATTTGTGTGTGCAATAAAGGGAGTGACCTACTCTTGGTGCAGAAACTGAGATCCGGAAAATTACATTAAAGTGAACACTGCAGTTAAACTCGGTGCTCATTTATCACTGCGTGGCAATGTTGGGTTTCTTATTTGATGGGCTGGTGTGATCACACAGGTGTCTTTATTTAATTAGGCAGATTTAGATTTGATTGACTGATGTCTCTTTCCTATGAGCTTGCACATTTTAGTTGGGAAAATGGCACCTTTTACGACCATTTTAACCTGATTTTAAATCGTTAACAGTTGAAGAACACGGATGAAACGGAAAAGCTCAAAGGAAACGAATGGTGAAACCTATGACAATGATGAGACACAGACTGACATTTGGACTTTGTACCACAGACCCGATTTAGGAGAGGCATAATATTTGATGGTGGGGGAATTAGTGAAAAGGCAGAAACTGGAACAAGGCTGCCCAACTGTCTAACTTACAATAAAAAAGAATGATGAGTTCTGTTATCTCTCGATTTGGGATAACAGAAACATTTGTCAGATTCAGGCTCTGCTTGCTTTGCCTCTTTGCCTTGTGGCCTCTGGGGTCACCGAGCATTACTGAGGTCAGAAGTCTCTTTCAAAGCAATTTTTATTACAAAAATTTCTTAAGACGAGACCTTTGTTAATATTTGTAGAATACCTAACCGTCCTGATTGCTTGCGCCCTGTTTGGTTAATCTGGTTTTCTTTTTGCCTCATTTAAAAAGCACAAAGATCAGAAGCAACCCCACAGATTCTTTGAATATTTCACTTCAGAGGAAGACAATAAATATTTCATTATTCACGGTCAGTTGAACTCTTAAAGTGCCCAGTCCTTTTGTTCGAGCGCCTCTCTGGGTTTGATTTGCAGTGTTTGTCTCTCAAGAGAATACGCTTGGCTTTGGCATGGGCCCCAGTGGCTGGGAACAAGAGTGATTGTTGTAGTTTGGACGGTGGGGATCTAGATGTCTGCCTGTGGAGCGGCCAGCTACTGCTCCTACGTGCACTGCGTGACGGGGCATCTGTGACAGCTGTAGTCTTGTGACGGCACGCAGCACAACAGTCCATAAATTATTGAAAGTTACTGTGAAAACATCCTGTAATGATGAACTCCTGACTGAAGAAGCGGCAGCATCCAAAAGTGGATGCTCTTGGCAATTACAGACTTCTAATTTTCACCTAGAAGTGCCTTACATTTGCAAAGTTTTATGTGTGAACTCAGCTGTAAGCTGACAAAAACATATGCTGCTAAAAAAAGAAAAGTTAATGTGCAGATTTTTAGTTTGTTTTTTGTTTTTTTAAAAATACCACCAGTATAATTTCTTCTGTCCTGTGAAGTGTGGTGCTTAGTCACCTTCCTGCTGTCACATATCACCCATGAATGCTTATCAGGCTTCACGTGAAAGTCAGATTACATTGGAAGTCATATTCAAATCAAGCAGCACGACTCATCACCATCTAACTCACATGAACACCATGTTTCTGTGTTTATTTTGAGTTTTTATTATGCAATAAGACAGAAAATGTTTTCTGTTGATAAAATATATTGAAATGGCAAAACTACAAATTTAGTTCCGGGTGGTTAGGACTGTCACCTCGCAGCGAGAGGGCCCTGGGCTTGAATCCACTTTGGGGCTTTCTGTGTGCAGTTTGCATGTTCTCTCCAGGTGCTCCAACTTCCTCCCAAAGTCCAAAGACATGCATATTAGGTGATTCTAAGGTGGTTGAGTTTCAGGTTGAATATGCAGATCGCAGTGGGTTGGAGAATGTTCTCCACAGGTCAAGAAAGTAGCTTAAATCGGTCGTTCAGGGGTTTTGTGTGCTAATTAGCGAGGAGGTGATCTGGTCTCCCCTCCTGCAGTGAGGGCTGTCTATGTATTCACAGAGTGGTACTTTAACTTTATGACTTTAAATACTTCATTATTTCATTATGTCATTTGCATATATGGGCTTTTAAGAGTCAGGTGATTAAATTACGATCAAACAAAATGTATCATGAACTAACACAATTAGCAGAACGATGTTTGCGTCTTGTTTTCTTGGTGAATCCAACGTTACATTGGTCTCTAAGCTGACAGAGATCTGCTGTGTGATGCCCTGTCTGAAGGACTGTTGATCAGAGGTTTCCTTGAGTTGGGGGCTTTGACTCTACAACTGTAGGATCTATGACATAATGGTTTGCTGTTAAGCTGAAGCTCGTGGGTGGGGCCAATGTTTAGAGATGTAAACGTGTCTCATGATAACACAGTCAGAAGACTTTATTTATCCCCAAGGGGCAAATAAGAGACTGACCTTGCCGACCGTACATACAATACACAAACATCACATTGGGGAGACCGGTCAGGCTAGGTAGCTGGCCGGTCAGCCGCACGAGCAGCGACCCGGAACTGAACAACAATGGAAAATGCACAACATGAGAAAAGACGAGGAGAAAAAAAGAACTCCCCCCAGACTGAGCTTCAACAGGGAGATCCATTTTTTTCCCAGTCAGTAGCCCATTGGAGGCAGACTTTAAACCCTTTCCTCTTTGTGGGATGTTGATTTCTTTTTTTCCTTATTGATTCTTCCTTGTCTTCTTCAGTCAACACTAGCAGCTCAGTAATGTACGGGCTTATGACTGACTTAGATTTAGGCGCTGAATCATTGTAGAGGCTTCAACCTAACTTTCATGAATGGCCAACGCTATTACCAGCTTTGATGCTTTTACGTGGTGTTTTATATGTTAATTATCTTCTGGCAATGTCCCGATGTTTCATATGTGGTACCACCCACATACAATTAAAACGTGGGGACTTTTTCCATCTTTGAATGCTTCTCTTTGTTGTGGTTAGCATTTTAAATTTTCAAAGAATATTCAGGCAATCATTTGTCCCTCTGGGTTTTCGACTCCTTCGTACATTATCTCACATCCATTCTGAAAGTTTTTGCATCTCCCTCTAGAAATTTGCTGACAGCAGTGAGTTATTATATTGAAGCTATGATGATTATTTTGTCACTGATTAAATCCAAAACCTGCAGTGAAAAAGTAGCTGCACAGGAGTATTAGACAGTACTGAACAGGCCAATCAAAACAGCTCTGAGCTGTGTTAACCCTATGTGTAGTTACATTTCCAGGGAGGTGCACATCAGGTTACGGCATAAGTTATGTTGTAGTGTTTCTGGGGTGTTTTTGGTTACGAATGACCAAAGTCATACATTTAACACAAGTATAAATTTCCTGTTACGTGTGCTAATATTTAGCATAGTATTTTCTGTGTTCTTAAGTTTAGTTAAGCTTGTTAGCACGCTAACAGAGTACCTCTGAAGGTTTAATTTAAGACTTTAATACCAATAATACAATTTTACTTTTTCATGTTAAGAGTGACAAAGAAGTACAGATATCAGATTTACAGTATCAGAATTACTAATGTTTGTATTTGTTTGACTAATGTTTAGCTATCGTGTGTAATAGATAGAATAGATGCTATCCACATCCAGATGTTATCCAGAAGTCCCTAACTAGAGTTGCAGGAGGTGATGCAGAGAATCAGAATCGCATTTATTGGTCAAATATATGTGCAAACACATAGTAGGATTTTGGTTCTGGTCGACGGTGTCTCTCAAGCACAACAATGTAAAACACACAATATATGAGCGACAAAAGAAGAAATAAACAATATACAGTGGGGCAAAAAAATATTTAGTCATCCACCGATTGTGCAAGTTCCCCCACTTAAAATGATGACAGAGGTCAGTAATTTGCACCAGAGGTACACTTCAACTGTGAGAGACAGAATGTGAAAAAAAAATCCATGAATCCACATGGTAGGATTTGTAAAGAATTTATTCGTAAATCAGGGTGGAAAATAAGTATTTGGTCACCTCAAACAAGGAAAATCTCTGGCTCTCACAGACCTGTAACGTCTTCTGGAAGAAGCTTTTCTGTCCCCCACTCGTTACCTGTATGAATGGCACCTGTTTGAATTCATCATCTGTATAAAAGACACCTGTCCACAGCCTCAAACAGTCAGACTCCAAACTCCGCCATGGCCAAGACCAAAGAGCTTTCGAAGGACACCAGGAAAAGTATTGTAGACCTGCACCAGACTGGGAAGAGTGAATCTACAATAGGCAAGCAGCTTGGTGTGAAAAAATCAACTGTGGGAGCAATCATCAGAAAATGGAAGACATACAAGACCACTGATAATCTCCCTCGATCTGGGGCTCCACGCAAGATCTCATCCCGTGGGGTCAAAATGATCATGAGAACGATGAGCAAAGATCCCAGAACCACACGGGGGGACCTGGTGAATGACCTGCAGAGAGCTGGGACCAAAGTAACAAAGGTCACCATCAGTAACACACTACAACGGCAGGGAATCAAATCCCGCAGTGCCAGACGTGTTCCGCTGCTGAAGCCAGTGCATGTCCAGGCCCGTCTGAAGTTTGCCAGAGAGCACATGGATGATACAGCAGAGGATTGGGAGAATGTCATGTGGTCAGATGAAACCAAAGTAGAACTTTTTGGTATAAACTCAACTCGTCGTGTTTGGAGGAAGAAGAATACTGAGTTGCATCCCAAGAACACCATACCTACTGTGAAGCATGGGGGTGGAAACATCATGCTATGGGGCTGTTTTTCTGCCAAGGGGACAGGACGACTGATCCGTGTTAAGGACAGAATGAATGGGGCCATGTATCGTGAGATTTTGAGCCAAAACCTCCTTCCATCAGTGAGAACTCTGAAGATGAAACGAGGCTGGGTCTTCCAACATGACAATGATCCAAAACACACCGCCCGGGCAACAAAGGAGTGGCTCCGTAAGAAGCATTTGAAAGTCCTGGAGTGGCCTAGCCAGTCTCCAGACCTCAACCCCATAGAAAATCTGTGGCGGGAGTTGAAAGTCCGTGTTGCTCGGCGACAGCCCCAAAACATCACTGCTCTCGAGAAGATCTGCATGGAGGAATGGGCCAAAATACCAGCTACTGTGTGTGCAAACCTGGTAAAGACCTATAGTAAACGTTTGACCTCTGTTATTGCCAACAAAGGTTATGTTACAAAGTATTGAGTTGTATTTTTGTTATTGACCAAATACTTATTTTCCACCCTGATTTACGAATAAATTCTTTACAAATCCTACCATGTGAATTCATGGATTTTTTTTTCACATTCTGTCTCTCACAGTTGAAGTGTACCTCTGGTGCAAATTACTGACCTCTGTCATCATTTTAGGTGGGGGAACTTGCACAATCGGTGGCTGACTAAATACTTTTTTGCCCCACTGTACATGAGTGGATCATGATGAGACAGGTCATGGTCCCCAACACACTATAATACACTATAATAATCTAGTGTGCTCTGAGTCTTACTCTGAGTCTTACTGGGCAGCACAGTTTGTTTGTTTGTTCAGTTACTTTTTTGTAATTGTGATTTTACTTTTAGATGTAAATATAATAATTATATTTCTCAAAACAGTTTATGAGTGCTTTTCTGTTTGATCAACTAATAGATTTTTTTTTTCCCTTGCTTGTCTCAGACTGTTTCTCTGCTTTTTCAGATGAAACATGAGCTCTTATTTAATGGCTGCTTCTCTGGTTTTGCAGCTTAAGTGGTTGTTGCGTGAAATAAGCTGTAGGTGTAAAATGATTTGGACTGACAGAGATGCACTAAGCGTTAGTGATTGCAGTGACATCTGTATGTAAATCAGCATTTTTATTTGTGTGCCTAATGTGGTTGTTTAACTTGCAAGACTTTAAACTTTATTGCTGTTCTGTTCTGTTCTGTTTTGTTTTTTTGCTTTGAAGAAAATGCAGGCATCGCCTTATGAATCATTAACAGAAATGTCTTATGGTGGGGGGGGAATGCTTTTGGTCTTCTCCCCTGTGTAATCAACATGTTTTTGTATTCCATTTTCTTATAAACAATGAGACATCCAGTGTTAACTTGCAGGACTATCTCAGAAAAACATTACACAGTTCAGCAAAGGCTGAATTAGAAACACAACTTTTTCAGGAACTGAGATCCACCTGTGTAGCTACATGTAAACTGCTCTGTCCCATCCGAGTTAAGCTAAATATAGGTTGTATAAATTCCTGTGATGAAAGCCTGCAAGTAGAGACATGTGCAGCAGGCTGATAAGAAAAGAGACCCAACGTCTGTTCTTTGTTGCACACTTGCAAAACATCTGAGGTGAGTTAAAGGCAAATACACAGAGGTAATGGGCCACACAGCTGAATGAGAGTAGATCAGAATTCCCTATAACAGTATTAGTTTTGTTCGGTTTAATAGCCTATGAGGCTCTTGTTGTTTCTTTAAAGTGGTACACACGTAAAACATAGCATATGTCTTCATTCTAGATATGTAGAGACTTTTGATTTTTAAAAACTGATATATAAACAATATATTATCATCAGTTCCTCACCTTCAGCTCTTCACATGAGACCATATTATACTTGCTAATTTATCCAAAATGCACTCAACATTTGTATCTCTGTATATAGAGGGGGCAAGCAATAGAAACTGTTTTCCACCCAGGTGAAACATAAAGGAGTTAATCTTTTGTTGAGCTAATCGAAGCTTTAAATTAAAAACATGAGCAGTTAATATCAAATAGTGGTGGGGGAAAAGCAAGAAACAAGAAAAATGGTTTAAAAATGTCAGAATTGCCAAAAATAAGTTACTGCTTTTACAAAGTGTGGCAGTCTGACACTTCGGTGACGTTCAAAATAAACAATTTGATCATCCATTAATTGGGATAAATAAATGGTTCTTAATATTTTGAACTTTGAGCTTAAATGCATTGAGATGCTGCCATGTGATTGGCTGCTTGGATATTTGCATTAATGCGCATTTGAACATGTGCAAAGTGCAAAAGTGTCAATAAAGGCAGAGATGTGAGAATGTGAGTTTAATGGAAAACTGAGGGATCTCATACCAGCGTGATCATTTTTGGCTCCTAAAGTTGTGTAATTGCTGCCATTTAAATGTAAATATATACCTAATGAAAACAAAGTAATTTCTAACAGGGCATGCATACCAATCATAAGTTCTATTTTAGAGTCTGATTCTTTATTTAGATTATATTCAGCTTAAGTAACTTAGAAACTACATTCTGTGGTATGTGTTTGTGCCGTTCAGTGCTAATGCCCAAGCCCGAGCATCTGTGTCACGTCCACACTTGGAGCTGGAAAAATCTGAGCAGGGACTGCACATTGTGTTCTGAATGAAACCAGAGTCATGTAGTGAGGAGACAGAAAAGGAGAAAACAGAGGAAATCCCCCGTGATATCTGCACTTTAAGCTGCTTCCCAACCCAAAAGGACGCCACAGCTGCCAGCAGCATGAAGAATGGGCCGATATGAAACTGCTGATCCCCCCCTGGCCACTGTTAGGAGACTGCGATGACAATGTGGATGTCTTCTGAACTCTGAGACTCAACTCAGTCACTGTATTTCCTGTAGCTGATGAAGTGGCCTTTACTCACTCATATGCCCCCTCAAAAAAAAAAAAAAAACTTCTACAAATTTCCCATAAATGAAAGTAAATATTTCAGGACTTTGCTCACAGACCTACAATTACATCTTTTTCTGTGGTCAAATCAACGTTGATCCTAACTTTTTTCTCATGCTCCCTTTTCCGTGTGTGTGTGTGTGTGTGTGTGTGTGTGTGTGTGTGTGTGTGTGTGTGTGTGTGTGTGTGTGTGTGTGTGTGTGTACACTCACATGCATTGGTCTGCCCTGGAGGTTGCAGCCTTGGCTCTGCTGCGCTCCACTGAGTCTGCCAGGAGATCTTATGGACGCCTCAGTGGAGCGGACTCTTAAAAACACTGCTTACCCAAGGAGATTTATTTAAAGTTACAGAGCAGTACAAAGTGTCTAAAACCTCTGAGAGAAACTGTGTGTGTGTGTGTGTGTGTGTGTGTGTGTGTGTGTGTGTGTGATTCATTGTACATGCGAGACTGTGTTGAAATGCTACGAAAACAAAACAAAAAAATGAAGCGAGTGATGTTTGTGTTTTTTCTAAAAGGTGTGTAAACCTTGTCATTTTAATGCAGTATTTCTCCACAGCTCATTTGTCATAGTACAAGCGTTTGTTCTCAAACAACTGTAGTGTTTTTGTTTTTTTGTTTTTATTCATCTCCCACATTTTAAACCAGAGATAATCATCACATTGCGTTGGCAGATTTCTTCTCTAACAGACTTTGACATGTCGCCTGGTTTCAGTATGCGTTTTCCAACCTGTGTGCAGTAGGACACTACTGTGCACACATGAGTGTGATTTTTAGGGGGGAACAAACAGTATGAAGGTGCTAATGAAATTGCTCTGTTTGTTGTTTATAAAAATGAATTGCATTTTTGAAGAGCTACACATGCTTGAGGAACGAAATCTGTAAATAGAACCATAGCACCGCCTACAAAATTAAATTAAATAAAATTCAGTAAAGTTCAGTAAAAAAACGACTTGCGTTCCAAATCCAACAGGAAGCCCACCATGTTGATTTTGCTGAATTTTGCACCATTTTTGCCAATTTAATATGGGGGTGCTCAAAGGAGCGAGAGCTGTTACTTCCAGTTTGAATTGTAATTGTTTTAATGACTTATCATTGTGTGTAACGTAATGTAGAAACTAAGCACTTTGAATCACCTTGCTGTTGAATTGTGCTATATAAATAAACTTGCCTTGCCTTACTTTGAGCCGCTCCATTATTTGCATAAGGGGTCGCCACAGCAGGTAGCAACAAATATTGTTATTTTAATTTATTTTTTTAATGTCAGGTCCTCTTCCTGACCCAACCCCAAAGGGATTTGGCGTACTGTCATGTTTCCAATTTCAGTCACTGAATGTTTGAGTTTAATGTAAGCTCTACAGTGAATAAATGAAATTCTAATTTGTGTTGTGGTGGTGGAACAAGATAAAGGAACCTTTTCCTCAAGATCACCATGTGGCAGTACGTTGGTTGTCCGTAGTTTCTACACAGAACCACATCCTATCATGTGGCTGAGTACTGCTAAAAAGGAGTCAGTTGAGGTGGTTCTGTGATCTGGTTAGGATGTCTCCTGGGCACCTCCCTTTGGAGGTTTTAGCTTAGCCCCTGTCGCACAGGAGAAGTCAAAATACACAAAGCACCAATTTTCTGTGTGCTATTTTTAATGTTTTTATTTATCCTCCTCCCATCCTCCTCATGGTAAACTTCACCGTTGTTCCCTTTCCTGTAGAAACCATGCTATCTGCATGTGTCTGCTCTGCTGTGCTGGGCAGCCAGTGCACAGTATAGGGGTTTTTTTTTTGTTTGTTTTGTTTTGTTTTTTGGGGTGGGAGGGGTTCACTTTTGCACACAAACCAAAGTCTCAGTCTGCTTTTTGTCCATTTAACATCCTGTTGGGTAAAATTGTTGATGAAATAAAGTAAATTCCCTTTGGTGGTATTATGCATTATTGTGCATGTTACTTAGTCTTATTTCTGTGGCATTGTGTTGTGAAAATAAAAACTTCACTGATTTATGGTGATTGCAGAAACCTTGACTTTGGATGGTCCCGTGTTCTTGGCTTAAATGCATCTGGCATCAGCTTGCCTAAAATTGTGCTGAGTAGATAATTTCTTTTCCCTGCAATGAGTTGACAGTTTGAAATATGATCAAAAACGCTTAATCTCTTAGGAAAATGATAAGTTAAAGCAACCAGCTGGCAGTCAAATGAAACAATAAAACCATTCTTTTACTTTGCGGGGTAATGCGCTCACACAATATTTACATAAGCTGTTTTAAGGACAAAATCAGCTGGCAGGAAAACCTGGAATACATTTATTATCGTTTTGTGGGTGCGTTTAACACGCTTATGCAACTTGGTCATTCATTCGACTTTGTTATTATTTGCATCTGCTAAAATAAAAATCTTTTCCTCTGTTTTCTCCACAGTACATCAAGATCCCAGCTCCCACTTCAGAGTCTCCTTCTGCCCTCCGTGTCTTTTCCTTTTACTTGTCCAGCGACAGCAAAGACCAGCCACAGGCCAGCTTTGACTGCATCCATCAGTATGTGTCGAGGTATGAATCCGAAACTTGTTTTCACAAGTCGAGTACTATTATCGCCACTGAATCAAGATCCAACTTTGAGCACCATGGAAGACTAATCAAAAATCCCTTTTTCCCCGTTACATTAATCAGCAAAGAATTTTGGCAAATATTTTCAATAAAAAAAAAGAACTCTTTGTTAAAGCTTCAAACTTGGCTATTCTTCTCTGGATAAGCGCAGCCAAAAGTTCTCGCTCAATATGCCTGACCGAATTTGCCAGAACACACACACACACAACCCCAGTGAACCACCTGCAGACTTAAAATATGCTGCTAACATTTATGTTGGTTATTATCACTTATTAAGACCAAATAGATGTACACACAAACTTCATACCCACATACCAGCCAATCACATGGCCACAGCTCAGTACATTTAGGCATGTAAACTGAAGTTCAAACAGACCACCAGAATGGGGAAGAAAGCTGATTTAAGCGCAACTATCTTTAGGATTTACAGAGACTGGTCAGAAAAATAAAATATGCAGAGATCGGCAATTCTCTGGATGAAAATGCTTGTTGATGCCAGAGGTCAGAGGAGAATGATTAGACTGCTTTGGGTTGATATGAAGGCAACAACTCAAATAATCACTTATTACAACAAAAGTATGCAAAAGAGCTTCTCTGTAAGGAAAACTTATCCAACCTTTAACCCTCTTATCAGCTAAGAACAAGAAACTAAAAGAAAAATAAAGGATTGCAAAAATGTTTAAACCAAGATCCATCTTGCATTGCATCAACAATTTAGGCTGGTTGGGTGAAGGCCAGCCTCAGATTCAGTCTGGAAGATTTATAATACTGTTTTTTGCTGAATCCACATTTTCAGCCCCCTTCAGTCTGATAGCTGGTTGCCTGCATACATGGCTACTGGCATCCACGTATTGTCTGAAGGTTGCGGCCCAAAAATGTTCCAAATGTAGAAGAAAATGCAAACAAAGTACACCACTACCCACTTCCAGTGGGTCATAAATGGTTATGAAGAAGGATTGCGTATTGCTTGTGCATCATTTGTGGAGAATTTTGCAAAGTACACTTTTGAGCTTCCAGATGTGTAAGTGGTCTGATCCTCTTGTAGTGGCTCATAACCTCAGAAGACACTGTCTCCCTATGCTCGCAAATCAGAAGAGACTGTTTGCTTGCATCTTACCGTACAGACCATGGGGCACTTGTAATTTCCTGTAAATTTCTGGGCCGAACCTCTCATTACTGAGACCCGCGTTGCTTTATTTATGGAGTGGATATGCTTGGAAACTAAAGGTTATGCTCTGTTGCGGCTTCTTGGTGCCAGATGGCTAATTGTGGCCTGAACTTTAACTAGCTTTCATTTCAGCCAGTTACTGCAGCCAAGAGAAACGGCACATCAGCATGACAGCAATATCTTGCTCCCGTTGCCCCCTGCATTTGTTTTGATATTTGGAGGACAGAGTGAAAGAGTGGCCATTGGTCACTTATGTTATTGTATAGTGAAAATGTCTCAAATTGGCAGGAATTGCTACCTTTTTTTTTTTTTTTTTTTTTTTGTTCTGTTTTTGTTTGTTTGTTGGATTTTG
Organism: Aulonocara stuartgranti; assembly: GCF_965226115.1. NCBI lineage: Eukaryota > Metazoa > Chordata > Actinopteri > Cichliformes > Cichlidae > Aulonocara > Aulonocara stuartgranti. Next base: position 12,329,235 of record NC_138939.1, on the reverse strand, counting down.
GCAGCTCTGTAAATCTCTGATTTATTTGCTCCATTAATGGAGCTCAGGTTCTTATTTTAACTTTTTACTTTTGGCCAAGATGATTCTTGTTTTGCAAGCATGCCGACAGGAGCCAAGTTAATCCTGGCGGTTTTTCTACATGGTCTGTCCTGCTCTGAACCAAGATATATAGCCTTTCTCACATGTCACAGGCTGCAGAGCTAAATCTAGACAGTGACATAACATACAGCAACCACAGGTTTAGCCAGATTCCGCCACAAAGTCACTTTCTGCTGCAAAGGTTCTGCGCTGCCATCCTGCTTTGAGATAACTTAAAGGATGTTTTTAAAAAGCAGCAGAATGCCGTGAAGTTCAACAGCTGGCTGTTTTTTATTTTGTAGTGACGGCCGCGAACAGCTGGAAGGTCAGGGCAGCATCCAGGACAAGATCACTGTGTGTGCCACCGATGATTCCTACCAGATGACCCGCGAGAGGATGTCGCAGGTGGAGAAGGACAGTTGGAGCCGCTCTGCCATTGAGATCAAACCTGGAGCAACACATCCAAGTAAGATTAAGCAAAAGGCTTCTGTGGCAGGAAAACCGAAATCGAAGATGATACATCTGCAGATTTTCATGTGGAAGGGCCAAATAGCTTTTTAGTTGGAGAGGGATCAGCAATTTGGATGTGGATACAAAAGAGGCTGTATAAAAACCCAAATAGAAATATAATAGCACCAATAAAAGTAAAAGGAATATTTGCCTTGAAAAATATTCCTTTATTTATTGCTTGAAGCTAAAAACCAGATACTTTCCTGTTTTTGATGTGCGATGAAACCACATGCGTAGGCCGTATTTTTGGTTATACCAAGACAAAAGCTAAGCCTTTTCTCCGATATTTAATGTTTGTCATTGTTCAAAGTCAGAAACTGTCTTTAAACTTTAATTTTAGGGAGTTTCGATTCACTGCCAGGCCCTTACCATTAATACAACTGAAAAGTATAGTTAATGGAGCCATGTCTCTAAAACAAAGATTATTGCAGAATGAGAGCTGTATGGGACGTGCAGGTTTTACTAACTATGACCTGAAAGCTACCTTCTGTGTTTTTTCCCTGTTCGCTAAACTTTGCTGCGGTTATGCAAAACTTTTTCTTGGCTCTGTCCTGGACCCCCATGTCAGTGCTGAAGCTCCAGGGAAGCTGCAACTGTAGTTGGTTTAAACCAGATTACTGCATGGATTGTGTAACATCAGATCTTAAGGTGAACATGACAAAGCAGTATAAATTGTAACTCTCACAGAATTTATTAGGAAGAAAGCCAAACCCTATCAAGCACGTATCTGGCACACCATAAATCCCCATGACATTATAACATAATTCTCCTTATTTTCATCATGATAAATGACTAACAGAAGTACATATGCATGAAGTTATCTGTTGGACTTACTTTTTCTTTTCCTGTCACTGACCTGCAAAGCGCAGATTAACCCGTAATGGGATTAGCACAGATCTCACTGCCTTAAGATTCTTTTCTCCTTGTACCTTCCTGAGCCTTGTTCTGCTGGAGATTCCTTCCTGTAAAAAGGGAGCTCTTTCTTCCCACAGTCGCCAGCTTGCATAGGAGATTGTCTGATTGCTGGGGTTCTCTCTCTCTAACCTCAGGAATCCACCAGGCGTGGCTGTGTTACATTCTGACCCCAGTAAGACGGTGCTTGTAATTCCACAGGATGACCCACAAAGTATTTCAGAATTGTCCCAGAAGTGTATCCCTGCTTAAAATTGCATAGTTGTATTTTCTTGTCTTTTTCCCCTTGTTTCCTTTTTTTCTTTTCTTTTCTTTTTTCTTTTAATAAAATATGAATTAAGCTACATAGAGCAGGTAAGGAGTAAAGACAGGAAATCAGACAAAGAATGATGATAGATAATCTGGCCAATTTTAAAACATAAAAGACCCCTGGCAGACTAAATTGTGATTCAAAGCCATGCAAAGAACAGAACAAAACTGCACTGCAATCCGATCTCAAAGGCATGCACCTGGTGTTTTCCTTGTGCTATATTGTATGTAGACTGAATTCAATTACTGCATCAACTGGAGAAAACTGTTGTTCTCAGAACTACATTTTTAGCTCCTAACACAGAAAAGGTTATCAGGTTATAGGTTTACCAGCATAAGAGGACCTTTTGAGAGATGTAGGTGTACTGTGATTGGTATAGTAGCAATACAAATAGTATTAACCTTGGTAAAACATGAGTCAAGTAACCAATAACTCTTAACTATAGCCAAAAAAATAAACATGCAACATGCAAACACCAACACTAAAATCCATTCTGTCTATAACTGGACGGCAAAATATAAAACAATGTCAAGTAAACACTTGTGAAGCTGATTAGCGCAATCCACAAGAAGGCAAAAAATATTGAGAAAACTCAAGAGGCTAAAACAGCAATACAAGAAAAACAAAGTTAATGTTGCATTCCTGGCCACTGGCTGGTTAATACAGTGATTCAGCTTTTCTATAAGCAATATGAATGCAAACAGATGGAAAGAAAGGAGAGTATGAAGTTCAACGAGGAGCTCTTCAGGTAGTTCTCAAAACTGCTTGATGCAAAACAGGCTTCTGTTTTGCCACCTGCAATAAAATGTGAAATATCCTGCTTTTTATAAGCCCGCTCCTTGAGGCATACAAAGTATTTATAATTAGATGTTGATTTGATTCATTAACATAATGTGTGTATCTTTTGAGGTAATGTCATCTAAGTTAATCCATCCTAAATCACAGGCGGACTGATGCATCATCGTAGATCTTGTTCTTTTACTTTGTGTTCAGGTAAATGTGTCAAGTACCAGAAGAGGCCAGGCCCACTCCCTGCCTCAGATAGCAGCTTCTCCAAGTACTCTGTCAATAACCGGAGGAATGGCAGTATGGCGACCTCAATGCAGAAGCCCCTGAAGGATCGCATCGTCCACCTGCTGGCTCTCAAACCCTACAGAAAACCAGAGCTGCTGCTGTGGCTGGAAAGAGAAAGAGCAAGCCCCAAAGATAAGGCCGAGCTGGGTGCCATACTGGAGGAGGTACTTAGAAACACTGTTTGTAGACAAAATGTACAAAAGCTGAAGCAATTGCATCCATGCAGAGGCCACAGAGTGTAAAAAAAGATGGATTTAGCCACTGCAGTGTCATCATGTTGGTTTTCTGGATCCAAAAGGGGATTTCTGGGTAAGAAAGCTGCACCCATTAACTCTGTGGATGCACTGTTCAGACAAAGATATAATTTGTAGTACAATACTAGTATAATACAAGTTGACTCACCATAACTGAAATATAAACGTGGATAATGCGTACCACACAGGAGGCCATACTGTTTGTTCATTAAAATGCTCTAAAAAGCTCCAACAGCAGGGTTTAGAGTTCCCTCTGACCACCACCAGGCGGCAACGGGTGAAGTGTCTTGCCCAAGGACACAACAACCAAGACTGTCCAAGCCGGGGCTCGAACCGGCAACCTTCCAATTACAAGGCGAACTCCCAGCTCTTGAGCCACGATCGCCCCGGACAGCTGGTGGTTTCAATAACCAGTAAACAATGATGCGGTGGTTACTTCCATCTTTTATATACAGTGTATGGTTCTTACTTAAAGCCATCATGACCTTGAAAATGCATAACTCCAACAGATTGTCCCAAAGGGGGAAAATGAGTGTAGAAACAAACATTTCTTTCCCTTAATCATCATGTAAACATGTTTGCACCGATTGCTGCTTGGCACACACGCCTAGCGCAGCATCTCATGCATATATTTTTTTTCAAATGTAGACTTTGTACATTATACTCCCTGAACATCCTTAAACACCCCTAATTGTCATTATATAAAACTTTAAAAAACACGCTATGGTTTTGCACATTATACCAAGACAACAGTGATTTACATTTCCAGCCAAGCAAATGTGCTTGTGTTGGCTCTGTTTTTGCACATTATATATGGCCATTGCCTGACATTCAACTAATATCACATTGTGAAAATCAAGTATGTGTTTCCCTACTATATTTAATATTAAAAAAAAAAAACAATACATTTTGACACTGTCAGAGTGTCTGAAAGGCACTTAAAAGCTCTGAACAACACAGATCTGTGGTAATGTGTGTGCTGACAGAGACCAGCACCGTTTGTGCTTTAATCAAAGCCGGGATCTAATTTTAAGAAGTTTCTTTTGCTTTCCTGTAAATATTTTTGAGTTATTCCTAAGTGATGTTTGTTTGTGTGTTTTGCAGGCCTTCTGCTAGTTGATGTCTGTACACGCATGTGGTTCTTGTCTCACTGCATAGGAGTAATTAGGTCGCTGCTGTAATTGTGTCTTCAGAGATTGTTTGCTATTGGGCAGACTCCTCTGTCTGGAGGCTTCAGAAAGATAGACGTCTTTAGAAAATGTGAGGGGAAAAAATCTGGGACGCTCGGATGGAAACGGAAACGCTGAGAAGGTGTTGTTGCTTTTCAGGAATGTGGATGTTTCAGGTTTAGCACATAATGGATCCAGGTGGTGGCGGCTTTTGTGTTTTTAAGTTTCTGAGTAGTCTTTTTATTTATTTTTCTACCATTTCATATTTTATTATCCCAATCGAAACAAGTTTGCAAGAAGCCCAACTTACTGACAAATTAGTAGGCGGAATATAAGACACGTTGATATCGATTGCTATTACATATGTGAGGACATGTTAAAAATAAAAAAAAGAGGTTTGGTATATTTTAAGGATTAAAAAATACCACAAAGATAATTTTTAACCCTTTTTGATGTTTTTGTTGTAATCTGTGGACTGGATTTGTATGAATCCAGTCGGCATTCATTGCTAATGGCTTCTCAATCACAAGTCAATACCAGTTGACCACATCCTGGATTATACTCCTTTTTTTTCCTTTTTCCTTTTTTTTGACAGCTAGAATGACTAAAATATGTAAAATGGACTTAATGTTTCATCCGATATGATTCAAAATGAGTGATTGAACCCATAAATCCACGAGGAAAGCATTTAGAGGTCAGCACTGAGATTCTGTATGACTTAAAGTGTTTTTGCAACCACAGCTATCATGAATCCAAAGTTAAGGCACTTATGACTTGGCTACTCTTGTGACCAAGAAAAAACCCTCATCTTTTATTCCAATCATCTGCATGGTGCTTTCTGTCACTGCAGTGGGTGTGTTTGAATGGCAGAATCCTGTCGCCACAACAGATTGAAGGCAGCAGCTTTGTATTCTCTGCAAAAGGCTTAAAAGAAATAAAGGTGTTGGCTACTTTTCCTGAGAATGGATGTTCCTCACTTTTACATGACTGATCAGATGAAAGAAGTGTGTCTGAGAGGTTTGTTACATGAGGACATTAAACGAGGCATATGCCTGGTCAGAAAGGGCTCCAACCTTCCTAACAGTAACAGCCAGAGTCTGTATGACTGAGATTTTTAGCCAAAATACAATGACTTAAATTCTGTCTTAATTAAGAAGTAGAAATGTGTGCGTCATCCAGGAAAAAATAACCTCTTATTCCCTACTTTCTAACCACTTTCTGGCAAACAAATTTGATGACTAACTGTTGAACATATGGCAATATTTAACTGCTATTGAAGCAGATGCTTTCCTCTGGGGCCGGTGGAGACTAAAAACGGAGCTAAAAAAAACGGTGAATGTCACATTAAAATTCACCATTTGGCATGGAGTAACTAATAAATAACATTTTTTCTAACTTTAATAGGAATTTGAATTAACATTGTGTATTGTGTGATATTTCTTTAGGTGGCCAAATTGAACCCCAAAGACAGCAGCTACTCACTGAGAGATGACTTCTACAGGCATGTGCAGAGAGACTGGCCAGGCTACAACGAGGAGGAGAAGCAGCTTGTCAGCCGGCTGCTGGCCAGGTGGGCTAGAGGCAGGGGGTCCCAGATGGATGCAAGTTATGCGCTCTCATTAAACAGCTTGTTTTTGTGTAACGTGCTGTACGTAAACGTGCCCTTTCACTTTTATGCCCGATATATCTTATGTATTAATTCCCCGGTGGTACTGGTGTTAGCTCATAAATAACAAGATGATGACTGAATCATTGAAACTTCATTTTGCACTTGTTATTCGCCGCATTAGAAAAGTAAGGTCTCCTGCACATCTTCTTTCATTCCCACGTGTTTCTGTATAGTCAGCCCTCAGAGGCAGACCTTGTGTGTCCTTGCTATACAGAGAATCTTTTCCACCTTTAAGCTCGGCCATATTCGGGCTTCTGTAAACCAGCAAGACTAGGTGTTTATGAAATTCCCAAAGGTGCTTTGGTTGTGTCTGATTGCTTTTTTTCTCTCTTTCTGTTTGATAGGAAGTTGCAGCCACATATTGGCAACCAGTCGCGAAATCCTCAACCAAACCCATCAGTACTAAGGACGTCAGAGGATCAAAGCATAGCAAAAAATCTTGCAGTGGTAAATGGCTGTATTGTTCTCCATTTACCTTTCAGTATGTGTGAAAGTGGTTGATGTGGTTTTGAACGGATGTTGCTTCTTTACGTCAGTGTAAATGTGTGCCCTTTGCCCTCTAGTCTTTACCTTTGTCTGCTGGAATTAAAGTTTATTCATGAAGTTTGTATGAAAATGTTTCAGAGATGTATTTTTTGTTTTTCCCTGTCTGTTTCCCTAGAAACGCCCTGTGCCTTTTGACTCACAGGAAAGACTAGCAGCTAAGAGACAAAAACTCACAGACCAGAGGTTACAACAGCAGCCAGCTGTAAACGGACTCTTAAACAATAAAGGAGGACACAATGATGCAACACCTTCCCTTAACCCAAGTTTCCACACAAAGACTGAGTTTCAAAGGACAGATAACCATACTGATAACCAAAATGGTTTACCAGGGAGCCATAATTCCTTTCCTCTAATGCACAAACTATCTAGCACTTCTGACACGCCTGTTTCAGAGACCAGGGAGCAAGAACCCAAAGTAAGCAGCCTCCAGCCAACCCAGCGTGACTCCAACTGCGCTCAGCCACAGCTCGCCAACAGCCAGCACAGAAAGAAGAAATCGAAAAAGCACAAGGACAAGGAGCGCGAGAAATTTAAAGACGACCATAGGACTGACTGGTTAAAGACGAATAATGAGCTCGAGAAGAATCCAGACAAACTTGACAGTAAGGCCTTCTTTCCCCTGTGTATTAAAAAAAACAAAACTAAAAAACATCTTGTAATGTTTTCCAGATCATTAAGTCAGTGATTGTAGTTTTGCTTTTTCATCCAACATTCCCCCAAATTCCTGTCAGCTGGATTTAAATGCCCCTTCTTCATTGCTGCCTCTCGTGTTAAATTAAACTACTTCGTTTATTTTGGCACTGGCGCTGTTTCGTCCATTTAAATCCAACTGGATAATCGTATTAGCAAAAAGTTAAACAGATGTACCTAATAAATGGGCAGGTGAGTGCATGTAAAGTCCCCCCTTGCAACCCAGTGCTGTATCAGCACAGTATTATCTCATGACTGTATGTGCTTCCTGAAGCTCCCCCTCTTGAGTCCTCAGTGTGTTATGTGGCTGACTGACTCAACAACAGCTTGGGTCTCTAAGCCTAGAGGTCTCCTGACACCCACAGGCTCTTAGCTAGTCTGAACAGAGGCAGAGATGAACACACACACAGACACACTGTGGCTTTTAGCAAAATAAAAAACATATTGCTTAATATTCAGACAATGGCAAAGATCCACATGGATGACTGTACTGATTCGACTGCAGCTAATGATATTTTCTTTTTCTTACGTTCTTGCTCCAGATCCTGACATAACAAATACTGTGGTTTCTGAGGAGAAGCCAGATTATGTGCTGTAAGTCTGAACATGTTTTCAAGTTATTTTTTGATGACCTGCTAGAATCTTTTGCTTTTGTTTAGGCAAGGCAAGGCAAGGCAAGTTTATTTGTATAGCACAATTCAACAACAAGGTGATTCAATGAAGTAGATGACAAGGATTCAAGAACAAACTGTGTAGGATGACATTGTAGGCTTGTGCTACCATCTCGTGGCAGAAAGAGGTACTACACAAGAAGTAAACGAAATTAGGGAAATGGGCAGTTTAGAAATTTGCACAAAAAATATTGTGATTGTATCTCTAGGAAAGAATTCATATGGAAGAGAGTCTCTTGAAGGCTCAATGTTGCATAAGATTATTTCTATCTTCTGTGGTGGTCTTTACATTATCACACACTATGTTTCTGTGTCTACTTATAGAAAATACAGCCCCATAACAAGTTTAGAGCAACGTGAGCAGTACCAGGAGGATTTCTGCGCTGAGTATGATGAGTACAAAGACCTCCATTCCCGGATTGCCACCATAACTCACATGTTCATTCAGCTGGGCTCTAAAATCAAGAGCCTGTCCCCTGGTACTCAAGAATATAAGGTACATGATATATGCAGATATGCAAGTGCTCAGTTTGGACTGTTAGTCTCTATGTGGAAACTAATATTAACAACTTTGTGTTTTGTACCATTTAGACAATGGAAGACCAAATACTAGAAAAGTACAACAAGTATCGCAAGGTAAGTCAGACACATTGAAGTCGTTTTTCTTGTAGTTCACATATTTGAGATTTATTTCAGATTTATCACCTATTGCTCCTCTTTTTTTGTGCTCTTATAGTCTTAAATGTACATTTCAATGCTTAAATAGCTTGATTTTTTTTTAAGCAATTAAATTCTGTGAAAGCTGCTTTTATTAAACAGCGAGTAGTTAACCTAAACTAAACAAAGACAATCTTTAAGATTGATCCTCAATATGTTAGTGGTTGAGAAAGAAATCGTTTTATTTATTGTTAATTGTTTATTTTTTATTTATTTGAGAGAATGTGGATTGTATGGTGTAGGCTGGCACTAGTTTAAGAAGGTTTTTTGCAGTTGCTCTATTTAGGATTTCCACCTGTCTACTATGTAAGTTTTGTAGGCGTGAACATAGAGGAAAACCATGTAAAACTCTTTTAATAATACACTTTTTTTTTTTGTCTCCACAGAAGTTCCCCGGTTACCGGGAAGAAAAGAAACACTGCGAGTATCTCCACGAAAAACTTTCATATATCAAGCAGCTCATCATGGACTATGACGTCTCTAAAGCTTCCTCGTAGCAGATTTTCATATATGCATACACAAACAGAGTGTCAAACAAAGAGTTTTTATATGGTGAAAAGGTTTTACGGTATATGAAAAAGCCAGACACTATTGCAGACCACAAATGATGCCGTGAGCGTTGATGATATTAAATCTATAGCAGATTTCTGTTGTGGTCTTTTAGTTGTGTAGTTATGACTTCTTAAAAGATATCTCATGGATTTAAGAAGTCAGAGGGAGAGGCAAAGGGAGAGTCTTGGCACTAATGAGGACTGTGAACCTCACTTTGCCAAGACAGATACATTTCCTAAAACCTTCTGTCAGCCAGACTCGGTGTCAGACATTTGAATTGAAATATATCAAAGGTAGAAGTGACTTTAACTTATTCCCTTTGTTTTTGAGACTTGCTCAGTCAAACATTGCCTCAGGCGGTTTTTCACTCTCTCTTTTTTTTTAACATTTAAAGATTTAAATAAGCAGCATAAAAGAGACACTACAGTTCAGGTTCTTATCAAAGCACCCTAATTTGCGATTAATGACAGAAGCTGTGCACTGCAAAGAAAAAGAGAAAATGAAATGATTCAAATAATTTTTTTTCAGATTTATCCTTAATGTCTTATTATGCAAAGTGGGTGAGATTTTTTCCCCTCTCTTTTTCCACCTGCAGTGCTTCAGGCATTTATCTTGGAGGGAAGGGATGTTTTAGAGTTCTGCATTATGTTTGTTCTGTACTGGAAATAAGTGGAATAATTGTCACCCTGTGGCAAAACAAAAAGTCATGTAAGATAATGACATTTTGCGATGCAGCCTGTAAGAGGTTCCTGCTGTTTAGCTGGAGTCAGCTGGTTTCTTACTTTTTATGAAGTATGCGATCTTCACATCTCACACACTAAATTGATTCGGGCTCATTTTGAAAGCTGCTGAATCCAATTAGCAAAACTTTGTTCTCAATTACCTGGTTAAACATGTTAAGAGCTTCAGGTTCACATGAAACTTACTGCAATAAGTCGATATGTGCCGTATTTATTAAGTATTTATTAAGTACACTCCCTTTCTTTTGCTAAACTGACCAAAATGCTCAGACGTCATTAATAAGCAAGCAGCAAGTCTAGTTTAAAGTATTTAAACCTACTGGAAAGAAGTGTCTTTGTCTCTTTTTACATAGAACTACTGATGTATTTATTTTGAAATGATTTTCCTCATTCCTGTGTCGCTGGTCTCCACAGATCGTGGTAGCCGGTCTTGGTAGATCTAAGTGTTTGTATCCATCAAGAGGGGGAGAGGTTGTAGATGAAAGTATCATAACTTACTGTGTGTTTTGTCTCTGCAGCCCCAAAGGACTCTAAATATTAAAAGATTAATATAGCTACAGAAGGCCTCGGTAGCAGTGAATAGACACGTCACCTAACTCTCCAGCTATGTTTGAAACCATTCACTTGTACACTATAAAAATAGATTAAAAAAGAATGAGGCACATAGCAAACCTGTTACTTTAAAATTCAGTGCTGCTGTGAACATTTTTTAGATCACAATGGCAAAAACTACTTTATTTTTTTCATGAATTGGAACATTGATGTGGCAAGGATATTGGAAAGTTGTGGGGTCAGTTATGATCCTGGAAATCTGTGCAAGGTTTCCAACATCATGGGGTTTGATTTATTGTAATTTTCCACTTCTAAGTACTACATCGTTGTGTTTCGTAGTGAGCCATGGCTCATAGAGACAAAGCAACAAGGTTTACTGCAGCAGAAGCCTTGATGCAATAAAAGCAGCTCAGTTAGATGAAAACAGTTAAATGAACAGAACAGTTTGCATTCATTTTAGTGGGCACACTTGTTCAACTCATTTTTAAAGACCAAATCAGCCAATCACATGGCAGCAACTCAATGCATTTAGGCATGTAGACAAGACCTGCTGAAGTTCAAACCAAGCATCAGAATGGGGAAGAAAGGTGATTAAGTGCCTTTGAAGTTGGCGCGGTTGTTTGTGCTAGAATCCCAGCTGGTCTGTGCATTTCAGAAACTGCTGACCTGCTGGGATTTTTCCCACACCACCAACTCCATGGTTTACAGACAATGGTCCAAAAAAAGAGACAATATCCAGTGAGCTGCTGTTCTCTGGGCGAAAATGCTTTGTTGATGTCACAGGAGAATAACCAGACTGATTCAGGCTGACAGGAAGGCAACAGTAACCACTTCTTAAAACTGAGGTATGCAGTTTGAACATTGCAGCAGAATGCCACACTGGTTGGAACTCCTGTCAACTAAGAACAGGCTACAGTTTCGGCACACTCACCAAAATTGGGGAAAAAAGACTGAAGAAATGTTACTCAGTCTGAGGAGTGTTCATTTCAGCTGTTACACTGGGGACAGAATTTGGCATTTTCTCGGCACACTTTGGCCCCTTACCACACGAGCATCATTTAAATAATGATAAACGACCATTAGGATAAGGTGACCTGTCACGACGTTCAAATCATCTCAAACTGGTTTTTCAACACAACAATGAGTTCACTATACTCAAATGAGCTCCACAGCCACTACATTACAATTGAATAGAGCACCTTTGAGATACAGTGGATTAAGAACTCCACATCGTGGATGTGCAGGTGACGAATCTGCAACAGCTGTGTGAAGCTGTTGCACACAGCAACAGCTTGTGCAACAAGCTGAGGAATGTTTTCAGCACCTTGTTGAATATGTGCTGTTCCGAAGGCAAACGGGGGTCCAGCCCATGCTAGCCAGATATACCTAATGAAGTGTCCGCGTAGGTACAATGAACATAAATGCCGTCATTAAAGAAGTATTCCCGTGTAAATTGGATAATTAACCCCACAGTCATTTTACTTATGAGAAAAGTTCACCTTTATGAGGGTTGATGTTCATATTGTTTTGCTTTTTTTGGCTTATTAGAAAATAAAAGTAGTTAACTGAGGATGTTTTATAGTGTACAGTGACGGGTTTCAAGAAGCTGCCACTATATTGGTAAAATGTGTGCATTTGCTAACTTACTATATGTTGTAGTATTTAGGTATTTTAAGCTTGGAGAGCTGAGTCTCAACTTTTAATCAGTGCCTATTCAGAGTGTATTTGTCCATTGTGGCTGCAGCTTTTGTATTGAATGTCATTACACAGTCATTGACATAGAAGCCTTAAGGATACTTATATAGTCTTCAAACTGCCAATATCAAGATGCTCATTATCCATACACACACTCATCTGTTATCTGCCTTATTACTACTGTTTGCTGTTTAAAACTGTTTAAATGATTGCCAACAGTGGCTTTCTGTATTCTTAATGTAATTTAACGTTCTCTGTTTCCTGTGATGACATTGCTTACTCATTTGTTGCATTTGTAATCATTCTGGTACATTTTTGCTTTATTCATCACTGAGGTAAATGTGCAGGCATTCGCCATTAAGAATAACACTTATATATTTCTAATGCTGCCGATATTCCTGTTGACACCCTGTTTTACTTTCTGAGCACACAGAGTAGTTTGATTTGAAAATTTGCCTTTTAGTGATTTCGGCCATATTTCAAGCACAAAAAGCCCAATCTTAAAAGTAACAATTGACGAACAAGTGGTAATTATGAAAAGATTTATAGAAAGAAAGGAATAGATGTGTCAGATTATTGATGGAAAACCATAATTATTTTTGGATTGTTGTGATTAAGAGGGTATGATTATATTTGGGCGATTGAGCAGGATAAAAGTATCACCAACAATGAAGACCCGGAGAGGGGCGTATGCATTATGAACTGCATTTTACAGTTGTGTACTTTCTCTTCTTCTATTGTGCAAATTTCAAACAAATAAAACCATCAAAGAGATCTATAACCACAGACATTTTTCTTTGTAGATCGCTCTTATTTTTTTGTGCACACAGCAATCATGTTTTCTTTATGCATGCAGGCACCCTCATACACAGGTATAAGTAGAAGCCAAGAAATTATTGTATAAGACATTTTATATTTTTCTGTTTTATAAAGGGCTAACAACAATGTTGTCAGTTTGTGATAAAAATCCATTTGCAGATGATTATCCTGCAGCAAGAGAGTTTTCCTTTGTCAAAAGTGTAAGAACTGCAAACTTTAAAACTTAAAGTGTCAAATGTAAAGGATGGGCTAAATCAAGATCTTTAAAATTCAAGCTTTTAGATCCTGAATAATAATATGTTTTGTTTCCTTAATTGTTAAAGCGAAGGCCAGCTGGCTATAAAATCCTGTCAGTTAACACAGTGCAATACCATATCATTATAATGCTTCACATGCATGAAACAGTCCTATTAATTTTGCATTTTGGTATACTTGGAGGGTAACTGTAAACTGTATAATAAAGATGGTCATAGCATGCGTTTTGAAAGCCACATTCATTTTATTATAATTGCTTCATTTTTGCCTGTTTAGCTGGAAGTTACCATATTTGAGAATGTAGGTTAAGTCATCAGCTAACACTAGTAACTGTGGTTAGCAAGCTGCATTGATAAACTGTACAGATGCAGTGCCTGAATACACACATCTGCTACTTACTGCAAAGATACAGACTAACTCTGGTATCCAGATGGATGAGATCTGAAAACATTCAGAGTTGCAAGGCGGCACTTGAGGCACAAAACACTATTTTATATACTGTTAACTACCATGTTATAAAAGGAGAACAACAGAAGACCATCAGCTTGTCCCTATATTGACCTCATCCCAGTATCATTCTCCAACTTGCAATGAAAAACACAGACCAGTTCAGTTAAGTTTTGGCTGCTTATTCATGTGTGCTGGGTTCAGCGGGTTGAGTAGTTGCAAGGCTGACATGCTTGAAGAGTTCTATTAAAATGATAGCACAAAAGAAATACTGTTTATGACTGCTGCTGTGATTTTGTGTTATATAAATAAAATTGGGAGCGACCACCAGAGAAACTGCACTCGTTGGTATTATAATTGGTTTGAATTTTTAGCTGCAGAGGTTGCTGCTTAGTGCAAAAAAGTGTCTTTAATGTGTGTAAAATTTTTCTATACATCATACAGATGTTGGCACTTGCAGTAGGCAAAGATTGGTCCACTCGTCTAGCAGGAGAGTGGGAACAGATAAATATGCATATGCTATAAGTAAAGTATGATTTTGAGAAACAGAAACCCTTAAACCACATGGAATAACATTCAAAGATAAATGAGAAAGAGAGAGTCCTCCTCAGTATGTCATTTATAAATACAGGTATGTCTCTCCATCTGTTACTGTTACATCATGTAGAGCTATCACAGTAACAATCGTAATCATAGTCATAATAAAATATCTATATTTATAAATGGCATACTAAAGCAGGGCAATGTCTATAAATGCTAAATTAAGTACTCTATAATACCTTACCAATACTTTAATAATGCTTAATAGTGTGAAATTATTAAAAAGTGCTACCAAATATAAAAAAAATATACCTTCTGCTTTACAGAAAGTGCACATAAGAATAATATTTTATCAGTCATTTATCACAAGAGTAGAACATGCACTTTCTTCAGACATAGATTAGATCGCAGGGCTGCAGATCTCACTGTGACCGTTCTTCTGTAGCATCCACGCCGGTGTGTAGCTCCTCCTGACACAAAGCAGCTTTAAACCGCGGTCGGGGTGGAGCCAGTCGGTTGTCATAGCGACCGTGAAACATCAAGCCCGTTCAGAGTTCACAAAGCTGAGGTAAGACCAACATATCCATTTTCAGTGCTTTTCCACTCTGGTCTAAAATTACACTTACACTAAAATACTTTTGTTTGTGATCTAATAGTTGTTTTACAAGCTGCCCCTTTTTTGTCCTGAGTTAAACAGCTTTATATGACGATTTTTTATCTGTGGTGTCAGCTCATTGTTAGCCTCCAGGCTAACCAGCAGTGATGGGAGTGTAGTGTTGTGGATAGTTTTGTGTTGTGTGTCAGAACAATGAGGTGACTGCTGTCTCCAGATAGAAAAAGGAGTGATACACCTGCTGCTGTCAGACCTACAGGATTTAGGCTGTGATGTTCTCCTTTATAGTGGACAGAAATTATTTTTGTGTGGCATCTTATTGAAAAATGAACAGCTGATTGTTCTGTAAATAGTTTGAAATGGTTATTTAGAAAATCAAGGTAAAAGGTAAATAGATGCAAATAACTTTATTGTTTGCAAAACTTGTGCATAGGATTTTAAAATTGACCATTTATATTTGCATTTAAAGTTATGGAATATGATTCATTATACATGTTTGTGGTTGTTACAGTAAAAAATATAACTTTTTCTACTCTGATTTTATGTTTTTTGTGTGATTTTAGATCATTGTGTTAATACAGTATGTCAAAATGAAAACATAACTGTAAATTCAGACACGTGAGGTTGTGCTGAAAAGGAAGATACCAAACAAGGAAAGGTAAATAGTTTTTAAAGGTAAAATTTAGAGAAAACATCAAAAGTAGTTAAAAATGGCTGCAGTTACAACCTGGACCCCACAGGGTTAAACGTTTTTTTGTTTTTGTTTTTTAAAGTAACGCAATAGTTACTTTTCAAGTAATTAATTACTTTTAGAAAATTGTAACTCAGTTACTAACTCAGTTACTTTTTTGAAGAAGTAACTAGTAACTATAATTAATTACTTTTCAAAGTAACTTGCCCAACACTGCTAACCAGTGACCTCACTGAACTCTTTTTCAGCCACATCTAGGCCGTATGAATCAGTCTGTGTGTAAAGTTGTAAACTCTATGCTCTAAAGTATTTAGTGAACGACATCAAGTGTTACGAAAAGGGCTAATCTGATTCATTTTGTTATTTTATTTATTTCCAATAAATACTTTCAGCGGCATATAAATAGTATCAGCTTTTTCCACTGTGACATTTAAGGCTATTTCAGTTCCTGCATAGTAACGACCATATTCTACATGTTTTTGGAATACTTTATACTGAATTAACTTCAGGGCTTTTTCTAGCTAATAAAGGGGCAGATGAGTAAAATCTATATATAGTTAAAGCAGTGAGTCTGTGTTGTCTTATTTCACAGACATCTATTTCTTTCTAAAAAAAAAAAAATTTCTGTTGTGGAGGTAAACAAAGACGACATGAGAGCTCTCGATTCTCTCTCCAGGTTTATTCTTCATCACAAGAAAAGAAATGGAATCAGCCCATAACGCAAAGACATCCAGGGATGAGACACCTACTTTGGAACTTACTGGTATGATGCAGGTACAAAGATCTTGACATGTAAAGTTTTAAGTTTAACTATCTCATGCATTAATTATGAGGGCCTCAGTCACGATTTTTTCCTTAGATTTTTATTCCTCTTTAAGCACAAAAAGAAAAACAACCCAAAAATGCAATTGAAATTTTGTTCATGAACTCATTTTTCAGGGAGTTACAAACATGTCCACTCATTTGGACACCATGCATTTGATTCCTAAACCAAAGAAATATGTATTTAACAAACCAATAATAGAACATGATTTACTTTGTGAAAACTGTCAATAAGACATTTTGAAAGCTCATAATCTGATGTTTTCTCACATTTTTATATCCATGTAGCATCATGGCATCTGTTGGCACTTTTTTTTTTTTTTTTGTAAGGAGATGGCAGTTACTGTGAATGTACAGCAGGTGATTAGTAATAAACAGCCAGACAATGACTCTGACAATCTCATTCAATCTTGCAGATTGCACCTTCTGTGGAAAGTGGTACCACACGGTGTATGTGGACTTCCCTTGTGCAGAAGGCGACTACAAATGTTGTGGGTGCTAAATAAACAGAAAAAAGTGATCCCTGTTGTCTTTGCTTACTGATTGTTTTTAGTGTTGACAATCCACATTGCTGGCATTGCATCTTTCAACATGTTTGTGGGCAGATTTGGATGTACCAGGGGTAAGTGCAGCCACTCAGCCTCTACTCACTGTGATCATAGCAGCAGGTGCAGATGTGTCACAAGTTAATCTAGTAGTGGGCTATGGTCATGTGTTAGTGGTGGGAACAGTCATATCCACTCACTCTCACTGGCTGTTTATTACTAATCACTGTGTAACTGCTGTGAATTCACAGTAACTGCCGTCTCCTTACAAATGTTCATTAGATTAACCACACTTATACAGACTGTATATAACTCCAGCCATGTTGATGAATTGCCTATATTGGCTGGAAATATTCATTTTCAGGGAAAAGACACAGACAGACTATGCTAGCGACATGTGATGTTACAACACTAATGAAATATTGATGTGTCATATTTGTCCAAGGCGTATTTCATTGTTATGGAAAAAGAGAATATCAAAATCATGATGACCAATTGGAGTGGTGATTTCTATGACTTTGTGTATATAATTTGGAATTTTGTACAAATGTAGGCCAATAAGGAATATATGATATCATTTCATTCTTTTCAAAGGTTTATTTGCATGACGCACAAACAGACACAATTGAAAGGTACAAATGTGCATGACACGAATTCAAACGTGGTGCAGATGTGTGTCACAGGTTGATCTGGCTGTAGGCTGTGGCACTTGGCCAGACTCGACTCCATGTTAGTGCACAAAGTAAACAGCACGCTGTAGTTGTGAAGCAAAAACGCTGAATTCGGAGGAATAAACCGTGCGAGGGGAACGATAACGACGACAAGAGTCTCCCGATCGTTTACTCGTTGTGTCCTGTGAACAACAACGGCGTGGTGTTACTTGTTTGCTGTTTTCGCGATCGCGTCGCGCATGAGGATATCACCAGGTAAACTCGCCACATTTTTAAGCATTTTGTTGTTCAACAGCATCAAGACTGACGGAGTGTGTTTGAGACAACCTCACAAATGTCACAGATGACACATTTGGCGTTTTTTTGCTGGTTTGTCGGTAGCAGCTCCTGAAACGCAAGACTGACACACATCTGTTCGACCAACGCCAGTTGATCTAAACGCCAGTAGATCTGGAACACCGGTCGTGACCGGCCGGTGCGCCAAAAGAAGGCACCTGGACATTTGCAGGACTTTGTGTGGGGTAATGGGGTCGTCGGGGACTACTGACCCCTTAGTTGGGGGCAATGTAGCGGGTCAGGGCTGTTCGCGGTTCTGTTTGTACAGTTATGTTTTGTTTATGTTGCCATAGTGACGGGTGACGCCCTCTCGCTGCGACGGTGTGTCCTTCCGGGGTCAGAGGGCGCCCTATGTGTTGTTGTTGTTGTGCTGTTGCCGCGCTGAGCAGTTAGCTAGCGGCAGTGTTCTTCTGCAGATGTCAATAAACGGCTGTGCTCCCTGGCTAGCTCACGGGAAGCAAGACCAAACAACACCTCCGTCTCCTCCTTGTCTGAGCTCGCCACATTGGTGTCAGAAGTGGGATGATGGTGGCACCCCATGTTCTGACCCGAGTGAATTTTCCCCCGCCGGTCGTGACCGGCCGGTGCGCCAAAAGAAGGCACCTGGACATTTGCAGGACTTTGTGTGGGGTAATGGGGTCGTCGGGGACGACTGACCCCTTAGTTGGGGGCTATGTAGCGGGTCAGGGCTGTTCGGGGTTGTTTGTACAGTTATGTTTTGTTTATGTTGCCATAGTGACGGGTGACGCCCTCTCGCTGCGACGGTGTGTTGTTGTTGTTGTTGTTGTTGCTGTGCTGTTGCCGCGCTGAGCAGTTAGCTAGCGGCAGTGTTCTTCTGCAGATGTCAATAAACGGCTGTGCTCCCAGGCTAGCTCACGGGAAGCAAGACCAAAGGACACCTCCGTCTCCACCTTGTCTGAGCTCGCCACAATATTAAACATATCAGGTCCGCATAAGGAGAATCATGTGCTAACGGCTGTCTAAATGACTCGGGTAAAGTTTGTAGCATGCATGCTTGTTGTTTTTGTCTGCTTCCACTTGTCTTTGCACTAGGATGATGTCGGTGTAAATGTGCAGTCATATTCGTTGTGTTCCCACTAGTGCTGTCAGCGTTAATCTCGTTGAAATGACGTTAACTCCACAACACGGCAAATCTCCGTGCGTGGGGCTAGACGGCCAACACGTTAACGAGCTAACTGTGCTAACACACTAGTGCGTGGCACATCCAACATACTGTTTTACTTTAGTCCATGACACGCTTACCTTCAGGGTCATACGTCACATGAAAACCAAAATACTTCCAAACGCCAGATCTGAATGAGGGTGGGGGAGGTTCAATTTTCCATGTTGCAAGGAGAGCTTAACTTCTGTCTTGCTAGCTTGCCCTGCGCTCTTCTGACGATGCTGTCTGTGTTGAGCGCTCAGTGGATCTGCGCTCGACAGTGCAGCCTAGGCGGAGTAGTCGAACGCAGATTCACTGAGCGCTCCACACAGACAGCATCGTCAGAAGGAAAGTTGATAAAATAAATTACAAATTTTGTATTGTTCGATACATATGCGTACCGAACCGAAAGCACTGTATCGAACGGTTCAATATCGATACGAGTATCGTTGCACCCCTAATTGAAACCTGTGGGAAGATTGTAGAAATACAACTTACAGGTGTGAGTAAGTATTTTTGAGCATTTGTTATGAGATTTCATTTCACTGGTGATTCTACGTGCAATTTCACATACTTGTGATTAATGAAATTCATGAAGTTATTGTTTCAAAATAGCGGCCGATATAAGGTGTTTAGTGGTGAGACTTGCTTCTATAAATACTTATTTCCCTCATTTGTCAGCTCCCAGGAAACACCAACTGCTTGACTTGCTCAGACGACGGCAGGTATCTCTGTCTGGGCCACTCCGGGGGCTTGTCTGTGTGGTGTGCGTCATCTCTGAATCGTGTTGCAGGGTGGCTGCAGGACAGGCTGGAAATGACATCTATCCAGATGACCAGTATGTCTAAGACCATGTATCTGCTTGGCACTGTTGATGATATGGGTGAGTTATGGTCCACCAGGCTTTCCTTGGGTTGCTTCTGCTGTTTATAACAATTATCTGCCATAAAAATATATCAGACAGCTGGAAGTTTATAGATTAGCAAACGCACACTGACATTTGGCCGTGCAATGCCCTGGCAAGCTGTCCAAGATGCACCCCGCCCTCTCACCCTATGACAGATAGGACAGGCTCCTGTCGCTATTCTTTTTATTGGCCGCTTTTACACACAATCAGACTTTGCTGCTGCCTCTGGTTAGGAATCTGTGCAGTAGGCACATTTTCTCTAAGAAGGGATGTTTGGTTTCCAAGAGCCTTGTTGGGTTACTTGGCACAATCTTAGCATAACTTAACTCCACCCAAAAAACTGTTCATTTTTAAGTCATAAAAAATATTATTCTTGCAGTCAGTCTGAGCCACTGTTAGGTTAATCAGGGCATCTGATGTAATTAATGTAGTAAATGTTATTTAATTCATGCCTTTTTGTGCATTTAATGCTCCATTTTAATTGTACATTTTGTGAACCACTGCCTTAGACAGTAATGCTTTTTGAAGTGTGTAAACAGGTTCTATATTATTAAATGTTATTCATCATACTGACATCATTGCTATCATCTACAGGTGTTGCGAGAGTCTTTGGTCATCATTCAGACTCGATACACCTCCTCTGCGTTACTAACATTATGGTGTGTATTGTCACATTTTACTAAATGACTTATATAATTGGGACAGGGTGTGGTTTTCACTTAGAATTTTTCTGTTTTTAATTATTAAAAAAAAAAAGAAACAAATCAATTATTTGAATAACAGGAAGATATCAACAAAAGGAGCATTTGTTTGTCATTTGAACTGTTTGAAGGGGGAAATTATGGAGCTGCATCACTCAGTTGTAAGTATGAACTTCTATTTTAGTTTTTATGATGGGATTTAGTTACAGAGTTTGCAATCAAATGCAAAATTTTATTCATTTTACGTATCCTATCAGGCGGCGGAGCTGTTTGGCTTGAGGTCTACCAGTTTCCTTCAGCAGCATGGCTGAAAGAGTTGGAGAATGCACAGGTAATGAGTCACAGTTTAAACTGAAATAAGAATGTGTTTTGGGTACCGAACTCTGGGAAGGAGTGCTAAGACCAAAGATTTTGAAGTCCTGGTTACATCCCGGTCTCTCTTTGTACTTTATGCCATTTGTTTTCATATTAGACTTATGTTACCATCATTTTTTTTCAGGTTTTCCCATCCTTTTGGTTGTTTTTCTAGATTTTACCTCTAAACCTGAAATGCTTGGGGTATTGTCATCATCCAGCTGGGCAAGTAGCATTAACACCCAGCTAGGATTTTCATATTTAATACCTTAGGCATATCTACTAAAAATCTTAGACAAGTTCAAATATCCATGACGTTGACCTCAAGGCCAAGGTCAGAAGTCAAATTTTCTGAAAATTTTGTGAACATGACAATTCAAGAAAGATGATACAAGGACTGTCAAATTAATATGATAAGTGTATGTATTAAAAATCTCAGTTTGAATCTCAGTCACCTCGACCTCAATGTGAGGGTCAGAGGTCAGGTTTTCTGAAAACCTTCTGAATGCAGAAGGTTGCAATAAGGAAGTTACCTAGGATTTTCAAATGTATGCAATGGATGACAATGAATCCACTTTTTTTTTTTAACAGATTTGGCCTTTTAAAGGCATGTGGTCCTAAACTTTTGATCAGTTGTAAAACAGCCTGTTTCAGTTTAAGTATTGTTTTCAATAAATTGCATGCTCAAAAAAGATGTTTTGTCTCACTCTCATTTCTTCTTGTTGCATGTTGAAGCTCTATTTGGAACCTTGTTAAGATCCAACCATGCAGAATATGATTTTTTGCCATTTTGCAAGTAGTCTTTTGATCGAGACTATATATTGCATGTGACTGAATCACACATTAAATAAACAGTTTTTTTGTTTTTTTTAATCCTCAGAACCCAAACTCATCTGAATGGTCACCAGTTACTGTAATGATTCAAATCAGGCCACCAAAAATCCCAACAGGTATAACTTTTCTGTTAGAGCAGAAGCATTACATTTACACTGTGCTACAATTTAACCAAACATGCAGAGATGTATGTGGGTCTATCAGTTTTTATGTATTGTATCTCTTGTTTTTATGATTGAAATAAAAATGCAGCCAAGCAACTGACCTTCATGTTTCTGCTTTTTGGCAGAGAAGGCACTCAGTAGTCCACCTGAGACGTTGCAGCCAACAGACTTTCTGATGCACTGTTTGGCTCTGGACATAATCAGGAGCAGCAGCCATCGTTTGGAGAAGCCGCCCTTCAGTACAGATGAAGGAAAAAGAAAGGAAATGAATGAAAGCCCAAGGTGTGATAAAGTTCATGCCAATACAATCAGCATTCCAAAGCTAAGCTGCTTTCATTGGTTGCTCTGTTTTGTTTTGGTCAGTCTGTCTGTCTAAAATAAATCCTACGGGGCATCTCTAAAATATCACCATGGCTGAATTCTCCAAAGCTTTTCTTGATTGGGAGTTCACAGATATTCTGCAGATTGTCTGTCTGTATTAGATAATAATTATAGGCTCATTTTGTTTATATTTGTAAATGTCATCCTGCTCGCTCACCTCAAAATTAAAAAATCTGCCCACTTTGCATCGCCAGCAGATATTTTGCTCGTAGTCGTTTGAAGTCGTCGAATGTTGTTGACTTTTAGTGGTGTGTAGTTGCCACATTGGTGCTCCTCACTTCCTGTGTGGTTGCCCTCTAAGACCTCATGTGGTTAACTAAAGAAAACTAGAATGACACTAACAGACTCATTCAGAAATGCAAAGAATCACTAATCAAACCAGTCACTACATTATCAGCAAATATAGTATTAAAGACATAAGATGAGTTAGTTCTACATCTTAATATAACGAGTAAATAAAACTCACCTTTGGGTACTCCAGCATTTGTAATCTGTCTGTCTGCAAACAATTATCTCTCTTTTGTTACATATTAGTTACTGAATCTTTTCCAGACATTGCACGTGGCACTTTCTTCTGCCCTGTGGTCCTGGTGACAGCAAAGCAGAGTTTCAGCCAGGTTTGTAGCATTAAGTGTTATTGCTTAATTGCTTAACAGTAATTTAAATATGTCAAACCCATTTGGAAGTTTCCACAATAATGATCCTTCTGTCTTTCTGACCTTATATGTATGATTGATGAACTGATTGAAAGTCACAAGGGTATCCTCCTGCTTTGGATTGTATTCGTTATGCATTCAACAGTCAGAGATCCATTAAAGACATATTCAAGTCTGTATGCAGACCATGCTCCTGTTAATGTCATTTTCACTGTCTGACCTTTTCTTAGGATTACTTGTCGCTGTTGCTGTGTGGTGGAGTGGCAGCTGTAATCTTCTTCAGTATTTCCTAAAAAAACCACCAAAGAGCAGCCCAAGTATGATATTTTATTAACTAAGAGATAAGTCTAGATACTAAGAACAAAAGCTTTAAAAAGTGCTGATATTACAGCATACTTTTCTTTACACCAGTGAGATTATTTTAACGTTTTGGAATGGCCTTCTGTTTGATGCAGATGTGGACCCGATGCCAGATGTATTGTGGCCAAATGCAATGGAAATCCTCTGCTCAGCTGTTAGTAAATGCAACCGTTACATCGCTCTTGGGCTCAGTGATGCCTTGGTGTGTGTCTGGGACAGGCGATCCGGTAAGTAAATCCTACGGGGCAGCTCTAAAATGTCACCATGGTTGAATTCTCCATAGCTTTCTTTGATTGGGAGTTTAGTGAGTTTCTGCAGACATCCTTGTTTTCCGTTAAAATGAAATCTGGAAAATAGAACATGTGAACATCAGTTCACATTCTATTTTGCTTCTCCATTTCATAGAATGTTTAGAATGTCTAGAATAGGAAATCACTTTGACCCCCCAGAAGGAATGAATGCTAAAGGTGAGCCCTGTATCAAAACTTCTCATATGAGTTCCTTTGACAAGCAACTTATCCCAAGTGGTGATATAACCGCTGAAAGTTTACTCAAATGCAATTTTGGAAGATTTCTCCAGTAAATTATCAGGGTACCAATTCTTTTTCCTGTTTCTCTACCTCAATATTAAATTGCTGCCGTTGTTGAAACTATGGTATATCCCATGATCTTGATGTTTAAAGTAAAATGAATGAGAATATGAGTAATATGCTGAAGAAAAAAAAGATTTTGTCTCTAGCTCATGACACTCAGGAATGAGTTTAAAATCGTCTTGTACTTTAGTTAGATATGAGGACTCAAAACTACTAAAAAATAAATAAATAAATCAAAAGCCACCAAAGTTTTACCCACGCATGTTTATTTAAAGGGGCCTGTAAATTGGCAGGGCTTTTTTTTAATATATTCTAAAGTTCTTATACAAAAAAATCAGATGTTCTCAGGAAGTTAGATGAAAAGCAATGATTGGTTTCCTCACAGAATATCCATTTTCTTCTATTCTGTGTCTCTGCAAACACATGGACAGAAAAGGCAGACATCCTTTTGTCTCCCTTACTGACACTTAAAAATACTGACACAACAGTGTCAGTATTATTAAGTGCTTCCACAGTTAAACACGCATCCAGCTGTGCACATGACAACACAGTTCAGCTAATAATCACGTTCTCAGTAAGCTGACAGATATATTTATTCTCCAACAAAAACATGACTGAAAACACTAATTAGCAGGAGTCAGATAGCAGACAAATACACAGTCTCTGATGTAATATCTATGAGGCTAAAAGTCTTAAAGCTTTTTATTTATTTCTATTCTAAACTAATTTTAGCCTGTTTATTCCTCTTTGTTTTTATTTCCAGGGGCTCCATTGTCTCTCGTTTTAATGCCAGAAGCAAACAGCGCCTTATTCAGGGTACAGTTTGTGGATTGCTGCCCTGTGACTGATGATGACTTCCAGATTTTTACTGCTGAAAAAGTCCATCTTTTGATATTGTGTAAAAGTGGAGCAATTCAAACCGTCACAACTGGACGGGGGACAAAACCCAGCACAAAGCAGCTCTCTGAAAGGTTGTCTGAGTTTTACATGCGTGGTAGCGTGGCATTGTATTAGATTAAATGTTTACACATCACTTTATGTGTCTGTTCAGGCCAAAGGACAGCAAGGACCTCCCAACTGTCACTGCGTCAGTACTGTTCCTGCAGGGATTGGTAGGAATACTCAAGCTGTTGATAAAAATATACAATGGATTGCCATAATACTTATAATGAGGTCAGTGTATGGGCAAATAACCCTTGTGAGACAAAAGCTCAGGCTTGAGACTGCACTAAATGCATGGGCATAATTTTGTGCTGAACATTGGGGGGTGTCAAGATCTCTGTCTAAATAAATAAATAAATCTGGGTAAATTCCCAGATGATTAAACATGCAACTATTTTGCTGGTAATAACTGAAATGAGTAAAGAAAATCAACAGCCTATTTATGCAAGATCATTCATAATTTTATTGGGAGGGTTATATTGGCTGGGTCTGATTATTAGGGGGGTCATAACCCCCCTGGAAATTACGCCCCTGACTAAATGCACCATTGGACCTTTATGATGTAAAGGTTCAGTGGACCTAGTATAAGATAAATGGGTTATTTTGAACTGCAAGTCATGCAGAGCTACTGGAGTAGGGTTCAAAAATAGAAGTAAGCACTAGGAAATCAACACAATAGGTTCCCTTTAATGACTTTAAGTTCTTATCTTACTGTCTCATTTCTCCTGCCTCTGTGAGTCACTTGTAATGCAAAGGAGTGGAAAAATGTCCATCCAAGATGTCATCAACAACACCACTGTGTGCTTCCTGACTCCTCCCACAACTCATCTCATTACGACTCCCCACAGTCCAATTTATGCGCTGAACTCCAAACAGCAGAGTCTGTTCATACGAGGTAAACCCAAACACCATTTTATGATAACAGCATGTTCCTGGATTAATGTTAGAACAATACTGTAAATAAAGTTTTTTTTTATTTCTCATCCAGGTGACCAGGACACCAGCTGCAGTGTTACATCTGAAGAAAGGAGCCAGAGCCAGCTTTTCGTCTTCCGTTTTGCAGAGTCTGACATCTTTAAGCAGCACGTTGTTTCATATCCTGAGTCCACACGACAGCAGCAAACTCTGAGCTACAACACCTTAAAGGAAACCTGCAATCTCTACCTTCAGAAAAGGTTAGCATTGTTTTTGTACTGTATGCAGACTGCTCTTGAACTCCACAAATGACTTGTATGAGTAAAGTAAGTGTATGAGAATGATAAAGCAGCATTGTGTTTTTCCTGCATTTTCATGTGAAGAGCACAGTCTGTGGAGGAAAGGAACAAAACTCTGACACAGACATGGGAGCAGCTGCAGGAAAATCCAATGAAGAATTGCAGCAAATGATAAAGATACTAATAAAGTGATTCCCACCATCTGTAAAGCACTACTCACCCAGACACAAAGTGGAGGATCCTATTAAATATTATTTCTTTAATTGATAAACTTAGCAAATATAAATATAGAACTGCTGAAATTGTCTTAAGATATTGTCCTTGTTTTCTGTTATTTAAATGTTTTTGATGCATTTGAATTGTAAACTGAAATTGTTTTATTAAAACATCAATAATTTTGAGAATCTGTTTCCTGGTGTATGGGCACACACAAAGACTGCATGTAAAAGATGAGTAGCTTCCAGATTTGAAATGTGAAGCCAAAGGGGAACTCATTTAAACCTGTATTTTTCTAATTGCCAGCAGGGGGCGACTCCTTTAGTTGCTTTTGTAAGTACCTGCAGGAAACTGAACTTTTGTTCTTTTGGTCTATGACCAATGTTCCCTCTAATTTTTCACGTGTCTGAGCGAACACACAAACTCCCTGAGCGATCCCTTGGACCACTGTGAGTGACATCAGACGTGTGCACTGTGGTCACGCCGGCATCTAATCCATCCAAGTTACATGGTTTATTAAAATAATCAAATTACAGCATTTACATTTATGTTAGACTACTTTTAATTAACTGCTTTAGCCCACTTACAATGAAAATGTAAAAAAAAATCTAGTCATTGACCTGTGTAGTATGTTAACACTATTGGAAGTAAAAATAACTTGAACTCCAATTTTGAAAGCACAACTTTCTTTCTTTTTTAAAAAGCGCTGACTTGTATTATGAGTCTGTGGTCTGGGAGAGAGTCCTGTAACTCTCTGTCTGCAAAATATAGTATATAATGACCAATGCTGGGCAATTAATTATATAGTTAATTCTTTAAAAAAAAAAAATTTGCAGCTATTTTTTTAATGCAGCCAAGGCGGTTTTTTAAATAAACATTTCAAATTTTTAGAACAATCAGCTGTTCTGCATCAAATCTGATGCCACACAAATTATTTGTGCCACTCCAAAAAATAATTTCTGTCCACTATGAGATAAAGGAGAACATCACAAGCCTGATACCTGCAAGCCTTACAACAGGAGATGTATCACTCCTGTAACTTCTGTAACATTCAGCAGTCGCCTCATTGTTCTGACACACACAACAAAAACTACACTACACACTAACTACACAAGATTTGCGCTAAACGTCTCAAATCTCTCACATCTCAAAGCACCGCCGTCACTCCTAAAACTTCTCCCCGTTTCTTAACAACTAGATGCCACGTTGCCATATCATTTTTTGATTGGTTGACATAGTACTTTTTTGGACGAATAGGAAAGGGAGAGGGGGGTGGAGTTTTTGCTCACATGCGGAGAGTGCTTTCGAGCCTTTTTTCTTATAAAACGCCGTTTTTACCGTTTATTCCTGCAGTAAATATAAACAACGACAGTATTCAGGAAGAAAATCAAGTCCATACTTTTTCCGTCAATTGTTCCGTCTGTCCTGCTCACAGCTTGTACACGTTGTCATTAACGTGGCTTCACTCCACATCAGCCACGCAGCTTTCCTAGCTAAAACACCGGTGTCGGCACATAAGGACGCTGTCATAGCCTGTCAACCACGCTGATTAGCTGCGTATATACGAATGTAAATCGCATCATTGGCTGGACTATGGAATAAGGTGGCATCGTTCTAATCCCATATGGGAGCAGCCAGTCACTGACTAACACTGCAAAACAGAATTGTTAAAGTATTAATTTTAATTTCAATTCAGGTTAGATTTTTTTTGTGCACAACACAGATTTTCTGTACGCAGAGAGCGTGCCAGCAGTACTCAATTGCGCACGTGCGCAGCTTAGAGGGAACATTGTCTATGACCTCATTAAATTTTATCCTGATAGGTTTATGAACACCATGCTCATTTTGGAGACTAACAACTAATGTGTAGTCTCCAAAATGAGCATGATGTTCATAGAGGGAAATAAGGTGTCATGCCTGTGTTATTTGCAGTAAATGTTCATGATTTCGGATACAAAGTTGCTGAAACATGGTCCTCTCACAGCAAAACTTTACCTGGGAGAACTCATAGATCCAAAAGTGACTCAAACCATGAATCTCAGGTTTTTATTTTATTTCAAGTAAGATCAGATTTCAGGTATTAAATGTGACTTGTAGAAAAATGGTCCTTGCTTTTATATCTGCTGAGCTCGAGGGACATTTATTTAAAGGATGACTGTATGCAAGCTGAGCTGAGCTCAGTCGCAGCATGTTGACATTTTGTTGCCTTTTGGGGCCTTGAATGTGTCATAAGTCATGTTTTCAAAAGACAGGGGAAAAAAAATGTTATGCAACAAAATTAACAAAAACAATTACACACTGTAGCTTAAGAGTACGGAGCCCCACAGGGGACATGGGAGAAAAAAAATTAAGACGGACTTTTGCGAGATCTCGCAACACTAACTCGGGATCTCACAAAACTTTTGCGAGATCTCGCAAAACAAACTCGGGATCTCGCAAAAGTTGAATTCCAACAATGGCGGCAGCTACTTAGTTGTAATATTACTCTTTCTGGGTCACAAAACACACTTTTAAGATATTTTGAGGCGTGAATGTAGTTGTGTAAACGTCAGATACCTGCTCAGTTTACAAGACATCACATATTTGCAAAAGTGCTCCGACGTTTTCGGAGATCTGACACCCACCATCTCGAAGCTAACGGGAGGTCGAGACCTACTACAGCCGGGAGGAACACCGCTTTCCCGGCACATCGTGCCTCGACCTCCCGGTCGGCTTCGAGCTGGCGGCCTCCGAAGAATGCGGCTAAAACTTTTGCGAGATCCCAAGTTTGTTTTGCGAGATCTCGCAAAAGTCCATCTTAACTTTTTTTCCTCCCATGTCCCCTGCGGGGCTCCGTATAAGAGTATTTATTGTCTATACTCAGCTATGTTTTTTGGCAAACAAAAACATTTTTCTCGACGGGAACATGATCAGGTGATGTCTGAACTTTTATTAACTGTTATTGATATTTATATTTAAAAGTGCAATACTGTAATTTTCTGCTGCTCATTCCTGTGCAATATCCCATCTGTCCTCCCGTCATATTTCTTTTCAAGATTTTCTTATTTAATCCCTGTACATATATTTATATTTATAGATACATATATATTTAGTCATCTTTTCTCTTTTACCATGTCTCTCTAATATTTTGCTCCTTACTATTTTTCTATTTTTTATCATATTTTATTATATTTTCTCCTACTGTACCACGCTGCTGAGTGACTGCTGCTCGCCAAACACATTTCATTGCAATGTTGACCCTGTGCTAACTTGCATATGACAAATAAAACTGAAAACTGAAAACTGAATTTAATGAGCACTGAGGTAAAAAAAAATTAGATGACAGGTAAGATCTGAGATGATATTAGGAACAGCTGAATCATTGAATTATAATGTGGGGTCCTGTTTATATACTTGACCATAATTCATGAAAGCCATATTTTTGACAGGTTTACACTCATTAAAAATATATATATATTTGCAGTGAGTACAATGAGAAAGCATGCCTTTGTGGGGAAATATTTTTGTATCCAGTCATGTTACTATTTAAGCTAATGAAGTGTGAGATTTACCAGCAGGTTTTTTCTGTTCTTTTCCACTCGGTTGTTGCCTTTTTTCAACATCTTACTGGCATCAAACTGAAAATGAGCATGGAGAGTAACATTTAACTGGGGGGGGGGGTGTCTTTAAAAGACTTCCCATTCATTCAATTCTTTTTTTTTTTTGAAACAGGATTGTACACAGTTGTGTAATTCTCTTTCATTTCCTTTCATCTTATGAAAGCACACTGCCACATCTCTCCATGAAAGTGAACAAGATACTGATACCGTTTTTAATATCTGACTGAAAGCCTCATTTGAATTTCTAATTTGAATTTCTAAGAGGCTTTAAAAAGACTTGAGACCAGAAGCCCTCATGTCATGACTCAGAAGGCAACAATAGCTCAGGTGTTCCATTCAGAGAGCTTGGCAGGTTTTCGTGTCAGTATTAGATGTGCACCAAGAAAAGAATCTGTTTGTGGAAAAAAAGCTTCTGACATGAAATAAAGCTCCTGCTATGAAGCAAAGACTTCACAGGGTTGCTTTTTTTGGTCTGTTATTTTTGATGATTTGAGTTTTTCCCACTCAGATTAACTGATGTCTTTTACCTTTATTCTTCCTTGGGATTAACTGAAAGTGCTAACACACAAACAAAACAGCCAGTGATAGTTTTCCCTTGTTGGTTTATTTTCTGCCCTTAAAGCCAAATGAAACCTGAATTAAAAGTTGTTAAATTAATTTAAAAACAAAGGATTCATAACAGTTCTGTTTTTACTCATGTACTCTGAGCACTTTCAGGAGAATCAGATCCATCCAAAGTTGCCCTTTTATCACACGTAGCACAGATGGTCTTCTTCGGATTTGTTCTCACTTGCGGGCTTCGGCTTCTTGAACATGTCAAAAAAAAGTTTAGATTGTGTTGGAGGCAAAACACAGGATGACCGCTCTGGACCAGTCTGAATTCACAGCACCATTACCTGAGTGTGTCTTGTAACGGAGAGCTGGGAGGTTAAGGAGCCTTTTATATCTCAGCATTAAATGTCTTGTAATATGACGCTTGTAAAAACCTACAATGTGTAATTTTCCTCCATCAACATGTTGCTTTTTTTTTTTCAAAGTCATGCAAAAACCTTTTCAAATTTGAAGATTGTCTGTTTATTTTTATCATGATTGTTCTGACAAGTTTTTGATTTCTAATCTTCTTGCTAATATTTTACATATGAATATGTACTAATTGGTTGATTAATAAAATAACTGACTGCTTAATATATAATGGTATTAATCACAAGCTGAGGCCAACAACAAATTCCAGTATTTTGACTAAGGTTACAATTCAGTTCCAGATTTTCCTGATCCAGTTGGCACACACCAGCAGATGAATGATACAGGCATCATTTAGAAAGAAGATTCAATTTCTTATCTCAGTTTGAAATTAAATGCAACCTCCAAAGTCTTTCATGTTCATATATAGTCCTCATAAAATGCTGGTATGTAGCTACTATTTTGTAAGAGATGAATTTCTGAATTTATTTGTATCATTTACATTTTTTTTGTAAATAATAGATGCTGCTTTTTAAGAAATGTTTTCAGAATCGCTCCCAAATGAGCGTCCAACAGTCATCTCCAGCTGCACGAACCTGCACTTCTCAGTTTCTTTGCTCCGAACTTGAGCTCTCTTTTAATGAGAGCCAAAGAGGATTTTAATTTTGTCACATTTCCAGGGCACAAATGGCCTTTTCCATCTGCGGTTATGATTCATCGCTGATTATAGGCAGCTCTCCCCTCTGGGGACAGAGACAGACATGGGTTTGCATGACATCTGCACACAAATCCCATATAATTGCTGTCCAACACAAATTCTTTTACTTAAGACATTTCCAGCAGCAAAAGTCACTCCACTAGCTGAATACATTTAATGTCAGATGGTCACAAATTGTAATTTACAGAAAATACAAACAGTCCTTTATTTCCATGACCTTAACAGTTCTCAAGACTCCTGCAGGAAGTGCAAATATTATTGTTGAAATGAGATTTGCAGATGATATGTTTAAAGACTGGTAGAAAGATAGTTTTTGAGAAATATATAAAGTTGTTAGTTTTTTAAATGCATTTTTAAAAGTTCTATTTTGTGTTTAAAAACACCAGGTAGCATAACTTATCTAAAAAAAAATCTTAAAAAATACAAAATATTATGGTGGCTAATATTTGGCAATGCACTGGCACAAACTGGACCATAAATACTGAACTGCAATGATCAAAGTGATTTTTTTAAATTGCTTATATTGTAGGACCAAATTTCAGACAGTCTCTTTACTCTTATTTGGGCATCAAATACTGTCTGCAATTGCTATTGGACTGTTTAATAGTTGCATACCCAACTAAAAGCCTGGCTTGTTTTAAAAAAAAAAAATCAAAACAAACTTCACTCTGACACAGCTGGATTTTATTCATTGAGATCTTACAAAGCATTGATTTTAATCCTGTAATATGATCACTGTTTATTTTCTGAAGATTTTCCCAATATCATACAAAATTATCAATATTCCAGCATTCGGCCATTTTTGGCCTTTGTATTTTATACATACTCTCATTGGCCACTTTATGTATTCCGATTGGTACCTGACTAGTACTGGATTGTACCCTCACTTCCTTTCAAAGTTGCCACAGATACGAGAAGGTGCTGGAAACATTCCTCAGAGATTTTGGTCCATACCATCACACAGTTGCTGCACATTTGTCAGCTACACATCTATGATGAGATTCAAAGCCAACTGTTTCTTAAACACTCTAACTAGCACCAGCAACCGTGCCATGTTCAAATTCAAAGTTCAAAGTCACCTGTCATCTTCATTGTGATGGTCAGTTGAAAAACTTTAGCTGTTCGTCTTGATCATGTCTACGTCCATAAATGCTGCAATGTGATTGGCTGATTAAATATTTGTGTTTTTGAGCAGTTAAACGGGTGTATCTAATTAAGAGTGTAAGAGAATGAGAGTACCCTACATATGAGAGCATTACACTGAATAAATATGAGGAAATAAAACAGTAAAACCAATACTATATTCTTCTCATAACATGCTCTCAGCACTGGACTGGTGAGTTTTTCTGTCTGTGTCGTTGTCAGCTGTTAGAAAGCTGCTCCTCGGTGGGGTCCACTCTGCTTTGCACAGCAGAAGCCTCTCAGGGCTGGCAGGGCTCACCTCCCGTTTCAGTGACAAAGAGTTGGCAGCACAACTAAAAGACCCAGTTATGACCGTGTTGTTTTCCAGATCAGCCGATGTGGTGGTGCCGGTATAAAACCTTCGGAGCCCCTTTCTGAAGTGGATGGTGAATAGGCCGTAGATGAGTGGGTCCAGGCAGGCGTTGACAAGCCCAAAGATGAACAGGATGTGAGTTAAGGAGTGGGAAACCTTCCCCTCCAGGTCGTCAGGGAAGAACCAGTACCACAGGCCCAGCAGGTAGTATGGAGTCCAGCAGATGATGAAAGACAGAACAATCACAATACTCATTTTCAGAGTTCTCATCCGGGCTCTCGGGATGTTATTCTTTGAACACCGCAGGTGCATTTCACTGGAAGGTACTGGAACCAGAACAGAGGACAGAAACAAAATATAGTGCACATTGAAAATGCTATGAACACAAACCTTTATTGTTTTTTAAGTTATTATTTCTGATTAATTATTGGCTCGAGGTAAGCAGATGTTCACTTTGAGAGTACTGTGATACTGAAGGGATAGTCAAAGGCCTTTGCCAACTTTACTCATGAATGATTTAGTCATTGAATTCTTGTTTTTTCATTCAGCTTTAGCTTCTACAGCGATCTTGTTATTTGTTTAGTTCTCTTACTCTTTCCCTGTCTGCTCCTCCCCCTTTCTAGTCTTTCTATGGCCCTCCTGTATTGTTTCGTTCTTTTGGGAGTTCAGCTGGTAGTTCTCAAATATGTAGGGGGATCACCAGTATGAGGATTCTTCACCTGGAGACACTTATGGCATTTATGGCTGGTCAGACTGCCGCTCATTTAATATTTAATAGATTATTTCTTCTTTACATCTAAACTAAACTGAAACTTACAGTTGTCTTTTTTCAGTCGTCTGGAGATCTCACAGAAGATCCTGGTGTAACAGGTAATCATGATGACCAGCGGCAGCAGGAACAGGCAGCAAAACGTGAACATGTTGTAGGCTGTTTCATGCCAGTGGGTGACAAAGCTCCCCCGTGTTGTGCACTGAGTAAAGTCCTCGGGATGGATGATGGTCACATTGTGAAAAAGGAACATCTGAGGAGGGAAAATGTGACATTTAGAAAATGATTTTTAGTCATATGAAGTAACACACGAGCAACTTTCACAGGTTTACTGATATCTTTGTTCACAGCTGCTTTTACACATCAAACAGCTGGGAATGGATGTTTCAGGAAGAAACTTCAAGGGTCAGATTACCCCGGTTCAAAATCAGCCTTGTGTGGCTTTAAGTCCTGCTGATAGTTCATCATTTTGTATTGTTTCTGTAGCAGAAATTAGTGAAAATTATACTGGCAACATACCACTGGAAATAAGTGAGAATGAATTAACCCTGCTGAGCTAATGTCACATTGACTTTTAAAAATTGTTTACAGTTATTTGCAAAGAGAAAACTACTACTAAGTTGGATTTTGATCATATGAGGATAATACATTTTACCAAGCTACTGTCTCTCAGAGCGCTAAATAACATCTTTTACTGCTTGTGCCTGACAAAGTTTTATCTCCATCCTGTTTTCAGGGAGCTCATGAACCTTTAGAAGGTGTTACAAAAGTTGGAATAAGCCATGCAAACCTGTGAAATGAAGCTATAGTTAACTGGTTTTAACCCTGCTGTCCTTAACTAGCCATAATTCTATAGTGCATATGCAAGTGCTGACTCTGAGCGTGAACTGGACGGAGTATAACAAAGGTTTATTATTTATTTTAAAAAGCAGTTTTGTATAATTACACCTCTTAGACCTTTAATTTATTTGAGCCTAATCCAAAAAACTTCTTCTTCTCTTAGAGAAGGGTGATCTATTTAAATCTCTTATCCTTAGGCTTCATCACCAGTTAATTTAACATGCCTGTCTTTGAACTGTGGATGGAAACTGAAGGAACCCCATGCAGGCACAGGGAGAACAACACAGAAATTACTCAGCTGGCAGTGCTAACCAGTGTGTCCTCCTTCTATGAACACAAACAGTTTAATTTGATTTTGTTTCAAATTACGCAGCGCACACCTGCAGGTTCAAACACCACACACCTACTCGATGATTTTAACAGGTGCTAAGAAACACTGACAAAAAGGACAGATTGCAATCAATACCTTCTTTTTTTTTAAAGTCAGTTTGTGACTCATGAACAGAATGAAATGAAAAAACTATAACAGGCTCATTCAGCTGATGTTCTCACAAACACAAAGAAAAATGCTACCTGCACTCCAAATGCAACAGTATCCCTCTGTTATGTGTTCTTGGACAACAAGAACACAGCAGCTTCATGCTGGGTCTGTGATACAATACCCGTAACCAGGATAGATTGTGGGATTTGTTCATTTTCTTAAAAATAAATAAAGCTACATTATCCTTTGAGTAAATGACCCCTTACTGTTGACTTTGGTGCTTCTTTCAGCAGTTTTCCACACTGGGATGAATGTGTCACAGGGAGCTCTTTATTCAGGACTGCCTCTATACTTTTTGTTCTGAAAATTATTATTTATGAAAGATTGTACTAAAGCAGGGAGTGGAGTTAAACCTCCTTTAGAGAGGATGAGAAGCAGTTTAATGGCCTGATTGAATTCAAATTAGTCCTGATCATTGCCTCTGCTATCAGCGGGAATGCCTGTCCTTACCTGAGGGACAGACAGCACAACGCTCATAACCCAAGCCACCGTGAGCATGATTCTGTTCCTCTTTCTGGCCTTATTGATGGCCAGAGGGTTGAGGATGGCTGACTGCCTATCCAGACTGATTACAACTGTGACAAAGGCGCAGGAGTACATCGCCTGCAACTTAAGAAACATCAGCAGCCTGCAGGCAAAGTCTCCGGCAAGCCACTGAACTGTGATGTTCCACACCGCATCTACGGGCATCACGATGAAGGTCACGAGCAGATCCGCCATCGTCAGGTTGACAATCAGCACCCTCACGTGGGATTTTCGTTTCCCATCTATGCGAGCCGCCCACAGCACTGCCAGGTTACAAAAGGCAGATATGCCACAGAGGATGAAGGTGATGATCACTCTCGCTTTCGCCGCTGTACTGAATGTGGGCAGCTGAGGGGCCATGCCCCTCGCTGTCCAGTTTGAAAGGGCAGAGGAGCAGTTGCAGCTGGTATCAAGTTGGTGGTCTGCCACCAGTCGATACATAACGGCTGCAGGGTCACACAGAGAGGCGTTCATTTTCTGAAGCTCAGGGGAAGGAACATTGTGCTCATCCACCATGAAGGTCAACACTAGAAATAGGAGAAAAGCAATAAAAAGGAATCACCAAGGGACCAGAATAAGTGTGTTACAAGACAAACACAAACAGCCCATAAATAATGGCAGCACATCAAGAGGAAGTAATATGCATGTATGGACGCCCAATGTGCACTGAGCTGGAAAGATGGAGCTAACAGACTGTGAGGACCAAAGTCAGCTAATGCAATAGCTGAAACTTTTCTACAAATGTGCTTTCATGTTTTCCCAGAGTGCACACAAGAAGTCTAATATTCACCAAAAGCTTACCGAGAATTTCTTTAAAAACCGAAGACAGATTTGAAAAAAACAAAGCAAAAATGAAGATTACTGTATATTATTAAATATTAAATCAGGAGCATTTAAAAAGAAAAAGAAAAACATCATGGTGACCATATCATTAAATGGTGTTTTGTGAGCCCCATTACCAAATATGAAACATTACAGTGATGCTACCTGCATAACACCATGAAACGTTTAAATCTAAGAGTTCAGCCAAGACCATAAAATATAAGGAAACTTCACAACAGCGTGAATATAAATATAAAGGGATTTGATATAAAATCAAATCCCTTTTCACTGTTCCTCTCAGCTACAAATGAGCAAGAAGTAATAAATATCACATTAAAATGTAAAAGTAAGTCTTCAATGGATTATCATGACATAAATATGTCTGTAGTTAAACAGGTTATTCTGAATATTGCTAGTCCCTTAACATATATCTGTAATTTATCATTTCAGTCCGGTTGTTTTCCAAAAAAAATGAAAATTGCGAAAGTAATACCACTATATAAAAGTAATGACAAACACAGTTTTACCAATTATAGGCCTATTTCTCTACTGCCTCAATTCTCAAAAATTCTAGAAAAACTTTTTAATTCAAGATTAGAAAAATTCCTTGAAAAACATCAAATAATAAATGTTGGTCAGTATGGTTTCAGAACGCAAAGAACCACTTCAATGGCAATAATTGAGGCAGTAGAAGAAATTACTGATACACTGGATAAAAATAAATATGCAGTTGGTATTTTTGTTGACCTCAAAAAGGCCTTCGACACAATCAATCACTCAATTTTACTGGATAAATTGGAAAGATATGGTATTCGAGGGAAAGCTGGTAACTGGTTAAAAAGTTACCTAACAGGTCGGGAACAATATGTTAGCATAGGGCATTACCATTCAGAGAAACTTGGTATTACATGTGGTGTTCCCCAAGGGTCAGTGTTGGGACCAAAACTTTTCAATGTATACATAAATGATATTTTTGATGTTTCTCAAGTACTTAAACTCATACTGTTCGCAGATGACACCAACATATTTTTCAGTAGCGATGATTATACTGATCTTGTAATGACTGTAAACAGGGAGCTAAAATTAATAAAAAAATGGATGGACATAAATAAATTATCATTAAATATAAATAAAACTAAAGCAATGTTTTTTGGTAATTTAAAATATAATATAGAATTACCAATTATCATTGAAGGTGTACCAATTGATAATGTGAGTGAAAACAAATTTTTGGGAGTTATAATTGATAACAAAATTTCATGGAAACCCCACGTCAGACACATAAAAACCAAAATTTCCAGAAGCCTCGCAGTTTTGAACAAAGTGAAACAATTCCTTGATAAAGATGCACTTCGTACTCTGTACTGTACCCTGGTTCTTCCATATCTTACATATTGTGTGGAAGTGTGGGGAAATACATATAAAAATACAACTAATCCATTAGTCACAGTACAGAAACGAGCACTGCGTATTATTCACAAGGCTGGTTATCTAGATCATACTCACAAATTCTTTCTTCAGGCAAAGTTACTTAAATTCCAGGATCTGGTTAATTACAATACATCCATAATTTTGTATAAAGCTTTTACTAAACTTTTACCGGCAAATTTACAAACTAGATTTGAAATTCGAGAAAAGGTTTATAATGTGAGAGGCTTTGGAGAATTCAAATTACCCAGAACTCGAACAACCCGTAAAGGCTTTTGTGTGTCTGTATGTGGTGTGAAAATCTGGAACAGTCTGAGTTTACAATTGAAACAATGCAAAAATATTCATAGATTTAAATTTCTCTACAAACAGTTGGTCTGGTCACAGTATACTCAATGATGGGTTTTAGTGTGCTCTGTAATGTCTGTCCTCTTACCATTGCTGGTATGGATTCCAAAATAAAAAATAAAAAATAAAGTGTGCGTATGTATGTACATATATGTACTTGTGTGTGTAGATATATATGTATGTATATGTATGTGTGTCTGTTACTTGTAGTTATTACTGCCTGTTACCTGTGGTAATGCAATTTATAATTTATATATTCTGTATTCAGTTATGAAGGCTCTAATTGTTGGTTGCGAGCTGCCGCTTAGATGCTTGTATCTGCCCGGGGCTGTTGATGGGTCTGTATGCAATGATGGGCGTAGCTGCGGGAAGTTTATTGTTTTTTTTTGTTGATGAGTGAGTATAGGGGTGGGATTTAATAAGTTTTCTTCGTCCCACTCCTTTTTCAGGCAAGTTTTGTTTTTTGTTTTGTGTATTTTATGTTCAATATAGGTATTTGTTGTGCCTGAAAATGAATAAATAAATGAATGAAATGAATGAAAGGCCTCACCAGCATCATGTCTGCTTTGCGTCAGTAGCAAAATAAGCAATATGTTATATTCTAATGTGCATGTGTTTTATAGCTGTAATAAAACAGGAAATATTACACGCACAACTGCATTGTGAGTTATATAAAAACAGTTTCAGTATAATCCTATTTGTAGTTAGTAAATCGACGAATCCGGCGTCCTTATATCCAAATAGACCTAAAAATCTTTACTGCGCACATCTTATCAGAGTTC
The DNA here is from genome assembly GCF_965226115.1 of Aulonocara stuartgranti. Taxonomy (NCBI): domain Eukaryota; kingdom Metazoa; phylum Chordata; class Actinopteri; order Cichliformes; family Cichlidae; genus Aulonocara; species Aulonocara stuartgranti. The sequence continues at coordinate 12,290,046 of NC_138939.1, read as the reverse complement.
TCTGTTTTTAAAATAAGAGGTACTGATTAGAAGACACCGTGCACTGTTTATCCGGAGGATCTGGAGCCCCAAAACGAGATTAACACCACATCCACTGGACATTTTGCAGCTGTACAGTGCTGTGCTTTGTATTAAACTGGTAACCTTCACTGGAGGCATGTTATTTTACAGACTTGTTTAAAAAAACAAAAAAACAAAAAACAAAAAGCAATGCGTAAAAATCATCATTTTAAAATCGTTCTTAATAAATTCATTCAATAAACAAAACAGACAGCGTGCTATTAAAAATGAAAAAAAGACAAACTTACATGGAGTGATGCCGTCTTCCACAGGTATACTGCTGCAAGTTTACAAAGTCCGCAGGTTCAGCCGTCCGGCTCTTCTGCTCCAGATGCTCCGCCCTTATCCATACACACCAATCAGAGACGTGTGAGATGGGGGGTCTGACCTCATAAGCCAACAGCCCACTCAAGTGGTTAGGACGCATAACTGTGATGAATGATGACAAGGCAGACAAAAAAACTATAGTTTGGATGAGAGTTGTGGTGTGATACCCTCCAGTCAGCCCCATCTCATAAAAATGGTTCATGAGATCATCGGGGAAAGACAGCTGGGGCTTAGAAACATTATGCGTGACAAACATCTGAAGATTTTGAGATGCGCTGTTCACAGAAAAATTATTTTGTCTGTTTTTTCTTTTTTTATTTGACCGGTGGTTGTATGAGTGCAGATTATATGCCCCAGTGACCATTAAAACATAAGCCTTGATTTAATTCTTAAAACCAAAAGCTGCTTCTGAAAGGTCATCTTTGTCTCTCTATTAATGTTTTGGCTTCTGTACAGCATGATCAATAATTGGATCAATCTGAAGGCTGAAAGTGGAAAAAAGTCCCTGAGCTCACTTTAAATCTGACTTTAAGGTGTGAAGAGCTGCCAGCAGCATTTGCTGCATCACAGTTTGCATATGCTTAACCCTATATTTTAATCCTCATTTAACAGAAATGTGCAAAGCAAACAAATAAATAAATCTAGTCAATACCATAAACCAGTGATTTCCACAGCTTCAGCATTACCAATTGATTTTATAACAATACTAGTTGTTTTAAAAGTGTCTGATAGGGCAGGGGAAACTTCTTTAAAATGATTTTTTTTAAATGAAACCTATTCAAGTGGCAACATAAAATTTTATTCTTCTTTCAAAGAGGAGAACCTTCCATGCATAAGGAGAAGATATTGGTTCTCTTTGGATCTACCTGGACATGTGAAAAGAACATCACTGAAATTTAACAAATCCAAATACAGATCCCTTCTCAGTGTCTCAGTGTCAATCACATCTCCCCTTGACACCGAACCTGACTTTAATGCACTTGTTCTCCACAGCAGTCCTAGTTTCTGAAAAAAAAATTGCTTGAAAAAGCAATTGTGGAATCTGAGAACAATCGTTGCATTTTGCTAAGTTTCCAGAATGAATAATATGTTTACCTGAAATTTGCCAGCAGCTTTGAGGTATATTTTTTATTGCTCAGTCAGCTCAGGGTTATAAATAAATGGGAGCAGTGCACACAGGGGTCAGGTGCCAGAGGTATGACATAAGAGAGAGTTGAATGCGCCACGGTTTCCATTTAAATCAACTTTTTACTTAGTTTTTTCAAGGCTAAATGCAGCCCTAATCTCATTCCAAGTCCAAGATTGCCTATGAGACACATCTACTGTCAAACTATATCTACCTCAATATGTAATGTTCACATTTAACATCAAAACATTTGACTTGGGAATAAAATGTAAGCAAGCAAGATATGGATGAGCAAATGTGGAAGTCCTTTGACTCACAAGAATAGACCATATACAAAAGATGCACCAGGTTAGAAAAGTGAAGCTAACGTGGAAGTTCCTCATAAAGCCCTTTCCACTAGTGCCTCAGCTCAGCTCAACTTGCTGTGAGTCAGTTTTCAGGCTTTTTCATCAGGTGGTAGCATCTGATACCAGGTACTTTTTAGTACCTGCTCGGTGAGCTGTGTCAATCTGAAAATGTGACATCAACAGACTGCATGCCACCGATTGGCCAGTCAATGGCATCATCCCACAAGTCATGAGACTGACTCCTTTAGAGAAATGAAAACCTAACAATGAGGGAAGTGGCTACACAAAAACCAACACAATGGTCCCTGAGTCTGACAAAAAGCCATAGACCTAGCAGCAGGTATACCATTGCCTTATCGCCTTCCATTGTTGTGTTGTGGTTGTGTCAAATAATACTTACATCACAGGACTTTCAGCCACATGGCTATAACAACTCCACGAACATTAGGTGGTGCTTAATGTAATGCAAAGTGACAGAAACTGCCACCATGACATAACTTTACTAATTTGTCGCACTGAATTCAATTTTGTTGACTTTTTTTAACTAGATGTCACAAGAGAAAGTGTACAATATGTGAATGAAAACTTAAGACCGCATGCTTACCTGACAGTGAAGCTGCTGATTGTACCCAGCTTTATCAGCAGATTTACACTAAATGGGACCATAATTTATCAATTCAGCCTGATGTTATAGAGGCAAAGAATTAAAATTAGCAATCAAGCCCATAAACCTATCAGAAAAATATTTACTGAGATCATATGTAAAGTGACAAGTAGGGTAATTTTTTCATAGACTTCCATTCAGTCTGGCTTCTTTTCTACCAGAGGAGTTGCCCCCTGTTGGCCATGAGAAGGACTGCAGTTTTTTGTTTTGTTTTTTACCTTGCTGTGTTTGTCTTTTATAATCTTAAAACTAAAAGGCACTGGAAGAGAAAAGGCAATTTTCTCTTCTTAACCTACAAATGCATTTTCCTTACAAATGTAGCATCATTTAAAGGGAAATAAACAGGCTTTCCTACGGTATAAGATTTTTTCAAAAGAAGCATTTTTAAAACTTCAACCCTGTGAGGCTGTGTCATGTCTTCACTGCTACGTTTCACTGACAGCAGTTTATTTTAATAAAAAGCTTATAGATATTTATGTGGCTGAACAGCTCAAACCGATGGGCTCTGTTTCCATGGCAATGTCTCACTTAAAGCCCATCGCAGGTCATGGCAAGAGAAGAGGTGACAGCAATCAATTAAACCACCACAGATGTTCTCTTTATCTATTCCAGTCTGAGCAAAACACAAAAGGAATGAGTGATGGCACCATAATCAAAGATCCATTACATGTAGGGACTGAACACTGTGATATTGGGTTTAGCAAGGGCAGATTTTACTTGTCTGTTATCATTTGATGAATTTGCTAAAACTGCCAATGTCAAGTTGAATATTTTGCTTTATTATGGGCAATAAAACTTTTCACCACACATGCAAGAAAAACACCCCAAAATGGACTAAAGTGGGTGGAAAGATGCTTATCTCTAAAATCATTTGGCTTTATTATATCTAATGACAAATATAACAGGGAAAAGTAGTAAGAAAAGTGTAATTACTATTTATGACAGCAAGTATTACAGAAAAGACTCGTTATAATTTTAATGTTTTTATTAAACAGTTTTTTTTATAATTGTTATAATAAGTCTGTAATTGCTTTTAATAACAGACTATCTTCTGCCACAGCAGTAGGGGTTAAAAAGCAAGTCTAACTGTTGCTGTACCAGACACAATGTTGAATCCTGTGATATTAAGACCATCATTATCGCCATGACATTTTCAGTCCACTAATCTATTTGAAAGGGACTGTCAAAACAATACACGGTGCCCTTCCTTTGTGATGTGCTCATGTTCATGTCGCATGATCTGTTGTGTTTAAATGGATTCAGCTTGTGTAAGTGTTGTCCAGATCACCAAGAGGAAGGAAGGAAGGGAACATACTGACCTGAACATGTTGTTTTGTGCCTCACCGGTCTTCTCGTTTTATTCATCACAAGCTCTCAAAGGGAAGTTAATACTCTGAATACATGATCAGTTGTCTTTTTAAGCTTTAAAAAAAAGGAAAACTTTTGAACTGTATCTAAACTGTTTTGATTAAAAATAAGAGTTTATGTAAGGTAACATTAAAGAGTGTCTGCAAAGAAAGTGTGTTTAATGATGTAACAAAACCCTTACGATGTACATAACTGTTTCTTCTTAATCTTATGGGCTATGAATGTGTCTGTGTAGCTACTATTAAACTGTTAATCTCATGTTAATTCTCATCATTTCTTAAGTTAAATATTTGTTGCTTTAACTTCAAAGGTTTGAAATTTATAGTAGAGATGGACTGAAATTAGAATGGAGTTAAAACTAGGAGCAGAACTCCTCATTCCTAGCAAACATCACACACTGTTCTTCAACTGGCTTACAGTGTATTATCTCTAAAACATGGTGGCGTCACAGGTGTCACAGGTGTCAAAGAAACTCTTCAGAACTGAGGTAACGTATGAATGCAACAAAATACTAAGAGGTCTTTGTCGGCAATCCGCTACAGACTACAGAGACTGTAGTACAGGGTCAACAGGCTGCAGCCTCTTCAGCTCCCTGACTATCCTCAAGTGACCCAGACATAATCCCACATCTGTGGAGAGACCACAGACTGTTTATAAAAATAAAAAAAATGCACATAGCCACCAAGATAGCACTTGTTGAGTAGTGAAGTCCTGTTTTTTGTATCTGATATAACAAATGTGATCAGATCTAACAGTTATTCAAAGGACCTCTTACTAAGTATATTATCAGCATTTCCTCCTGTCTGACTATAATAAGGACTTTGGTTTGCAACATTCTAGTCAGTATGACTTAAAACTAGTGACTAGCCCATAAAGTCATCATTAAACTGTTTACTGGGGACACAGAGAAGGAAGCCAAGCTTCATTTGCTCAAGACTTCTATTGAACAGAAGCTTTTTTTGCAGCAAGACAACTAAACCATGATTTTCATAAGCTGATTGGCATCAACTTGTGGCACTGCTGAGGTGTTATTGAAGCCCACATTTCTTTGATAACAGCCTTCATGTGTATTTTTGGGTGAGTGTTTCTCACTTGCTAATGGCTTGCTAATCAGTCACAGTAATAACAAGATCAGTAAACCATTTGGTAATAGTTTTGGCTCTGCAGGCAGGTGCTAAGTCCTGCTGGAAAAAGAAATTGGCATCTCCATAAGGTTTGTCAACAGATGGAAGCATGAGATGGTCTGAAATCTCCTGGTAGATGGATCTGTTGACTTTTAACTTGATAAATCACAGTGAACCAACCACTGCCTGCACCAACAGATAACATAGCACTCCAAATTATCCTTGAGTGCATAAACTTCATACCAGACTTCAAACACCTTAGATTATGTGCCTCTCCACTCTTCCCCCAGACTCTAGGAACTTGATTTCCAAATGAAATGTTGAATTCACTGTTTTTGAAAAGAGGACTTTGGACAACTGAGCAACATTTCAGCACATTGTATCCCATGTAAATGGCCTGTATTTGTATAGCGCTTTACACTGCATTCAGTCATCCACCCATTCACACACTGGTGATAGAGGCAAGGCTGCCAGACACTGGCGCCACCGGGCCCTCTGACCACCACCAGTAGGTGGCAACGGGTGAAGTGTCTTGCCCAAGGACACAATGACCGAGGCTGTCCGAGCCGGGGATCAAACCGGCAACCTTCCGATTATAAGACGAACTGCCAACTCTTGAGCCACGATCGCAGTAGTAAGATGAGTGATGCATCACGTAAGATGTAAGATACTTCTAATGTTGTCTCCAGCTTAGTAATGAGTTGGTGTACAGTTGTAGCTCCTTTCATGATGACATCTGTGGGTGGTGGCTCTTGATGCGCTGACACCAGCCTCAGTCCATTCCCTATGAAACTCACCCAAGGTATTGAATCGACTTTTCTTGACAGTCTTGTGAAGACTGCAGTGATCCCCGTTGTCCTGTACATCCTTTTCTGCCATATTTTCCCTTTGAGTCAACTATTTAATATACTTTTTACTTTCCTTGCAAGGAAAAGATGCCTATTATGTGGCTTAATTGAATTGAATTCAGTTTTATTTATATAGCACCAAATCACAACAACAGTCGCCTCAAGGCGACAAAATGCATGGACGGTTAGGTGTTGATGATCATCACAGACTCATCACATTTATTCTAGTGAAGCTTGGGAGGATCTACCAGGAAGAAAGCATTAACAAAATTCCCTTTCTGAGAGTATCTCCCTCCAGAAAATGCTCTCCTTTTGTTTTTATTCTTCTTGTTACGGCACTTTCCATCTCAGTGTGCTCAGGGTCAAATCACAAACTTAACATACCTAAAACCCTGAAGCTTCACTAATATCCTTGAAACTCTGAAAACACCATGGTAATCTGGCTGTTAGTCCAGAAGGATGACATTGACATTCTCATCTCAGAGAAAAGTGACAAAAAACATGAAATCATGTTGGCGTTTTCTCAGTATAACTAAAAAAATAGTTTAGATGAGCAGTAAATCTCTTTGAATGTCAGGTATTTGTTCAACATAACTTCTGCTGTTTGTTCAAATGTTGTTAGTCCAATTTTATTTAAAAGAAAAAAATAGGCAAACAGAGGGATGGTAAATGGTTTGGTCACCATCACAGCAGTGCAAATGAGTGCAAATCTGAATCTCATGACACCCCAAATATTTCACCTTTAACGTGTGTGTACAGGCAGGCTGGGGTACTTGCATCGGTGAAGTCTATTTACATGCAAATAGACTTCCAGTGAAATATTTATGTATATATGAATAGAAGTTCATGCTATGGCTGCTTAAATCTGAAATATTTTAAACTCAAAACGCACTGAGAGCAATATCACACACAGTCTTTACCTAAAGCAGTGGTGCAGTAGCCATGCAGTAACTGAGAGAGCGTTTTTTAAAGTGACAGATTCAAAATAAACACCTCGGGCCACAGTTGCAGCTGCTGGCTTCTCAGTCAGGGTCAGACGAAGGAAGCAGCTGCAGTGTTTATCTTTTTTTTAGATGCTGCTGAGCTCCAGGGATGAGGGAGGAAGTCTCCATGTACACCTGTAAATCAGTTTCCATGTGGTTCATTTTTCCAACAAACAGGAAAAGCACATTAAGCCATTAAGTTATCATTGCCTGCAAAAAAACAAACAAACATGTTGTTGATGTTGTGATAACAAATGAAAGCAAATTCATATCAAATCCCATCATAAAAACTGTGAACCTTGAGGGAAATCTTACAAAAGCTGCTAGATACTGCCGACATGATCTGCCCTCAAACTAGCTGTCCATCTATCTACAAGCTCTACTATTGTTTTTATTCAGCTGGTTTTAAAGGTTTAAGATTCATGTGGCAAAGGCAGATGTGTTTGAGATATCTGGTTCCATAAGCACTTGACTGTACATACAAGCACTGACACTGTTATTAACTAACTGGTGCTGAGGAATACGATGTAACAGGATAGATCACCATTAAAAACAGAGAGGTAACGCTTATCTTGCTTACTTAAAAGTGCCAAGCCCCTCACAAACCGTAGCCTAATCTAATTCTGATTATAACTCAAAAACCATCTTCTAACCAGACAGTACAAACAATGGATGCAACCACCCAGTGGTTAGGAAAAAGCCAAATGTTTTCTTTGACACCATCTTCATATTTTATTACCCAAAAGGCTAAGCGAGGTCTGACTGCCTGATCAGTGGCCAAAGACTTGAGACTGATAAGATGTTAGCTAATGAACGCAAGTTAAATAATCCTCCTTTCTGACTCTAAGAATAAGAACAATTTACAAATTGCATATCCGGTCCCCAAAAAGAAGGAAGTTTTGAAGAAAACCTTTAGATTTAACTTCAAACACACTGCCATCAGCTATAACTATTAGTTTACTGGGCTGAAAATAAATGAGAGCAACCAAAAGGATGAATACATCAAAACATTATGGAACCAAACTGCAGCTTTAGAGTATAACTATAGTGATACAATGATATCACCTAATGCTGAAACTTTTCAGCTGGGATGAAATTAAATTCCTATTTAAATAAAAAATCACACTGACTCATTCTTGAGGTGCAAACTGGTACTAGAGCCTGATCTGAGTCCAACTTCAATTCAATTCAATTTTATTTATATAGCGCCAAATCACAACAAAAGTCGCCTCAAGGCACTTCATAGGTACAGAGAAAAACCCAACAATCTTATGACCCCCTATGAGCAAGCACTTTGGCGACAGTGGGAAGGAAAAACTCCTTTTTAACAGGAAGAAACCTCCAGCAGAACCAGGCTCAGGGAGGGGCGGGGCCATCTGCTGCAACCGGTTGGGGTGAGAGAAGGAAGACAGGATGAAAGACATGCTGTGGAAGAGAGACAGAGGTTAATAACAGATATGATTCAATGCAGAGAGGTCTGTTAACACATACGAAGTGAGAAAGGTGACTGGAAGGGAAAAACTCAATGCATCATGGGAATCCCCGGCAGCCTACGTCTATTGCAGCATAACTAAGGGGGGATTCAGGGTCACCTGGTCCAGCCCTAACTATATGCTTCAGCAAAAAGGAACGTTTTAAGCCTAATCTTGAAAGTAGAGATAGTGTCTGTCTCCCGAATCCAAACTGGAAGCTGGTTCCACAGAAGAGGGGCCTGAAAACTGAAGGCTCTCCCTCCCATTCTACTTTTAAATACTCTAGGAACAACAAGTAAGCCTGCAGTGCGAGAGCGAAGTGCTCTAATAGGGTGATATGGTACTACAAGGTCATTAAGATAAGATGGGGCCTGATTATTCAAGACCTTGTATGTGAGGAGCAGGATTTTGAATTAAATTCTGGATTTAACAGGAAGCCAATGAAGGGAAGCCAAAACAGGAGAAATATGCTCTCTCTTTCTAGTCCCTGTCAGGACTCTTGCTGCAGCATTTTGGATTAGCTGAAGGCTTTTCAGCGAGTTTTTAGGACATCCTGATAATAATGAATTACAGTAGTCCAGCCTGGAAGTAATAAATGCATGAACTAGTTTATCAGCGTCACTCTGAGACAGGATATCTCTAACTTTAGAGATGTTGCGCAAATGGAAGAAAGCAGTCTTACATATTTGTTTAATATGTGCATTGAAGGACATGTCCTGGTCAAAAATGACTCCAAGGTTCCTCACAGCATTACTGGAGGCCAAGGTAATGCCATCCAGAGTAAGAATCTGGTTAGATACCATATTTCTAAGATTTTCAGGGCCGAGTACAATAACCTCAGTTTTATCTGAATTAAGAAGCAGAAAGTTAGCGGCCATCCAGGTCTTTATGTCTTTAAGACATTCCTGCAGTTTAACTAATTGGTGTGTGTTACCTGGCTTCGTGGATAGAGCTGCGTGCCATCTGCATAGCAGTGAAAATGTATGCTATGTCTTCTAATGATGCTGCCTAGGGGAATAATGTAAACAGAAGTGGTCCTAGCACTGAACCCTGGTTCTGTTGATATCTAATAAAACCCAGGAAACAGGTGCTTTGGACATAAATTGACTGCAGTTTTTCTTTGCCTTTGGTTACAGTAAAAACAAAGAGGCAATTTTACAAGAAAACAATTGTCAAATTTACAACCAAAAAAAAACCATTATTGTGAGCAAATTTTAAAATATGAAAAATGAAAAAAGCCAATTTGCCAGACAAATCTGGAAAAAAAATATGCTAATTTATGTAGAAGAATGCAAGATTACAAGAAAAAAATACCAATTTATGAGAAGAAACAGGACAAATTCATTAAAAAAATTTATAAGTAAAAAAAAAGCTGGGTACAAGGAAAGGGTAATTGCATATTAATAAGAAAACAAAAGCAAATTGATGAGAAACTATGTCACATTTATGAGAAAATATCTGGTAAAAATAGAAGAAGAAAGTTGTCTTTTCTTAACTTTGAAAGAATTAGAGCTCTGTTTTAAACACTGGCCATTATAATTTATCTGCCACTTATTATTTAAGTGAAAGAAACTTAACTTAAACGTCTCCAAAGTGACACGGTGCTAAAATCGTGGTTAGTACGAGGAGTGTGTGTGCGTGTGCCATATGTGTTGTTGTTCTGACGCTTTGGGGTGAAACAGAAACTCGCGGCTCAGCAGGTTTATGTCACAAGCCGATACAGGAAGTCCCCCGGCAACTACTAGCCAGCTAAACCACAGCCATGATGGAACAGCTTATGGGGTAGAAAGTGTCGTCGTGCCGTAAAGAAGTGATTTCATGTTGTCTGGATAGGTAAAAACGAGTGGTAACAAGATGGAAGGAACTGTCGCAGTCGTATTTTTGTCGCTCCTTTGTTTAGCGTCGGAGGTAAGTTGGTGAATGTTGATAACTAGCTGTTGACGGGCCTGATAGCCAAACTTACCGACGAAAAAAACGGTCAGCTGTGACTGTTAACGTTTTGAATAAATGTTGAGCATGTAGTCGGCAGACCGTGTTAGTCTCTATCTCAGGGATTGTGTTTTCTTGTAATACAACCGTTCAAACTGCGGTTAATTGTTAGCTCTCGTGTTCATTTCAGTTAGCCTCAGTGCGCTACGACACGGAAAACTGTTTTACTGCTCTGCTGTTAGGGTAAGGTTGTTTTAAAGAAAGCTGAAGTGAAGATAGATATAACTGTGCTGGCCGTTTTAATCTAATTTTACCGAAACCATGGAACTTGAAGACGGTGATTTCCGCGACGTCACCAACAAGGAAGTGTTTACGTTTGGGTGAGCAGATCACAGCGCGGGTGTTCATGTGGGACTCTATACTAAAGCTGACAAGTGGCATGAAACTTTGAGATATCTAACTTTGAGAGTACAAAATAAAGTTTACGGATTACTGTGACAGCGATAATAAAATAAAGTGATTAATAAGTGGCTGGGCTAAAATCCAAGTCCCCCCTCTTTAAAAAAAATGTATAAAACTTTTAAAGGAAAAAAAATCATGAGATCTATACCCCAATGTATGAGCTAAATTTATGAGAAAATAATGTAAAATATATGAGGAAAAAAACTTTCTGATAAATGTCAAATTTATGGGAAAAAGTGGCAGATTTACAAGAAAAGCTGGCAACTTTTCCTTCATTCATGTGTCCTATATAATATTAAAATATTTGTATATCCTAACATACATGGGCTGTTGGGCTGTTGTTGTTGAGATTTGATGGTGATAGTGTTGGAATGTATTTAAATTAACCTAGTTACTTTTAATTAATTATCCTATTTCATTAATAGGATGCTGTAGCATAAACTAACCCAATAAGCATTAGCAGATTTATAGTATCATCTAGTAGGTTGTAGATCTCAACACAGATGATGTAAGCATTGATGGGTTTTGTTTTTGTTTGTTCGGAAATGGAAAAGTGATGAACAAGATCCATTAGCTGGGGGAAAAAAATTGTTGTTCTTAACTCTCCAAATGCATCTGTGTGGGCAAATGCTTGAAGTACTCTTCATAAAAAATAGATTATTGCACTTATGAATAGTTCAGAGCATAATGTGATTTTGATACCATTTTATACCATATTTTGTATTTATTTGTATTTGTCCCTTGGCTCAGTGTGAATGATTTATGACAAGGTACTCAATGAGCCTTAAGTGTGTTGAACATGGATAACATTTTACTGTCAAAGCAGGGCTGGGTTCAGATATTTTCCATATGTAGTGTATCAAAGGGGTACTATTTCTTTCTCAATAGATAAATGGCCAGGAAGCGATCTCGCATATTTCAAATGGAGATACAGAGAGGGAGTTCTGCATTGTTCACAATCACTCTTGGACCCCACTGGCACAGTCACTGAATTCTGCAGTAAGTTTTTCTATTTTACAGCTCTTTTGGTTTTGACACCTTTCCAAACACTGTCTTACTGTAAGTGTTAATGGACTTTTTCAGATGGAGTACCAGTTGGTGAATATGACTTCCTCTCTGCTGTGTGACAGCTCAGGGATCAATGCATCTTCAGTAATGGGCAAGGCTCTGGTGGTGATGAGGGGCAACTGTGATTTCAGCCAGAAGGCCCTTATCGCTCAGGGACTTGGAGCGATGGCTTTGCTCATTGCCAGCAATAAAACGCTGGTAAGATGTTAGCTTGATTAAGCTGATTTGAGATCTTCCTTTAATTTTTTTTTTATGGTTAGTTATTATTTCCTCTTTGCTGCTTTTGGGTGATCAGAGAAGTGCGCTAGACAAAGGCGTGATTCAGGAAATGATACAGATGTGGTGTTTCTGTGGGGATTTCCATCTAAAAATGCTTTATTGCCTTGTGAAATAGTTTGGTGTCATTGTAATTCATTCATCTGTTAACTAGACAATTTGAAATTTTATTGATTAATTTTAAATTATGACATGAATCTGCTTTATGTCTTCACAAACAGATACCTCATATTAGAGTTGCTGTTACAAGGCCGACACCCAAGAGCATACATGTGTTGTTCACTTAAATTTAACTGAAGTCAAATTTTAATAACATTCATTTAATCAGGAGCTCCCAGTGAGATCTAATCCCTTTCACACGCAGGACCTGCCCAAGTTTGCACCCATACAAATTTAAAATATGTAAAAAATGCAGTGTAAAAACAAGAAGAAAAGCCCTGTCTCCTTTACTAAATACCTTATAATGCTTTCATATTTAACAATAGATCCATCCATCCATTCGCTTCCGCTTATCCTTTTCAGGGTCGCGAGGGGCACTGGAGCCTATCCCAGCTGTCATAGGGCGAGAGGCGGGGTATACCCTGGACAGGTCGCCAGTCTGTCGTAGGGCCAACACACAGGGACAGACAACCATTCGCACTCACATTCACTCGCACATTCCCACCTATGGGCAATTTGGATTAAACAGTTAACCTATCCCCACAAGCTGCATGTCTTTGAACTGTGGGAGGAAGCCGGAGTAGCCGGAGAGAACCCACGCAAACACGGGGAGAACATGCAAACTCCACACAGAAAGACCCCGGCCTGATGATGGAATTGAACTCAGGACCTTCTTGCTGTGCGGCAACAGTATATTTATGTTTAGATCTTCCTGCAAATGTCCAAGGTGACTAGTAACAGAAGAAGTAAACTGTAAGCTTACCCAGTGTTGCTTTATTGAAAAATATACGCCAGTGTTGCATCCTGTGATCGGTGATCACCAATCCACCAAATCATAAAGAGTGCATTGAGTCTCAAGACCACTAATACACATCTGCCCTGTACTTCTGTCCCTGCACGAACACTTTCACAACAAAAGCAAGCGGTAAAACTGATACTTCTACCACCTCACAAAAAATTAAATTCTATGCAGTTTAATTGATCTAGAGTCAATTTATTAAAAAAAGTCTCATCTCGAAGTGTTTTTTGTTTGTTTTATTGTTGCTCTATTATACTTGAAACATTCCCAAATCACTGATAATATTTATAAAAATGTCTTCAGACAATCCCATCAGCCAACGAGTCGGAGTACGCGAAGGTCAATATTTCTCTCGCTCTCATGAGGTACAAGGATTTCCTGGAAGCTTGGCAGGTCAGAGAACTTTTTCTTTTTAATAAATCCTTTAATATGTCTTGTTTGAATCTGATGACCATTTTTAACTCTTTACATGCGTCCTCAGGTCTTCGGGAATGAGATGCAGGTGAAGCTGTATGCTCCACCTTCCACAAAGATCGATCCAAGCATTGCAGTCATCCTGCTGATTTCCATTGGCACAGTTGTTTTGGGCGGCTACTGGAGCGGGGCGTGTGAGAGGTGAGATTTTTCAGTATTATACAGCTGTGAGCTGAAAACTCGTGTCTGTAATGATGTCTCATTAAAAATAAACCAAACATAGCAGAAAACACATTGATTTATATATTTTTTTCATATGCAGTCAAAATATCATTAACTGTGTAATGTCAATTGGTGATAATGATGTGAGCAAGTGACATTTAAATGTACTCTTGCTGAGATCATATGTATTGCATTGCTTCACATTTCATTCTGCCTGATGTTGTTTTGTTTCTTCTAATTCAAACACAGTTCAAAGAGGGGTTTTTTGTTTGTGTGTTTCAGGGAACGGTTGAATAGCGGTGCGTCTGGAGGAGGAGGAGGAGGAGGAGGAGAAAGCAAAGCAGACAGTGGAGAGCTTTCACTGTACTCTCCTCTCAAAGTGGTTATCTTTGTTGCCTTGATGTGCGGGATGCTCGTCCTCATGTACTTCTTCTACAAAGTTCTCGGTTAGGGTTTTGTTGTTGTTGTTTTTTTGTTTTTTTTTTATCAGTTCCTGGTTGTTTAACAGAGTAATTTTACCTCGAGTTTTGGTGATATGATCTATTTATTTATTTTTCTCCAGTTTACGTCATTATTGTTATCTTCTGCCTGGCATCTGCCTCTGCGCTCTATAGCTGTTTTGATGCAGTGATGGACAAAATCGGTTGCGGCACTTTAAGGTATGAGCCTCAGACTTTGGAACCACATTAAATATACACCACATCATTGTAGTTAAAACATTAAATAGATATCAGACCTTTAGAGAGAGTTTTTACTATTGACTAGTTCCTGGCGACTAATTTTGAGTGAGATATTATTTTGTTTGTATTGAAAAACCTGGGGAAATTACTGCGTTAAAGTGACGAAAAGATAAAAATTAACGTATAGCAAATTGGTTGAATGTACGGTAGGTCAGTAAAATGAGGAGCTTAGCCATGTAAAAGTTAAAAATGAATTGTGAATTTCTCCAGAAGTCACAGAGGGGGGATGCTGTCGTTGAGTGAGTGGTTCACACAAATGGTGAGGTAAAATAATCTAGGCAGAAGGGGGAAATTAAGTACTGCAAGATCCAAGTGATTCATGGATAGTAAAGGTCTGATTTTTGATGTGTTACTAACATTTAAAAAACTTTTTTTTTTCTGTTTTTATATTAAAAAGACCAGTGGTTTAAAGCTTGAAAAGCTTCAAACAAACATCAGCGTCTCGGTGAATGTGTGCAAGAATTTTACTTGTTTTGTTTTTGTTTCTACCTAAATGTGGCTCTGTGTCTTTTTCCAGGTTCTCTGTCCGGAATTGGAACTTTTCAGTGAGGTCTCTCTTGTTGGCTGCTGTGTGCATTAGCATTTCTGTGGTCTGGGGAGTGTACAGAAATGAAGACAGGTACACATTCACAGTCCTGTCAGTTTTCAGACATGGTTACACCACTGTGGTGGTGAATTTCTACAACACTGTAGGTTAAAATTACCCAGAAAATTGTAACAATGTTTATGAGACAGTTTATCCTGAAATAGCTACATTTAAAGTAATGAAAACCCTAAAGTCAAAGAGGTCTTTATGTCTTGCAGATGGATCTGGATTCTGCAGGACCTCCTTGGCATTGCTTTCTGCCTCAACTTCATGAAGACAATTTCACTGTCCAATTTCAAGGTATTTTTTTCTTGTACAATGAATACTTGCACTGTAGTTGTTCTATTTATACAAATATATATTTGTTCATATTTATCAATACTTCCTGTAAGAATGTCAGGCAGTGCTCCATTCCTAAGAATTTTTGTTTTTTTCCCGTCTTTGATATTTGATTAAAAATGTTATCACACTCACAAAGCTTCTAGCAGATTTCCTCACATGGAGTTTTGAGCCATGTAGTTGGTGATAATTTTTTCTTTCCAATTTCTCGAAGATCTGTGTGATTCTTCTGAGCCTCCTGCTTGTATATGATGTCTTCTTTGTTTTCATCACTCCTTTCTTCACTAAGGTATGTTTTATCTGTATCTTGTTGCTAAAGCAGTAATGTTGTTATTGATTTTTTTTAAAAATGAAGTTTTTGCTATTTCTCTGCATTTGCTGCTCTTATTGCCTCAAGGTCTGACACATTTGAGAATCCACTCATCAAATATTAGTTATACACTGAATTAGTTATTATTTTTTAATATGAAGTGAACCCTGCACACAAATTGATATGTACACCTTGGATGTTTTTGTCTATTAGCAAGTTTGTGCACAAACTACAAAAATATCACCCTAATTTAATAAAAATTAATGTAGATGTGTGGCATGGAAAAGGGAATAATACTTTCTTATAGTTGAACCTTTATTTAACCAGGAGCGTATAAGCTGAGAAAGCCAAAAGTAAGTTTACTAATAAAACAAACAAGAAATTCCACAAAATAAGTTTATACATATAAAAAAAGTCAGATGCAGAAACATCTAAAAACGTCAGAGCTAAAACATTTAAAACTTCAGAATAGAGTCGTCTCAGGCAAAGAAGTAGCCATAAGGTTTATATATAACATTGGCAGCCATAAGAACAATTAAAAATGACTTGAATTTATTTAGTTTGACTACCTCTGTGAAATTCTGTTGTGGATCTGATCTGAGGCAGAAGGAGCTGTGAATTTCAGCTGTACTGAATTGAGGCAAAGTCTAGTTGTACTAGTTAGATCACTGGATGCCATGCCTGGATATAGACAAGTGAATCTTTACGGTTCAGGAATGCTTGAGCACAGTAGTGTGAGTGGTCCACAGGCCTGAGCATAGATTTTCACTTTTTCGTCAATGACAAACTGATGCTCTGCAGGAGTGCTTTTCAACAGCAACAGTCTACGAAAGAGGGTGAGCGAAACAAACTGAAGTTTACTCCGGTTTATATGAGCACAAGCCATAAGGGGAGTGGGGATGTATAACAGTCGTGCTCAGGCGAGGCAACTATGTCTAGTGTGAGTACACTCTGTCTAAATTTTGGTTTAGATCTAGATCTTAACTCTGAAACTTCTGTCGGTGCTGTGCTTTTTAGAAATCGAATTTCCCAGAGGAACCCACCCGAGGGATTAATAAAGTTCTATCTAATCTAATCTAATCTAATCTAAGATCGCTTAGACAACATGAGATGAGGCATTAGCTTTTGCACTCTCTGAGGGCCTTTCTGAGGATATTTTGCTCTGGTGTTTTAGTATGATGTTATTTCATTTTCATTAAGTAATTTGATATGAATGCTTGGCATCTCCCCCTTTGCCACAGAATGGAGTAAGCATCATGGTGCAGGTTGCCCTGGGCCCAGATGCATCTGGAGAGAAGGTAAGCTTCCTGCATTGTTTCCCATCTTGAAGGGGAACTCCACCAAACTGTTTTTAGGGCTATTGTTAATTTGGAAAAAAAAAACCAATTTTTTTCTTCACAGCTGGCTTTATCCATATCCAAGTCTGACTGTACTGATGTGAATGCAAAATCTCTTTCACATTATGAGAGAATTTCTTCAAACGTGCGCCATAAAGACTAGAAGGTCACTTAGAATTTTATTTTTTTTATATTTCCCATCCATGGAGCCAGACTTGTCTTTTAAACTGGTCTTGAGCAAAAATTCTCCAGGGTTTCTAAAGGTCTGCCAAAGTTTTTCTTTGGCCATTGGCTGATTTTTCACTCGTTTTCAGGGGAATGTTTATTAGGTTACTTAACACTGACCGATGAATAATTCAAAGCTAAAAAAAAGATGAACCTCTGTGTCTACGCTTAACAGACAGCTTAGAAAAAAGGCTGTTGGAAATAAAGTTATTAGCTAAAAACCATATCTTAGCATGGTGTGCAGAGCGTCCTTAAAAAAATTAAGGAAGCTGAACAAGTAGAGAAGAAAAGAAGAAGTAACAGACTAAAAATATCTACCCTCATCAGATACAGTAACTGTCTAGAAGCAATTCT
Organism: Aulonocara stuartgranti; assembly: GCF_965226115.1. Lineage (NCBI taxonomy): Eukaryota > Metazoa > Chordata > Actinopteri > Cichliformes > Cichlidae > Aulonocara > Aulonocara stuartgranti. The sequence goes on along the minus strand of NC_138939.1, from coordinate 12,272,507 downwards.
TAAGAAACAGGAGAAAATGAGACGAAGCTGAGGTATACCAAATTCACAAGTGCTGGACTGAAAATCAGTGGCAACAGGTCCCATTGGGTGTTAAATCCAAATGATCAAAATGTACAAAGGAGGTCAGGAGGGAGGGACAATAGTGAATGTCTGCAGCCATCTGTAAAAGGCAGCAGAGTTTCTGTCAGAGTTTGGGGCTGGAGCAGCTTCATATTTCAGCACGAGAATGATCCCAGCAAACACACTTCCAACACAGTAAAAGCACACCTGGATAGAAAAAACACACAGTGGAACACTATTAGTCATCGATTGGTGTCCCCAGAGCCCAGACCTCAAAATTATTGAGGTAATGTGGGATCATCTTAACAGAGAACAAAAGAAAAGGCAGCCAATACCCAAAGAAAAGCTTTTTGTCTTGTTCAAGAAGCCTAAGAGTCCTGGTTCAACCATCATGGAATCACTTCAACCATATTTTTTCATTTTCCTAGCAAAATATAAAAACATGAGGGCTAACTCAAGACTTTTCACACTATTGTATACATAAAAATTCACAGCCTAATTAAGGCAACATTTTATGTCTAATGGACAAACTAATCTGCATTGTAACTCTTCTTTTAATACTCAGATTCACTTGTATAAATTTGGGTTCAGGAAGTGGGGTTAAAAAAAAAAAATCACTCTTTACCAGAGTCACAAACGGAGCACTATAAGATGGGCTTGGTGGAACTCCCTTACACGTTTGTTATGGCTTCATTAACAACCCAGCTGACATGGACTGCTTGTTGTAGATGCCCTGAAGGGAACAATAGACTAACTGTGCACTGGGGTTGGGCGGGTTCTGTCTTAGACACAAGGTGTGGAGATCCCCGCTGAACCCCAGCCTCCCTCTGAGAAAGTAAGGCTTGACTTGTTACCCATCCACTACTTTTTCCTTTATTGTTTGGTTTTGTTTTTGTTGTAATGATAGCTGAGGTGGGTAGAGAGGTATGGTGGCAGTTGATTTTTAGTCTTTGAAAGAACAAATTTTACATTTTTATTGGGTAAATGTGTACATATGTTAAAATGTGTACATATATACATATGTTAAAATGATAAAAGGTTTATATACGTGTATCAATATGCATGTCTGTCATGCATGTCCAGAAGGTGGTTAAGAAGAAACTAATATGATTAAAAATATCTTTTTGGCACGAGAAAGATGTGTTTTTTTTTGTTTGTTTGCAGCAAGTAATGTTGTGAGCTAGTTATGTGCACACGCATGTTTTTGTTACAGGATATTAATAAAAAAGGTGCATGGTGATGGGTGCTTATAAGTTACCACATTTTCCAGTAATATTGCTTAAGAAAGATTAGAGCGGCAGTTTTACAGCTCATTAATTAATCAGGAATGCATTATTTTCATACTCCTTGAGACAAATTGTTTTGTATTCTTATTGATTTGTGTAAAAATTGCCTACACACATGGTGACTAGCTTTTTTTTTTTTTCCTTTGGTTTTCATTTTTTTATTTTACTAAATTCCTGAGTGGGTTTGCTTGTTCTCGATCTTATTGTGGAAAAAATAAAAGTGGGAGGTAAGATTTAAGAAGTTCAGTTCAGGTATTACAAAAACACAATACAGACAACAATAAATGATAGCAGTCCTTTTGTTTAGAGCTTCGTTCTTTATGTCTACGCAGACCGGATGGATTCTGAAATATGGAAATGAAAGATTTAGCTGGAAATGTCTGTGTATCAGAAAATATGCAAAGTAATCTACAGCAGTGTAGAAAAGTGTACCTGCTATAGGTTGGATTCAAGTAAAGCTAAGGGACGGCCGTCAGATTAGGTGGAACACAAAGACACTGAACAAGATTTCTGCTGTTGGCCTTTTTGTCATTTTTAGCATCTGTAATGCTTCATTTTCTCAGCTTCCTGTGGTGATGCGTGTCCCGCGTCTCTTAGCTTGGGCTCAGAACCTGTGTATGATGCAGTTCTCCATCCTGGGTTACGGCGACATCATTGTCCCAGGTAAGGATGTAGACGCTCTCACAGTTCACCTTTACACCACTGCTTATATGTGTGAGCATTTCTGTGTACAAACATTAGTTAGACATATGAAGCAATTCTTAACAATGTGTTAGATTTTGTTTTTAATACAAATAAAGGTTGTTTTAAAAAAAAAAATTTATATATATATATATATATATATATATATATATATATATATATATATATATATATATATATATCTTTGATTCAAAAACACAAAGAACAAAATAGGAAAACTAATTTAAAATTGCAACTTGATAGCAAAATGTTAGGGTGCTTACTCAATAAATGCAGAGTCCGTGGTTTGAGTTTAGCCAGACTCTTCTTTTGATTTCATACGTCTTCGGTTAGTCTCTTTACACCATTAACTGTAAATGGGGGGGGGGGAATGAATGAGTTACTAACCCATACATACAGGATTTCATACTGGATGATCTAAGTGTAATGATGAGTGGCTCTCACCCTGCATTGTTGTTGGACCCACAGGTCTTTTGGTTGCCTACTGCAGCAGGTTTGATGTTTGGATCAAGAGCAAGAGGAAAGTCTACTTCGTCAGTTGCTGCATAGGTATCACACATCTGTTATCATTTTGTTGGGTCTGTCATTAATTTTCATGGATTTAAAAAACAAACACACACACACACACAATGTCTTGTGTAAAGTCATTGAATTTTGTGAAAAGGGGGAAAATATTCAGATCGGGGTTTGATTTTTGCCAAACCCCGATCTGTTTGAGTGAATTGCTGGTTTAAACGTACACCATTTCTTTTCTTTTCTTCTTTTCTTATCATATTGCATATGATCAGTCATTTGTATTGACTGCCAGGACTGAACTCACGTTCTTCATATTGAACTTCATGCAATGTCACGCAAACGCTTATGAGCTCTTTTTAGTTTTATTACTCATAAAATGTGGTCTGATCTTCATCTGTGTCAACATGACTTAACTGATAACACGAGAACATTTGTACATTTCATGTCTTTATTACACAAACTGAGAAATCATTCACAGTGCAGGCTGGAAAAGGCAAGTGAACTCTTGACTTACGTGACTTGTAGAACCTCTTTCAGTCACAACGGTCTCCATTAGAAATTCTCAGAATTGCAAAATGTTTTTTTTTTCCTGGATTTTTAATGCTGTGTTGTACCAATGCAAACACACTACCTCATTCACTTGGTCTCTGTTATCTCTTTGTTATACATACATATAAGCGCACAAAGCAAAAAATAATATTGCATAGCAGTAATCTATAATATTTAATAGCATGATAATGGGACTGTGTGAATGCATATTTCCAACATTTAAGTGGTAATGTTTTTTCAATAATGTTTACAAAAAGCCCAGACTCACCCAATACCACTGCATCTTACTGACCTTGTTCTCAACAGAGTCAGTGACAACCTTGCTCAAATCCAAAGTCCTGTTGGTACACTCATCATGTTCTTCTCTCTCCTTCCTCTTTAAAATTGACATACCAAACATAATTTATTGTGTTGCTGCACTGACGAAGTATTTTATAAGAACACGTGCAAACAGACCGTGATGTTCCTTTCACCGTGTTCTGCAGCTTGGATGACATTTATGTGTTGGTGTGCAATGCCTTATACCTCCAAACAAGATATTTTTTTTTTTTTTTTTTTTAAGCTTAAAGTGGTTCAATAGTTGGCCACAGAGCATTGTCTAAAAGTGGACTTTTGCAATCTTCATCCCACAGTCTGAAGATATGATTTTAGGCGAATGATGATCCTAAATTGGTCGTGGTGTGAATTTGAGCATGAGCCCCACAGCAAACTGACTATCTGTCGGGTCTCCAGCCCTCCAGCCCCTGAACTGGATAAGTGGAATAGAAGGCCTTTAGAAATACTTTACAGGCTTTTCCAGCTCATTACATCTCTGTAATTTATCTTTTGAACATTGTTGACATTGAAGTATAATTCAAACCGAGTAATCTCTTGAGGATAACTTTATTTAAAAAAAATTAAAATTACAACCCTTACTTCAAATGTCATCTTCTTAATTGGAGCACATGAGTCAAAGACAAGTCGTTAGCACAACTTTTTCCAGCTTGAACTGTTGATAACTACCTAGTTTTACTATTGAATACATGAATATAGCTTTTATGCATCATTTTGTTTGTTACCATTTTTATGACCTGCAAGTTCAATTCTCTGTACTTTCAAAGGGTTCACTTGTATTTAGCTGCAGTTTTACTTTTTAGTCTTTGAGGTTTATTAGCTGATGTAGTAATAAAGTTTTATTTACAAGTGCACTGAATTAGCTTTTTACTGAGTCTCTTTTCACACTTGTCAACTGAAAGGCTGCCATATAAAGCCAGGTGTAAGCTTTAAGTTTACCATATCTCTTTCCTTCTTCATATTTCTTTTTAGCCTATTTCCTGGGAATGATACTGACATTCATCGTGATGTTGCTGTCAGGAATGGGACAGCCTGCTCTGCTTTACTTAGTGCCCTTCACTGTGATAACTTCTGCTGTGGTGGCAGGCTGCAGGGGGGAGATGAAGCAGTTCTGGGCTGGAACCACATACCAGGTGAGAGGAGGAGAGGGAGAATTGTATTGGTGTTTTTCTATTATTCCAAAAAACGTCATTCCTCTTGTAGCTGTCATATTTGACTGTCAATACCGGTTCATTAAAGAAAAAAAATCTGTCAACAGTTTGCTCTTTTTAAATCCAGAGGACGGAATAAGAAGTGTAGTCACAGACTACGTGATTATTAATAATTTACCTTACTAATATGGAAATCCTGACATGCTTTAGTTGTAGGCTGTCTTTGTTTACCATAATGAAATGACAATCCGTTAAAAAAGGAGGAAAAGGGAAAGATCACTTGTTAGTTTTCCTATGTGTTCCTGTGTTAGCTGGAGTTCTTGGAAGAAAACTTGACTGTTTGCTTGCTGGATTCTTGCAGAGCGAGTTTTTCTTGACTGGTAGCTGTTTTAAAACAAACAGAAAAATCTTGTTTGCTGTCAGCTGGAGTTCCATAGCATGCATCATTTCTAATATGCCTGTCAGCGGTTCATATACAAGTCAGCTGTGAAAAAAAACTGGTCTCACCTGACACAGCAGGCTGTTCAAAAAAAGTGCTTATATTATATTGAATTGCATGCTGGCCTCAAAGAATGCTGTTTATTCCAGGCTATTTTCCCTGTTGTCTAACTGTTTCCTGACCTTAAAAATATGTGACCCCCGTTGTGACTGAGAATGGTTTTAACTGGAACGGCTGCTGGCTTAAATGATGGTAAATGTGAAAACAATGATGATTATCTTTGCATGGATTTCTGTAAACTCTGACCTAATATACAATCCAAAAAACATGCATATTAGGTTAAACCTAAGTTGGGCATATTTGTAGATATGAGTGTAAATGTTTGTCTGTCCTTATGTTTTAGCCCTGTGATAGAACTCTCCAAGCTGTTCCCCGTCCCTCACCATGAACAGGCTCCAACCATTTGGTGACCCTGAATTGGAAAAGCAACTAGAAAATGGACATGATGTCTATAAATTCTGTTTTCCAGACATGACACGTGGAAATTTGCGGAATACTGTAGCAGTGTTATTCAGCTACCTCTCCTGTTAATCTCAGTGATATTAGACTAGATAAACATATCCAGCAGTTCTGATCCAACTTTAAGGTTCATTCTGACTAAAATCTGTAACAGCTGGAGATGGTGTACCAAGCAAAAAGTATTTACAATATACTGAGAAATACATAATAAACAGAGAATTAAAAAGAATGACAGTAGAATCAAAATTAATGAAATGTTGGAGAGCAAGAATAAATTAAGCCTGCTTTTGAAGGAACAGAAGAAATACACCAGTTAAACTGGAAAGGATAATGAAACCAAGTGTGTTTTTAGTTGAGATTTGAGTACTTAATGAGGTTGACTCCTTGGTCTTAAATGGATCGTTTTTACAGTGAAAACCAGTCTCCTTCTTTGAACTATTAAAAGCTGTTGATCAACTGACCCAAGCATATGGCATGGCGCATAAAATGATAACAAATCTGATAGATAAGCCGATTGTAGCTTATCTAAGCTGATTGTTGCTTATAAGATGATTGTTGCTTGTGATAGACGGGACCATGCAATCACTAAATATAGAAGCAACTCAGCAGGGTTCAAGGATGTTAGGAAATGGTTTTATCGTTTGTTTAATGTTTGAGCTTGTTAAATCAAAAGAATAAAACCAAGCATCTAAACTATACCTTTAGTTCTGAGATTGCCTTTATGATACAAAGACAGCCATCAGTCAAAACTATAACTTGAAATTTATTTCTCACACGAGAGAGGCTTATTATGTTTGAAAGGTTTAGGGAAATCCATGCAGCCAATATGAAAATATCTGTGGTTCTCACATTTGCCATCCAGACATTCAAAGTCATCACAAAACATTAAACTTGTAACACTCTGGCAAGGCTGGGTGAATGTGTGGGCGTGTGTGTGTACGTATGTCCATGAGAGTGAGACACGCACAAACTGTAAAAGAGAGACAATTCTGACCTGGCTTCATTTTCACCAGGTCTTGGACTCATCCAGGGAACCTTTGCTGCCAGGTGTGCTTCCCTCCAAACCCCAGACCTCTCCCCTGCAACGCTCCTGTCATTAATGTCACTTACTGCAGTGCCTTATTGTCTCTTATCAGCTTCTTTATCACCCTTTGTTTTGACATTTTAACTCCTGATTTCCAGGGTCAGTTTGATATTTAAAGACAAACTACATATTAACTCTTTTAAAATTCAAATACATTTTAGGACAGAAGTTTGAGTGTGAAATAATACACCATTTTAGCCATTAGGTGTCTCCAGTTGACTGAAAATAATCTTTGATGTGTCTAAAGTGACTCCCAGTGATATGATAAAGTGGACTTGTCTAAAAGCTGTGGCCCTGGAATGACATTAACTTATTTCCTTTTTTTTTTAAGTTTTTTGTTTGTTTGTTTTTGTCCTTTTTTGTTTCCTTTTCCACTCTCTGCTCATTCCAGCTTTTTTTCAATGGACAGGATTTAATAACTGCCTCATCCTTCATGCAGTTCCCAATGTGTTCATGTTGCCCTTTGCATGATTCTGCTTGCAGTTGACGTGGGAGAGCTGTGGCATGAATTTTTGAATGCATTATCTCTGTTGTTTGTTATTAGTAGAACAAATCATATATGCAGCTTGCATTATAAATTCATATGCTGCCTATGAGTCTGCCTTTCTTACTAAACTAAAAGATTAAAGTAAACATTAACATGTCTTTCCTTTTCTTTAGAGAAAAGAACTGACCGATCCGTAGACGGCGAAAGATGCTGACTTACAGTGTTGAATATGGACTCTCTTCTTTGTCTTTTTTAAAATCTCAATTTAATTTTACATTTGCAAAGCAAGGGAACACATGTTATTGATCAAATGATCCTTCAAGCAGTACATTTTGATTGATGTGAAAGGTAAATGAATGCTGTGTAGATGCAACTGAGATATTAAAGTGATTAAAAACACATGCTTAGCGCCTGAAAGTTCTGTCAGGTTCACTTTGAGAAAAACATAATGACAACTTTGCCTTGGTGATGATTGAGAATAAGAACGCACTTTATAATATTCAGCTTGGCAGTTGTTACATCATTGGGAATGGGTTTGGGCTTTAAATTACTTGTAGCTATTTTGATAACTAGGGTTTGTGTGTAACCTGTTTGTAAGATGTGATTTCTTTCGTTGCCTTATATTAAATAAAAAAACGAATTGTATTTCATGTTCTTGTCTGTAGCTTTCTGATTTTTAATTTGTGACTTTTAAGTGAACAAAGTCTTCCTATAGGTGAAGTGCACAACAACCCCAGTTCTGTGTGTGCGTTTGTGTGTGTTAAATTCTTTAACAAGAATTTTAGCATATTCTTGTTAAAATGTAAGTTGCTGTTGTGGGGGAAAAAACATAAGCCAGTATATATTTCACAGGTTTTTCCCACCTTTAATATGACCTATAACCTGTACATTTCACACAGTGCTTGGGTTGTTGTTCTGAAAGGTAAAATTGCTCTTCCACGTCAGATTTTTAGCAAACGCCAGATGATTAGAGACATGAATAAAACATAAAAAAAACCAAACATAAAATCCTAGTAGTGTTTTTTTGTTTTGTTTTGTTTTGTTTTTTTAACTGTAAAAACCACAGACGTGTTGAGTAAATTATTTCTATAACTTTAAATGCTAATATAAATTGTACATTTTGAAAACTTACATTTTGTAAACATATACAACTATCAACAAATGCAGCAAATACACCTGGTGTTTTTTTTGTTTTTTTTTTTATTTTATTTTGTACAACCATTTAAAAATATTACTATAATGAAAATGAGAGAACAATCAGGTGTCTTAATAAGATGCCCCACAAATTATTTGTGCCAGTAAAAAAAAAAAAAAATGTTTGTCTGCCACAAGACAGAGGAGAACACAGCAATAAACCTGCAGGCCTAACAACAGGAGGTGTATCACACCTCTTTTCCACCTGGAGACAGCATTTGCATTGCAATCTGCCTTTGTAAATGGACTGATTCTTATATAGCGCTTTTCTACTCTCCTGGAGTACTCAAAGTAAGTAAAACATTCCACATTCACCCAGTCACACATGCACTTTCTTCTAGACTTCTGCGTGCTTCCTAACTACATTCATACACATTCACACTCCGATGTTGCATCGGAGAGCAACTTGGGGTTAGTATCTTGCCCAAGGATACTTGACATACAGACTGGAGGAGCCAGGGATCGAACCACTAACCTTCCGATCAGTAGGTTAGTGGTTTGTCACAGTCATTAGTGCCCTCACTGACACACAAAACAAAACAACGACTACATAACAGACTAACTACACACTCCACACTAAACCTCACAAATCTCTCACATCTCAAAACTCGCTATCGATATCTCTCTGTCTCTCTCTTTCACTTGCTCGTTCTGTCTCTCTGCCATCACTCCTAAAACCTTCCCCTATTCCTAAACAACCAAATCCCACGCGTTGACTTTTTAAAAAAGAATTGGTCGACATGCTACATTTTTCCACCAGTAGGAAAGAGGTGGCTATTTTTTTTCTTTAGTGTTTTTGTGCTGTCCTTAGAAAATGCTTTAAAAACAAAAACACACAAAATGAGACAATAGTATTTAGAAAAAAATGCTTATATTTTTTTTTTAATCTTAACTCTGGATTTAGTGGTCTGTCATTAAAATTTAAAAACCGGTGTATACTTTGAAGTCTGAACTTTCAACACAGGCTGAAATAGAGACTCAGCGTGGCTGCAGCTTATTGGAGCTTAAAGTCATCTTAAATCAGTTATGTGATTTGGAGGTGCTGTGTGTCCGTGGACCCCAAAAGGTTAATAACACTCACCTTTATTCCATTTCCAGAGTGCACCAAACAACCACCTGTGTGAAATAGGGCTGGGTATTGTCACTGATTTCTACGATCGATTTGATTCCAATTCACAAGGTCCTGATTCGATTCGATCCACGATTTTGATTCAATTTGAATTGGGGAAATTTTGTCTCAGACAGTCAGAAATATTATAATTCTGATCATTTATCAGTACTGACACTTGTGAGACTTCATCAGAGGTGTAAGCATCACAGCAGATGCCAAAGTACCATGTCAAAGTACCTGAGGATAAAACAGAAAAACATTAACGAGATTTTTCTGGCCTGGCTTTTTATAGCAGATATCCTTAAAAATATTCTGCAGTAGAACAAAAACAAAAGAAAACCATGCATCAACATATGAACATTACCTGATGCTGCTAAAGTGAAGCAGAGCAAAGTTACAGAGGTTTGATTAGAGACAGCTAAGTGTTTTGCAATGTGCCATCATTTTAAAAAGTTTACATTTCTTCTGCATTGAACAGCAGAAATGGCGCTTTCTTGTCGGAGGTCATTAAAAAAACACTGGCCCACAGCGCTGTACACAACGGTAGACAGGTGGGTAATAAGAAAGCAAATAATGCAGAAAATTTTGATTTTTAGATGAGAAACTGTTCTTAAAGTACACTTAGAGAGAGCTGTGCAGGAACTGTGATTTTATTGTGGTGGAAGCAAAACAGCAAAAGTAAGAGGAAATTATCAATATATTCAGTTTTAGAATTTATAATCACTTTTAACTGTAACTACGCTCAAAGTGCTTATGCTATCTTATTTTAATAAACAACACTGTCATATGCAAAACTAGAGTAGCACTTGTGGTGGCAAGAGATGATTTTAGGATGGTACATGCCACCCCATGCCACCCTTCTAGATCCACCCCTGCCCTGGACCCGGTTCTTCCTAGTGATGGTAAATTTGATTCTTTTTACTGAATCGAGTTTTAATGAGTCACTCACCAAAGTGAATTGGATTTTTGAGTCATTTGATTCACTGAGTCAGTTGACCAGAGAGTGCAAAAAATGTGTGAGATGTGTGAAATGTATGATTCAGCACAGGAAGGGAGGGGGTGAGTAGCTCAAATGTGCTGTTAGCATTGTTAGCAGAGCGATGCTACTGTGAACCAAGGAGCTATTGTTTTGATGTGAGCTTCTACTCAGGGTTTTTTCTTCCAGTTCAGAGCAGAATTTTTTTTAAGATACTGGATGTTGTGTTTTTCTCCACAATTTTAATTATAAGCTAGATATATTGCTGCTAACAGCAACAGGGATGAGTCAGTTGGGCTTGTGAATCATGATTCATGAGTCAGTAAAGTGATTCTCGAGTATTGAACAATTCGTTCATGATTCGCGCATCACTAGTTCTTCCTGTGGAAAGGGAGCTCTTCCGCCCCAACATTACCAAGAGCTTGCTTAAGTGGGATTGCTGGATGATGGGGTTGTAGGGTCTTTATCTTAAAACGTCTCGCGACAGTTGTTAATACGGGTTTGCACTATATGAATAAAACGGAATTTAATCGCTTTAGCGTACGTCGTCACCTTGTGGCGTCTTCGTAAAAACAGAGGAAATAAAACAAAGCGCACATGTGGCTGCTGGCTCCGCCTCCGCCACGTGACAATGAGCTGGCTGAGTCAGCCGGCTCGTCATGCAGCGTCAGTCTGGAGTCGCACAATTATGAAAAGGCAACCTTCCGTTGGAGCTGCACCCGAAGCGGATCTCTCCAACGTCTACCGGGCTTTCCTTCCAAGGCTAACTGAGAGTACCGCTGATAGATGGATAAAAGCCACGACAGAGCTCTTCCTGAGTCTCAACGGTGAAGAGAATGGTATGTGAAGCTCTCCGGGTGGTCAGCTGCCACCCCTGGGTTTTATGTTCTGGTTAAATTGACGCGGAGGATCATCGTGACTGATCGAGGTTTGAGTGGCAGGTTCCCCCAATGCATGCTGTCTCCTGCCTGGTCAGGTATCCAGCTGGGGTCGCGGTGACGCTTTGCCGTTTTTTCCTCTTTAATCGCTGCATGGCTGTTGAGTTGACACATTGTAACGTGAAGGTAGTGTGCGAAGAGCGCACAGTGACACATCGTCTAGCAAAGAAAACTCCAAATCACACACGGGCGTAACGTTAGGAGGCTAAATAGCTAGCGAGCTAGCGCTATACTAAGCTAACAAGCTAGTGGAGCAGCAGCAGCAGTGGTAGCTGGCCGATATGAGCAACGCTGTCTTTGAGCTTTTCTTCACCTCACGATCATTTAGACCTGATAATATCAGCTAGCACTTGTTTAAGACGTTTCCTTTAGCTGTCTCAGATGTCAGACAAGACACGCTGTCATTACCACCAACAAGTCAATGCAACCCTGAGTGGCTGCCAAGTCTGCGCAGACGTGCCAGCGTCAGGAAAAGTAAAGTGGTGTTGAAATGCTCATTTTATTAGCTCAGCTTTTGGTGAAACGCCTGTATTTCTGCTCATGTTGGGCTGGACCTGAACGTTTCAGGCCTGTTGCAGTCATTGTTGTGGTTTTATTCCTGGAGAGAGTCAGAGAGACAGGGAGGAAAAATAACATGGAATTGGTTTAAACAACTGGGTTCGAGCCGAGCGCGTGCGCGACGACTATTAAAAAGTCGTCATCAATGGAGTGTCGATTCTAGGATTCACCATGGCAACCGTAGAGGAGAATGATGTCCTTGGTAACGTCCGCTGGACTTATATCTGTTTGCGTATTTCTCTGAATATACTCGTAATGTTTTTCGTGCGTTTAAAACCTACAAGGGCCCTCCAGAAAGTATTAGGGTCACATAAAAAATATTTTATTGTCATTTCACCTGTACAGGGAAATTGTATGTTATCTTAATTCAGACATCAAAGAAAAAAAAGACTTCAATAATCTACAACAATATACAAGATATTTTACTTTTATATTCTATGAGCATTGATTGCCAGATTGATTCTCTTAAAAAATGTGTTTATTGTTTTTATGTCCTGGATCATCTGCTAGCCTACGCTCAAACAGAAAGTGTCCACTGTTGGGATTCATCTTTTATGATGATCCTGTTGGTTTTTTTGAGGTAATGGGAACTGTAACGATCTCCTAAGGAGGGCGTCTGATGATCTGCTTAAACCCTTTCGTCTTTGCAACTGAAGCTGTCAGAGTAGACACACACACACACACACACACACACACAGTATGTTAATATGCCCTCTTAGGAGCAGACGTAGAAGGACATAAGCAGTTTTTGGGTAAGGTGACTCTTTCTGGTGATCATCACGAAGTAAAGTATGTGTTGGTTGTTTTTCAGCTTTGCAGTTTTTCAGTTTTTACTCTCAGATTTTCTGCTTTATTTTCAAAATGCAAATGAAATATTTTTTAAATATTTTATTGTAGAGACTCTAATACTCCGTTTGAGGGTTTTGGCCTTCCACCAAAGAAAAATCACCAGGACTGTGATTAAAATATATTTAACCAGCATTTTCTTAAAGTCCAGTTTAATTTACCGAACTTAAAACATCTTTATTGTTAAAATGCTAATGATAAAAGGAAAACATTGTCTTCTGTTTGCCAGAAAAACGCTATAAAATTGTCGGTCCTACACACCCTAAAATACCGTTAACATGTTAATTACAATTCTGTATTTTTTATATTACGTATTTAATGATTGGACTGCAGTATTAATAATAAGCCTGTTAAATTATACTGTCACACCGTCAGCAGCATTGAAAGTTTTCATTCCTGGTTTTGGTCTTGCTTTTACCTTTTATTAAATTTTTTTTTAAGTTCCTCATATTTGTATCCAATCATAGTTTCTTCGTTTTGTAAGGAGAAAAATAATCTACACCAGGGATGGGCAATTATATTTTCCAACGGGCCACATCAGAAACTGGAACTGTTGTACTGTGTAAGTTTACAAAGAGATAATATTGTTAAGCTGAAGTCAATTCTGCTCAGGATTATTGGTCCGACCCTCCAGAACAGTCCCGAATTCTCTTGTGGTTTCTTGGGAAAATGAATTGCCCATCCATGTTTGTGATTTTCATCTTATTGCGCATTGACGTATTAAAATAATACACCTTTGTATGACTACCTAACATGATACAGATGTTTATCATTAGTGATGTCAGATATCGAAAATTCTGTTTTGGAAAGAAGGGGTCAGCACAGAGACTACAAGCCCATTATCATCAATGGAGCTCCAGTGGAGAGGGTGCAGTCCTTCAAGTATCTTGGTGTTCACATCACCTCAGACCTGACATGGGCTGCCCACATTCAGGTCCAGACCAAAAAGGCTAGGCAGCGCCTGTATCACCTACGACAACTGAGGAAGTTCAGGGTCTCTCCAAAGATCCTCAGGATTTTCTATACAGGCGCTGTGGAGAGCATCCTCACACAGAACATGACATCGTGGTTTGGGAACAGCTGTGTGAAGGACCAAAAAGCTCTCCAGAGAGTGATCCGTACAGCAGAACGCTGCTGCAGGATTGCTCTCCCCCCGCTTCAGGACACCTACACCAGGAGATGCCGGACTAGAGCAGCGCAGATACTGAAGGACCCGTCCCATCCTGGCAACAAACTGTTCCAACTTCTGCAATCTGGTAGAAGGTTCCGCATCTTCCGGGCAAGGACAGAGAGACTCAAGAGGAGCCATCCGTGCCCTAAACACACACACCCGCCCGCTCACATCATCTATAATTGACTGAGACAGGACTCTCTTCCAGACACTCTAAACCAAGGCACAATGTACATTTCAATTCCTTTAACTTTAAATATGTTTATATTGTCCATCCTGTAAAATAGTCAGATGTCTATTCATATTAATGTACAGAATTCACCTGCTAGCTGCTACTACTGCACATTCACCCAGTGTATATACTATATATATATATATATATATATATATATATATATATATATGTATATGTGTTCTTCCTCTACACCCCCCGCCCCCCCCCCCCCCCCCCCCCAATTTTTGCACATGTCGAGGAGTGTGTCAGACTACATTTCACTGTGTGTTATACTTGTATAACTATGCATGTGACAAATAAAGAACCTTGAACCTTGAAATGTTAAACTTTCTTCTGTTTCAGGCCCCTGGTATATTGACAGAATCTCCACCTGTCTATATACACAAGAGCTGCCTTAATGGTCTTGCCATCCCCTCAGAGAACTCGTTGACAGTCTTACTATTTAAATTATATGTATTTGACTAGGAATAAAACCCCACCCAGAGGTCCTAATCATGGAGTAATCAATTGTCAATAAATTATTCTCAGCCAGTATTAGTACAGTTGCGTTAAAATAGCAACCTGGCTGATATTCATATACTTTTCTTTTGTTCCTGTCTTTGATCCAATGAAAAAAATAAATAAATATATATGAAAAACAAACAAAGAAAAACTGTTGTCATGTCAAAACTGGTCTAATGTAATGGCTAAAAATTATACCATATGTTTTCGTATTCAGCTTTCCATACTCAGCTTTGATTATTATGACTACACGATTTGGGTACTTATAGTAAACTTCATGTAGTCATAGTTGTTAGTTTAAATTATACTCAAAACAGTGAGTTTAAATCTGCAGGTAGGTGATTTGGCACAATGACTTTGCTGTACTCTGAGAGCAGTGATATAATGTAATGCAAATTAATTTGGCTTTGCACTCATCATGTCCGACAGCTGCTGATTTGATAAAGAAGACCTTCCAGCAAGCAGGCTGAGTGTTTTACCTCTTTTTGGAATGAAAAAACATAGTTTTCTGCGTTTTGTCATCAACAAAACCAAGAGTTTTCACTGAACGTGCTGTCTGGAATGCTCCCTTAAGACTTGCCCAAACATGTGTTTGCAAGTTGTTGTTTTTCCTGTCTGTAAAACCACGACCTCCCTTTTTTCCAAGAACTTGATGGTACTTCTCATACTTTTCCTGTGAAACAGAATGACGGTTCGGGGTGGATGTAAAGAGAAGAAGTGAAGCAGAAACAGCTGTGAATTAGCCTTGTCCATAGTTTTGTTGGTACTCAGAAGGGAACATTGACTATATCAACACAGATATGCTATGTCCTTGGATCTTACCTGTTTGAGAATGGTTTAGTTTAGGAGTCATTGAAATGGTTAAAAATGTCATCCACGATTTATAAACATCCATGTTACATCTACTTTTATTTATCTACTTTTATTAATAATAGTTTTTTTTTATATCTACACTGCAGCTGTCTTTAACTTGTAAGTTTTTTTTGTATAGACTGCTTGATGTCCAGTATTGCAGGAAATAGTCTGGTGAATTCACTACTAGTTAGTCTGGTTTAAGAAGATGACCACTATTTTCAAAT
Organism: Aulonocara stuartgranti; assembly: GCF_965226115.1. Lineage (NCBI taxonomy): Eukaryota > Metazoa > Chordata > Actinopteri > Cichliformes > Cichlidae > Aulonocara > Aulonocara stuartgranti. The sequence goes on along the minus strand of NC_138939.1, from coordinate 12,256,772 downwards.
GTAGGACCAAAGCTAAAGTGAAACATTTCTCCTCCATGTTAGAAAGCACAACTTAAGGCAATGTCTTGTCCTGATTCTACTGATATTTTAGAGCTTTGTGCAAAAGCAGCTTGAGATTATAGTAGCCTGTAGTGTGTCTTTTACCCTTTACTTTCCTCAGTGTTGGCCTGAGCAGGTCACACGCTCCAGCTTACCTCTAGATGATGAATTCTGCTGTGCTGCTACTCTAAACAGTGCAATTGTAACTGTTAGTTTGAAACAAATGCCATTTCATTATAGACGTGAGCTCAATCTCTGATAGAGTTTTGTTATTGCTAGTAGCAGACTGTTACGTAAAGTTAGGTGGTTTAACTTTAGCTTCAGTTTTGGCTTAGAGCTGGTAGAAAATGGTTTTGCGTCACTTTGTTATGGTCTGCAACAGACTCGAGCTGTATTTGTGTTACTGCATGTGTGTTTGAGTCTGCTGACTGACTTTTGAGTTTATCTCACACTACATTTGCACCACACACACACACGAAAGCACATTTGAAGATGGCAGATAAAGTTTTTTCCACTGGCACAGCACTGTGCAGGGTTTTCAAACTCAAAAATAGTAGCAGTCACAACTTGTGAATTTTTGTGAATGGAGTGTTTCTCTGTAGTATCCAGCTGACTGCTTTCACTCGTGTCACTTGGACAGCTTGTGGCCCATTTCTGACTTGTGGGTGCTCCAGAGTTCCCCGAAAGAACTGCAAGATAGTTCTGTTTTTACTTGTACAGCATGCTCTTTATTTATTTATTGGCTTTTAATACACCATTACCTTGGCACTGTCCCTACTCTTGTTTCTGCTTGAACCGTAGTTTTCAGGGGTTTTCATAGCTATCTGCATCAGATGTTGAGAAGGAAAGCTATCACATGCTTTAGTGAACTAGGTAATACAGCTTTCTGGGTGCAGCACTCAGGAGGCTAGCCTGATGCTACCCCTATATCCGCCCCATGCAGTGCAGTCTTTCAGAGCTTTGCCCCAGAGGGCATGAATGTGTGAGCTGTTGAGTTGTCACACTTTGGTCTCATGACTGTTTGTACTTTTGTGTGCTGCTTTCTGGCAATCTTATCTGAAGGTTTTAATGAACCTGTTCTCTCCATTTTAATAGTCTTTTATAGGCCAAGTTCTTGGAACAATAACATATGGCAAGGATTGCAAATTGATAAGAGCTGTCATAGTTAAAATAAATGTCCCGTATTGTGCTTCTCTTTTAATTGAACCAATATATGATAACAGATTTTCAGATAACCACATTATAACTCTTTTGATTGGGTCTGTTAGTTTAGCAGACTGTATAGTATCTGGGGTTAAACGCGGACATTTTAGTGATTCGTCTTATAGAAAGATGTAAAGTCTTTTTTTCTGGAGGAAATTTACAGCTCTCCATTTTTTATTTTACACATAAGGATAAGCTATTTCATATGATTATCCAGACTTAAGAGTGATGCTGGCTGCAGGGTAAAAGCTGTTTCTTAGTCTGCTTATCCATGATTTGTTGGACTTGTAGCACTTGAAAAAGTGATGAGTCTCTGAGAATATTGATGGTTCTTACTAGGTAGCAGAATAAATCAGACTATATACTATATTATTATATTTATTTATTTAATTAATTTTTTTTGTCCCAGGCAAAGCCATGGCCACGTAACCTAATCCTAGAGCTGGGCGATAGAACGATAACGATATGTATCACGATATAACTTTTACTCGATAGAGAAATTAAGCTATCGCGATAGACCTCGCCGCTCTTGTCCTCTTAAAAAAAAAAAAAAAAAAAAGGTCAGCCAATCCAAATTAAGTAGCGCAGAGCCGAACCAATCACAGCCGCAGCGTCACGCCGCGTGACTTGTTACGTACAGCACAAGTGCCAAGCCGCACGTGTGTTTGTTTGGGAAGCAGCCAGCGGGTAATGGAGCCAGCGCGTAATGGAGGAAATGAGTGTGCCGACTAGAAAAATCAACTGAGCGTGACCGAAGAGAAAACAGATGATGGTTCCAATGCCGGAGAGATTGTCGAACGGAAGAGCCATAGAAGTTCCGTAGTTTGAAGGTATTTCGGCTATTTCAAGTCTGACAAATACAATAAACTGGTGCATGCGTCACACTGTGCGCCACGTTATTGTTTCGGTGAAATGAATTTCTACAATACTGTTACTGTTAATTCTACTCTCTGCAGTGTTTAAATGCTTACATATACACACAGTTACTGTCCCTCCACACATACGACTCGGTTCTGCTTCTATGCCCCAGCTTTGTTTCCTTTTTCCCACCGAGGCTTCTAGACTTCTGATTGGCCAATATTTCTGCACGGTTAGGAATCTAGCGCCACCTGCTGCTTTGGCATGTTCATAGCAGCGTTTTCCTTCATTTCTGCCTTTATGTGTGGACGGGATTATTTTTTAAAACGAAAACGGAAAATCTCCGTTTTCAAAAATACCCGTGTACGTGTGGACGTAGCCTCAGTCTCTGATTGGAAGCGCTAATTCGTCATTCGGCTTTTGTCAGACTAAAGTAACTGTTAAAACTGTTTGAAAAGCTAAGCTATACAACAAGGAGAGATTGAGAATTTCCTTTTAGTTCTCAGTTTATTTGATATTGACAAAAGTTAGTCAGTTTTGTCTATTCTTCTGTAAAACAAACTAAGATTTATTTTTAGAATTAATATTTTGTTTCTAAGTGGAATTGACAATTTAGTCTGTTTCGTTTGTTCTATTTTGAAACTTAAACGCTTTAGCGGCTGCCTTTTGTGTAGTTTGCAATATTTGCCTTTATTTATCTGAAAAAGTCTCATGTTCCTTAAGTACATCTACCCTGTTGAATTTATTATGGGAAATAAATATTTAAATAAAAACAAGCTGCTGATTATTTCACATTTTACTTGTGAGCAACGGCACATTTAAATCTTACAAATATAGTTATTTGGCTTATATCGTGATAGATATCGTTATCGCCTGAAATGAAAAAAACATATCGTGATATGAAAAAATCTCATATCGCCCAGCTCTAGCTAATCCTCGTGATATCTTTGAACCACTCTCACTGTGTAACATAAGACCACTGTTTTAGAGCCATGGCTTTTGTAATGATCCTACAACTAAAGATGGCCTGCAAGAAATTTTCATTGTCAGAAACTTGGGATGACGTCTCACCATGTGACAGCTACAACAAATGTATTAAATAAATGAAATCCAATAAATGTTGGAAGCCTTGTTTGTATGGTATGACCTCATGATTGCACCATTGAGATTATAAAATGGAAACCAATATTTGAGGAATTTCAGTTATATGTTGTAGCATATGATTCAGTGTGCGATGCTCTTTTACTCACACATACCGCACCTAAGGATGGGAATCAAGAACTAGTTCTTGTAGAGATCCAGTTCCCAGTACTCTAATTCCTTGGAAGTGTTACTCTGCTTGCCTATTGATCTCCCTGATTGGTTCTTGCACACTCACGTCGATCAGTTGATATCAGTTCCTGTGTTGGAGGAGGAAACTAGTGGAGCAGTCTCCAGTGTGGATATGGACAGTACTCTTATTTTTATTGCACAAAAGAATGAGAGCACGATGGTAAAGTGTAGTCTGCTCCAGGACAGAAGCAGCTGCATTATACGGTTAACACAACTTCAGCTCTTCGCAAACACCTGCACAGACATCATGCTAACGGTAAGCTAGCCAAGTGAGACAGTGTTTCAGATTATTTTACATTGTAACATGAAAGCAATGTTACGAATACTATAACAAATGTCTTTCTCCTGGCTGTAATTAAATAATGTACTGCTTTACTTTTAAGAAAAATGTTCTGTGTAATATTTACTTAAGCAGTGACACTAACACTAATCACAACAAAGAGCGGAAATACCTCCAACATGCACAAGCGTTTAACCACGCAGTATGTAATTGATTTGCACAAACTTAATGTCTTTGATATGCTGCTTAGAGATGGTGGTGGATCTCAAAGTGGAGCCGATAAGGGAATCGGTAAGTGATATTGATAATGGAATTGGAATTGCTAAATTCTTATCAATTCCTATCACTACTCACACATAACACATTGTATCCAGATTTATTAGATCTGTGTTGCGCATCGTGTCTTGCGTTACATTGCTAAAATTGTAGACTGTAGTTGCCTTACACAGCAGCACAGATGCTGCAGCTGGAGCTGGGAATAAAAGCTGACAAAGTGATGCAGGCTTATCAGCAGCGCTGCTTTTAAGGTACAAGTAGAGCCGACTATAATTAAATTGATGTACTCCATAAAATCTATGTGTCGTCTATGTTATCTCACATTGTGTATGACAACTTTAACACTGCCATGGTTGTAACTGCAGGAAAAAGACTGAAATGGAATCAAGTAAAGAAAAGAGGACAATAAGCACTGTCCTCGCTTAAAAGATCAAGAAGTTAATACCAGAAAGATTTCAAAATAACTAGATAAAAAAAATAAAATGAAATAAAAGCAAACTTCTTGTTCCTCTTTATTGTTTTTGATTGTAAAGGAGGTCTGTTATGCTCATTTCCAAATGCTCCTTGATTTATTTTTCTTTAAAATATACTGGAGTGGCTTTGCATAATTCACAGTTCAAAATAACCATAATTTACACTGGGCACCTCAGAACCCACTGTGTTTTTACTCCTCTTCCTTTAAGCCAGCTTTCTTCTGATTGGCTACCTGACAAGGCCATATTGGGGATATCTGCTTTCGTTGGTGTCATACAGAGCCAAGAGGAGACGGGGGGGGGGGGAACCTCTCAAAGTTGTAACTTTTTGCTGATCTGGATTATCCTGCCCTATCCTGCTCTGGCTGTATTTAATGTGAAAATCTGCCACTGTAACAATGGACAGAAAACACACCCAAAAAATAATAATGCTAATTGGAGATGAGGTGTGGGAGAGGAGTCTGTGTAGGATTCCATTCTTGTTCTATAAATGCAAGGCATCAGTTAATTCAAAGTGCTTCACAGACTTCATTATTCAAAAACTAAATTCCACAAGATTTTTCCTTCTATTAGTCGATTAGTCCGTGGTAAACTTGGACAAGGCTCTCTTACTCATTTATTTTGGACTTGCCCCAAATTGTACAACTATTGGTTGGACATCTTTAAATGTTTTTCTGATATGTACAACTGCACAATAGAGCTGGACTCGATAACTGCATTGTTTGGAACCTCTTCCTTTTTACATCTCAGCTCTGCTGCACAAATGACAATTTTGTTTGGAATGGTAATTGCTAAGACAATCCGATTATTAAATGATGATGTGACGAATCCTACTTCCGGGGATAAAGTAGTCTGCATTTAATATGGCTTTTGTGTTGTTAACATGTTTAATGCTTTGTACAGGGAGTGCAGAATTATTAGGCAAGTTGTATTTTTGAGGAATAATTTCATTATTAAACAACAACCATGTTCTCAATGAACCCAAAAAACTCATTAATATCAAAGCTGAATGTTTTTGGAAGTAGTTTTTAGTTTGTTTTTAGTTTTAGCTATTTTAGGGGGATATCTGTGTGTGCAGGTGACTATTACTGTGCATAATTATTAGGCAACTTAACAAAAAACAAATATATACCCATTTCAATTATTTATTTTTACCAGTGAAACCAATATAACATCTCCACATTCACAAATATACATTTCTGACATTCAAAAACAAAACAAAAACAAATCAGCGACCAATATAGCCACCTTTCTTTGCAAGGGCACTCAAAAGCCTGCCATCCATGGATTCTGTCAGTGTTTTGATCTGTTCACCATCAACATTGCGTGCAGCAGCAACCACAGCCTCCCAGACACTGTTCAGAGAGGTGTACTGTTTTCCCTCCTTGTAAATCTCACATTTGATGATGGACCACAGGTTCTCAATGGGGTTCAGATCAGGTGAACAAGGAGGCCATGTCATTAGTTTTTCTTCTTTTATACCCTTTCTTGCCAGCCACGCTGTGGAGTACTTGGACGCGTGTGATGGAGCATTGTCCTGCATGAAAATCATGTTTTTCTTGAAGGATGCAGACTTCTTCCTGTACCACTGCTTGAAGAAGGTGTCTTCCAGAAACTGGCAGAAGGACTGGGAGTTGAGCTTGACTCCATCCTCAACCCGAAAAGGCCCCACAAGCTCATCTTTGATGATACCAGCCCAAACCAGTACTCCACCTCCGCCTTGCTGGCGTCTGAGTCAGACTGGAGCTCTCTGCCCTTTACCAATCCAGCCACGGGCCCATCCATCTGGCCCATCAAGACTCACTCTCATTTCATCAGTCCATAAAACCTTAGAAAAACCAGTCTTGAGATATTTCTTGGCCCAGTCTTGACGTTTCAGCTTGTGTGTCTTGTTCAGTGGTGGTCGTCTTTCAGCCTTTCTTACCTTGGCCATGTCTGAGTATTGCACACCTTGTGCTTTTGGACATTCCAGTGATGTTGCAGCTCTGAAATATGGCCAAACTGGTGGCAAGTGGCATCTTGGCAGCTGCACGCTTGACTTTTCTCAGTTCATGGGCAGTTATTTGGCGCCTTGGTTTTTCCACACGCTTCTTGCGACCCTGTTGACTATTTTGAATGAAACGCTTGATTGTTCGATGATCACGCTTCAGAAGCTTTGCAATTTTGAGACTGCTGCATCCCTCTGCAAGATATCTCACTATTTTTGACTTTTCTGAGCCTGTCAAGTCCTTTTGACCCATTTTGCCAAAGGAAAGGACGTTGCCTAATAATTATGCACACCTGATATAGGGTGTTGATGTCATTAGACCACACCCCTTCTCATTACAGAGATGCACATCACCTAATATGCTTAATTGGTAGTAGGCTTTCGAGCCTATACAGCTTGGAGTAAGACAACATGCATGAAGAGGATGATGTGGACAAAATACTCATTTGCCTAATAATTCTGCACTCCCTGTATTTTCTTCTGTTTAACCTCAAAAAGCTCCTAAAACAGTCAGTGATCACCGTTGACCTCCCTCGGCTTTTATTACCGCTAATCATTTATTTAAGCTCAGTTTTTAAAACCTTACGATGTAACTACAGCACAGACCATGCAGCAGTATATGAATGACTAACCTCGTATTGTAGATGGATTATCTCAGTTCTCCTGGCTGAAGTTTGGTCCTTTTTTACAGCATCCTGCCATGCGATTACATTTGTTCCTGACCACTGAGAACCCTCACGTTGTGGTGGACCACTAGAGGGCTCCACTCACACCCAGTGTATAGGAAGTGTGTTCCTGTGTTTTGTGGCGCGATATGCGCAGTTGATGTTGGAGACGAATAAAGGAGTGTGAACTGAGAGCTCTGTGTTGTTGATGCTTACCTCCACAACGTTAACTTTTATCGAGTGGGGAAAAAAAGTTAGCTTGTTTATATTATGCTAACATAGCTGTGTCGCTAGCGGTCACGTAGCATATCTTTATATACCAGCTAGCCAAACTTCAGTAACCCTACAAACATCACTGCTGTTTAGTTTTCTGTCTTCATTTATGTTGGAAGTGATAACAGAGCTGTACGTTTTAATTTGTTTCCAAAACCCCGCAGTCAGGACATGCTATATTGTATTTAGATGGAAGCTAGCGAGCTAACTTCCTGCTAACTTCTAACTCCGTTAAATGTCAAAAATTCCGTTTTCATGGATGCCTGGATGTTAAACTCAGTTGTTACACCTGGTAGAGCAGAACGCTGATCATTTTATTAAAGATGAAAGACTTAAGACAGTGTTTTAACTCTCAGTAATGCCACAGTGATCATTTGATATATGGACCTGCAGCAGAGTTTAGGCCCAGACGGGCTAGTGACTGCTCTACTGCATATGGAGAGAATTAGGTGTACATTAGAGGACAAACTTAGTAAGTTTTTTTTTTTTTTTTTTTTTTTTTTTTAAATGTGTGGCAGCCATTTTTAGATCATGTATTCAAACAAAGTTCTCTTTGATTGATAATTCAGTCTACCACCCTAGCGTTTTATTTTTGTTTCTTGCCAGTGTTGAAGTAGTATCTTTGCTGATGCAGTGTAATCTTTTGCCTTATTTGTGTGTGTGTGTGTGTGTGTGTGTGGTGTGGTGGGGGGGGGGGGGTTGCCCTTACTGTTGTGTTGTCTGTTTTGTTTTTTCTTTATATGAAAAATCTTAATAAACATATTAAAAAAAAAAAAATTCAGATTTTTAAATGTCCTGTCCCTACAATTGTCCATTTCATATGTAGTATGATCTAAATTAATAATTAGGTCTCAAGATTGTGTTGTGTACCTTATGAGTTAATCACTTCAGAGATCAGTAGTCGGACAAAAGAAAAATCTCCATGAGAAGGCCTAAGCTCACTGTACCGTGGAGGATGCCCTAGATCTGATGAGTCGCAGATCTGTGGCACAGTAGTAGTTCTTGTTAAGGGAAGAAAAAAATCATATCTTTGGGTTAAGTCTCTAAAATAACATTTTTAATTGGCTTAAATCCTGAACCATATTTATGTCTATTACAAATGGTGGGAAAGCTCTTGAAATTATATTTCTATCAGCACATTTGGTAACAGCTTCTTAAATCAAACATGGAAGAAAATAAAATGGCAATAATTAATCTAGGTCTTTCTGTTTGTTCTGAGAACAGCTCTTGCACTGAAGTGCTGACCTCGTTGCTTCCACTCTTTTTAATGGGTAATAGAATTGCCAAGCCAGATGTTATCTCACCCTGTATTGCGTCACTCAGGGCCAGAGGAATGATGGGTTGACCAGCCAGCCTTGTAACATTGTTGGGAAAAAGGAGCAGGGGAGAGGAAGAGCTCAGCTGGCAAGGTTTCTGGCTGAGGGGTGACAGATGGAAGATAAAGTGACAGTGCACAATCAAATTTGTGTCTCTCCAAATTAACATATTAATTCCCCCAGTTGCACATAGCTGCCCATAAACAAAACTCACAGTATCTAACACTGCTGAGCTGAACAGGATAGAAAGGTGCTGGGTCAAATTTTCCACGTGATCGGAGTTGTCATAAAAACCCGGGGCTCAGAAAGAAGCCAGAGAGGAAGAGGGAGGGAGCGAGGAAGTGGGAGAGTAAGAGTTGGTGTGTGTTTTTTGGCAGCGTCTGTGACGCTCAAGTCTTTTGTTGCCTGACATTTTCAGGTACCATGGTTACAGGTTAGCAGTCTTGCTTTTATCTGCCTTATTAACCCTTTGTTAGATTGTATTGGATCAAAAAGACAACGGTTTCAATGCATTCCTCCACATCACAGAAAGAGACCTCTGTTTATTCCTCAGGTGTGTCTCACATTTGTTACTAGTTCAGCAGATAGCGAGACTGAATTGGATGTTGAGCACTGATTAGATGAGCGATTCTGTTAACCAGTGGGCAGTAAAGAGCAAATGACCTGCTGTGCAGGTAGAAGGTGAAGATGAAATCACGCAGCAAAGTTTGTGAAATGTAAACCATAATCTGTAAACCATGTGGAAAAGTTTCAGTAAATATGGGGAAATGTGGCACCATGCAATAAATATGGCTTTAATTTAAATGATTACAATTATAGTAAATGCTGTTATTAAAATAAGGTAATCCAGATATACTGATTATTAGATGGCATTCTGTTTTTGCATCACATCATCAGTTTTGTTCAATCCCAACTAGGCTGGGACATGTTCAAGGCTCACTAATGTTGCGTGTACATGTGCCAACTCTGATGTCATCAAAGCCCTGAAGCCATTTATTCTAGTGGATGTGCACAAACCCATCAACTGATGGGTGTGGAAACTCCCATCAGTACTGGTATAGGAGTAGAAGCCATTAATACATGAAGCAGTGTTATCATGAAGGTGTTTACAAAATTGTTCCTTCATTGATTATTATTATTTTTTAAATAAATGTGTTTGGAGGGGATTAGGCCAATAATAGTAGGAAAAAAATGGAAAAAAGTATTGACATCAGCTACTAGGGCTGCTCAATTAATCGAATTTTAATCACGATTACGATCTGGGCTTTCAACGATCATTAAAAATGACTGAGCCGATTATTAGCCCCTCCCTCATGCTTTACTCTCGCGCTGCTCCGTGTGGCAAATCAAGCGCACTGCTCTGCATTTCGAACACGCGTCACAACAATTAAGAGGACCCGAGGGAAGCTCGGAGAGCTAAGCAGAAGTTATTTGGAGAGGAGTGGACTGCCGTTGGTTGAAAAGAGAGGTTAAAAAAAAAAAGAAAAAAAAACTTCAGTGGTGTGGAAACATTATGGGTTCGCGGAGTCAGACGTGGATCAAGTAGACACAGTGTGTAAACTTTGCTATGGTGTCGTAGCTGCACCACAGAGCAACACTGCAAAGTTTACATTTTTCATTTATTTCTTATATTGCGAACATTTGCACTGTTATCTGTATTTGCACACTATTTTATATTTTTTTTTTAAAGTCATTATTCAATACATTGTTATTGTTAACCCTTTAAAGCCGGTCAGAGCAGCATGCTCGTTTTGTATAACTATTTTTAAATCCCTGTAGAACCTGAACCGCTAAGCTAGCACAATAAATTTTTTTTCCATATGAAACCAGAGGAGTTGTATTTACATCTTATGCCATCAGCTTGTCCTAGGTCACGGTTTCCTTCCACATATAGCTTTGCAAAAATTGCATAAAAAGTGCTTGCAGGAACAAAAACATAATATTCCAGAAACACGCTTTGCCGATCCGATCAGCTGTTCTTAACACTTCCCACATTGAAAAAGACGTCAACACGAACTATCGCAAGTGACATCATTTTTGCGGAAAATGTAGTTTTTTACTTGTAGGCCTTAGAACTCGAATTGCACAGCTGGAAATAGTTTATTTTGATGCACATGCACATTCTTTGCAAATTTGCATCATAGGATTGTTTTTTTGTTTTTCCTGCAGTATATAAAAATTGCTGTATCTCCAAAAATAAAACTATGAAGACACTCAAAATAAATTTCCTGTTGTTGTAAACTATTTTTTGCAACTTTTTGTATTTAAAGTTTTGAGGGATAAACCTCTTAAATTTCTCCAAGTAGAAATATATGTAAAAAAACAAAACAAAAATGATTTTCAATTTTTTTGTAGTTTATTGCACTTTTTTGCAATTAATGTAGTTACTATGGACTTAATACATACACATTTTTAAAATATGGGCTATAACAGTTGTATTGATGTATAGCAACTTAAAATGCTCCCACAAATGGCACTACAGCATGTAAAAAAATAAAAATAAAAAAAAAGCTCTGGCGGACTTGGTTCTATGGTAGATCTTAAAGGGTTAAATAAATATCGTCAAATAATCGTGATCTCAATTTCAGTGAAAATAATCGTGATTATCATTTTTGCCATAATCGAGCAGCCCTATCAGCTACATTAAAACCAGAGACATTAAAAAGACACGTGTTACTGAATAAAAATTTATAGGCGAAAGGTGGTTGTCCTGCTCCTGGAGAGCCAATCAACACATGAGCTGGTCTTGTTTTGCGCAGTTGGTGTTTGACAGTTTCAGCTATGAGGCGGCAGTCATATCGACTCCTTATTGTAGTAAAGAACTGTGCTTATCTTTTTTCTCTGCTTAGTGTAACTGTAAAGATATTGCAACTGCCAGTATATGGTTGTGTGTCCTCTTATGATGCGTTATTGCTGCATTGCTGGCAGATATTAGACAATAGTCACTACTTTTGCTGGTGCTCATCACTTGAGGAAAAACCGAAAGCTAACCATCTTGTGGTGAAGAACAAATGACTCAAAGGGGGTAAAGCCTCTTTAGCCTCTTTACACTGGCTCCCTGTCCCCTACAGGATCCAATTTAAACTTTTACTTTTTGTTTTTAAGTCACTCAACGCCCGAGCCCCCCCCTACTTGTCTGAGCTCCTCTCTGCCTATGCTCCAGGAAAACCCACGAGATCTAGTTCAAAACTATTGTTGTCCATTCCACGGACTAACCTCAAATCTCGTGGTGATAGATCCTTCTCTGTGGCAGGTCCCAGACTTTGGAATAGTCTCCCCTTTAATATTAGATCTGCTCAAACTCTTGAGCAATTTAAATCTTTACTAAAGACACACTTTTACGCTCTGGCTTTTAACACATTATGACCCAAGCATTTTGGATTTATCTGAATTAGTTAGTATTGTTTCAATTCTTCTATTCTATTGTTTCTATTGTTATTATTGTACTGAATTAGTTAGTATTGTTTCAATTCTTCTATTCTATTGTTTCTATTGTTATTATTGTATTACACTGTAGTTTTTAATTTTATTGTTATTGTTAAGCACTTTGTGCAGCATCGGCTGTTGGAAATGTGCTATATAAATAAATCTGACCTTGACCTTGACCTTGACCTAAAGTGTGTTTTAACTGTATATGAATACGTAGACAGGCAAAGCTCCCGGGTCTAAAAAATGAAGCCAGTGCAGAAGCGTCTTAAACCTGCATTCTTGTAAATGCCTGCAGGGGGTGACTCCTATAGCAGCACGAATATTGTGAAGAATTCTGAGGAAAAGACGGTGTTATCTTTCTTCCATTCCCTAAATAAACTCTTACCTGATAATTGTATGGTGTCAGTCACTAGTTTCATTTTACAAATTTTGTTACCAGTTAGAGCTAAAAAGGACAACAAAGCAGAGTTCACCTTGGAGCAGGTCTGCCTCGTTACTGCCGAATTGCTACTGCGAGCATCCAGTATCAAAACATAAAGATGGCGACAGGAGGAGGACTGTGGGAGTTAATTATACCCAGTGGGTGGCATGATAGTCCTTCCATCATTTAAATACAGTCTTTTGAAAAATTGGTGGACAGTGGGGGAAGGATGCAAAGCCATTGCAGTAAATAACTACATAATTCATGCTTCTTTGCTGGGGTGTTTTTATGTTGTGCTATGTTTTCCTGCTTTCTTGTAGACCAGTGCCATTGTTATCATGGCCAGCATGTTGTGATAGCCAACATATTCTTCCTTTTTAAAATGACAAATCTGAAGTGTTATCACGTGGATAGACTGCTTCAAGCACTAACAATACTATTTTTCTAATTGGCTCACCAAATATCAAACCTACTATTTAACGTCATTGGATACAGTGGTTTAGCCTCCCATGACTGCCTGTAATTGCATGCTCTAAACCAGTGCTAAACATGGTTTTTCCTGGCTCAGCATGGGCCTTTGGGTGGTGACTATGCAAGTAAGCAAGATTTGTACATGTAGTTTGGCAAAAAGTCAGAATTACCTTAATTAAAAGAAGTCCAAGATTTTGTGGTTACCTTCTGTGTTTGATGTGATGACTAATGCTGCTCTTGTGTGTCTGTGTGTTAAATATAAAGATGGAGCCCAGAGCCAGGTGGCTTAGCAAAAAAGACTGAAAACAGATCAGGGGGTCAGCTCTGTCACGAGCTTTTATGCCTTACTGATGTTATAATGTGTATTTATCTGTTTTCTAAAATCTTTTAACTGTTTGGGTCGTACCTTAAGAACTGCAGGTCTAAATTTGGGGATTATTCCAACCATTAAGTGGCACCCACTTTTTATTTACCATCTTTAATAAGTGGTTTTGATAATTGTGGGTTGATCTACACTCTGTGGTTAGCAAAGGCTTCATGAAGACAGTTGACTAAAACCTGTATCCATACTAACAGTGAAGGTAATAATCCCACTACTGAGATAATAAATTCCCCCCCCCCCCCCCCCCCCCCAAAAAAAAAAAAAAAACCCTCAAAGGTTTTCTTACAGAAATCAGGATAAAATTTGAGAATAAATAAATAAAAGAATTCAGTGGTCAAAATTCAAAGTTTTGGTCTGTTAAGCAGCTTTTCTTTGATTCTTCTTTGATTTAAGACCCTTTATCTCAGTAGTATGCAGGTTGTATTTTTTTAGGCAGCAAATCTGTGCCGTCACTTCATTTCAGGTAGTGTCGCTTGATTATGACAAAAACCACATGGTGTGTTTGAAACTAGAGATGGCACGATACCACTTTTTTATGTCCGATACCGATTCCGATATCATAAATTTGGATATCTGCCGATACCGATATGAATCCGATATAGTGTTTTTAATCAACAAAACTGTTTTTTTTTTTAAATATCTTGCTGCATTTTGTATAAGTTCATACTCAAGTTTAAAACAACAACTACACTAAAGCTATTCTGTTAAACCTGTATGCAAAAAAAAATATTTCAGCAATACTGATCAATCTAATAAACTTCAACCTACACCATCCTCCCTATTCTGGTATTTTAAAGAGTACTTAGCGTAAATATTAAGCAACCTAACTAATAGGGTTCCAACTCCCAGCAACAACAAAAATAAATAAATAAAAAATGGGGAACCACCCCTCACGCTCCACCTCATGATGCTTAATCGACATAATCAACCTTAATTTGATGCAGTGTGAAAAAAAATGCACAGAAATCAATTATTTTTCAAGAAATATTAAATAGATTCAACATCTTTCTTCAACAAAATTGCAGACTGCACAGATGGTACCTTCCCAAAGGAAAAAGTACTATAGCTTACTAGGGTATATATATTAGACTTAATAGTCACTATATACAGTAATTGACTTCTATTCATTTTACATCAGATTAAAACTTTGGGTGTCAGATAATTATTTATTAAAAGCTAGACATTTTAAATGAGAATAAGAAAGAAAAGTATGTCTTTGTGCCCCCTTTCCCTGTTAATGCCCTATAATGCCCTGGCTAAACTTTGCTAGATCCGCCCCTGCACAGTTACCAGCCGTCAGCTACGAAGAAAAAGATCCTGGTGTAGAAAGTAATATTAAATAAATTCTAACAACAGCTTATCAAGCTTAAACGTGCTGCTGTTGTTCAGCCACTGGTTTCCTCTTTCTGGTGCAAAGTGGGCCAAAAACAAACCAGAGAGATGGACTCGCGACAGAAAAGCTGATCAGCTGATCATTAAGCAGTTTCATGATTGAAGTAGCAGCGAGAAGAGGCAGTCGTTTGTTAAGCTTAACGCAGGAATGCTTTACAAACATTCAGAGATGGACTTACACACTTGCTTTACTTCTCCCGGGGATAACTTTGTCGGAGATGAAATGCCGGGTTGCTAGCGAAGCTCCAAATGCTATCCAGACCACTGACAGGTCCCGCATGCCACAGCCGCTCTATCACGTGATGCATACTGCTCTGACGTGCTAACGTTCTGAGGTGAGTTACGGCGTGTTGCAAGTTTTGTGAGGTGCTTTCGTGATATTTAATGGATCGGATTACATTTTTTATTTTTCTCCGATATCCGATCCAGTAATTTAGGTCAGTATCGGACCGATACGTAATATCGGATCGGTCCATCTCTATTTGAAACGTCAGAAGTCACACCAACTCTGACTTGGTAATCCAAGGTGTGTGCGCGTGTGTGTGTGTGAAGAGTTGTAAAACTGTAGAACTTGTAATCTCAATTGCCTTTGTTGTGCAATTATTAAAAATAAAGCCACAGAGGGGGAAAAAAACCCAACCGGCTCTGTCTGAGCATGCTGCCAGGGGTAGGGCAGGATGACGAAGAAGGGCTATGGAAAAAAAAATCGTATATTTTTTTCTTATCAGTCAATATAAGTATCTCATGATAGAAATCAAATATGTTATTTCCTTTAAGCTTAAAGGGCTCTTTTTACTCCTCACATGTGAAGATATAAGTTTAATTTTCTTAATCATATACAGTAAAATATTTATTTTCTGTTGAACATGTGAAATGTACTGTAAAATTGTACAACTGTATTTTAACATAGGTGTTTATACATAATAAACTAAAATCTTAATTCCAAATAGGAAGAAGCTTCAATTGGTACACAAGAACACAAACTGGAAAACTAAATTCAATGGCAATTTCAAAGAAATCTGGGAAAAAAAGATCTCTCACTTACACACAAACAAACATTATTATTGTTATCATTTTTATTGATAATGGTGGTTGAGTAACTATCTTGCTCGGGAGCAAAACATCACCTATTTTCCCCACTATTGTTGCTACTGAGCACAAGAGCCGATCTTGTGCTAGAATTGGTGGACAGTTTCTGACTTTTGCACACTTTGGATTTTACCAGCACTTTGTCTTTTTGTGTATTGTAACTCAAAGTAATGTTCATATCGCCACTGTCAAAAGCTGTAGACCATTGTATCATTTTCTTCTCCCTGTGCAGGAGCTAGAGTATTATACCACATCATTAGTCGACAAAAAGGAAGCCAAAATGGAAAAAGCAGTGTTAAAAAAAAACAAAACAAAAAAAAAAAAACCCTAACTGAAGCAATTAGTTGAAGTAAGCCTTTGCTTTAAGACTTTATCACTCTTTATCGCTCTTACATCATTGTGGAAACATTTGGGCCACTCTTCTTTTCAATATTGTTTCAGTTCATTGAGGTTTTTGTACAACTCTCTTAATATCCCTGCCACAGTATTTCAATTAGGTTTTGGTCTGCACTTTGACTGGACCATCACAACAACTTTATTCTTTTCTCTTATACCGTTCTGCTGTAGATTTGCTAGAGTGCTTTGATCATCGTCCTGTGGCATGTCCCAATTTGGGCCAAGCTTTAGATGTTAAACAGATGCTGTCATATTTGACTCGAGACTATTTTGTTAATACGGTCAATGACTGCAAGTTACCCAGGTGCAGCTTGTAGTGGTTGCAAAACAATCAAATTCTAACCCCTCCACCACCATGCTTGACAGTTGGCATGAGGTGTTTACGCTGATACCTTGTTTAGTTTTTGCCAAATGTGCTGTCGTGCGTTACAGCCAAACATGTCTACTTTGGTCTTGTCCAGCGGACAGTTACGGGAGTCTTGCGGTTTGTTCACATGCAGTTTTGCAAACCTAAGCTGTGTTGCCATGTTCTTTTTAGAGAGAAGGTTTCTACTGGCAACCCTGCCCAACACCCTATAACTTGTTCAGTCTTTTTCTAATTATACTGCCACGACATTTAACATTTGTCATGCTAACCGAGGCCTGTAGAGTCTGAGACGTTGCTGTTGTTGTTTTTGTTTTTTTGTTTTTGTTTTTTTTTGTGCTGTTTCTCTGAACATTGTCTCATTTTGGGTGAATTTCAACTGCTGGGAATATTAACAGCTGTCATGATTTTTTTTTTTTTTCCCACTAGAATTATGGACTTGATATTTGGAAATTGCGTTATAATCCTTTACAGATTGATAGACAGTAATAATTGATTTTTTTTTAAAAGATCATTGCTGATGTCTTTCCATCTTGGCATTATGTTAAGACACACCTGAATGCTCCATCCCCACAAACTGCTAGGACTGATTTAAAAAAAAAAAAAAAAAAAAAGTTCTGATATGTTAAAAAACAGCTGAATATGATAAATGGCATTTGTGTAAACATAAATCTCTTTGTAAAGGTAATGTTACTTTATATTTTATTGACATAGAAGTGGAAATTGAACAATAATGTTTGGACCCCCTTGTACCCATATTAATTTTCAGGATCTTCGTTAAGTTGGTGTATTAATCCATGTTGGGACCTTTTTGTTTAAACTTAGTTGCCTTTATTTAATCCTGGCATTTTTTTTATGCTGTTCTCCTATAAATGAGTATCAAAGTAAAGGAGGTTTCTTAAAGACTAATTGTAGTGCCTGAGTTGTTGGGAGAGGTTTTGTGTGTACTGCATGAATCACAGTTGGTGGTGTGTTGTCAGTAGCCAACTAGGTATATATCACTGAGGTCTCTGCCCATCCACTAATCCTCTCCCACACCCCTGCCTCCCTCACTTCTTTCTCTCCAGCCTAAGTATAATATCTAGTTTGTCTCAGACACATTCATCTGCCCCCTGAGTGGCTTCTTACAGATTAACTGTGGATGGAGTTTGGAGGCTGCAACCTCTCACTGATCACTCAGCGTTTAACTCGAGCTGGGTCTGTATGGTAACTGTGCAGCTGTAGACTTTGAGACCTGTATGGAAATTGCGTGCAGATCTAACAGCACAGTGAGTTGCTGCTGATGACCCAGGACTCGGGAGAGGCTGTGGGTGTTGTGGTTTGTCCAGGAGATGCGTGAAGGAGCCCTGGTATGTTTCTGTACAAAGCCCTTAAACACAGAGATGAAGAGGAGGACATCCAGGTACAAACTTGGTTGCTTATTGTCACTAGTCAAGATGTGGGATGACATGCTTATTGACATGTTTTCAGTATTTTCTGGAGGCAGATTTAAATCCTGTTGTGTTGGATGTAACTTCGGATCCTGAATTTAAGATGCTTCTGTTTAGTTTATATCAAACAACATGCTGATATTGAGAAATGTTTAACGTGACCTCTGGGAGAAAATGTTGCTCTGCTACTTTTGTCAGATTTTAAGGAATTGTTGAAATGTTTTGGAGAAGGTGTTTGCAGGTTCCCCTCTTTGTGCTGAAGAGATTAATAGTGCTAATCGCCCTTGGGTTCCTCTGAGCTGCTCTGGAGGGGAACAATAAGGCACGAGGCATTAAATGAAAATTCCTTCACCATAAACCTTTGTTACGAGAAAAATGCTGTTGTAGAATTAGAAGGCTGTTTATACTGTTTGGTAGATGCCTCTAACTGGTGTTCCTCGTCAGCTCTTTTTGTCATGATTTTATATGACTGTTTCATTTTTCTCCTGTGTTAAACCTTCTAATCCCCTTAAATTGTTATAGACTAAATCCTGTATTAAGGGGTGCAACATCCCTTTTAGCCTTTTAAGATGTCTTGAAGTTTATTATTTAACATTGTTATAAATAACTTAAAACATACTTTGCTTTTATTCTCATTAAATTTTTCTTTACGTATCTTTTATGTATACTTTTCTTGAATTGCATTTGAGTCCGTTAAACATGAGAGACCTCAGCTGCCGCTGCTCACAACTCTTTCTTTTTGTTCACAGTCCCAGAAATCCTGGATAGAAAGCACTTTCACCAAGAGGGAATGTGTGTACATACTTCCAGTGTCAAAGGACCCCCACAGGTATGTGCTTAGACCTACTGTAGTGAGTCTGCTGGTGATAGCCATGGAAACGGCGTAATTGCATGGTGTGAGTTAAAGAAGGCCCAAACCATAACGACTACTCTCCAGAGGCAAAATGAGTCTGTTTTAATGTTTACGTCTGTCAATAAAATTACAGATTTAAGTGTGGGGTTAAGCAAGTGATGAACCTGTGGATCGTGACTTCTTTCAATCTTAGGGATGGGATTCCCCCCCCCCCCCCCCCCCCCCCCCAAAAAAAAAGCAATATTAGCACTGTTAGCTCTGATATGATGTTTATACCCCAGCT
The DNA here is from genome assembly GCF_965226115.1 of Aulonocara stuartgranti. Classification (NCBI taxonomy): domain Eukaryota; kingdom Metazoa; phylum Chordata; class Actinopteri; order Cichliformes; family Cichlidae; genus Aulonocara; species Aulonocara stuartgranti. The sequence continues at coordinate 12,237,560 of NC_138939.1, read as the reverse complement.
TCAGGTATCTGCTTTATACCGGTGTGAAAGTAATAAAATGTCATCCTCACAGTGAGAATTGGACTAGGAATCTTTTATGTGTGTAGATAGAGAGATATATAGCTATCTGTCTGTCTGTCTGTCTAGGTCTTTTGACACAGTATTTTTCTGCAGACTTACTGGAATCTTACAATGCAGTGTTGAAATTATATGCAGGCGTCTTCTTGGCTTGGCGTGTCATGAAGGCCACTTATCCACACTGTGTGCATGACAAACATCAAACAGCTCTGTTAAAGGGGCAGTAGTTGCTATAAATACTCATCCACTTTCAGAGAAACGGGAAAGGAAAAGGTGATTTAAAAAAAAAAAAAAAATTTATGTTCCCACCAGCAGCTTATATTTACAGTTAAACAGTCCTTGGATGTCTTCCTTTCTTCTTGTAAACTCACAATAATGATGGGTGACTCGTTTTCCTGTGTTTTCTTTTACATCAATTATTTGCAAACTGGTTATTCTCTGTTAACTGCTATATGTGCGGCTTCTGCTAAATGATTCAGAGGTGTTAGTGAACACAGGCTCATTTAACATTAGGTCAAAGTGTGGCATGTGACTGTGATCAAAGTGAGTCCCTTTGGAAGGTTTCATAACTGTCTCTTGGTTAAAGGCCAACTTAACCGGGCTGTCTGCCCAGGAGACAGTTAACCTTCCTTAATGTCCTTAAAGAACTTTCTCTGCTGAGAACTTCCTCCAGACTTGGAGAAATCAAACCCTCACATTAGTCTTGTTTTAGAACCGTCGTGTATGGTCGGAAATACTCTTCAGATTTATCTATTCTGTTTTTATTTATATTCGCACTGACTGAGTTGTTGTGGCATTTCTTTCAGATGCCTTCCAGGATGCCAGATTTGCCAGCAGCTCGTCAGGTGAGTATTTGTTTGCTTGTTGTTCGACTCATTCTCTGTTATCTGACAGGGTTAGCCTGGCAGAATCCATGCCTAACCAGCTGCTTTACATCAGAATAACCCCCAGAGGTAAATTCTTTGCAATTCCTTTGAAATTCCACTAAACAACAACCTTTACCAGGAAACAATTAAATTCCAGGCTTTATGTGTTAGGATGCGTATTCTCCCCTAAGGCTAGTAGAGGAAGACAGAAAACAAAGCTCAGACTCAATAATGATAAACAATTAGGCTTTTTTGTTTTTAGAAAAATCTGTCATCATTGATCTGTAGATGGTTCATATCTTGGACACACTTTTACCAAGTGTGTCCAGTATTTCAGTTGTGTATATGTTTTAGTAGCTTGCTGCCTCAGAGTTGGAAGTACCACAATACTGTTGCAGTTACACACCCAGGCAGAAGCTTTAAGGGAGACCGGTGTCAACATCTGGCTGACACGAGAGGGAGATAGACAAATGATGGAAATGGAAAAAGAAGTAAAGAGGCTGTGAATTAGATCACCTTTGTCCCTGCCAGTGAATCCTGTCTGGCAATGTTTGGCACACATCTTGTGGAGAATATTAAAATGTTTCTAGAAGCCAAGCCATGCCACTCTGCAGCCCTCCAGGCAGTTATTTTGAACTCACTGTCTAAATAAATGGGCAACTGCGTTCCAACATAAACTCAGCATCTGCTTATCTCACAAAGTTCTGAACAGTGCAGTGCTAACTGATGTTATAGATACAATAAGTCATGGAAATGCAAAAAAACAAACAAACCCAAAAACGTATACCCACAATAATGAGTAGATGATCCTGGCCTTACACAGCTGAAACTGTCAGGATCTGTGTGCATATATCAGCACAATAAGATTAGCTGATGTGGGTTTTTTTGTAGTGGAATGGTCATAATTTCCGATAACTCAAATAGTTAAGTTATAAGAATAATATGTATTTTTATTTATTTTTTTGTCTCGTGGGTCAATAATACTGCGATTTAAGAGCTGAAGCATAAGAAATTCTCCTGCGGAAAAGGAAATGTGAGAGCCATTTAAATTTATCCTAACATTAGTCCATCAGTTAATAATTTCAGGGTTCGTCTAGATGGTGTTTTAGTGACAAGGGTGTAATATTTTGAAACGGGTGAGACCAAAATCTAACCCAAGCTTATTTTTAGTGTCACTTTAAACGAGTTGCCTTAATGGAGGACTGATTTGTTCACTGTGGCCATTGTACTTGTATGGCAGAATGAGGAGATGTTCATAAGCAATGCTATACTCTGCCCACATGTTTCCCAGATGGATTAAGCTTAGCGCCCCAAAGCAAGTGCCAGTTACTACACCTTTGACCATGAACTGGAAGTTCAAGTCTTGATAGTAATGAATAAATGATGAATGATAGTAACAATAACTTTGTGTCAGCTGGGCATGACTTTGACTTGTCTTGTTACTTATAGAGCTGCTTTGTGAGAATGAAATACAGCTCATTAATTTTAATTTACTAATTACAATTAATTAATTATAATTAATACATTTAATACCCTGCTAAGTAAGTTTGCTCACTTACAAAGAAATGAGACCCCTATGTTTTTTTGGAAGTTTCATTTTAATGGAGAAAGACAGAATATCAACCCAAGTTGATTGATTTTGGTGGAGCTAGAATTATAACACAGAAATTATAATCAAGATTTCAGCTGTAAAAAGAATGGGGTACATCAGTGTCATGAAGTTGTTATTACAAAGTATAAAGAATGACATGTGTAAGGGTATGGCTTTGAAAAACAAAACCAGATTCTCATCCAGGTAGCAAACTTCGGCAATGGGGCCAATATGTTGTACCCTCTTTAAGTAGCAGCTTAAAGAGCCGTTATGAGAACTGGATTTCAGTGAATGTGTTTTATTTTATATTTATTTTAAGATTATGTAATGATATCGAGTACATTTGCACTATACCCCCATATAAGCAATATCCCATATTGCTGCAAAAGAGGAAATAAGGGTACCTACTTCTCTTTTTATGTCACAGGTAGACAGAGCCAGACTTAGTACTTCCAGGGGTCGATCTTGTAAATGAAAAGGACAATTTGTTTTGCTGAATTTGTTTTACTCTTCTTATTTATTTAAAGCTGTCTCCATTGTCTTGGCTTCTGCCACACTATGTTAAGAGGCTTTGAAAGATTGTGAAGGTTGTGTGCTAGAGTTATAACCAGAAAACACTAAAACAAGGCAAAACTAGGTCCAATAGTCCAATGAATTGTACAATCATTTCAAATACCTGCACCTTTACTTTATTGCAAAAAGGGTCTTAAACATACAGATGACAAAAAACACATGCAATATTGCACTGATTGACTAAGTCTAAATATACAGTACATGTCCCAGGCGGCTGAGTAGTACCTGAGAATTCTTTGTACACCTGAATGCCATTACTATTAATGCAGGGTTTGACAAAATCAATGGTCCAATGGCCTGGGGTCATTTTTGGACCTGTGACGATGTTTCCACCAACTAATTCAACTGTGAAGCAGATTAGGTTAAATGAACCCTCACTAATGAGTAGGTTTTTTTTCCTGATTAAAATGTCACTAGAAGTACTACATTAAAGGTTATTATAATCTTAAGGAATGGGTTTGAACTGCTCCCATTCATCGCTGGTTTGTTTTGCACAGTCATAGCACAACTAATTTAAGAAGTTGTTAAAATGAAAACTAACACATAAATTGCTATATCTAACACAGCATGCACTCCAATACTATTCTCCATTACTGCTATTTCTGAAGCTTTTTTTTTTAAATATAAATTGTATATAAACAAATTAATTATCCTATATTCTTAATAATCTAGCTGGAGTACGTTCTGTAATTAAATTGGCATTTTTTTTTGGGGGGGGGGGCTTGTTTAAAAAATATATATAAATAAATGACTAATAATCTCATCTTCTGGCCTATTGGGGGAAGATGTTATTTTGAACAAGGGATCCTATGCACATGTAAACAGTTTTTGTTAATGATGATGTGCCGCTTTAGCTTCTCTGCCTTTTTGTGCAGCTTTTGATTGTCTGCCCATTGCAAACAGGAGGTTTGCTTTGCAGGTGGACAGGGCGTCTGTACTCAGCCAGTGCTGTGTGCCTCACATGACAGTGTTGTCTCGTACACATACAGATGTTAGGAAATCTTAGGGGAAAAAAAAAAACCTAATCTAAAGCCTGAACTTGTTGATTTATAGTGGCTACTTATACTTGGCTGGCATGATTTGAAACCGCAGCAATGTTTATTTTGAGGTGCCAACATTGTCGCAATGCGTGTTTATAGAAAATAATGTAAAAAATAATAGGCTCACATTCATAGTTCAACATAATATTCAGTTGAAGAGTGCAGTGTTTTCCGAAAAACACTTCAGGAATATTTATCAGGTGTGGCATGGATTCCTGTTCCTTGTACTGTTTGTTTCTCTAGATTATTGTTCTGCTTTTGAAAACTCTTGTTGTAATTGTTTTACTGGTTTCCTGTTATTCTTTTTATTTCTTCAAAATTGTATCATGGCTAATAATAATTGAAACGGCAAACATTTGAAAAATTCATCTTGGCTTTTTTTTTTTTTTTTTTTTAAGGTGCTGCTGTGGGCGGCTGGTGCGCCAACATGCTGGCTTCACAGCCAGCTTGGCCACCAAGTACTCAGATGTGAAGTTGGGTGAGAGCTCCAATGTGCCTATGCCCGAGCTGGAGGAGTGGTCAGTGGAAAAACACACAGAGGCCAGACCCACTGATGCCTATGGTGTCATCAACTTCCAGGGAGGGTCTCACTCATACAGAGCCAAGGTGAGGGGCTAATCCCCTTTGCTGTCTCATGTTTACTTTTTTTTTTTTTTTTTTAACATTAATATAGAAACTGTGTTGCGGGGGGCGGGTGTTCCATCACTGTATTTAAGGTGTGGTGACTTCTACATAGATATCCTTGGTCTTGGAGTTTTATAGGTAAACAACTTTAGGCTCGACTTGATGAAATAAAAAAACAAAACAGTTTGATCAAAAACGGTTTGATAAATAGTGCAGATTGTGTATTTCAATTGATTTTAGCTTATTTTTCCGTGGCACTTCACTCTCTATAATATTTAAAGGCAAGTTTCTTCAATCCAAACACAAATTTATTGTGTGTGATGACCCATCCTTTCTTTGTTGTGTGTTACGCTAACATGTTTTTCTTGTGTTTGTGAAACTGTGGACAGTATGTACGCTTGTCCCATGACACGAGGCCAGACAGCATTTTACGACTGATGCTAAAGGAGTGGCACATGGAGCTTCCCAAGATCCTCATTTCTGTCCACGGAGGAGTTCAGAACTTTGACCTGCACCCCCGCATTAAGCAGGTGATCGGCAAGGGCCTCATCAAAGCTGCTGTCACCACCGGGGCCTGGATTCTCACCGGTGGTGTTAACACAGGTAAATAATCAGAGAAACATTGTTCTTTTTGAAATACTGTGGAAAGGACAAAGTTCTTCTGCGTGTTGTATCATTTTTTAAAAGGTCTTGCAATTCAGATTGATTTTTAAATGAGGAAAGGCATTTTTTTATTTTTGTTGAAATTAGGGAAAATATTGGAAATCTACACTTTTATGTCCAGATTCTCACAATGTACATTTATATGTATATTCAAAAATATTTAAATCTGTTTCTCCAAAAGAAACCGAACAATTATATAAATCAGACTGTTAATGATCAAACTCTTCTTTTACAAAAGCTGCAGATTCATGTTTAACAGGTTGTTCAGTCATTGTGGAAAGGAAGTCCTGTCCAACATGTGCTCAGCGGGAAGAAACTGCGTTATCTGTAGATTAACTTTATCAGCCACAGTGCACTGAGTGGACTCTACCTTTTCAGTGTTACTGGCCTCAATACATTTTGAACAAGTTGCACTTCAAGGATATTAAATCATTATAGCTTTGTTTTTATACTGAAATCAGAGTCTCGGGATGAACATTTTCATGTGGTTTTCACAAATAGATCTTTATTCCCTCAGCACAAGAACTCTGAGGAATAAGTCTTAATAGGCCTCATATTCTCAGCAGTGACTGACCATTGTGGTATCATCTTTATGTTTTAATGAGACAAGAGGCTTCATTAGTTTTGCTACTGGTGGATGGAACCACTGAAACCATCACTGAATGCTGCGCGATTAGACAAAATGTGTTAGAAATAAAACCAAAAGTTGATCATAATGCTGAAAGCATAGCAGCCTCCATTAGGTTTGGCAAGTTCGAACTGGTGACAGAACTTCATGGGTAGTTTGTTTTTGGTGCTGCTAGAAAATGATTGTCAGTCCTGGAACATATTTGATGTAGCTTCTCATGAAGGTAACGCCCATCAATTGTTTGACCAATAGGAAGATATCTGTTGTTGAAATCCTTTTGGTTTTCAAATGAATTGCCAACTATGCTTGATTGGGTGGAAGATTATCTTTTTCGCATATAGCACACAATAAATGGTCTTCTACTAGAAATACTCTGCTTTGGTTTGGGGAAGGGTGATCCCTGGGTGGAGCATGAAAGAGGCAGGATATATGACATTACTTGGTGTGAATTCACTCGACAGTTACCTGTACTATTCTCGCGTAGGAGAAATTGGTCATTACAACAAACCTAATTAAATGTAAAATTTCCTTGTTGAGTCAGCGGATTCTTGGTATAATGAAAAATACACTTATTAATATATCTGAATAAACATGCTTTTTTATTATTATTATTATTAATTTTTAATTCTAATGATAATAATTATAATTTCTATATATTAACAAATTCTTAAAAGGCATTTTTCTTTGGAAGACTCTTAGCCATGCAATCCTACACAAATAAACAGCCCGTTAATGGTGATTCGCTGATGTAGCAGAAGTTCTCTAACCGTGTCATTTGGTTGTGAGTCGAGGCTGATGTGTGTTTGCAGCCACAGTATGGCGTTAAGATGTTGTGGTCTGATCATAGTGTTTAAATCATTACTCACAGGGTCAATTACTCAGACCGGTGATTACTTTTAATCCATCTCTGGTACTTTGGCCAGTTGGGATGGTCTCCCGGCTCACAAATTACTGCTGAATTTATAGGATCCAACAAGTGAGGATTGTGGTTCACAAACAACTCCAGGGCTAATGTACTTGTTGTGAGCTGGTCCCATCAGTGGCATTTTGGTCATTAACACTCTGGGGTTTTTTTTTTTCCTGTTTCTTTTATTTGGACTTATTTTTATTTATTTGGACTCTGCTACCTGACAGCAATGCATGTACTTTAATGAACAGAGAACAAGAGAGGAACATGGGCTGTTATTTTGTCTAAGAATGAGAGAAAATTGAAAAACATAAACTAATGGTAGATTTATCACTTAATAAAACTACATCTGCTGCTCCCCTATTTCCATGGGGTCGCCACAACGGGTAGCTCTGCATTTATGATTTGGCAGATTTTTATGCCAGTTGGCCTTTCTCACACAACCCCAAACAGATTTGTTAAGCCAATTAAATCTGACCTATGAATCATTCAAGTATTAAAAAAGGTGATGGACCAGTGTTGTGTCTGCACACAACAGACAAATTAGCAAAGAACTAATATTAACCATACAAATCTAAATTGTAGGTTTAGGCTTTTTAAAACGCTTAATTTTCTCTTATTTCTTTAGGTGAATCTATGAAAAAGGCCAAAGATAAGTTTGATGGGCATAGAATTGTATTCTTGCACCAACAAGGTAGTTCTCAAAGAAATGTTAGCCCAAACCTTAGCATGTCTTGACATTGTGTGCAGGGTCCTTAAAAAAAATTGAGAAGATTGGACAAATGGAGGACAAAAGAAGTAGCAGGTCTTAAAAAAGAATCTCCTGTAGCAGATCAACAGTCTTTTAAGAAATAGAAAATTCATCCAGCCTTTCAGTTGAGCCATCTACTGTTCACTGAAGCTTCGCTGGAGTTTTTCTCAGTTGGAAGGGTGGCTGTCGAGAAGCCATTTTTAAAGGAGTGGAAACAGAGAGAACTGGCTAAGGTATGCAAACTGAAAATCAGTGGCAACAGGCCTTATAGAGTGCTGAATTAGAAATGTTTGGTTTAAATTGTGATGATTATACATAGAGGAAGGCATGAGAGAGGCACAACCGTGAATGTCTACAGCTGTCTGTAAAACATAGGAGGTTTTGGGCTGCATTTCAGTGTTGGAGATCTTGTTAAAATTGATGGAATGATGAACCCAGAAAAGTAGTCAGATTTTGATTCACTATGCAATAACATCTGGAAAGCATCTGATTGGCAACGGCTTTGGTTTTTCAGAATGATCCCAAATACACTGGCAGTGAAGTAAAAGCATGCCTCTATGGAAAAGCACAGTAATCCACAACTAGTCTAAAGCTAAGAAACACTGAAGTGTTTAGTTAAATTTGAGAACTGTTTAATAGAAAATGACCAAAATTAGTAACAAACGCATTTTAAAACCTCTTATCACATTCATCAATAATGAATCATGCTGCTTTACTGTGCAGCACCTTACATCGTGCATTAGCAACATTAATTATTATACAGACAGACAGTGAAGAAGAAAAACATTTAAAACAAACTGATGTTAAATATCATATGAAAACATGTACAAAAGATGTTCACATATCATTAAAGCATGACAAACTAACATCAGAAAAACTAAGGAAGTGTGACTGAAAAGTGTGGCGGATTGTGGCGACAACCACTTCAAATGTTAAAAGTTAAAATCTAAAATAAAGAAGTGAAATATCTACTAAAACTCATTCAGCTGCAACTAAGCCCTCCATGTTTGGACTTCTTCTATGTTCTTAACGCGCAAATAAGTTCTGCCCATCAAAATGTCACGAAAAAGTCAGGTGAATATATCGCCTATTGTCATTTATTGGCCTGATGAATGTCGGTTGGAAACATTTTACATATCACCCAACCTTATTGTCGAGGTTACTTTAAATATAGACTGTTAGTAGGTAGATTTTGAGCATCCTTTAGGCATCTTTCATAAATCTGCTGATATGATGTATTATAGTTTAACCCATCCAATGTTTTTAGTGTCTGAAAGTCAGATGGAGGTTGTCCATTTCTTTTCACAACATTGATTAAATATATCTATAAAATGCATTTTTAATGGTGAAAGATTATGCTGAGATATGTGACTTGGGTGGACAGTTTTATTTCTAATAATAATAAGGAATATTTAGCAGTGGAAACCTTTTTTAAAGAAAGAATAAAAGCTTACTTTTTTTATTTGTTTCTGAAGGTGTAGCAAAACATGTGGGAGATGCTCTCAAAGAACACTGTTCAAGATCATCAAAGAAAATTTGCACTATCGGGATTGCACCCTGGGGAGTGATTGAAAACAGGAACGATCTCATCGGCAGAGACGTAAGATGCAGCTTATTGTGACTAACCTGAATGTTAATGCGCCACAGAAGTTGTAATTTATGTGTGCATATAAAGATATATGTATATATGTGTGTATAGTCTCCTTTTTTTCCTTTACTTTTCTTGCTGTTAATGGCTGCTCTTTTCCACACTGCAGATTATTGCTCCATATCAGACACTACTGAATCCTCTCAGCAAACTAAACGTTCTCAACAGCCTGCATTCCCATTTCCTCCTTGTGGATGATGGGACGGTGGGAAAGTATGGCGCTGAAGTAACATTGCGGCGGGAACTGGAGAAGCATATCAACCTCCAAAAAATACATGCCAGTAAGAACTTTTTTTTTTGGTCATTAATGTAAAAGTACATGCTTAGTGCTGCAACAAAAGAGCATGCATACACTCACACACACAAACAGATATCAACATACATAAGTCCCATTGCAGCTGAATGTGTGCTGTTCTGGTGCAGGTGAAGACTGTGTGATGTGTCCATGAATGCCACACTTGTGAGATTGACACAAGACTCAACATTGCACTGTAAATATATTCAAAAATCTCAGACTTCGCACTACCCTTGGAACTATTGAGTTGGACAAATTAATCAGTCACTTCTTCTACCATTAACAACAAACACAAGAAAAGAAAACCAGGGCTGGTTCACAAACCTCTAAAAAGACTCTGACATAAATTGCTAAACACTCCTGAATCTTTACCAGATTCAGATTTTGCTCTTATCCATAGAACCAACACTATCTGGA